>NW_027488366.1:35180106-35827620 GCF_051014445.1 Colletes latitarsis
TCGCATTTTTCGTATACTTGTTGGCCAGATCCTGGGTTTTTTCTGGTTTGGATCATCGCAGCAATGCGGTACCACACCGAAACAGTCAATTATACCTGGTTGCGGTTAATATTTTAGGGGATAACGCCGGTTTTGTCTGGGTTAGGTCTGGTATTTGCCCTCATCTGTCTCGAACTTTCGCATTTTTCTCATACTTGTTGGCCAGATCCTGGGCTTTTTCTGATTTGGATCCCGTAGTAATGCGGTTCCACAACGAAACAGTCAATTAAACCTGGTTGCGATTAATATTTTAGCGGATAACGCCGGTTATGTCTCGGTTAGGTCTGGGATTTTCCCTCATCTGGTTCGTACTTTCGCATTTTTCGCATTCTTGTTGGCCCGATCCTGGGATGTTTCTGGTTTGGATCACGTAGTAATGTGATACCACACTGAAACAGTCATTAAAAGCATGTTCCGATTCGTATTTTAGAGGATGACGCTGGTTATGTCTGGGTTAGTGCTAGTATTTGCAATCATCTGGCTCATACTATCGCATTTTTCGCATACCTGTTGGCCAGATCCTGGGTTTTCTCTGGTTTGGATCCCGTAGTAATGTGGTTCCACACCGAAACAGTCAATTAAACCTGGTTGCGATTAATATTTTAGGGGATAACGCCGGTTATGTCTCGGTTAGGTCTGGGATTTGCCCTCATCTGGCTCGAACTTTCGCATTTTTCTGATACTTGTTGGTCAGATCCTGGGCTTTATCTGGTTTGGATCACGCAGTAATGCGTTACCACACCGAAACAGTCAATTATACCTGGTTGCGGTTAATATTTTAGGGGATAACGCTGGTTACGTCTCGGTTAGGTCTGGGATTTTCCCTCATCTGGTTCGTACTTTCGCATTTTTCGCATTCTTGTTGGCCCGATCCTGGGATGTTTCTGGTTTGGATCACGTAGTAATGTGTTACCACACTGAAACAGTCATTAAAAGCATGTTCCGATTCGTATTTTAGAGGATAACGCTGGTTATGTCTGGGTTAGTGCTAGTATTTGCAATCATCTGGCTCATACTATCGCATTTTTCGCATACCTGTTGGCCAGATCCTGGGTTTTCTCTGGTTTGGATCCCGTAGTAATGTGGTTCCACACTGAAACATTCCATTAAACCTGGTTTGGATCAATATTTTAGAGGATAACACATGTTAGGTCTAGGTTAGCCCTGGGATTTTCACTCATCAGACTCATACTTTCGCATTCTTCACATACTTGTTGAACTGATCCTGGGCTTTTTCTGGATTGCATCACGTAGTAATGAAGTACAACACTGAAACAGTCAATTAAAACTGGTTTCGATCAATATTTTAGAGAATAATTCATGTTAGGTCTAGGTTAGGTCTGGGATTTGCCCACATCAGGCTCATACTTTCACGTTTTTCACATACTTGTTGAACAGATCATGGGTTTTCTCTGGTTTGGGTCACGTAGTAGTGTGGTACCACACTGAAACAGTCAATTAAACCTGGTTTCCATCAATATCTTAGAGGACAACGCAAGTTAGGTCTAGGTTAGGAGTGGGATTTTCACTCATCAGGCTCATACTTTCACATTCTTCACATACTTGTTGAACGGATCCTGGGTTTTTTCTGGTTTGGATCACGTAGTAATGTGGGACCACACTGAAACAGTCAATCAAACCTGGTTTCGATCAATATTTTAGAGGATAACGCATGTTAGGTCTAGGTTAGCCCTGGGATTTTCACTCTTCAGGCTCATACTTTCGCATATTTCTCACACTTCATGGCTAGATCCTGGGCTGTTTCTGGATTGTATCACGTAGTAATGTGGTACCACACTGAAACAATCAATTAAACCTGATCTTGATAAATATTTTAGAGGATAACGCATGTTAGGTCTGGGTTAGGTCTAGGATTTGCCCTCATTAGGCTCATACTTTCGCATATTTCTCATACTTGACGGCTAGATCCTGGGCTTTTTCTGGATTGCATCACGTAGTAATGAAGTACAACACTGAAACAGTCAATTAAACCTGGTTTCGATCAATATTTTAGAGGATAACGCAAGTTAAGTCTGGGATTGGTCTGGGATTTGACCTCATCAAACTCATACTTTCGCACACTTCACATACTCGTTGAACAGATCCTGGGTTATTTTCTGGTTTGGATCACATAGTAATGTGGTACCACACTGAAACAGTCGATTAAACCAGGTTTCGATCAATATTTTAGAGGATAACGCATGTTAGGTCTAGGTTAGCCCTGGGATTTTCACTCATCAGACTCATACTTTCGCATTCTTCACATACTTGTTGAACTGATCCTGGGTTTTTTCTGGTTTGGATCACGTAGTAATGTGGTGCCACACTGAAACAGTCGATTAAACCTGGTTTCGATCAATATTTTAGAGGATAACGCATGTTAGGTCTAGGTTAGCCCTGGGATTTTCACTCTTCAGACTCATACTTTCGCATTCTTCACATACTTGTTGAACTGATCCTGGGTTTTTTCTGGTTTGGATCACGTAGTAATGTGGTGCCACGCTGAAACACTCAATTAAACCTGGCTTCGATCAATATTATTGAGGATAACGCATGTTAGGTCTAGGTTAGGCCTGGGATTTTCACTCATCAGACTCATACTTTCGCATTCTTCTCATACTTGTTGAACGGATCCTGGGTTTTTTCTGGTTTGGATCACGTAGTAATGTGGTACCACACTGAAACATTCAATTAAACCTGGTCTTGATAAATATTTTAGAGGATAACGCATGTTAGGTCAGGGTTAAGTCTAGGATTTGCCCTCGTCAGGCTCATACCTTCGCATATTTCTGATACTTCATGGCTAGATCCTGGGCTATTTCTGGATTGTATCACGTAGTAATGTGGTACCACACAGAAACAGTCAATTAAACCTGGTTTCGATCAATATTTTAGAGGATAACGCAAGTTAGGTCAGGGATAGGTCTGGGATTTGCCCTCATCAGGCTCATACTTTCGCGTTTTTCACATACTTGTTGAACAGATCCTGGCTTTTTTCTGGATTGGGTCACGTAGTAGTGTGGTACCACACTGAAACAGTCAATTAAACCTCGTTTTGATGAATATTTTAGAGAATAATTCATGTTAGGTCTAGGTTAGCTCAGGGATTTGCTCTCATCAGGCTCATTCTTTCGCATATTTCTCATACTAGATGGCTAGATCCTGGGCTTTTTCTGGATTGCATCACGTAGTAATGAAGTACAACGCTGAAACACTCAATTAAACCTGGTTTCGATCAATATTATTGAGGATAACGCATGTTAGGTCTAGGTTAGGCCTGGGATTTTCACTCATCAGACTCATACTTTCGCATTCTTGACATATTTGTTGAACGGATCTTGGGTTTTTTCTGGTGTGGATCACGTAGTAATGTGGTACCACACTGAAACAATCAATTAAACCTGATCTTGATAAATATTTTAGAGGATAACGCATGTTAGGTCTGGGTTAGGTCTAGGATTTGCCCCCATCAGGCTCATACTTTCGCATATTTCTCATAGTTGACGGCTAGATCCTGGGCTTTTTCTGGATTGCATCACGTAGTAATGAAGTACAACACTGAAACAGTCAATTAAACCTGGTTTCGATCAATATTTTAGAGAATACTTCATGTTAGGTCTAGGTTAGGTCTGGGATTTGCTCTCATCAGGCTCATTCTTTCGCATGTTTCTCATACTTGACGGCTAGATCCTGGGCTTTCTCTGGATTGCATCACGTAGTAATGAAGTACAACACTGAAACAGTCAATTAAACCTGGTTTCCATCAATATTTTAGAGGACAACGCATGTTAGGTCTGGGATAGGTCTGGGATTTGCCCTCATCAGACTCATACTTTCGCACACTTCACATACTCGTTGAACAGATCCTGGGTTATTTTCTGGTTTGGATCACATAGTAATGTGGTACCACACTGAAACAGTCGATTAAACCAGGTTTCGATCAATATTTTTGAGAATAACGCATGTTAGGTCTAGGTTAGGCCGGGGAATTTCACTCATCAGGCTCATACTTTCGCATATTTCTCATACTTCATGGCTTGATCCTGGGCTGTTTCTGGATTGTATCACATAGTAATGTGGGACCACACTGAAACAGTCAATTAAACCTGGTCTTGATAAATATTTTAGAGGATAACGCATGTTAGGTCTGGGATAGGTCTAGGATTTGCCCTCATCAGGCTCATACTTTCGAATATTTCTCATACTTCAAGGCTAGTTCCTGGGCTGTTTCTGGATTGTATCACGTAGTAATGGGGTACCACGCAAAAACATTCAATGAAACCTGGTCTGGATAAATATTTTAGAGGATAACGCATGTTAGGTTTGGGTTAGGTCTAGGATTTGCCCTCATCAGGCTCATACTTTCGCATATCTCTCATACTTCATAGCTACATCCTGGGCTGTTTCTGGATCGTATCACATAGTAGTGTGGTACGACGCTGAAACAGTCGATTAAACCTGGTTTCGATCAATATTTTAGAGGATAACGCATGTCAGGTCTAGGTTAGGTCTGGGATTTGCTCTCATAAGGGTCATACTGTCGCAGTTTTAACTTACTTGCTGAACGGATCCTGGGCTCTTTCTGGATTGCATCACGTAGTAATGAAGTACAACACTGAAACAGTCAATTAAACCTGGTTTCCATCAATATTTTAGAGGACAACGCATGTCTGGTCTAGGTTAGGTCTGGGATTTGCTCTCATAAGGGTCATACTGTCGCAGTTTTAACTTACTTGCTGAACGGATCCTGGGTTTTTTCTGGTTTGGTTCACGTAGTAATGTGGTACCACACTGAAACATTCAATTAAACCTGATCTTGATAAATATTTTAGAGGATAACTCATGTTAGGTTTGGGTTAAGTCTAGGATTTGCCCTCATCAGGCTCATACTTTCGCATATCTCTCATACTTGATTGCTAGATCCTTGGCTTTTTCTGGATTGCATCACGTAGTAATGAAGTACAACACAGAAACAGTCAATTAAACCTGGTTTCCATCAATATCTTAGAGGACAACGCAAGTTAGGTCTGGGATAGGTCTGGGATTTGCCCACATCAGGCTCATACTTTCGCGTTTTTCACATACTTGTTGAACAGATCCTGGGTTTTTTCTGGTTTGGATCACGTAGTAGTGTGGTACCACACTGAAACAGTCCATTAAACTTGGTTGCGGTCAATATTTTAGAGGATAACGCATGTTAGGTCTAGGTTAGGTCTCGGATTTGCCCCTCATCAGACTCATACTTTCGCATTCTTCACATATTTGTTGAACGGATCTTGGGTTTTTTCTGCTTTGGATCACGTAGTAAAGTGGTACCACACTGAAACAGTCCATTAAACCTGGTTTGGATCGATATTATAGAGGACAACGCATGTTAGGTCTAGGTTAGGCCTGGGATTTGCCCTCATCAGGGTCATACTTTCGCAGTTTTAACATACATGTTGACCTGATCGAGGGTTTTTTCTGCTTTGGATCACGTAGGAAAGTGGTACCGCACTGAAACAGTCCATTAAACCTGGTTTGGATCAATATTTTAGAGGATAACGCATGTTAGGTCTAGGTTAGCCCTGGGATTTTCACCCATCAGACTCATACTTTCGCATTCTTCACATACTTGTTGAACGGATCCTCGGTTTTTTCTGGTTTCGTTCACGTAGTAATGTGGTACCACACTGAAACATTCAATTAAACCTCATCTTGATAAATATTTGAGAGGATAACGCATGTTAGGTTTGGGTTAAGTCTTGGATTTGCCCTCATCAGGCTCATACTTTCGCATATTTCTCATACTACATGGCTAGATCCTGGGCTGTTTCTGGATTGTATCACGTAGTAATTTGGTGCCACGCTGAAACAGTCAATTAAACCTGGTTTCGATCAATATTTTACAGGATAACGCAAGTTAGGTCTGGCATAGGTCTGGGATTCGCCCTCATCAGACTCATACTTTCACGTTTTTCACATACTTGTTGAACTGATCCTGGGCTTTTTCTGGTTTGGATCACGTAGTAATGTGGTACCACACTGAAACAGTCAATTAAACCTGGTTTCGATCTATATTTTAGAGAATAATTCATGTTAGGTCTAGGTTAGGTCTGGGATTTGCTCTCATCAGGCTCATACTTTCGCACACCTCACATACTCGTTTGACAGATCCTGGGTTTTTTCTGGTTTGGATCACGTAGTAATGTGGTGCCACACTGAAACAGTCGATTAAACCTGGTTTCGATCAATATTTACAGGATAACGCATGTTAGGTCTAGGTTAGCCCTGGGATTATCACTCTTCAGACTCATACTTTCGCATTCTTCACATACTTGTTGAACTGATCCTGGGTTTTTTCTGGTTTGGATCACGTAGTAATGTGGTGCCACACTGAAACAGTCGATTAAACCTGGTTTCGGTCAATATTTTAGAGAATACTTCATGTTAGGTCTGGGATAGGTCTGGGATTTGACCTCATCAGACTCATACTTTCACACACTTCACATACTCGTTGAACAGATCCTGGGTTATTTTCTGGTTTGGATCACATAGTAATGTGGTACCACACCGAAACAGTCGATTAAACCAGGTTTCGATCAATATTTTTGAGGATAACGCATGTTAGGTCTAGGTTAGGCCTGGGATTTTCACTCATCAGACTCATACTTTCGCATTCTTCTCATACTTGTTGAACGGATCCTGGGTTTTTTCTGGTTTGGATCACGTAGTAATGTGGTACCACACTGAAACATTCAATTAAACCTGGTCTTGATAAGTATTTTAGAGGATAACGCATGTTAGGTCTGGGTTAAGTCTAGGATTTGCCCTCGTCAGGCTCATACCTTCGCATATTTCTCATACTTCATGGCTAGATCCTGGGCTATTTCTGGATTGTATCACGTAGTAATGTGGTACCACACAGAAACAGTCAATTAAACCTGGTTTCGATCAATATTTTAGAGGATAACGCAAGTTAGGTCAGGGATAGGTCTGGGATTTGCCCTCATCAGGCTCATACTTTCGCGTTTTTCACATACTTGTTGAACAGATCCTGTCTTTTTTCTGGATTGGGTCACGTAGTAGTGTGGTACCACACTGAAACAGTCAACTAAACCTCGTTTTGATGAATATTTTAGAGAATAATTCATGTTAGGTCTAGGTTAGGTCAGGGATTTGCTCTCATCAGGCTCATTCTTTCGCATATTTCTCATACTAGATGGCTAGATCCTGGGCTTTTTCTGGATTGCATCACGTAGTAATGAAGTACAACGCTGAAACACTCAATTAAACCTGGCTTCGATCAATATTATTGAGGATAACGCATGTTAGGTCTAGGTTAGGCCTGGGATTTTCACTCATCAGACTCATACTTTCGCATTCTTGACATATTTGTTGAACGGATCTTGGGTTTTTTCTGGTGTGGATCACGAAGTAATGTGGTACCACACTGAAACAATCAATTAAACCTGATCTTGATAAATATTTTAGAGGATAACGCATGTTAGGTCTGGGTTAGGTCTAGGATTTGCCCCCATCAGGCTCATACTTTCGCATATTTCTCATACTTGACGGCTAGATCCTGGGCTTTTTCTGGATTGCATCACGTAGTAATGAAGTACAACACTGAAACAGTCGATTGAACCTGGTTTCGATCAATATTTTAGAGGATAACGCAAGTTAGGTCTGGGATAGGTCAGGGATTTGACCTCATCAGACTCATTATTTCGCACACTTCACATACTCCTTCAACAGATCCTGGGTTATTTTCTGGTTTGGATCACATAGTAATGTGGTACCACACTGAAACAGTCGATTAAACCAGGTTTCGATCGATATTTTAGAGGATAACGCATGTTAGGTCTAGGTTAGGCCTGGGATTTTCACTCATCAGACTCATACTTTCGCATTCTTCACATACTTGTTGAACTGATCCTGGGCTTTTTCTGGTTTGGATCACGTAGTAATGTGGTACCACACTGAAACAGTCAATTAAACCTGGTCTTGATAAATATTTTAGAGGATAACGCATGTTAGGTCTGGGTTAGGTCTAGGATTTGCCCTCATCAGGCTCATACTTTCGCATAATTCTCATACTTCATGGCTAGATCCTGGGCTGTTTCTGGATTGTATCACGTAGTAATGGGGTACCACGCAAAAACAGTCAATTAAACCAGGTTTCGATCAATATTTTAGAGGATAACGCATTTTAGGTCTAGGTTAGGCCTGGGATTTGCCCTCATCAGGCTCATACTTTCGCGTTTTTCACATACTTGTTGAACAGATCCTGGCTTTTTTCTGGATTGGGTCACGTAGTAGTGTGGTACCACACTGAAACAGTCAATTAAACCTCGTTTTGATGAATATTTTAGAGAATAATTCATGTTAGGTCTAGGTTAGGTCAGGGATTTGCTCTCATCAGGGTCATTCTTTCGCATATTTCTCATACTAGATGGCTAGATCCTGGGCTTTTTCTGGATTGCATCACGTAGTAGTGAAGTACAACGCTGAAACACTCAATTAAACCTGGCTTCGATCAATATTATTGAGGATAACGCATGTTAGGTCTAGGTTAGGCCTGGGATTTTCACTCATCAGACTCATACTTTCGCATTCTTGACATATTTGTTGAACGGATCTTGGGTTTTTTCTGGTGTGGATCACGAAGTAATGTGGTACCACACTGAAACAATCAATTAAACCTGATCTTGATAAATATTTTAGAGGATAACGCATGTTAGGTCTGGGTTAGGTCTAGGATTTGCCCCCATCAGGCTCATACTTTCGCATATTTCTCATACTTGACGGCTAGATCCTGGGCTTTTTCTGGATTGCATCACGTAGTAATGAAGTACAACACTGAAACAGTCAATTAAACCTGGTTTCGATCAATATTTTAGAGAATACTTCATGTCAGGTCTAGGTTAGGCCTGGGATTTGCCCTCATCAGGGTCATACTTTCGCAGTTTTAACATACATGTTGACCTGATCGAGGGTTTTTTCTGCTTTGGATCACGTAGTAAAGTGGTACCACACTGAAACAGTCCATTAAACCTGGTTTGGATCAATATTTTTGAGGATAACGCATGTTAGGTCTAGGTTAGGCCGGGGAATTTCACTCATCAGGCTCATACTTTCGCATATTTCTCATACTTCATGGCTAGATCCTGGGCTGTTTCTGGATTGTATCTCATAGTAATGTGGTACCACGCTGAAACAGTCGATTGAACCTGGTTTCGATCAATATTTTAGAGGATGACGCAAGTTAAGTCTGGGATAGGTCTAGGATTTGACCTCATCAGACTTATACTTTCGCGTTTTTCACATACTTGTTGAACAGATCCTGGGTTATTTTCTGGTTTGGATCACATAGTAATGTGGTACCACACTGAAACAGTCGATTAAACCAGGTTTCGATCAATATTTTTGAGAATAACGCATGTTAGGTCTAGGTTAGGCCGGGGAATTTCACTCATCAGGCTCATACTTTCGCATATTTCTCATACTTCATGGCTAGATCCTGGGCTGTTTCTGGATTGTATCACATAGTAATGTGGAACCACGCTGAAACAGTCCATTAAACCTGGTTCGGATCAATATTTTAGAGGATAACGCATGTTAGGTCTAGGTTAGGTCTGGGATTTTCACTCATCAGGCTCATACTTTCGCATTCTTCACATACTTGTTGAACGGATCCTGGGTTTTTTCTGGATTGGATCACGTAGTAATGTGGTACCACACTGAAACAGTCGATTAAACCTGGTTTCGATCAATATTTTAGAGGATAACGCAAGTTAGGTCTGGGATAGGTCAGGGATTTGTCCTCATCAGACTCATAATTTCGCACACTTCACATACTCCATGAACAGATCCTGGGTTATTTTCTGGTTTCGATCACATAGTAATGTGGTACCACACTGAAACAGTCGATTAAACCAGGTTTCGATCAATATTTTACAGGATAACGCATGTTAGGTCTAGGTTAGGCCTGGGATTTTCACTCATCAGACTCATACTTTCGCATTCTTCTCATACTTATTGAACGGATCCTGGGTTTTTTCTGGTTTGGATCACGTAGTAATGTGGTACCACACTGAAACATTCAATTAAACCTGGTCTTGATAAGTATTTTAGAGGATAACGCATGTTAGGTCTGGGTTAAGTCTAGGATTTGCCCTCGTCAGGCTCATACCTTCGCATATTTCTCATACTTCATGGCTAGATCCTGGGCTATTTCTGGATTGTATCACGTAGTAATGTGGTACCACACAGAAACGGTCAATTAAACCTGGTTTCGATCAATATTTTAGAGGATAACGCAAGTTAGGTCAGGGATAGGTCTGGGATTTGCCCTCATCAGGCTCATACTTTCGCGTTTTTCACATACTTGTTGAACAGATCCTGGCTTTTTTCTGGATTGGGTCACGTAGTAGTGTGGTACCACACTGAAACAGTCAATTAAACCTCGTTTTGATGAATATTTTAGAGAATAATTCATGTTAGGTCTAGGTTAGGTCAGGGATTTGCTCTCATCAGGCTCATTCTTTCGCATATTTCTCATACTAGATGGCTAGATCCTGGGCTTTTTCTGGATTGCATCACGTAGTAATGAAGTACAACGCTGAAACACTCAATTAAACCTGGCTTCGATCAATATTATTGAGGATAACGCATGTTAGGTCTAGGTTAGGCCTGGGATTTTCACTCATCAGACTCATACTTTCGCATTCTTGACATATTTGTTGAACGGATCTTGGGTTTTTTCTGGTGTGGATCACGAAGTAATGTGGTACCACACTGAAACAATCAATTAAACCTGATCTTGATAAATATTTTAGAGGATAACGCATGTTAGGTCTGGGTTAGGTCTAGGATTTGCCCCCATCAGGCTCATACTTTCGCATATTTCTCATACTTGACAGCTAGATCCTGGGCTTTTTCTGGATTGCATCACGTAGTAATGAAGTACAACACTGAAACAGTCGATTGAACCTGGTTTCGATCAATATTTTAGAGGATGACGCAAGTTAAGTCTGGGATAGGTCTAGGATTTGACCTCATCAGACTTATACTTTCGCGTTTTTCACATACTTGTTGAACAGATCCTGGGTTATTTTCTGGTTTGGATCACATAGTAATGTGGTACCACACTGAAACAGTCGATTAAACCAGGTTTCGATCAATATTTTTGAGAATAACGCATGTTAGGTCTAGGTTAGGCCGGGGAATTTCACTCATCAGGCTCATACTTTCGCATATTTCTCATACTTCATGGCTAGATCCTGGGCTGTTTCTGGATTGTATCACATAGTAATGTGGAACCACGCTGAAACAGTCGATTAAACCTGGTTTCGATCAATATTTTAGAGGATAACGCAAGTTAAGTCTGGGATAGGTATGGGATTTTCACTCATCAGACTCATACTTTCGCATTCTTCACATATTTGTTGAACGGATCTTGGGTTTTTTCTGCTTTGGATCAGGTAGTGAAGTGGTACCACACTGAAACAGTCCATTAAACCTGGTTTGGATCAATATTTTAGAGGACAACGCATGTTACGTCTAGGTTAGGCCTGGGATTTGCCCTCATCAGGGTCATACTTTCGCAGTTTTAACATACATGTTGAACGGATCCTGGGTTTTTTCTGGTTTCGTTCACGTAGTAATGTGGTACCACACTGAAACAGTCCATTAAACCTGGTTTGGATCAATATTTTAGAGGATAACGCATGTTAGGTCTAGGTTAGCCCTGGGATTTTCACCCATCAGACTCATACTTTCGCATTCTTCACATACTTGTTGAACGGATCCTGGGCTTTTTCTGGTTTGGATCACGTAGTAATGTGGTACCACACTGAAACAGTCAATTAAACCTGGTCTTGATAAATATTTTAGAGGATAACGCATGTTAGGTCTGGGTTAGGTCTAGGATTTGCCCTCATCAGGCTCATACTTTCGCATAATTCTCATACTTCATGGCTAGATCCTGGGCTGTTTCTGGACTGTATCACGTAGTAATGGGGTACCACGCAAAAACAGTCAATTAAACCAGGTTTCGATCAATATTTTAGAGGATAACGCATTTTAGGTCTAGGTTAGGCCTGGGATTTTCACTCATCAGGCTCATACTTTCGCGTTTTTCACATACTTGTTGAACAGATCCTGGCTTTTTTCTGGATTGGGTCACGTAGTAGTGTGGTACCACACTGAAACAGTCAATTAAACCTCGTTTTGATGAATATTTTAGAGAAAAATTCATGTTAGGACTAGGTTAGGTCAGGGATTTGCTCTCATCAGGCTCATTCTTTCGCATATTTCTCATACTAGATGGCTAGATCCTGGGCTTTTTCTGGATTGCATCACGTAGTAGTGAAGTACAACGCTGAAACACTCAATTAAACCTGGCTTCGATCAATATTATTGAGGATAACGCATGTTAGGTCTAGGTTAGGCCTGGGATTTTCACTCATCAGACTCATACTTTCGCATTCTTGACATATTTGTTGAACGGATCTTGGGTTTTTTCTGGTGTGGATCACGAAGTAATGTGGTACCACACTGAAACAATCAATTAAACCTGATCTTGATAAATATTTTAGAGGATAACGCATGTTAGGTCTGGGTTAGGTCTAGGATTTGCCCCCATCAGGCTCATACTTTCGCATATTTCTCATACTTGACGGCTAGATCCTGGGCTTTTTCTGGATTGCATCACGTAGTAATGAAGTACAACACTGAAACAGTCAATTAAACCTGGTTTCGATCAATATTTTAGAGAATACTTCATGTTAGGTCTAGGTTAGGCCTGGGATTTGCCCTCATCAGGGTCATACTTTCGCAGTTTTAACATACATGTTGACCTGATCGAGGGTTTTTTCTGCTTTGGATCACGTAGTAAAGTGGTACCACACTGAAACAGTCCATTAAACCTGGTTTGGATCAATATTTTTGAGGATAACGCATGTTAGGTCTAGGTTAGGCCGGGGAATTTCACTCATCAGGCTCATACTTTCGCATATTTCTCATACTTCATGGCTAGATCCTGGGCTGTTTCTGGATTGTATCACGTAGTAATGGGGTACCACGCAAAAACATTCAATGAAACCTGGTCTGGATAAATATTTTCGAGGATAACGCATGTTAGGTCTGGGTTAGGTCTAGGATTTGCCCTCATCAGGCTCATACTTTCGCATAATTCTCATACTTCATTGGCTAGATCCTGGGCTGTTTCTGGATTGTATCTCATAGTAATGTGGTACCACGCTGAAACAGTCGATTGAACCTGGTTTCGATCAATATTTTAGAGGATGACGCAAGTTAAGTCTGGGATAGGTCTAGGATTTGACCTCATCAGACTTATACTTTCGCGTTTTTCACATACTTGTTGAACAGATCCTGGGTTATTTTCTGGTTTGGATCACATAGTAATGTGGTACCACACTGAAACAGTCGATTAAACCAGGTTTCGATCAATATTTTTGAGAATAACGCATGTTAGGTCTAGGTTAGGCCGGGGAATTTCACTCATCAGGCTCATACTTTCGCATATTTCTCATACTTCATGGCTAGATCCTGGGCTGTTTCTGGATTGTATCACATAGTAATGTGGAACCACGCTGAAACAGTCCATTAAACCTGGTTCGGATCAATATTTTAGAGGATAACGCATGTTAGGTCTAGGTTAGGTCTGGGATTTTCACTCATCAGGCTCATACTTTCGCATTCTTCACATACTTGTTGAACGGATCCTGGGTTTTTTCTGGATTGGATCACGTAGTAATGTGGTACCACACTGAAACAGTCGATTAAACCTGGTTTCGATCAATATTTTAGAGGATAACGCAAGTTAGGTCTGGGATAGGTCAGGGATTTGTCCTCATCAGACTCATAATTTCGCACACTTCACATACTCCGTGAACAGATCCTGGGTTATTTTCTGGTTTCGATCACATAGTAATGTGGTACCACACTGAAACAGTCGATTAAACCAGGTTTCGATCAATATTTTACAGGATAACGCATGTTAGGTCTAGGTTAGGCCTGGGATTTTCACTCATCAGACTCATACTTTCGCATTCTTCACATACTTGTTGAACGGATCCTGGGTTTTTTCTGGTTTGGATCACGTAGTAATGTGGGACCACACTGAAACAGTCAATTAAACCTGGTCTTGATAAATATTTTAGAGGATAACGCATGTTAGGTCTGGGATAGGTCTAGGATTTGCCCTCATCAGGCTCATACTTTCGAATATTTCTCATACTTCATGGCTAGATCCTGGGCTGTTTCTGGATTGTATCACGTAGTAATGGGGTACCACGCAAAAACATTCAATGAAACCTGGTCTGGATAAATATTTTCGAGGATAACACATGTTAGGTTTGGGTTAGGTCTAGGATTTGCCCTCATCAGGCTCATACTTTCGCATATCTCTCATACTTCATAGCTAGATCCTGGGCTGTTTCTGGATCGTATCACATAGTAATGTGGTACCACGCTGAAACAGTCGATTAAACCTGGTTTCGATCAATATTTTAGAGGATAACGCATGTCAGGTCTAGGTTAGGTCTGGGATTTGCTCTCATAAGGGTCATACTGTCGCAGTTTTAACTTACTTGCTGAACGGATCCTGGGCTCTTTCTGGATTGCATCACGTAGTAATGAAGTACAACACTGAAACAGCCAATTAAACCTGGTTTCCATCAATATTTTAGAGGACAACCCATGTCTGGTCTAGGTTAGGTCTGGGATTTGCTCTCATAAGGGTCATACTGTCGCAGTTTTAACTTACTTGCTGAACGGATCCTGGGTTTTTTCTGGTTTGGTTCACGTAGTAATGTGGTACCACACTGATACATTCAATTAAACCTGATCTTGATAAATATTTTAGAGGATAACGCATGTTAGGTTTGGGTTAAGTCTAGGATTTGCCCTCATCAGGCTCATACTTTCGCATATTTCTCATACTTCATGGCTAGATCCTGGGCTGTTTCTGGATTTTATCACGTAGTAATGTGGTACCACGCTGAAACAGTCAATTAAACCTGGCTTCGATCAATATTTTAGAGGATAACGCAAGTTTGGTCTGGCATAGGTCTGGGATTCGCCCTCATCAGGCTCATACTTTCGCGTTTTTCACATACTTGTTGAACTGATCCTGGGCTTTTTCTGGTTTGGATCACGTAGTAATGTGGTACCACACTGAAACAGTCAATTAAACCTGGTTTCGATCAATATTTTAGAGAATAATTCATGTTAGGTCTTGGTTAGGTCTGGGATTTGCTCTCATCAGGCTCATACTTTCGCATATTTCTCATACTTCATGGCTAGATCCTGGGCTGTTTCTGGATTGTATCACGTAGTAATGTGGTACCACGCTGAAACAGTCAATTAAACCTGGCTTCGATCAATATTTTAGAGGATAACGCAAGTTTGGTCTGGCATAGGTCTGGGATTCGCCCTCATCAGACTCATACTTTCGCATTCTTCACATACTTGTTGAACGGATCCTGGGTTTTTTCTGGTTTGGATCACGTAGTAATGTGGGACCACACTGAAACAGTCAATTAAACCTGATCTTGATAAATATTTGAGAGGATAACGCATGTTAGGTTTGGGTTAAGTCTTGGATTTGCCCTCATCAGGCTCATACTTTCGCATATTTCTCATACTACATGGCTAGATCCTGGGCTGTTTCTGGATTGTACCACGTAGTAATTTGGTGCCACGCTGAAACAGTCAATTAAACCTGGTTTCGATCAATATTTTACAGGATAACCCAAGTTAGGTCTGGCATAGGTCTGGGATTCGCCCTCATCAGACTCATACTTTCGCGTTTTTCACATACTTGTTGAACTGATCCTGGGCTTTTTCTGGTTTGGATCACGTAGTAATGTGGTACCACACTGAAACAGTCAATTAAACCTGGTTTCGATCAATATTTTAGAGAATAATTCATGTTAGGTCTAGGTTAGGTCTGGGATTTGCTCTCATCAGGCTCATACTTTCGCACACTTCACATACTCGTTTGACAGATCCTGGGTTATTTTCTGGTTTGGATCGTATAGTAATATGGTACCACACTGAAACAGTCGATTAAACCAGGTTTCGATCAATATTTTAGAGGATAACGCAAGTTAGGTCTGTGATAGGTCAGGGATTTGACCTCATCAGACTCATACTTTCGCATTCTTCACATACTTGTTGAACTGATCCTGGGCTTTTTCTGGTTTGGATCACGTAGTTATGTGGTACCACACTGAAACAGTCAATTAAACCTGGTCTTGATAAATATTTTAGAGGATAACGCATGTTAGGTCTGGGTTAGGTCTAGGATTTGCCCTCATCAGGCTCATACTTTCGCATAATTCTCATACTTCATGGCTAGATCCTGGGCTGTTTCTGGATTGTATCACGTAGTAATGGGGTACCACGCAAAAACAGTCAATTAAACCAGGTTTCGATCAATATTTTAGAGGATAACGCATTTTAGGTCTAGGTTAGGCCTGGGATTTTCACTCATCAGAGGGCATACTTTCGCATTCTTCACATACTTGTTGAACGGATCCTGGGTTTTTTCTGGTTTGGATCACGTAGTAATGTGGGACCACACTGAAACAGTCAATTAAACCTGGTTTCGATCAATATTTTAGAGAATAATTCATGTTAGGTCTAGGTTAGGTCTGGGATTTGCTCTCATCAGGCTCATTCTTTCGCATATTTCTCATACTAGGTGGCTAGATCCTGGGCTTTTTCTGGATTGCATCACGTAGTAATGAAGTACAACAATGAAACAGTCAATTAAACTTGGTTTCCATCAATATCTAAGAGGACAACGCAAGTTAGGTCTGGGATTCCCTCAGGGGCTGCCAGCCTTTCAGCTGCAGTACGGGCTTAACGAACCCGGGGTACCCGAGTCATACACACACCGTAAGCCTCCTGTTGGTCGTCACAACGACCCATTCACAATTCCCTATTGGTTTTGTGAATGGTACGTGACGGCAGGAGGAGCGGGGGTCTTGGCTTAACCGCCTGGGCCACGAGTATGGCGACTCTATAAAATCGCCCTCCAATCCTAAGCTATGGTGCGCGGCGATGGGATGCATGGTTGGGGGAGAAGGCCCAATCCCAAGCGACCACCTCCGGGGAACCTGCCGAACCCCCGGAGTATATAGGCTTACCCGGGTAAGGCGGCTCTGCCCGGGCGGACCTTTTCTTCCGACCTGCTCGTGGGAATATTATGGAGTTCAATATTAAAACGGGGATGGGACGGGGTAAGTCAGAGGGGGAGGACGAAGGCGGTGTTGGGACTGGAGTGACGGCGCTCGCGCCGCCTCCAGCGCCTGGCCCGGCTTCGTGGAAGGTGGAGGAGGACGACGAGACTGCGTCAGTCTCGTCCTTCTCCTCCACCAGGAGTCTCATAGGCTCTAAGAGGAAGAGGGCGGGGCAGGCCGTCGTCGAGGTGGGCGGGGCGATGAGCCCGTCGGTGAGGCTGAGTTGCCTCAGGGACGAGGTGACCGAGGAGATATCGGAGAGGATCTCCTCGTCCCTGAGGCAGGTGGAGAAAGTCGCCGCTGCCTGCGCCTTTAAGGGGCAGAAAAGCGGTGGCGCGGAGGCCCTGAAGGCCGCGGCGGAGGAAATGAGGGAGGCGGCGCGGGAGCTCAGAGGGCGGAACGCCCGTCTGCAGCTCCTGTTGGAGGAGGAGCGACAGGGGAGGAGGAGGGCAGAGGCGCTGTGGAACAGCGCGGCCCTCCCTCCCATCCTCCCTCCTCCTCCACCGCCGCGTCCCTCGGCGGAGGTAAATAAGCGGAGTGCGGCGGCAGTGGTGCGGGGCACCGCGGGCCCCACCACCCGCACTCCGCCCATGAAGAAGTCCCCGTCCTCCTCAGAAGACGATCTTCTGAGGAGGATTGGGGACATGATTGATGGCAAGCTGGCCGCCTTCCGGGAGGAGCTCCTCGCCGGAAGAGCGGTCAGCAGGAAGGCGGTGCCTCCCCGACCTGTTCCGGTACAGTCGGGGAAGGCAAAGAAGGGCGGAGTGAAGGCTCCGCCCAGCGTTGCGGCACCAGGGCCCCGGGTCGTGACCCCCAAGGGGGGTGGTGTACCCGTGGTCGCGGTGGTCGCGTCCTCCACAGCACCCTCCCAAGGGGGGGTGGCGTGGAGTGAGGTGGTGGGGCGGAAGGCGAAGCGGGCGGCGAGGAAGGCCTCGCAACCGCAGCCTCCGCCTCCGCCGCCGGCGGCCAAGGTAAAGGCCGCGAAGGTCGGGAAGGCACGACCAGGTCGTCCCCCAAAAACGGCAGCGGTGACGCTGACCGTTGCGCAGGGGGGCGACCTGACCCTCGCGGAGGCGATGCGGCTCGCCAGGGAGAATATCTCCCTGGAAGAGCTGGGCGTCGCCTCCGTGAGGGCGAAGAGGGCCGTGACCGGGGGCCTCTTGCTGGAGATCCCCGGTGCAGAAGGCGGCGCGAAGGCGGATCGTCTCGCCCAGAGGCTCCGGGAGCAGCTGGGCGAGCGAGGTGTCCGGGTCGCCCGGCCCACGAAGCGCACGGTTATGCGCGTTTGTGGGCTGGACGACTCGGTCAGCGCACAGGATGTGTCCCGAGCCCTTGCGAGGGCGGGGGACTGTCTTGTGGAGGACCTGCGGATCGGAGAGATCCGCAGGTCGCCCTCCGGCCTCGGGTCGGTGTGGGCCCGGTGCCCCCTCTCCGCCGCCCGTAAGGTGGCGGAATCCGGGAGGGTGTTGGTGGGGTGGGTTTCGGCGCGAGTGGAAATCCTCGCGCCGCGCCCGCTCCAGTGTCACCGCTGCCTCGAATTGGGGCACGTGAGGCAGTGGTGCACCTCGCCGGTGGACCGCAGCGGTCAGTGTTACCGCTGCGGTGCCAAAGAGCACCGTGCGAGCCAGTGCTCGGCGGCCCCCCACTGCCCGCTGTGTGCGGACATGGGGAGGCCAGCCGATCACAGGGTGGGGAGCAAGAAGTGCTCCCCCCCCTCCCGGAAGGAGAGGAAGAGGCGGGCTGCACCGGCTCCGGTGCCGAGGGCGGTGGCATCGTCCTCCATGGAGGTGGACGGTGCTACGGGGACGGACGGCCGGGAGGAGGCTGGCGCGGCCATTAATTAATGCCGCCCCGCCTCCTCCTCCAGGCCAACCTCAACCACTGCCGCGCGGCACAGGACTTGATGTCCCAAGTCCTCGCGGAGTGGGGGGTTGGCCTGGCGGTCGCCGCCGAGCCGTACCGCGTCCCTGATCACCCTCATTGGGTGGGCGACGCGGACGGCTTGGTGGCGACGGTATGGGGAGGGGGCGACGGGTCCCCACCGTTCTCCTTGTTGGAGCGCGGTCGGGGATTCGTCGCCGTGGACTGGGGGGGAGTCGCTGTGGTGGGGTGCTACATTTCGCCCCGTAGCGGTCACGCTGCGTTCGAGCTGTACTTGGCCGAGGTCGCGGCATGCGTGCAGCGCTACGCGGCCCGGCCGGTGCTGGTCCTGGGGGATTTTAATGCCAAGTCGGTGGCTTGGGGATCCCCCAGGACCTCCGTTCGCGGCGGGATCCTGGGCGATTGGGCGGCGGGGCTCGACCTCCGGGTATTGAACCGGGGGTCGGAGCACACATGCGTGCGGCGATATGGGGGGTCTATCGTGGATGTTGGATTCGCGACCCCCAACGCCGTGCGCATGGTGTCGGGTTGGCACGTGGTCGCGGGGGCAGAGACACTCTCCGATCACCGGTACATCCGGATGGAGGTCTCTGCCGCCGCGAGTGCATCCCGACACGGCCGCCTGCGTGGCGCCCCACCACGCCGCTGGGCGCTTCGGCGCCTGGACAAGGACGCCCTGATGGCAGCTGCCCTCGCTGCAACTTGGCCGCAGGGAGCGGCCGAGTTGCCGAGCATAGAGGAGGAGGTCGCCCGGCTCGGAGCATTGGTCGCGGGTATTTGCGACGCGGCGATGCCTCGGGTCGGGCGGGCTTCTCCTCGCCGGGCGGTGTATTGGTGGTCGGACGCGATCGCGGAGTTGCGAGTCGCGACTGTCCGCGCCCGACGCCAGTACACCCGCGCGCGCCGTCGTCAACGTACAGGCGACGGCGTGGCGCGAGCGAGGGCAGCTGATGACCTGTATGGAGCATACCGCGTGGCGCGGGTTGCTCTGCAGGTCGCCATCAAACGGGCCAAGACCCAGGCATGGAAGGAGCTCCTCCAGACCCTTGATGACGATCCATGGGGGCGCCCATATAAGGTGGTGCTGAATAAGCTCCGCCCGTGGGCGCCCCCCGTCACCGAGGGTCTTGACCCCCGGCTGCTGGAGGACGTGGTCAATACACTCTTCCCAATTGGGGAGAGGGGACCGCGTCCTCCGGCGGCGACGGCTGTCCCAGTGGAGTGGACGGCCGAGCTGGGGGTCACGCAGGAGGAGCTGGCAGCGGCCATCAGACGGCTCGGGGTTCGTAACACGGCCCCGGGTCCGGATGGTGTGCCCGGCCGGGTATGGGTCTTGACCCAGGGCGTCCTTGGGGCCGACCTCAGGCGGTTGTTCGACCGCTGCCTGAGGGACGGGCGATTCCCCCCCAGTTGGAAGGTGGCGAGGATGGTCCTCCTCCGGAAGGAGGGTCGGCCCGCGGAGTCTCCCTCCGCATACCGGCCCATTTGTCTCCTCGACGAGGTGGGCAAGCTCTTCGAGCGTGTGATTGCTGCCCGCCTCGTCGAGCACCTGTCGCGGGGTGATCCCGGTCTGGCCGACTGCCAGTTCGGTTTCCGGGGGGGCCGATCGACTATCGACGCGATAGATCGTGTGAGGGCCCTCTCGGAGGCGGCCGTCTCCCGGGGAGGGGTGGCATTGGCAATATCCTTGGATATTGCCAATGCCTTTAACACCCTCCCCTGGGAAGAGATAAGGAGGGGGCTCGAATATCATCGAGTCCCCCCTTGTCTCAGGGCGGTCGTCGGGGATTATCTCCGCGGCAGGTGGATCGAGTATCCGGGCCGGGATGGTGATATGCGGAGGGAGGTGTACTGCGGTGTTCCGCAGGGGTCGGTCCTCGGGCCACTCCTGTGGAACATCGCGTACGACTCGGTGTTGCGGGCCGGCCTCCCCGACGGCGTCAGCACGGTGTGTTATGCGGATGACACACTGGTGCTGGCCGTCGGGGCGCACTGGGGGAGGGCCATGCGTCGCGCGGAGGAGGGGTCGCAACGCGTCGTCGACCGGATCAGGGGGATGGGGATGACGGTGGCGGTCCATAAGACCGAGGTGATTGCGTTTCATTCACCTCGGCAGGATCCGCCACCCCCTCTGATTCGGGTGGGTGGGGCTGACATCGAGGTGAAGCCCCAGATCAGGTATCTGGGGCTGATCCTCGATAGCCACTGGCGTTTCGAGAAGCATTTCCGCTGCCTGGTCCCCCGGTTGGAAAGGATGGTTGCGGCGCTGGGCCGGATCCTGCCCAACCTGGGGGGCCCGGCGGGCCGAGTTCGTCGCCTCTATGTGGCAATGGTCCAGTCGGTGGCCCTATATGGGGCCCCCGTCTGGGCGGACGACCTGGCTGCCTCCCGGCGCAGCATGACTATGCTGCGTCGGGTGCAGAGGCGCATGGCGCTCAGGGTCGTCCGCGGGTATCGGACCATGTCACATGAGGCGGCGACGGTTCTAGCGGGGATGCCGCCCATGGACCTGCTCGCGCGGTCGCACGCGGTGATGTACCGGCACCGCGTCGACCGTCGCGCGGGGGTGGGGGCGGTCCCGGGCGGGCAGGAACCTGCTTGGGGCGATTTGAAGCGCCAGGCCCGGCAGTCCGTGTTGCTCGCGTGGCAGGAGCGGCTGGCTCTGCCAACCGCGGGGCACCGGACTGTCGGGGCTGTTCGGCCACTCCTGAAGGAGTGGCTGGACAGAGGCCATGGCAGCCTCACCTACCGGCTGGCACAGGTGTTTTCCGGGCATGGCAGCTTCGGAAGATACCTGTGCCGGATAGGGAAGGAGCCGACGGCGCGATGCTGCCACTGCGACGCTGAGCAGGACACGGCGGATCATACCCTGGAGGTATGCCCCGCGTGGGAGGGGGAGCGCCGTGTCCTGGTCGGCGTCGTCGGGCGGGATGTCTCGCTGCCGGGCGTGGTGCGCGCCATGCTCGGCAGCGAGGAGAAGTGGAGGGCCGTGGCCTCCTTCTGCGAGAACGTAATGTTGCAGAAGGAGGCCGCGGGGAGGGAGCGCGAGCTTCAGCGGCGCGCTGAAGCTCGCGCTCGTGCGGTGGCCCGAGGTCGTCGCCCGGTCGCGAGGCGTCGCGGGCGGCCGCCTCGGCGTGGCGGATGACCTAGGCTGGGAGGGGGGTCCTGAGGGGACCCTCCTCCCGCCAGGCGGCGCCGGGTCGGACCGGTTGGGGGTAGGAGTGCCTCCCCCTACCGGTCCGACGCAAGGGGAGGCACCCTCGGCGGTCTGGTGCGGCCATGAACGCCCGGCCGCCGAGGGGTGGAAACGGGGTCGCGGGCGGTTGCGAGTTGGGGCTCGCAGCCGCCACTAAACGCGGCTCCGGGACGGATAGCGGCGGGAAGGAGTGGCCCCGTCCCGCCGCTATGAGGCAGTGTGTCTACTGGGGGGACCGATTGTCCCCCCGGGGGATGGGCGCGAAAGCGCGGGCACGGGGAGGATACCGGAAGAATGCTTCGAGCGATTCCCGGTATCCTCCCAAAGCGTGCCGAAGGGTCACCGTGGGGTTTTTAGTGGGTAGGTCCCGCGCCTGTCGTTGTACGGGCGCGGGGAATCCCACACACCCCTCCCACCTCTCCCCAAGGAGGTGGGAGGGAGTCTTTCGAAGATTTTACCCACGACAAAAAAAAAAAAAAAAAAAAAAAAAAAAAAAAAAAAAAAAAAGTTAGGTCTGGGATATGTCTGGGATTTGCCCTCATCAGGCTCATACTTTCGCGTTTTTCACATACTTGTTGAACAGATCCTGGGTTTTTTCTGGTTTGGATCAGGTAGTAGTGTGGTACCACACTGAAACAGTCCATTAAACCTGGTTTGGATCAATATTTTAGAGGATAACGCATGTTTGGTCTAGGTTAGGTCTGGGATTTTCACTCGTCAGGCTCATACTTTCGCATATTTCTCATACTTCATGGCTAGATCCTGGGCTGTTTCTGGATTGTATCACGTAGTAATGTGGTACCACGCTGAAACAGTCAATTAAACCTGGCTTCGATCAATATTTTAGAGGATAACGCAAGTTTGGTCTGGCATAGGTCTGGGATTCGCCCTCATCAGGCTCATACTTTCGCGTTTTTCACATACTTGTTGAACTGATCCTGGGCTTTTTCTGGTTTGGATCACGTAGTAATGTGGTACCACACTGAAACAGTCAATTAAACCTGGTTTCGATCAATATTTTAGAGAATAATTCATTTTAGGTCTTGGTTAGGTCTGGGATTTGCTCTCATCAGGCTCATACTTTCGCATATTTCTCATACTTCATGGCTAGATCCTGGGCTGTTTCTGGATTGTATCACGTAGTAATGTGGTACCACGCTGAAACAGTCAATTAAACCTGGCTTCGATCAATATTTTAGAGGATAACGCAAGTTTGGTCTGGCATAGGTCTGGGATTCGCCCTCATCAGACTCATACTTTCGCATTCTTCACATACTTGTTGAACGGATCCTGGGTTTTTTCTGGTTTGGATCACGTAGTAATGTGGGACCACACTGAAACAGTCAATTAAACCTGGTTTCGATCAATATATTAGAGAATAATTCATGTTAGGTCTAGGTTAGGTCTGGGATTTGCTCTCATCAGGCTCATTCTTTCGCATATTTCTCATACTTGATGGCTAGATCCTTGGCTTTTTCTGGATTGCATCACGTAGTAATGAAGTACAACACAGAAACAGTCAATTAAACCTGGTTTCCATCAATATCTTAGAGGACAACGCAAGTTAGGTCTGGGATAGGTCTGGGATTTGCCCACATCAGGCTCATACTTTCGCGTTTTTCACATACTTGTTGAACAGATCCTGGGTTTTTTCTGGTTTGGATCACGTAGTAGTGTGGTACCACACTGAAACAGTCCATTAAACTTGGTTGCGATCAATATTTTAGAGGATAACGCATGTTAGGTCTAGGTTAGGTCTCGGATTTGCCCTCATCAGACTCATACTTTCGCATTCTTCACATATTTGTTGAACGGATCTTGGGTTTTTTCTGCTTTGGATCACGTAGTAAAGTGGTACCACACTGAAACAGTCCATTAAACCTGGTTTGGATCAATATTATAGAGGACAACGCATGTTAGGTCTAGGTTAGGCCTGGGATTTGCCCTCATCAGGGTCATACTTTCGCAGTTTTAACATACATGTTGACCTGATCGAGGGTTTTTTCTGCTTTGGATCACGTAGTAAAGTGGTACCACACTGAAACAGTCCATTAAACCTGGTTTGGATCAATATTTTAGAGGATAACGCATGTTAGGTCTAGGTTAGTCCTGGGATTTTCACCCATCAGACTCATACTTTCGCATTCTTCACATACTTGTTGAACGGATCCTGGGTTTTTTCTGGTTTCGTTCACGTAGTAATGTGGTTCCACACTGAAACATTCAATTAAACCTGATCTTGATAAATATTTGAGAGGATAACGCATGTTAGGTTTGGGTTAAGTCTTGGATTTGCCCTCATCAGGCTCATACTTTCGCATAATTCTCATACTTCATGGCTAGATCCTGGGCTGTTTCTGGATTGTATCACGTAGTAATTTGGTGCCACGCTGAAACAGTCAATTAAACCTGGTTTCGATCAATATTTTACAGGATAACGCAAGTTAGGTCTGGCATAGGTCTGGGATTTGCCCTCATCAGGCTCATACTTTCGCGTTTTTCACATACTTGTTGAACTGATCCTGGGCTTTTTCTGGTTTGGATCACGTAGTAATGTGGTACCACACTGAAACAGTCAATTAAACCTGGTTTCGATCAATATTTTAGAGAATAATTCATGTTAGGTCTAGGTTAGGTCTGGGATTTGCTCTCATCAGGCTCATACTTTCGCACACTTCACATACTCGTTTGACAGATCCTGGGTTATTTTCTGGTTTGGATCGTATAGTAATATGGTACCACACTGAAACAGTCGATTAAACCAGGTTTCGATCAATATTTTAGAGGATAACGCAAGTTAGGTATGGGATAGGTCAGGGATTTGACCTCATCAGACTCATAATTTCGCACACTTCATATACTTGTTGAACTGATCCTGGGTTTTTTCTGGTTTGGATCACGTAGTAATGTGGTACCACACTGAAACAGTCAATTAAACCTGGTCTTGATAAATATTTTAGAGGATAACGCATGTTAGGTCTGGGTAAGGTCTAGGATTTGCCCTCATCAGGCTCATACTTTCGCATAATTCTCATACTTCATGGCTAGATCCTGGGCTGTTTCTGGATTGTATCACGTAGTAATGGGGTACCACGCAAAAACAGTCAATTAAACCAGGTTTCGATCAATATTTTAGAGGATAACGCATGTTAGGTCTAGGTTAGGTCTGGGATTTGCTCTCATCAGGCTCATTCTTTCGCATATTTCTCATACTTGATGGCTAGATCCTTGGCTTTTTCTGGATTGCATCACGTAGTAATGAAGTACAACACAGAAACAGTCAATTAAACCTGGTTTCCATCAATATCTTAGAGGACAACGCAAGTTAGGTCTGGGATAGGTCTGGGATTTGCCCACATCAGGCTCATACTTTCGCGTTTTTCACATACTTGTTGAACAGATCCTGGGTTTTTTCTGGTTTGGATCACGTAGTAGTGTGGTACCACACTGAAACAGTCCATTAAACTTGGTTGCGATCAATATTTTAGAGGATAACGCATGTTAGGTCTAGGTTAGGTCTCGGATTTGCCCTCATCAGACTCATACTTTCGCATTCTTCACATATTTGTTGAACGGATCTTGGGTTTTTTCTGCTTTGGATCACGTAGTAAAGTGGTACCACACTGAAACAGTCCATTAAACCTGGTTTGGATCAATATTATAGAGGACAACGCATGTTAGGTCTAGGTTAGGCCTGGGATTTGCCCTCATCAGGGTCATACTTTCGCAGTTTTAACATACATGTTGACCTGATCGAGGGTTTGTTCTGCTTTGGATCACGTAGTAAAGTGGTACCACACTGAAACAGTCCATTAAACCTGGTTTGGATCAATATTTTAGAGGATAACGCATGTTAGGTCTAGGTTAGTCCTGGGATTTTCACCCATCAGACTCATACTTTCGCATTCTTCACATACTTGTTGAACGGATCCTGGGTTTTTTCTGGTTTCGTTCACGTAGTAATGTGGTTCCACACTGAAACATTCAATTAAACCTGATCTTGATAAATATTTGAGAGGATAACGCATGTTAGGTTTGGGTTAAGTCTTGGATTTGCCCTCATCAGGCTCATACTTTCGCATAATTCTCATACTTCATGGCTAGATCCTGGGCTGTTTCTGGATTGTATCACGTAGTAATTTGGTGCCACGCTGAAACAGTCAATTAAACCTGGTTTCGATCAATATTTTACAGGATAACGCAAGTTAGGTCTGGCATAGGTCTGGGATTTGCCCTCATCAGGCTCATACTTTCGCGTTTTTCACATACTTGTTGAACTGATCCTGGGCTTTTTCTGGTTTGGATCACGTAGTAATGTGGTACCACACTGAAACAGTCAATTAAACCTGGTTTCGATCAATATTTTAGAGAATAATTCATGTTAGGTCTAGGTTAGGTCTGGGATTTGCTCTCATCAGGCTCATACTTTCGCACACTTCACATACTCGTTTGACAGATCCTGGGTTATTTTCTGGTTTGGATCGTATAGTAATATGGTACCACACTGAAACAGTCGATTAAACCAGGTTTCGATCAATATTTTAGAGGATAACGCAAGTTAGGTATGGGATAGGTCAGGGATTTGACCTCATCAGACTCATAATTTCGCACACTTCATATACTTGTTGAACTGATCCTGGGTTTTTTCTGGTTTGGATCACGTAGTAATGTGGTACCACACTGAAACAGTCAATTAAACCTGGTCTTGATAAATATTTTAGAGGATAACGCATGTTAGGTCTGGGTAAGGTCTAGGATTTGCCCTCATCAGGCTCATACTTTCGCATAATTCTCATACTTCATGGCTAGATCCTGGGCTGTTTCTGGATTGTATCACGTAGTAATGGGGTACCACGCAAAAACAGTCAATTAAACCAGGTTTCGATCAATATTTTAGAGGATAACGCATGTTAGGTCTAGGTTAGGTCTGGGATTTGCTCTCATCAGGCTCATTCTTTCGCATATTTCTCATACTTGATGGCTAGATCCTTGGCTTTTTCTGGATTGCATCACGTAGTAATGAAGTACAACACAGAAACAGTCAATTAAACCTGGTTTCCATCAATATCTTAGAGGACAACGCAAGTTAGGTCTGGGATAGGTCTGGGATTTGCCCACATCAGGCTCATACTTTCGCGTTTTTCACATACTTGTTGAACAGATCCTGGGTTTTTTCTGGTTTGGATCACGTAGTAGTGTGGTACCACACTGAAACAGTCCATTAAACTTGGTTGCGATCAATATTTTAGAGGATAACGCATGTTAGGTCTAGGTTAGGTCTCGGATTTGCCCTCATCAGACTCATACTTTCGCATTCTTCACATATTTGTTGAACGGATCTTGGGTTTTTTCTGCTTTGGATCACGTAGTAAAGTGGTACCACACTGAAACAGTCCATTAAACCTGGTTTGGATCAATATTATAGAGGACAACGCATGTTAGGTCTAGGTTAGGCCTGGGATTTGCCCTCATCAGGGTCATACTTTCGCAGTTTTAACATACATGTTGACCTGATCGAGGGTTTTTTCTGCTTTGGATCACGTAGTAAAGTGGTACCACACTGAAACAGTCCATTAAACCTGGTTTGGATCAATATTTTAGAGGATAACGCATGTTAGGTCTAGGTTAGTCCTGGGATTTTCACCCATCAGACTCATACTTTCGCATTCTTCACATACTTGTTGAACGGATCCTGGGTTTTTTCTGGTTTCGTTCACGTAGTAATGTGGTTCCACACTGAAACATTCAATTAAACCTGATCTTGATAAATATTTGAGAGGATAACGCATGTTAGGTTTGGGTTAAGTCTTGGATTTGCCCTCATCAGGCTCATACTTTCGCATAATTCTCATACTTCATGGCTAGATCCTGGGCTGTTTCTGGATTGTATCACGTAGTAATTTGGTGCCACGCTGAAACAGTCAATTAAACCTGGTTTCGATCAATATTTTACAGGATAACGCAAGTTAGGTCTGGCATAGGTCTGGGATTTGCCCTCATCAGGCTCATACTTTCGCGTTTTTCACATACTTGTTGAACTGATCCTGGGCTTTTTCTGGTTTGGATCACGTAGTAATGTGGTACCACACTGAAACAGTCAATTAAACCTGGTTTCGATCAATATTTTAGAGAATAATTCATGTTAGGTCTAGGTTAGGTCTGGGATTTGCTCTCATCAGGCTCATACTTTCGCACACTTCACATACTCGTTTGACAGATCCTGGGTTATTTTCTGGTTTGGATCGTATAGTAATATGGTACCACACTGAAACAGTCGATTAAACCAGGTTTCGATCAATATTTTAGAGGATAACGCAAGTTAGGTATGGGATAGGTCAGGGATTTGACCTCATCAGACTCATAATTTCGCACACTTCATATACTTGTTGAACTGATCCTGGGTTTTTTCTGGTTTGGATCACGTAGTAATGTGGTACCACACTGAAACAGTCAATTAAACCTGGTCTTGATAAATATTTTAGAGGATAACGCATGTTAGGTCTGGGTAAGGTCTAGGATTTGCCCTCATCAGGCTCATACTTTCGCATAATTCTCATACTTCATGGCTAGATCCTGGGCTGTTTCTGGATTGTATCACGTAGTAATGGGGTACCACGCAAAAACAGTCAATTAAACCAGGTTTCGATCAATATTTTAGAGGATAACGCATTTTAGGTCTAGGTTAGGCCTGGGATTTTCACTCATCAGAGGGCATACTTTCGCATTCTTCACATACTTGTTGAACGGATCCTGGGTTTTTTCTGGTTTGGATCACGTAGTAATGTGGGACCACACTGAAACAGTCAATTAAACCTGGTTTCGATCAATATTTTAGAGAATAATTCATGTTAGGTCTAGGTTAGGTCTGGGATTTGCTCTCATCAGGCTCATTCTTTCGCATATTTCTCATACTAGGTGGCTAGATCCTGGGCTTTTTCTGGATTGCATCACGTAGTAATGAAGTACAACAATGAAACAGTCAATTAAACTTGGTTTCCATCAATATCTTAGAGGACAACGCAAGTTAGGTCTGGGATATGTCTGGGATTTGCCCTCATCAGGCTCATACTTTCGTGTTTTTCACATACTTGTTGAACAGATCCTGGGTTTTTTCTGGTTTGGATCAGGTAGTAGTGTGGTACCATACTGAAACAGTCCATTAAACCTGGTTTGGATCAATATTTTAGAGGATAACGCATGTTAGGTCTAGGTTAGGTCTGGGATTTTCACTCATCAGGCTCATACTTTCGCATTCTTCACATACTTGTTGAACGGACCCTGGGTTTTTTCTGGATTGGATCACGTAGTAATGTGGTGCTACACTGAAACAGTCGATTAAACCTGGTTTCGATCAATATTTTAGAGGATAACGCATGTTAGGTCTAGGTTAGCCCTGGGATTTTCACTCTTCAGACTCATACTTTCGCATTCTTGACATATTTGTTGAACGGATCTTGGGTTTTTTCTGGTGTGGATCACGTAGTAATGTGGTACCACACTGAAACAATCAATTAAACCTGATCTTGATAAATATTTAAAGAGGATAACGCATGTTAGGTCTGGGTTAGGTCTAGGATTTGCCCTCATCAGGCTCATACTTTCGCATATTTCTCATACTTGACGGCTAGATCCTGGGCTTTTTCTGGATTGCATCACGTAGTAATGAAGTACAACACTGAAACAGTCAATTAAACCTGGTTTCGATCAATATTTTAGAGGATAACGCAAGTTAAGTCTGGGATTGGTCTGGGATTTGACCTCATCAAACTCATACTTTCGCATTCTTCACATACTTGTTGAACGGACCCTGGGTTTTTTCTGGATTGGATCACGTAGTAATGTGGTGCTACACTGAAACAGTCGATTAAACCTGGTTTCGATCAATATTTTAGAGGATAACGCATGTGAGGTCTAGGTTAGCCCTGGGATTTTCACTCATCAGACTCATACTTTCGCATTCTTCACATACTTGTTGAACTGATCCTGGGTTTTTTCTGGTTTGGATCACATAGTAATGTGGTACCACACTGAAACAGTCGATTAAACCTGGTTTCGATCAATATTTTAGAGGAAAACGCATGTTGGGTCTAGGTTAGCCCTGGGATTTTCACTCTTCAGACTCATACTTTCGCATTCTTCACATACTTGTTGAACTGATCCTGGGTTTTTTCTGGTTTGGATCACGTAGTAATGTGGTGCCACACTGAAACAGTCGATTAAACCTGGTTTCGATCAATATTTTAGAGAATAATTCATGTTAGGTCTGGGATAGGTCTGGGATTTGACCTCATCAGACTCATACTTTCACACACTTCACATACTTTTTGAACAGATCCTGGGTTATTTTCTGGGCTGGATCACATACTAATGTGGTACCACACTGAAACAGTCGATTAAACCAGGTTTCGATCAATATTTTTGAGGATAACGCATGTTAGGTCTAGGTTAGCCCTGGGATTTTCACTCTTCAGACTCATACTTTCGCATTCTTGACATATTTGTTGAACGGATCTTGGGTTTTTTCTGGTGTGGATCACGTAGTAATGTGGTACCACACTGAAACAATCAATTAAACCTGATCTTGATAAATATTTAAAGAGGATAACGCATGTTAGGTCTGGGTTAGGTCTAGGATTTGCCCTCATCAGGCTCATACTTTCGCATATTTCTCATACTTGACGGCTAGATCCTGGGCTTTTTCTGGATTGCATCACGTAGTAATGAAGTACAACACTGAAACAGTCAATTAAACCTGGTTTCGATCAATATTTTAGAGGATAACGCAAGTTAAGTCTGGGATTGGTCTGGGATTTGACCTCATCAAACTCATACTTTCGCATTCTTCACATACTTGTTGAACGGACCCTGGGTTTTTTCTGGATTGGATCACGTAGTAATGTGGTGCTACACTGAAACAGTCGATTAAACCTGGTTTCGATCAATATTTTAGAGGATAACGCATGTGAGGTCTAGGTTAGCCCTGGGATTTTCACTCATCAGACTCATACTTTCGCATTCTTCACATACTTGTTGAACTGATCCTGGGTTTTTTCTGGTTTGGATCACATAGTAATGTGGTACCACACTGAAACAGTCGATTAAACCTGGTTTCGATCAATATTTTAGAGGAAAACGCATGTTAGGTCTAGGTTAGCCCTGGGATTTTCACTCTTCAGACTCATACTTTCGCATTCTTCACATACTTGTTGAACTGATCCTGGGTTTTTTCTGGTTTGGATCACGTAGTAATGTGGTGCCACACTGAAACAGTCGATTAAACCTGGTTTCGATCAATATTTTAGAGAATAATTCATGTTAGGTCTGGGATAGGTCTGGGATTTGACCTCATCAGACTCATACTTTCACACACTTCACATACTTTTTGAACAGATCCTGGGTTATTTTCTGGGCTGGATCACATACTAATGTGGTACCACACTGAAACAGTCGATTAAACCAGGTTTCGATCAATATTTTTGAGGATAACGCATGTTAGGTCTAGGTTAGCCCTGGGATTTTCACTCATCAGACTCATACTTTCGCATTCTTCACATACTTGTTGAACTGATCCTGGGTTTTTTCTGGTTTGGATCACATAGTAATGTAGTACCACACTGAAACAGTCGATTAAACCTGGTTTCGATCAATATTTTAGAGGAAAACGCATGTTAGGTCTAGGTTAGCCCTGGGATTTTCACTCATCAGACTCGTACTTACGCATTCTTCTCATACTTGTTGAACGGATCCTGGGTTTTTTCTGGTTTGGATCACGTAGTAATGTGGTACCACACTGAAACATTCAATTAAACCTGGTCTTGATAAATATTTTAGAGGATAACGCATGTTAGGTCTGGGTTAAGTCTAGGATTTGCCCTCGTCAGGCTCATACCTTCGCATATTTCTCATACTTCATGGCTAGATCCTGGGCTATTTCTGGATTGTATCACGTAGTAATGTGGTACCACACAGAAACAGTCAATTAAACCAGGTTTCGATCAATATTTTAGAGGATAACGCAAGTTAGGTCAGGGATAGGTCTGGGATTTGCCCTCATCAGGCTCATACTTTCGCGTTTTTCACATACTTGTTGAACAGATCCTGGCTTTTTTCTGGATTGGGTCACGTAGTAGTGTGGTACCACACTGAAACAGTCAATTAAACCTCGTTTTGATGAATATTTTAGAGAATAATTCATGTTAGGTCTAGGTTAGGTCAGGGATTTGCTCTCATCAGGCTCATTCTTTCGCATATTTCTCATACTAGATGGCTAGATCCTGGGCTTTTTCTGGATTGCATCACGTAGTAATGAAGTACAACACTGAAACACTCAATTAAACCTGGTTTCGATCAATATTATTGAGGATAACGCATGTTAGGTCTGGGTTAGGTCTAGGATTTGCCCCCATCAGGCTCATACTTTCGCATATTTCTCATACTTGACGGCTAGATCCTGGGCTTTTTCTGGATTGCATCACGTAGTAATGAAGTTCAACACTGAAACAGTCAATTAAACCTGGTTTCGATCAATATTTTAGAGAATACTTCATGTTAGGTCTAGGTTAGGTCTGGGATTTGCTCTCATCAGGCTCATTCTTTCGCATATTTCTCATACTAGGTGGCTAGATCCTGGGCTTTTTCTGGATTGCATCACGTAGTAATGAAGTACAACAATGAAACAGTCAATTAAACTTGGTTTCCATCAATATCTTAGAGGACAACGCAAGTTAGGTCTGGGATATGTCTGGGATTTGCCCTCATCAGGCTCATACTTTCGTGTTTTTCACATACTTGTTGAACAGATCCTGGGTTTTTTCTGGTTTGGATCAGGTAGTAGTGTGGTACCATACTGAAACAGTCCATTAAACCTGGTTTGGATCAATATTTTAGAGGATAACGCATGTTAGGTCTAGGTTAGGTCTGGGATTTTCACTCATCAGGCTCATACTTTCGCATTCTTCACATACTTGTTGAACGGACCCTGGGTTTTTTCTGGATTGGATCACGTAGTAATGTGGTGCTACACTGAAACAGTCGATTAAACCTGGTTTCGATCAATATTTTAGAGGATAACGCATGTTAGGTCTAGGTTAGCCCTGGGATTTTCACTCTTCAGACTCATACTTTCGCATTCTTGACATATTTGTTGAACGGATCTTGGGTTTTTTCTGGTGTGGATCACGTAGTAATGTGGTACCACACTGAAACAATCAATTAAACCTGATCTTGATAAATATTTAAAGAGGATAACGCATGTTAGGTCTGGGTTAGGTCTAGGATTTGCCCTCATCAGGCTCATACTTTCGCATATTTCTCATACTTGACGGCTAGATCCTGGGCTTTTTCTGGATTGCATCACGTAGTAATGAAGTACAACACTGAAACAGTCAATTAAACCTGGTTTCGATCAATATTTTAGAGGATAACGCAAGTTAAGTCTGGGATTGGTCTGGGATTTGACCTCATCAAACTCATACTTTCGCATTCTTCACATACTTGTTGAACGGACCCTGGGTTTTTTCTGGATTGGATCACGTAGTAATGTGGTGCTACACTGAAACAGTCGATTAAACCTGGTTTCGATCAATATTTTAGAGGATAACGCATGTGAGGTCTAGGTTAGCCCTGGGATTTTCACTCATCAGACTCATACTTTCGCATTCTTCACATACTTGTTGAACTGATCCTGGGTTTTTTCTGGTTTGGATCACATAGTAATGTGGTACCACACTGAAACAGTCGATTAAACCTGGTTTCGATCAATATTTTAGAGGAAAACGCATGTTGGGTCTAGGTTAGCCCTGGGATTTTCACTCTTCAGACTCATACTTTCGCATTCTTCACATACTTGTTGAACTGATCCTGGGTTTTTTCTGGTTTGGATCACGTAGTAATGTGGTGCCACACTGAAACAGTCGATTAAACCTGGTTTCGATCAATATTTTAGAGAATAATTCATGTTAGGTCTGGGATAGGTCTGGGATTTGACCTCATCAGACTCATACTTTCACACACTTCACATACTTTTTGAACAGATCCTGGGTTATTTTCTGGGCTGGATCACATACTAATGTGGTACCACACTGAAACAGTCGATTAAACCAGGTTTCGATCAATATTTTTGAGGATAACGCATGTTAGGTCTAGGTTAGCCCTGGGATTTTCACTCTTCAGACTCATACTTTCGCATTCTTGACATATTTGTTGAACGGATCTTGGGTTTTTTCTGGTGTGGATCACGTAGTAATGTGGTACCACACTGAAACAATCAATTAAACCTGATCTTGATAAATATTTAAAGAGGATAACGCATGTTAGGTCTGGGTTAGGTCTAGGATTTGCCCTCATCAGGCTCATACTTTCGCATATTTCTCATACTTGACGGCTAGATCCTGGGCTTTTTCTGGATTGCATCACGTAGTAATGAAGTACAACACTGAAACAGTCAATTAAACCTGGTTTCGATCAATATTTTAGAGGATAACGCAAGTTAAGTCTGGGATTGGTCTGGGATTTGACCTCATCAAACTCATACTTTCGCATTCTTCACATACTTGTTGAACGGACCCTGGGTTTTTTCTGGATTGGATCACGTAGTAATGTGGTGCTACACTGAAACAGTCGATTAAACCTGGTTTCGATCAATATTTTAGAGGATAACGCATGTGAGGTCTAGGTTAGCCCTGGGATTTTCACTCATCAGACTCATACTTTCGCATTCTTCACATACTTGTTGAACTGATCCTGGGTTTTTTCTGGTTTGGATCACATAGTAATGTGGTACCACACTGAAACAGTCGATTAAACCTGGTTTCGATCAATATTTTAGAGGAAAACGCATGTTAGGTCTAGGTTAGCCCTGGGATTTTCACTCTTCAGACTCATACTTTCGCATTCTTCACATACTTGTTGAACTGATCCTGGGTTTTTTCTGGTTTGGATCACGTAGTAATGTGGTGCCACACTGAAACAGTCGATTAAACCTGGTTTCGATCAATATTTTAGAGAATAATTCATGTTAGGTCTGGGATAGGTCTGGGATTTGACCTCATCAGACTCATACTTTCACACACTTCACATACTTTTTGAACAGATCCTGGGTTATTTTCTGGGCTGGATCACATACTAATGTGGTACCACACTGAAACAGTCGATTAAACCAGGTTTCGATCAATATTTTTGAGGATAACGCATGTTAGGTCTAGGTTAGCCCTGGGATTTTCACTCATCAGACTCATACTTTCGCATTCTTCACATACTTGTTGAACTGATCCTGAGTTTTTTCTGGTTTGGATCACATAGTAATGTAGTACCACACTGAAACAGTCGATTAAACCTGGTTTCGATCAATATTTTAGAGGAAAACGCATGTTAGGTCTAGGTTAGCCCTGGGATTTTCACTCATCAGACTCGTACTTACGCATTCTTCTCATACTTGTTGAACGGATCCTGGGTTTTTTCTGGTTTGGATCACGTAGTAATGTGGTACCACACTGAAACATTCAATTAAACCTGGTCTTGATAAATATTTTAGAGGATAACGCATGTTAGGTCTGGGTTAAGTCTAGGATTTGCCCTCGTCAGGCTCATACCTTCGCATATTTCTCATACTTCATGGCTAGATCCTGGGCTATTTCTGGATTGTATCACGTAGTAATGTGGTACCACACAGAAACAGTAAATTAAACCAGGTTTCGATCAATATTTTAGAGGATAACGCAAGTTAGGTCAGGGATAGGTCTGGGATTTGCCCTCATCAGGCTCATACTTTCGCGTTTTTCACATACTTGTTGAACAGATCCTGGCTTTTTTCTGGATTGGGTCACGTAGTAGTGTGGTACCACACTGAAACAGTCAATTAAACCTCGTTTTGATGAATATTTTAGAGAATAATTCATGTTAGGTCTAGGTTAGGTCAGGGATTTGCTCTCATCAGGCTCATTCTTTCGCATATTTCTCATACTAGATGGCTAGATCCTGGGCTTTTTCTGGATTGCATCACGTAGTAATGAAGTACAACACTGAAACACTCAATTAAACCTGGTTTCGATCAATATTATTGAGGATAACGCATGTTAGGTCTGGGTTAGGTCTAGGATTTGCCCCCATCAGGCTCATACTTTCGCATATTTCTCATACTTGACGGCTAGATCCTGGGCTTTTTCTGGATTGCATCACGTAGTAATGAAGTTCAACACTGAAACAGTCAATTAAACCTGGTTTCGATCAATATTTTAGAGAATACTTCATGTTAGGTCTAGGTTAGGTCTGGGATTTGCTCTCATCAGGCTCATTCTTTCGCATGTTTCTCATACTTGACGGCTAGATCCTGGGCTTTCTCTGGATTGCATCACGTAGTAATGAAGTACAACACTGAAACAGTCAATTAAACCTGGTTTCCATCAATATTTTAGAGGACAACGCATGTTAGGTCTGGGATAGGTCTGGGATTTGCCCTCATCAGACTCATACTTTCGCACACTTCACATACTCGTTGAACAGATCCTGGGTTATTTTCTGGTTTGGATCACATAGTAATGTGGTCCCACACTGAAACAGTCGATTAAACCAGGTTTCGATCAATATTTTTGAGAATAACGCATGTTAGGTCTAGGTTAGGCCGGGGAATTTCACTCATCAGGCTCATACTTTCGCATATTTCTCATACTTCATGGCTAGATCCTGGGCTGTTTCTGGATTGTATCACATAGTAATGTGGTACCACGCTGAAACAGTCGATTAAACCTGGTTTCGATCAATATTTTAGAGGATAACGCAAGTTAAGTCTGGGATAGGTCTGGGATTTGACCTCATCAGACTCATACTTTCGCGTTTTTCACATACTTGTTGAACAGATCCGGGGTTTTTTCTGGTTTGGATCACGTAGTAGTGTGGTACCACACTGAAACAGTCCATTAAACTTGGTTGCGATGAATATTTTAGAGGATAACGCATGTTAGGTCTAGGTTAGGCCTGGGATTTTCACTCATCAGACTCATACTTTCGCATTCTTCACATATTTGTTGAACGGATCTTGGGTTTTTTCTGCTTTGGATCAGGTAGTAAAGTGGTACCACACTGAAACAGTCCATTAAACCTGGTTTGGTTCAATATTTTAGAGGACAACGCATGTTACGTCTAGGTTAGGCCTGGGATTTGCCCTCATCAGGGTCATACTTTCGCAGTTTTAACATACATGTTGACCTGATCGAGGGTTTTTTCTGCTTTGGATCACTTAGTAAAGTGGTACCACACTGAAACAGTCCATTAAACCTGGTTTGGATCAATATTTTAGAGGATAACGCATGTTAGGTCTAGGTTAGCCCTGGGATTTTCACCCATCAGACTCATACTTTCGCATTCTTCACATACTTGTTGAACGGATCCTGGGTTTTTTCTGGTTTCGTTCACGTAGTAATGTGGTACCACACTGAAACATTCAATTAAACCTGATCTTGATAAATATTTGAGAGGATAACGCATGTTAGGTTTGGGTTAAGTCTTGGATTTGCCCTCATCAGGCTCATACTTTCGCATATTTCTCATACTTCATGGCTAGATCCTGGGCTGTTTCTGGATTGTATCACGTAGTAATGTGGTAGCACACTGAAACAGTCAATTAAGCCTGGTTTCGATCAATAGTTTAGAGAATAATTCATGTTAGGTCTAGGTTAGGTCTGGGATTTGCTCTCATCAGGCTCATACTTTCGCACACTTCACATACTCGTTTGACAGATCCTGGGTTATTTTCTGGTTTGGATCGTATAGTAATATGGTACCACACAGAAACAGTCGATTAAACCAGGTTTCGATGAATATTTTAGAGGATAACGCATGTTAGGTCTGGGTTAGGTCTAGGATTTGCCCTCATCAGGCTCATACTTTCGCATATTTCTCATACTTCATGGCTAGATCCTGGGCTGTTTCTGGATTGTATCACGTAGTAATGGGGTACCACGCAAAAACATTCAATGAAACCTGGTCTGGATAAATATTTCAGAGGATAACGCATGTTAGGTTTGGGTTAGGTCTAGGATTTGCCCTCATCAGGCTCATACTTTCGCATTCTTCACATACTTGTTGAGCGGATCCTGGGTTTTTTCTGGATTGGATCACGTAGTAATGTGGTACCACACTGAAACAGTCGATTAAACCTGGTTTCGATCAATATTTTAGAGGATAACGCAAGTTAGGTCTGGGATAGGTCAGGGATTTGACCTCATCAGACTCATAATTTCGCACACTTCACATACTCCATGAACAGATCCTGGGTTATTTTCTGGTTTGGATCACATAGTAATGTGGTACCACACTGAAACAGTCGATTAAACCAGGTTTCGATCAATATTTTAGAGGATAACGCATGTTAGGTCTAGGTTAGGCCTGGGATTTTCACTCATCAGACTCATACTTTCGCATTCTTCACATACTTGTTGAACGGATCCTGGGTTTTTTCTGGTTTGGATCACGTAGTAGTGTGGTACCACACTGAAACAGTCCATTAAACCTGGTTTGGATCAATATTTTAGAGGATAACGCATGTTAGGTCTAGGTTAGGTCTCGGATTTGCCCTCATCAGACTCATACTTTCGCACACTTCACATACTCGTAGAACAGATCCTGGGTTATTTTCTGGTTTGGATCACATAGTAATGTGGTACCACACTTAAACAGTCGATTAAACCAGGTTTCGATCAATATTTTCGAGGATAACGCATGTTAGGTATAGGTTAGGCCTGGGATTTTCACTCATCAGACTCATACTTTCGCATTCTTCTCATACTTGTTGAACGGATCCTGGGTTTTTTCTGGTTTGGATCACGTAGTAATGTGGGACCACACAGAAACGATCAATTAAACCTGGTCTTGATAAATATTTTAGAGGATAACGCATGTTAGGTCTAGGTTAGGTCATGGATTTGCTCTCATCAGGCTCATTCTTTCGCGTATTTCTCATACTAGATGGCTAGATCCTGGGCTTTTTCTGGATTGCATCACGTAGTAATGAAGTACAACACTGAAACACTCAATTAAACCTGGTTTCGATCAATATTATTGAGGATAACGCATGTTAGGTCTAGGTTAGGCCTGGGATTTTCACTCATCAGACTCATACTTTCGCATTCTTCACATACTTGTTGAGCGGATCCTGGGTTTTTACCGGTTTGGATCACGTAGTAATGTGGGACCACACAGAAACAATCAATTAAACCTGGTCTTGATAAATATTTTAGAGGATAACGCATGTTAGGTCTAGGTTAGGTCATGGATTTGCTCTCATCAGGCTCATTCTTTCGCATATTTCTCATACTAGATGGCTAGATCCTGGGCTTTTTCTGGATTGCATCACGTAGTAATGAAGTACAACACTGAAACACTCAATTAAACCTGGTTTCGATCAATATTATTGAGGATAACGCATGTTAGGTCTAGGTTAGGCCTGGGATTTTCACTCATCAGACTCATACTTTCGCATTCTTCTCATACTTGTTGAACGGATCCTGGGTTTTTTCTGGTTTGGATCACGTAGTAATGTGGTACCACACTGAAACAGTCCATTAAACTTGGTTGCGATCAATATTTTAGAGGACAACGCATGTTAGGTCTAGGTTAGGCCTGGGATTTGCCCTCATCAGGGTCATACTTTCGCAGTTTTAACATACACGTTGACCTGATCGAGGGTTTTTTCTGCTTTGGATCACGTAGTAAAGTGGTACCACACTGAAACAGTCCATTAAACCTGGTTTGGATCAATATTTTAGAGAATAATTCATGTTAGGTCTAGGTTAGGTCTGGGATTTGCTCTCATCAGGCTCATACTTTCGCACACTTCACATACTCGTTTGACAGATCCTGGGTTATTTTCTGGTTTGGATCGTATAGTAATATGGTACCACACTGAAACAGTCGATTAAACCAGGTTTCGATCAATATTTTAGAGGATAACGCAAGTTAGGTATGGGATAGGTCAGGGATTTGACCTCATCAGACTCATAATTTCGCACACTTCATATACTTGTTGAACTGATCCTGGGTTTTTTCTGGTTTGGATCACGTAGTAATGTGGTACCACACTGAAACAGTCAATTAAACCTGGTCTTGATAAATATTTTAGAGGATAACGCATGTTAGGTCTGGGTAAGGTCTAGGATTTGCCCTCATCAGGCTCATACTTTCGCATAATTCTCATACTTCATGGCTAGATCCTGGGCTGTTTCTGGATTGTATCACGTAGTAATGGGGTACCACGCAAAAACAGTCAATTAAACCAGGTTTCGATCAATATTTTAGAGGATAACGCATTTTAGGTCTAGGTTAGGCCTGGGATTTTCACTCATCAGAGGGCATACTTTCGCATTCTTCACATACTTGTTGAACGGATCCTGGGTTTTTTCTGGTTTGGATCACGTAGTAATGTGGGACCACACTGAAACAGTCAATTAAACCTGGTTTCGATCAATATTTTAGAGAATAATTCATGTTAGGTCTAGGTTAGGTCTGGGATTTGCTCTCATCAGGCTCATTCTTTCGCATATTTCTCATACTAGGTGGCAAGATCCTGGGCTTTTTCTGGATTGCATCACGTAGTAATGAAGTACAACAATGAAACAGTCAATTAAACTTGGTTTCCATCAATATCTTAGAGGACAACGCAAGTTAGGTCTGGGATATGTCTGGGATTTGCCCTCATCGGGCTCATACTTTCGTGTTTTTCACATACTTGTTGAACAGATCCTGGGTTTTTTCTGGTTTGGATCAGGTAGTAGTGTGGTACCATACTGAAACAGTCCATTAAACCTGGTTTGGATCAATATTTTAGAGGATAACGCATGTTAGGTCTAGGTTAGGTCTGGGATTTTCACTCATCAGGCTCATACTTTCGCATTCTTCACATACTTGTTGAACGGACCCTGGGTTTTTTCTGGATTGGATCACGTAGTAATGTGGTGCTACACTGAAACAGTCGATTAAACCTGGTTTCGATCAATATTTTAGAGGATAACGCATGTTAGGTCTAGGTTAGCCCTGGGATTTTCACTCTTCAGACTCATACTTTCGCATTCTTGACATATTTGTTGAACGGATCTTGGGTTTTTTCTGGTGTGGATCACGTAGTAATGTGGTACCACACTGAAACAATCAATTAAACCTGATCTTGATAAATATTTAAAGAGGATAACGCATGTTAGGTCTGGGTTAGGTCTAGGATTTGCCCACATCATGCTCATACTTTCGCATATTTCTCATACTTGACGGCTAGATCCTGGGCTTTTTCTGGATTGCATCACGTAGTAATGAAGTACAACACTGAAACAGTCAATTAAACCTGGTTTCGATCAATATTTTAGAGGATAACGCAAGTTAAGTCTGGGATTGGTCTGGGATTTGACCTCATCAAACTCATACTTTCGCATTCTTCACATACTTGTTGAACGGACCCTGGGTTTTTTCTGGATTGGATCACGTAGTAATGTGGTGCTACACTGAAACAGTCGATTAAACCTGGTTTCGATCAATATTTTAGAGGATAACGCATGTTAGGTCTAGGTTAGCCCTGGGATTTTCACTCATCAGACTCATACTTTCGCATTCTTCACATACTTGTTGAACTGATCCTGGGTTTTTTCTGGTTTGGATCACATAGTAATGTGGTACCACACTGAAACAGTCGATTAAACCTGGTTTCGATCAATATTTTAGAGGAAAACGCATGTTAGGTCTAGGTTAGCCCTGGGATTTTCACTCTTCAGACTCATACTTTCGCATTCTTCACATACTTGTTGAACTGATCCTGGGTTTTTTCTGGTTTGGATCACGTAGTAATGTGGTGCCACACTGAAACAGTCGATTAAACCTGGTTTCGATCAATATTTTAGAGAATAATTCATGTTAGGTCTGGGATAGGTCTGGGATTTGACCTCATCAGACTCATACTTTCACACACTTCACATACTTTTTGAACAGATCCTGGGTTATTTTCTGGGCTGGATCACATACTAATGTGGTACCACACTGAAACAGTCGATAAAACCAGGTTTCGATCAATATTTTTGAGGATAACGCATGTTAGGTCTAGGTTAGCCCTGGGATTTTCACTCATCAGACTCATACTTTCGCATTCTTCACATACTTGTTGAACTGATCCTGGGTTTTTTCTGGTTTGGATCACATAGTAATGTAGTACCACACTGAAACAGTCGATTAAATCTGGTTTCGATCAATATTTTAGAGGAAAACGCATGTTAGGTCTAGGTTAGCCCTGGGATTTTCACTCATCAGACTCGTACTTACGCATTCTTCTCATACTTGTTGAACGGATCCTGGGTTTTTTCTGGTTTGGATCACGTAGTAATGTGGTACCACACTGAAACATTCAATTAAACCTGGTCTTGATAAATATTTTAGAGGATAACGCATGTTAGGTCTGGGTTAAGTCTAGGATTTGCCCTCGTCAGGCTCATACCTTCGCATATTTCTCATACTTCATGGCTAGATCCTGGGCTATTTCTGGATTGTATCACGTAGTAATGTGGTACCACACAGAAACAGTCAATTAAACCAGGTTTCGATCAATATTTTAGAGGATAACGCAAGTTAGGTCAGGGATAGGTCTGGGATTTGCCCTCATCAGGCTCATACTTTCGCGTTTTTCACATACTTGTTGAACAGATCCTGGCTTTTTTCTGGATTGGGTCACGTAGTAGTGTGGTACCACACTGAAACAGTCAATTAAACCTCGTTTTGATGAATATTTTAGAGAATAATTCATGTTAGGTCTAGGTTAGGTCAGGGATTTGCTCTCATCAGGCTCATTCTTTCGCATATTTCTCATACTAGATGGCTAGATCCTGGGCTTTTTCTGGATTGCATCACGTAGTAATGAAGTACAACACTGAAACACTCAATAAAACCTGGTTTCGATCAATATTATTGAGGATAACGCATGTTAGGTCTGGGTTAGGTCTAGGATTTGCCCCCATCAGGCTCATACTTTCGCATATTTCTCATACTTGACGGCTAGATCCTGGGCTTTTTCTGGATTGCATCACGTAGTAATGAAGTTCAACACTGAAACAGTCAATTAAACCTGGTTTCGATCAATATTTTAGAGAATACTTCATGTTAGGTCTAGGTTAGGTCTGGGATTTGCTCTCATCAGGCTCATTCTTTCGCATGTTTCTCATACTTGACGGCTAGATCCTGGGCTTTCTCTGGATTGCATCACGTAGTAATGAAGTACAACACTGAAACAGTCAATTAAACCTGGTTTCCATCAATATTTTAGAGGACAACGCATGTTAGGTCTGGGATAGGTCTGGGATTTGCCCTCATCAGACTCATACTTTCGCACACTTCACATACTCGTTGAACAGATCCTGGGTTATTTTCTGGTTTGGATCACATAGTAATGTGGTCCCACACTGAAACAGTCGATTAAACCAGGTTTCGATCAATATTTTTGAGAATAACGCATGTTAGGTCTAGGTTAGGCCGGGGAATTTCACTCATCAGGCTCATACTTTCGCATATTTCTCATACTTCATGGCTAGATCCTGGGCTGTTTCTGGATTGTATCACATAGTAATGTGGTACCACGCTGAAACAGTCGATTAAACCTGGTTTCGATCAATATTTTAGAGGATAACGCAAGTTAAGTCTGGGATAGGTCTGGGATTTGACCTCATCAGACTCATACTTTCGCGTTTTTCACATACTTGTTGAACAGATCCGGGGTTTTTTCTGGTTTGGATCACGTAGTAGTGTGGTACCACACTGAAACAGTCCATTAAACTTGGTTGCGATCAATATTTTAGAGGATAACGCATGTTAGGTCTAGGTTAGGCCTGGGATTTTCACTCATCAGACTCATACTTTCGCATTCTTCACATATTTGTTGAACGGATCTTGGGTTTTTTCTGCTTTGGATCAGGTAGTAAAGTGGTACCACACTGAAACAGTCCATTAAACCTGGTTTGGTTCAATATTTTAGAGGACAACGCATGTTACGTCTAGGTTAGGCCTGGGATTTGCCCTCATCAGGGTCATACTTTCGCAGTTTTAACATACATGTTGACCTGATCGAGGGTTTTTTCTGCTTTGGATCACTTAGTAAAGTGGTACCACACTGAAACAGTCCATTAAACCTGGTTTGGATCAATATTTTAGAGGATAACGCATGTTAGGTCTAGGTTAGCCCTGGGATTTTCACCCATCAGACTCATACTTTCGCATTCTTCACATACTTGTTGAACGGATCCTGGGTTTTTTCTGGTTTCGTTCACGTAGTAATGTGGTACCACACTGAAACATTCTATTAACCCTGATCTTGATAAATATTTGAGAGGATAACGCATGTTAGGTTTGGGTTAAGTCTTGGATTTGCCCTCATCAGGCTCATACTTTCGCATATTTCTCATACTTCATGGCTAGATCCTGGGCTGTTTCTGGATTGTATCACGTAGTAATGTGGTAGCACACTGAAACAGTCAATTAAGCCTGGTTTCGATCAATATTTTAGAGAATAATTCATGTTAGGTCTAGGTTAGGTCTGGGATTTGCTCTCATCAGGCTCATACTTTCGCACACTTCACATACTCGTTTGACAGATCCTGGGTTATTTTCTGGTTTGGATCGTATAGTAATATGGTACCACACTGAAACAGTCGATTAAACCAGGTTTCGATGAATATTTTAGAGGATAACGCATGTTAGGTCTGGGTTAGGTCTAGGATTTGCCCTCATCAGGCTCATACTTTCGCATATTTCTCATACTTCATGGCTAGATCCTGGGCTGTTTCTGGATTGTATCACGTAGTAATGGGGTACCACGCAAAAACATTCAATGAAACCTGGTCTGGATAAATATTTCAGAGGATAACGCATGTTAGGTTTGGGTTAGGTCTAGGATTTGCCCTCATCAGGCTCATACTTTCGCATTCTTCACATACTTGTTGAGCGGATCCTGGGTTTTTTCTGGATTGGATCACGTAGTAATGTGGTACCACACTGAAACAGTCGATTAAACCTGGTTTCGATCAATATTTTAGAGGATAACGCAAGTTAGGTCTGGGATAGGTCAGGGATTTGACCTCATCAGACTCATAATTTCGCACACTTCACATACTCCATGAACAGATCCTGGGTTATTTTCTGGTTTGGATCACATAGTAATGTGGTACCACACTGAAACAGTCGATTAAACCAGGTTTCGATCAATATTTTAGAGGATAACGCATGTTAGGTCTAGGTTAGGCCTGGGATTTTCACTCATCAGACTCATACTTTCGCATTCTTCACATACTTGTTGAACGGATCCTGGGTTTTTTCTGGTTTGGATCACGTAGTAGTGTGGTACCACACTGAAACAGTCCATTAAACCTGGTTTGGATCAATATTTTAGAGGATAACGCATGTTAGGTCTAGGTTAGGTCTCGGATTTGCCCTCATCAGACTCATACTTTCGCACACTTCACATACTCGTAGAACAGATCCTGGGTTATTTTCTGGTTTGGATCACATAGTAATGTGGTACCACACTTAAACAGTCGATTAAACCAGGTTTCGATCAATATTTTAGAGGATAACGCAAGTTAGGTCTGGGATAGGTCAGGGATTTGACCTCATCAGACTCATAATTTCGCACACTTCACATACTCCATGAACAGATCCTGGGTTATTTTCTGGTTTGGATCACATAGTAATGTGGTACCACACTGAAACAGTCGATTAAACCAGGTTTCGATCAATATTTTAGAGGATAACGCATGTTAGGTCTAGGTTAGGCCTGGGATTTTCACTCATCAGACTCATACTTTCGCATTCTTCACATACTTGTTGAACGGATCCTGGGTTTTTTCTGGTTTGGATCACGTAGTAGTGTGGTACCACACTGAAACAGTCCATTAAACCTGGTTTGGATCAATATTTTAGAGGATAACGCATGTTAGGTCTAGGTTAGGTCTCGGATTTGCCCTCATCAGACTCATACTTTCGCACACTTCACATACTCGTAGAACAGATCCTGGGTTATTTTCTGGTTTGGATCACATAGTAATGTGGTACCACACTTAAACAGTCGATTAAACCAGGTTTCGATCAATATTTTCGAGGATAACGCATGTTAGGTCTAGGTTAGGCCTGGGATTTTCACTCATCAGACTCATACTTTCGCATTCTTCTCATACTTGTTGAACGGATCCTGGGTTTTTTCTGGTTTCGTTCACGTAGTAATGTGGTACCACACTGAAACATTCTATTAAACCTGATCTTGATAAATATTTGAGAGGATAACGCATGTTAGGTCTAGGTTAGGTCATGGATTTGCTCTCATCAGGCTCATTCTTTCGCGTATTTCTCATACTAGATGGCTAGATCCTGGGCTTTTTCTGGATTGCATCACGTAGTAATGAAGTACAACACTGAAACACTCAATTAAACCTGGTTTCGATCAATATTATTGAGGATAACGCATGTTAGGTCTAGGTTAGGCCTGGGATTTTCACTCATCAGACTCATACTTTCGCATTCTTCACATACTTGTTGAGCGGATCCTGGGTTTTTACCGGTTTGGATCACGTAGTAATGTGGGACCACACAGAAACAATCAATTAAACCTGGTCTTGATAAATATTTTAGAGGATAACGCATGTTAGGTCTAGGTTAGGTCATGGATTTGCTCTCATCAGGCTCATTCTTTCGCATATTTCTCATACTAGATGGCTAGATCCTGGGCTTTTTCTGGATTGCATCACGTAGTAATGAAGTACAACACTGAAACACTCAATTAAACCTGGTTTCGATCAATATTATTGAGGATAACGCATGTTAGGTCTAGGTTAGGCCTGGGATTTTCACTCATCAGACTCATACTTTCGCATTCTTCTCATACTTGTTGAACGGATCCTGGGTTTTTTCTGGTTTGGATCACGTAGTAATGTGGTACCACACTGAAACAGTCCATTAAACTTGGTTGCGATCAATATTTTAGAGGACAACGCATGTTAGGTCTAGGTTAGGCCTGGGATTTGCCCTCATCAGGGTCATACTTTCGCAGTTTTAACATACACGTTGACCTGATCGAGGGTTTTTTCTGCTTTGGATCACGTAGTAAAGTGGTACCACACTGAAACAGTCCATTAAACCTGGTTTGGATCAATATTTTAGAGGATAACGCAAGTTAGGTCTGGCATAGGTCTGGGATTTGCCCTCATCAGGCTCATACTTTCGCGTTTTTCACATACTTGTTGAACTGATCCTGGGCTTTTTCTGGTTTGGATCACGTAGTAATGTGGTACCACACTGAAACAGTCAATTAAACCTGGTTTCGATCAATATTTTAGAGAATAATTCATGTTAGGTCTAGGTTAGGTCTGGGATTTGCTCTCATCAGGCTCATACTTTCGCACACTTCACATACTCGTTTGACAGATCCTGGGTTATTTTCTGGTTTGGATCGTATAGTAATAAGGTACCACACTGTAACAGTCGATTAAACCAGGTTTCGATCAATATTTTAGAGGATAACGCAAGTTAGGTATGGGATAGGTCAGGGATTTGACCTCATCAGACTCATAATTTCGCACACTTCATATACTTGTTGAACTGATCCTGGGTTTTTTCTGGTTTGGATCACGTAGTAATGTGGTACCACACTGAAACAGTCAATTAAACCTGGTCTTGATAAATATTTTAGAGGATAACGCATGTTAGGTCTGGGTAAGGTCTGGGATTTGCCCTCATCAGGCTCATACTTTCGCATAATTCTCATACTTCATGGCTAGATCCTGGGCTGTTTCTGGATTGTATCACGTAGTAATGGGGTACCACGCAAAAACAGTCAATTAAACCAGGTTTCGATCAATATTTTAGAGGATAACGCATTTTAGGTCTAGGTTAGGCCTGGGATTTTCACTCATCAGAGGGCATACTTTCGCATTCTTCACATACTTGTTGAACGGATCCTGGGTTTTTTCTGGTTTGGATCACGTAGTAATGTGGGACCACACTGAAACAGTCAATTAAACCTGGTTTCGATCAATATTTTAGAGAATAATTCATGTTAGGTCTAGGTTAGGTCTGGGATTTGCTCTCATCAGGCTCATTCTTTCGCATATTTCTCATACTAGGTGGCAAGATCCTGGGCTTTTTCTGGATTGCATCACGTAGTAATGAAGTACAACAATGAAACAGTCAATTAAACTTGGTTTCCATCAATATCTTAGAGGACAACGCAAGTTAGGTCTGGGATATGTCTGGGATTTGCCCTCATCGGGCTCATACTTTCGTGTTTTTCACATACTTGTTGAACAGATCCTGGGTTTTTTTGGTTTGGATCAGGTAGTAGTGTGGTACCATACTGAAACAGTCCATTAAACCTGGTTTGGATCAATATTTTAGAGGATAACGCATGTTAGGTCTAGGTTAGGTCTGGGATTTTCACTCATCAGGCTCATACTTTCGCATTCTTCACATACTTGTTGAACGGACCCTGGGTTTTTTCTGGATTGGATCACGTAGTAATGTGGTGCTACACTGAAACAGTCGATTAAACCTGGTTTCGATCAATATTTTAGAGGATAACGCATGTTAGGTCTAGGTTAGCCCTGGGATTTTCACTCTTCAGACTCATACTTTCGCATTCTTGACATATTTGTTGAACGGATCTTGGGTTTTTTCTGGTGTGGATCACGTAGTAATGTGGTACCACACTGAAACAATCAATTAAACCTGATCTTGATAAATATTTAAAGAGGATAACGCATGTTAGGTCTGGGTTAGGTCTAGGATTTGCCCACATCATGCTCATACTTTCGCATATTTCTCATACTTGACGGCTAGATCCTGGGCTTTTTCTGGATTGCATCACGTAGTAATGAAGTACAACACTGAAACAGTCAATTAAACCTGGTTTCGATCAATATTTTAGAGGAAAACGCAAGTTAAGTCTGGGATTGGTCTGGGATTTGACCTCATCAAACTCATACTTTCGCATTCTTCACATACTTGTTGAACGGACCCTGGGTTTTTTCTGGATTGGATCACGTAGTAATGTGGTGCTACACTGAAACAGTCGATTAAACCTGGTTTCGATCAATATTTTAGAGGATAACGCATGTTAGGTCTAGGTTAGCCCTGGGATTTTCACTCATCAGACTCATACTTTCGCATTCTTCACATACTTGTTGAACTGATCCTGGGTTTTTTCTGGTTTGGATCACATAGTAATGTGGTACCACACTGAAACAGTCGATTAAACCTGGTTTCGATCAATATTTTAGAGGAAAACGCATGTTAGGTCTAGGTTAGCCCTGGGATTTTCACTCTTCAGACTCATACTTTCGCATTCTTCACATACTTGTTGAACTGATCCTGGGTTTTTTCTGGTTTGGATCACGTAGTAATGTGGTGCCACACTGAAACAGTCGATTAAACCTGGTTTCGATCAATATTTTAGAGAATAATTCATGTTAGGTCTGGGATAGGTCTGGGATTTGACCTCATCAGACTCATACTTTCACACACTTCACATACTTTTTGAACAGATCCTGGGTTATTTTCTGGGCTGGATCACATACTAATGTGGTACCACACTGAAACAGTCGATAAAACCAGGTTTCGATCAATATTTTTGAGGATAACGCATGTTAGGTCTAGGTTAGCCCTGGGATTTTCACTCATCAGACTCGTACTTACGCATTCTTCTCATACTTGTTGAACGGATCCTGGGTTTTTTCTGGTTTGGATCACGTAGTAATGTGGTACCACACTGAAACATTCAATTAAACCTGGTCTTGATAAATATTTTAGAGGATAACGCATGTTAGGTCTGGGTTAAGTCTAGGATTTGCCCTCGTCAGGCTCATACCTTCGCATATTTCTCATACTTCATGGCTAGATCCTGGGCTATTTCTGGATTGTATCACGTAGTAATGTGGTACCACACAGAAACAGTCAATTAAACCAGGTTTCGATCAATATTTTAGAGGATAACGCAAGTTAGGTCAGGGATAGGTCTGGGATTTGCCCTCATCAGGCTCATACTTTCGCGTTTTTCACATACTTGTTGAACAGATCCTGGCTTTTTTCTGGATTGGGTCACGTAGTAGTGTGGTACCACACTGAAACAGTCAATTAAACCTCGTTTTGATGAATATTTTAGAGAATAATTCATGTTAGGTCTAGGTTAGGTCAGGGATTTGCTCTCATCAGGCTCATTCTTTCGCATATTTCTCATACTAGATGGCTAGATCCTGGGCTTTTTCTGGATTGCATCACGTAGTAATGAAGTACAACACTGAAACGCTCAATAAAACCTGGTTTCGATCAATATTATTGAGGATAACGCATGTTAGGTCTGGGTTAGGTCTAGGATTTGCCCCCATCAGGCTCATACTTTCGCATATTTCTCATACTTGACGGCTAGATCCTGGGCTTTTTCTGGATTGCATCACGTAGTAATGAAGTTCAACACTGAAACAGTCAATTAAACCTGGTTTCGATCAATATTTTAGAGAATACTTCATGTTAGGTCTAGGTTAGGTCTGGGATTTGCTCTCATCAGGCTCATTCTTTCGCATGTTTCTCATACTTGACGGCTAGATCCTGGGCTTTCTCTGGATTGCATCACGTAGTAATGAAGTACAACACTGAAACAGTCAATTAAACCTGGTTTCCATCAATATTTTAGAGGACAACGCATGTTAGGTCTGGGATAGGTCTGGGATTTGCCCTCATCAGGCTCATACTTTCGCACACTTCACATACTCGTTGAACAGATCCTGGGTTATTTTCTGGTTTGGATCACATAGTAATGTGGTCCCACACTGAAACAGTCGATTAAACCAGGTTTCGATCAATATTTTTGAGAATAACGCATGTTAGGTCTAGGTTAGGCCGGGGAATTTCACTCATCAGGCTCATACTTTCGCATATTTCTCATACTTCATGGCTAGATCCTGGGCTGTTTCTGGATTGTATCACATAGTAATGTGGTACCACGCTGAAACAGTCGATTAAACCTGGTTTCGATCAATATTTTAGAGGATAACGCAAGTTAAGTCTGGGATAGGTCTGGGATTTGACCTCATCAGACTCATACTTTCGCGTTTTTCACATACTTGTTGAACAGATCCGGGGTTTTTTCTGGTTTGGATCACGTAGTAGTGTGGCACCACACTGAAACAGTCCATTAAACTTGGTTGCGATCAATATTTTAGAGGATAACGCATGTTAGGTCTAGGTTAGGCCTGGGATTTTCACTCATCAGACTCATACTTTCGCATTCTTCACATATTTGTTGAACGGATCTTGGGTTTTTTCTGCTTTGGATCAGGTAGTAAAGTGGTACCACACTGAAACAGTCCATTAAACCTGGTTTGGTTCAATATTTTAGAGGACAACGCATGTTACGTCTAGGTTAGGCCTGGGATTTGCCCTCATCAGGGTCATACTTTCGCAGTTTTAACATACATGTTGACCTGATCGAGGGTTTTTTCTGCTTTGGATCACTTAGTAAAGTGGTACCACACTGAAACAGTCCATTAAACCTGGTTTGGATCAATATTTTAGAGGATAACGCATGTTAGGTCTAGGTTAGCCCTGGGATTTTCACCCATCAGACTCATACTTTCGCATTCTTCACATACTTGTTGAACGGATCCTGGGTTTTTTCTGGTTTCGTTCACGTAGTAATGTGGTACCACACTGAAACATTCAATTAAACCTGATCTTGATAAATATTTGAGAGGATAACGCATGTTAGGTTTGGGTTAAGTCTTGGATTTGCCCTCATCAGGCTCATACTTTCGCATATTTCTCATACTTCATGGCTAGATCCTGGGCTGTTTCTGGATTGTATCACGTAGTAATGTGGTAGCACACTGAAACAGTCAATTAAGCCTGGTTTCGATCAATATTTTAGAGAATAATTCATGTTAGGTCTAGGTTAGGTCTGGGATTTGCTCTCATCAGGCTCATACTTTCGCACACTTCACATACTCGTTTGACAGATCCTGGGTTATTTTCTGGTTTGGATCGTATAGTAATATGGTACCACACTGAAACAGTCGATTAAACCAGGTTTCGATCAATATTTTAGAGGATAACGCATGTTAGGTCTGGGTTAGGTCTAGGATTTGCCCTCATCAGGCTCATACTTTCGCATATTTCTCATACTTCATGGCTAGATCCTGGGCTGTTTCTGGATTGTATCACGTAGTAATGGGGTACCACGCAAAAACATTCAATGAAACCTGGTCTGGATAAATATTTCAGAGGATAACGCATGTTAGGTCTGGGATAGGTCAGGGATTTGACCTCATCAGACTCATAATTTCGCACACTTCACATACTCCATGAACAGATCCTGGGTTATTTTCTGGTTTGGATCACATAGTAATGTGGTACCACACTGAAACAGTCGATTAAACCAGGTTTCGATCAATATTTTAGAGGATAACGCATGTTAGGTCTAGGTTAGGCCTGGGATTTTCACTCATCAGACTCATACTTTCGCATTCTTCACATACTTGTTGAACGGATCCTGGGTTTTTTCTGGTTTGGATCACGTAGTAGTGTGGTACCACACTGAAACAGTCCATTAAACCTGGTTTGGATCAATATTTTAGAGGATAACGCATGTTAGGTCTAGGTTAGGTCTCGGATTTGCCCTCATCGGACTCATACTTTCGCACACTTCACATACTCGTTGAACAGATCCTGGGTTATTTTCTGGTTTGGATCACATAGTAATGTGGTACCACACTTAAACAGTCGATTAAACCAGGTTTCGATCAATATTTTCGAGGATAACGCATGTTAGGTCTAGGTTAGGCCTGGGATTTTCACTCATCAGACTCATACTTTCGCATTCTTCTCATACTTGTTGAACGGATCCTGGGTTTTTTCTGGTTTGGATCACGTAGTAATGTGGGACCACACAGAAACGATCAATTAAACCTGGTCTTGATAAATATTTTAGAGGATAACGCATGTTAGGTCTAGGTTAGGTCATGGATTTGCTCTCATCAGGCTCATTCTTTCGCGTATTTCTCATACTAGATGGCTAGATCCTGGGCTTTTTCTGGATTGCATCACGTAGTAATGAAGTACAACACTGAAACACTCAATTAAACCTGGTTTCGATCAATATTATTGAGGATAACGCATGTTAGGTCTAGGTTAGGCCTGGGATTTTCACTCATCAGACTCATACTTTCGCATTCTTCACATACTTGTTGAGCGGATCCTGGGTTTTTACCGGTTTGGATCACGTAGTAATGTGGGACCACACAGAAACAATCAATTAAACCTGGTCTTGATAAATATTTTAGAGGATAACGCATGTTAGGTCTAGGTTAGGTCATGGATTTGCTCTCATCAGGCTCATTCTTTCGCATATTTCTCATACTAGATGGCTAGATCCTGGGCTTTTTCTGGATTGCATCACGTAGTAATGAAGTACAACACTGAAACACTCAATTAAACCTGGTTTCGATCAATATTATTGAGGATAACGCATGTTAGGTCTAGGTTAGGCCTGGGATTTTCACTCATCAGACTCATACTTTCGCATTCTTCTCATACTTGTTGAACGGATCCTGGGTTTTTTCTGGTTTGGATCACGTAGTAATGTGGTACCACACTGAAACAGTCCATTAAACTTGGTTGCGATCAATATTTTAGAGGACAACGCATGTTAGGTCTAGGTTAGGCCTGGGATTTGCCCTCATCAGGGTCATACTTTCGCAGTTTTAACATACACGTTGACCTGATCGAGGGTTTTTTCTGCTTTGGATCACGTAGTAAAGTGGTACCACACTGAAACAGTCAATTAAACCTGGTTTCGATCAATATTTTAGAGAATAATTCATGTTAGGTCTAGGTTAGGTCTGGGATTTGCTCTCATCAGGCTCATACTTTCGCACACTTCACATACTCGTTTGACAGATCCTGGGTTATTTTCTGGTTTGGATCGTATAGTAATATGGTACCACACTGAAACAGTCGATTAAACCAGGTTTCGATCAATATTTTAGAGGATAACGCAAGTTAGGTCTGGGATAGGTCAGGTATTTGACCTCATCAGACTCATAATTTCGCACACTTCACATACTCCTTGAACAGATCCTGGGTTATTTTCTGGTTTGGATCACATAGTAATGTGGTACCACACTGAAACAGTCGATTAAACCAGGTTTCGATCAATATTTTAGAGGATAACGCATGTTAGGTCTAGGTTAGGCCTGGGATTTTCACTCATCAGACTCATACTTTCGCATTCTTCACATACTTGTTGAACGAATCTTGTGTTTTTTCTGGTTTGGATCACGTAGTAGTGTGGGACCACTCTGAAGCAGTCAATTAAACCTGGTTTCGATCAATATTTTAGAGAATAATTCATGTTAGGTCTGGGATAGGTCTAGGATTTGCCCTCATCAGGCACATACTTTCGCATATTTCTCATACTTCATGGCTAGATCCTGGGCTGTTTCTGGATTGTATCACGTAGTAATGGGGTACCACGCAAAAACAGTCAATTAAACCAGGTTTCGATCAATATTTTAGCGGATAACGCAATTTGGTCTGGGATAGGTCTAGGATTTGCCCCCATCAGGCTCTTACTTTCGCATATTTCTCATACTTCATGGCTAGATCCTGGGCTATTTCTGGATTGGATCACGTAGTAAAGTGGTACCTCACTGAAACATTCAATGAAACCTGGTCTGGATAAATATTTTAGAGGATAACGCATCTTAGGTCTGGGTTAGGTCTGGGATTTTCACTCATCAGACACATACTTTCGCATTCTTCACATACTTGTTGAACGGATCCTGGGTTTTTTCTGGTTTGGATCACGTAGTAATGTGGGACCACACTGAAACAGTCAATTAAACCTGGTTTCGATCAATATTTTAGAGACTAATTCATGTTAGGTCTAGGTTAGGTCTGGGATTTGCTCTCATCAGGCTCATTCTTTCGCATATTTCTCATACTAGATGGCTAGATCCTGGGCTTTTTCTGGATTGCATCACGTAGTAATGAAGTACAACAATGAAACAGTCAATTAAATTTGGTTTCCATCAATATCTTAGAGGACAACGCAAGTTAGGTCTGGGATATGTCTGGGATTTGCCCTCATCAGGCTCATACTTTCGCGTTTTTCACATACTTGATGAACAGATCCTGGGTTTTTTCTGGTTTGGATCACGTAGAACTGTGGCACCACACTGAAACAGTCCATTAAACCTGGTTTGGATCAATAGTTTAGAGGATAACGCATGTTAGGTCTAGGTTTGGTCTGGGATTTTCACTCATCAGGCTCATACTTTCGCTTTCTTCACATACTTGTTGAACGGATCCTGGGTTTTTTCTGGATTGGATCACGTAGTAATGTGGTACCACACTGAAACAGTCGATTAAACCTGGTTTCGATCAATATTTTAGAGGATAACGCAAGTTAGGTCTGGGGTAGGTCAGGGATTTGACCTCATCAGACTTATAATTTCGCACACTTCACATACTCCTTGAACAGAACCTGGGTTATTTTCTGGTTTGGATCACATAGTAATGTGGTACCACACTGAAACAGTCGATTAAACCAGGTTTCGATCAATATTTTAGAGAATAATTCATGTTAGGTCTGGGTTAGGTCTAGGATTTGCCCTCATCAGGCTCATTCTTTCGCATATTTCTCATACTTGATGGCTAGATCCTGGGCTTTTTCTGGATTGCATCACGTAGTAATGAAGTACAACACTGAAACAGTCAATTAAACCTGTTTTCGATCAATATTTTAGAGAATAATTCATGTTAGGTCTAGGTTAGGTCTGGGATTTGCTCTCATCAGGCTCATTCTTACGCATATTTCTCATACTTGATGGCTAGATCCTGGGCTTTTTCTGGATTGCATCACGTAGTAATGAAGTACAACACTGAAACAGTCAATTAAACCTGGTTTCCATCAATATTTTAGTGGACAACGCATGTTAGGTCTAGGTTAGGCCTGGGATTTGCCCTCATCAGGGTCATACTGTCGCAGTTTTAACATACTTGTTGAACGGATCCTGGGTTTTTTCTGGTTTGGTTCACGTAGTAATGTGGTACCACACTGGAACATTCAATTAAACCTGGTCTTGATAAATATTTTAGAGGATAACGCATGTTAGGTTTGAGTTAGGTCTAGGATTTGCCCTCATCAGGCTCATACTTTCGCATATTTCTCATACTTCATGGCTAGATCCTGGGCTTTTTCTGGATTGTATCACGTAGTAATGTGGTACCACACTGAAACATTCAATTAAACCTGGTCTTGATAGATATTTTAGAGGCCAACGCATGTTAGGATTGGGTTAGCTCTAGGTTTTGCCCACATCAGGCTTATACTTTCGCATATTTCTCATACTTCATGGCTAAATCCTGGGCTGTTTCTGGATTGTATCACGTAGTAATGTGGTACCACGCTGAAACAGTCGATTAAACCTGGTTTCGATCAATATTTTAGAGGATAACGCAAGTTAAGTCTGGGATAGGTCTGGGATTTTCACTCATCAGACTCATACTTTCGCATTCTTCATATATTTGTTGAACGGATCTTGGGTTTTTTCTGCTTTGGATCACGTAGTAAAGTGGTACCACACTGAAACAGTCCATTAAACCTGGTTTGGATCAATATTTTAGAGGACAACGCATGTTAGGTCTAGGTTAGGCCTGGGATTTGCCCTCATCAGGGTCATACTTTCGCAGTTTTAACATACATGTTGACCTGATCGAGGGTTTTTTCTGCTTTGGATCACGTAGTAAAGTGGTACCACACTGAAACAGTCCATTAAACCTGGTTTGGATCAATATTTTTGAGGATAACGCATGTTAGGTCTAGGTTAGGCCGGGGAATTTCACTCATCAGGCTCATACTTTCGCATATTTCTCATACTTCATGGCTAGATCCTGGGCTGTTTCTGGATTCTATCACATAGTAATGTGGTACCACGCTGAAACAGTCGATTGAACCTGGTTTCGATCAATATTTTAGAGGATATCGCATGTTAGGTTTGGGTTAGCTCTAGGATTTGCCCTCATCAGGCTCATACTTTCGCATATTTCTCATACTTCATGGCTAGATCCTGGGCTTTTTCTGGATTGCATCACGTAGTAATGTGGTACCACACTGAAACATTCAATTAAACCTGGTCTTGATAGATATTTTAGAGGATAACGCATGTTAGGTCTGGGTTAGGTCTAGGATTTGCCCTCATCAGGCTCATTCTTTCGCATATTTCTCATACTTGATGGCTAGATCCTGGGCTTTTTCTGGATTGCATCACGTAGTAATGAAGTACAACACAGAAACGGTCAATTAAACCTGGTTTCCATCAATATCTTAGAGGACAACGCATGTTAGGTCTGGGATAGGTCTGGGATTTGCCCACATCAGGCTCATACTTTCGCGTTTTTCACATACTTGTTGAACAGATCCTGGGTTTTTTCTGGTTTGGATCACGTAGTAGTGTGGTACCACACTGAAACAGTCCATTAAACCTGGTTTGGATCAATATTTTAGAGGATAACGCATGTTAGGTCTAGGTTAGGTCTCGGATTTGCCCTCATCAGACTGATACTTTCGCACACTTCACATACTCGTTGAACAGATCCTGGGTTATTTTCTGGTTTGGATCACATAGTAATGTGGTACCACACTTAAACAGTCGATTAAACCAGGTTTCGATCAATATTTTTGAGGATAACGCATGTTAGGTCTAGGTTAGGCCTGGGGTTTTCACTCATCAGACTCATACTTTCGCATTCTTCTCATACTTGTTGAACGGATCCTGGGTTTTTTCTGGTTTGGATCACGTAGTAATGTGGGACCACACAGAAACAATCAATTAAACCTGGTCTTGATAAATATTTTAGAGGATAACGCATGTTAGGTCTGGGTTAATTCTAGGATTTGCCCTCGTCAGGCTCATACCTTCGCATATTTCTCATACTTCATGGCTAGATCCTGGGCTGTTTCTGGTTTGTATCACGTAGTAATTTGGTACCACGCTGAAACAGTCAATTAAACCTGGTTTCGATCAATATTTTACAGGATAACGCAAGTTAGGTCTGGCATAGGTCTGGGATTCGCCCTCATCAGACTCATACTTTCGCGTTTTTCACATACTTGTTGAACTGATCCTGGGCTTTTTCTGGTTTGGATCACGTAGTAATGTGGTACCACACTGAAACAGTCAATTAAACCTGGTTTCGATCAATATTTTAGAGAATAATTCATGTTAGGTCTAGGTTAGGTCTGGGATTTGCTCTCATCAGGCTCATACTTCCGCACACTTCACATACTCGTTCGACAGATCCTGGGTTATTTTCTGGTTTGGATCGTATAGTAATATGGTACCACACTGAAACAGTCGATTAAACCAGGTTTCGATCAATATTTTAGAGGATAACGCAAGTTAGGTCTGGGATAGGTCAGGGATTTGACCTCATCAGACTCATAATTTCGCACACTTCACATACTCCTTGAACAGATCCTGGGTTATTTTCTGGTTTGGATCACATAGTAATGTGGTACCACAATGAAACAGTCGATTAAACCAGGTTTCGATCAATATTTTAGAGGATAACGCATGTTAGGTCTAGGTTAGGCCTGGGATTTTCACTCATCAGACTCATACTTTCGCATTCTTCACATACTTGTTGAACGGATCTTGGGTTTTTTCTGGTTTGGATCACGTAGTAATGTGGGACCACACTGAAGCAGTCAATTAAACCTGGTTTCGATCAATATTTTAGAGAATAATTCATGTTAGGTCTGGGATAGGTCTAGGATTTGCCCTCATCAGGCACATACTTTCGCATATTTCTCATACTTCATGGCTAGATCCTGGGCTGTTTCTGGATTGTATCACGTAGTAATGGGGTACCACGCAAAAACAGTCAATTAAACCAGGTTTCGATCAATATTTTAGAGGATAACGCAAGTTTGGTCTGGGATAGGTCTAGGATTTGCCCCCATCAGGCTCTTACTTTCGCATATTTCTCATACTTCATGGCTAGATCCTGGGCTATTTCTGGATTGGATCACGTAGTAAAGTGGTACCACACTGAAACATTCAATGAAACCTGGTCTGGATAAATATTTTAGAGGATAACGCATCTTAGGTCTGGGTTAGGTCTGGGATTTTCACTCATCAGACACATACTTTCGCATTCTTCACATAGTTGTTGAACGGATCCTGGGTTTTTTCTGGTTTGGATCACGTAGTAATGTGGGACCACACTGAAACAGTCAATTAAACCTGGTTTCGATCAATATTTTAGAGACTAATTCATGTTAGGTCTAGGTTAGGTCTGGGATTTGCTCTCATCAGGCTCACTCTTTCGCATATTTCTCATACTAGATGGCTAGATCCTGGGCTTTTTCTGGATTGCATCACGTAGTAATGAAGTACAACAATGAAACAGTCAATTAAATTTGGTTTCCATCAATATCTTAGAGGACAACGCAAGTTAGGTCTGGGATATGTCTGGGATTTGCCCTCATCAGGCTCATACTTTCGCGTTTTTCACATACTTGATGAACAGATCCTGGGTTTTTTCTTGTTTGGATCACGTAGAACTGTGGCACCACACTGAAACAGTCCATTAAACCTGGTTTGGATCAATATTTTAGAGGATAACGCATGTTAGGTCTAGGTTAGGTCTGGGATTTTCACTCATCAGGCTCATACTTTCGCTTTCTTCACATACTTGTTGAACGGATCCTGGGTTTTTTCTGGATTGGATCACGTAGTAATGTGGTACCACACTGAAACAGTCGATTAAACCTGGTTTCGATCAATATTTTAGAGGATAACGCAAGTTAGGTCTGGGGTAGGTCAGGGATTTGACCTCATCAGACCTATAATTTCGCACACTTCACATACTCCTTGAACAGATCCTGGGTTATTTTCTGGTTTGGATCACATAGTAATGTGGTACCACACTGAAACAGTCGATTAAACCAGGTTTCGATCAATATTTTAGAGAATAATTCATGTTAGGTCTAGGTTAGGTCTTGGATTTGCTCTCATCAGGCTCATTCTTTCACATATTTCTCATACTAGATGGCTAGATCCTGGGCTTTTTCTGGATTGCATCACGTAGTAATGAAGTACAACAATGAAACAGTCAATTAAACTTGGTTTCCATCAATATCTTAGAGGACAACGCAAGTTAGGTCTGGGATTTGCCCTCATCAGGCTCATACTTTCGCGTTTTTCACATACTTGTTGAACAGATCCTGGGTTTTTTCTGGTTTGGATCACGTAGTAGTGTGGTACCACACTGAAACAGTCCATTAAACCTGGTTTGGATCAATATTTTAGAGGATAACGCATGTTAGGTCTAGGTTAGGTCTGGGATTTTCACTCACCAGACACATACTTTCGTATTCTTCACATACTTGCTGAACGGAGCCTGGGTTTTGTCTGGTTTGGATCACGAAGTAGTGTGGTACCTCACTGAAACAGTCCATTAAACCTGGTTTCGCACAATATTTTAGAGGATAACGCATGTTAGGTCCAGGTTAGGTCTGGGATTTGCTCTCATCAGGCTCATTCTTTCGCATATTTCTCATACTTGATGGCTAGATCCTGGGCTTTTTCTGGATTGGATCACATAGTAATGTGGTACCACACTGAAACAGTCAATTAAACCTGCTTTTGTTCAATATTTTAGAGAATAATTCATGTTAGGCCCTGGTTAAGTCAGGGATTTGCTCTCATCAGGCTCATTCATTCGCATATTTCTCATACTTGATGGCTAGATCCTGGGCTTTTTCTGGATTGCATCACGTAGTAATGAAGTACAACACTGAAACAATCAATTAAACCTGCTTTCGATCAATATTTTAGAGGAAAATTCATGTTAGGTCTAGGTTAGGTCTGGGATTTGCTCTCATCAGGCTCATTCTTTCGCATATTTCTCATACTTGATGGCTAGATCCTGGGCTTTTTCTGGATTGCATCACGTAGTAATGTGGTACCACACTGAAACATTCAATTAAACCTGGTCTTGATAAATATTTTAGAGGATAACGCATGTTAGGTCTGGGTTAGGTCTAGGATTTGCCCTCATCAGGCTCATTCTTTCGCATATTTCTCATACTTGATGGCTAGATCCTGGGCTTTTTCTGGATTGCATCACGTAGTAATGACGTACAACACTGAAACAGTCAATTAAACCTGTTTTCGATCAATATTTTAGAGAATAATTCATGTTAGGTCTAGGTTAGGTCTGGGATTTGCTCTCATCAGGCTCATTCTTACGCATATTTCTCATACTTGATGGTTAGATCCTGGGCTTTTTCTGGATTGCATCACGTAGTAATGAAGTACAACACTGAAACAGTGAATTAAACCTGGTTTCCATCAATATTTTAGAGGACAACGCATGTTAGGTCTAGGTTAGGCCTGGGATTTGCCCTCATCAGGGTCATACTGTCGCAGTTTTAACATACTTGTTGAACGGATCCTGGGTTTTTTCTGGTTTGGTTCACGTAGTAATGTGGTACCACACTGTAACATTCAATTAAACCTGGTCTTGATAAATATTTTAGAGGATAACGCATGTTAGGTTTGGGTTAGGTCTAGGATTTGCCCTCATCAGGCTCATACTTTCCAATATTTCTCATACTTCATGGCTAGATCCTGGGCTATTTCTGGATTGGATCACGTAGTAAAGTGGTACCACACTGAAACATTCAATGAAACCTGGTCTGGATAAATATTTTAGAGGATAACGCATCTTAGGTCTGGGTTAGGTCTGGGATTTTCACTCATCAGACACATACTTTCGCATTCTTCACATACTTGTTGAACGGATCCTGGGTTTTTTCTGGTTTGGATCACGTAGTAATGTGGGACCACACTGAAACAGTCAATTAAACCTGGTTTCGATCAATATTTTAGAGACTAATTCATGTTAGGTCTAGGTTAGGTCTGGGATTTGCTCTCATCAGGCTCACTCTTTCGCATATTTCTCATACTAGATGGCTAGATCCTGGGCTTTTTCTGGATTGCATCACGTAGTAATGAAGTACAACAATGAAACAGTCAATTAAATTTGGTTTCCATCAATATCTTAGAGGACAACGCAAGTTAGGTCTGGGATATGTCTGGGATTTGCCCTCATCAGGCTCATACTTTCGCGTTTTTCACATACTTGATGAACAGATCCTGGGTTTTTTCTTGTTTGGATCACGTAGAACTGTGGCACCACACTGAAACAGTCCATTAAACCTGGTTTGGATCAATATTTTAGAGGATAACGCATGTTAGGTCTAGGTTAGGTCTGGGATTTTCACTCATCAGGCTCATACTTTCGCTTTCTTCACATACTTGTTGAACGGATCCTGGGTTTTTTCTGGATTGGATCACGTAGTAATGTGGTACCACACTGAAACAGTCGATTAAACCTGGTTTCGATCAATATTTTAGAGGATAACGCAAGTTAGGTCTGGGGTAGGTCAGGGATTTGACCTCATCAGACCTATAATTTCGCACACTTCACATACTCCTTGAACAGATCCTGGGTTATTTTCTGGTTTGGATCACATAGTAATGTGGTACCACACTGAAACAGTCGATTAAACCAGGTTTCGATCAATATTTTAGAGAATAATTCATGTTAGGTCTAGGTTAGGTCTTGGATTTGCTCTCATCAGGCTCATTCTTTCACATATTTCTCATACTAGATGGCTAGATCCTGGGCTTTTTCTGGATTGCATCACGTAGTAATGAAGTACAACAATGAAACAGTCAATTAAACTTGGTTTCCATCAATATCTTAGAGGACAACGCAAGTTAGGTCTGGGATTTGCCCTCATCAGGCTCATACTTTCGCGTTTTTCACATACTTGTTGAACAGATCCTGGGTTTTTTCTGGTTTGGATCACGTAGTAGTGTGGTACCACACTGAAACAGTCCATTAAACCTGGTTTGGATCAATATTTTAGAGGATAACGCATGTTAGGTCTAGGTTAGGTCTGGGATTTTCACTCACCAGACACATACTTTCGTATTCTTCACATACTTGCTGAACGGAGCCTGGGTTTTGTCTGGTTTGGATCACGAAGTAGTGTGGTACCTCACTGAAACAGTCCATTAAACCTGGTTTCGCACAATATTTTAGAGGATAACGCATGTTAGGTCCAGGTTAGGTCTGGGATTTGCTCTCATCAGGCTCGTTCTTTCGCATATTTCTCATACTTGATGGCTAGATCCTGGGCTTTTTCTGGATTGGATCACATAGTAATGTGGTACCACACTGAAACAGTCAATTAAACCTGCTTTTGTTCAATATTTTAGAGAATAATTCATGTTAGGCCCTGGTTAAGTCAGGGATTTGCTCTCATCAGGCTCATTCATTCGCATATTTCTCATACTTGATGGCTAGATCCTGGGCTTTTTCTGGATTGCATCACGTAGTAATGAAGTACAACACTGAAACAATCAATTAAACCTGCTTTCGATCAATATTTTAGAGGAAAATTCATGTTAGGTCTAGGTTAGGTCTGGGATTTGCTCTCATCAGGCTCATTCTTTCGCATATTTCTCATACTTGATGGCTAGATCCTGGGCTTTTTCTGGATTGCATCACGTAGTAATGTGGTACCACACTGAAACATTCAATTAAACCTGGTCTTGATAAATATTTTAGAGGATAACGCATGTTAGGTCTGGGTTAGGTCTAGGATTTGCCCTCATCAGGCTCATTCTTTCGCATATTTCTCATACTTGATGGCTAGATCCTGGGCTTTTTCTGGATTGCATCACGTAGTAATGAAGTACAACACTGAAACAATCAATTAAACCTGCTTTCGATCAATATTTTAGAGGAAAATTCATGTTAGGTCTAGGTTAGGTCTGGGATTTGCTCTCATCAGGCTCATTCTTTCGCATATTTCTCATACTTGATGGCTAGATCCTGGGCTTTTTCTGGATTGCATCACGTAGTAATGTGGTACCACACTGAAACATTCAATTAAACCTGGTCTTGATAAATATTTTAGAGGATAACGCATGTTAGGTCTGGGTTAGGTCTAGGATTTGCCCTCATCAGGCTCATTCTTTCGCATATTTCTCATAATTGATGGCTAGATCCTGGGCTTTTTCTGGATTGGATCACATAGTAATGTGGTACCACACTGAAACAGTCAATTAAACCTGCTTTTGTTCAATATTTTAGAGAATAATTCATGTTAGGCCCTGGTTAAGTCAGGGATTTGCTCTCATCAGGCTCATTCATTCGCATATTTCTCATACTTGATGGCTAGATCCTGGGCTTTTTCTGGATTGCATCACGTAGTAATGAAGTACAACACTGAAACAATCAATTAAACCTGCTTTCGATCAATATTTTAGAGGAAAATTCATGTTAGGTCTAGGTTAGGTCTGGGATTTGCTCTCATCAGGCTCATTCTTTCGCATATTTCTCATACTTGATGGCTAGATCCTGGGCTTTTTCTGGATTGCAACACGTAGTAATGTGGTACCACACTGAAACATTCAATTAAACCTGGTCTTGATAAATATTTTAGAGGATAACGCATGTTAGGTCTGGGTTAGGTCTAGGATTTGCCCTCATCAGGCTCATTCTTTCGCATATTTCTCATACTTGATGGCTAGATCCTGGGCTTTTTCTGGATTGCATCACGTAGTAATGACGTACAACACTGAAACAGTCAATTAAACCTGTTTTCGATCAATATTTTAGAGAATAATTCATGTTAGGTCTAGGTTAGGTCTGGGATTTGCTCTCATCAGGCTCATTCTTACGCATATTTCTCATACTTGATGGTTAGATCCTGGGCTTTTTCTGGATTGCATCACGTAGTAATGAAGTACAACACTGAAACAGTGAATTAAACCTGGTTTCCATCAATATTTTAGAGGACAACGCATGTTAGGTCTAGGTTAGGCCTGGGATTTGCCCTCATCAGGGTCATACTGTCGCAGTTTTAACATACTTGTTGAACGGATCCTGGGTTTTTTCTGGTTTGGTTCACGTAGTAATGTGGTACCACACTGTAACATTCAATTAAACCTGGTCTTGATAAATATTTTAGAGGATAACGCATGTTAGGTTTGGGTTAGGTCTAGGATTTGCCCTCATCAGGCTCATACTTTCCAATATTTCTCATACTTCATGGCTAAATCCTGGGCTGTTTCTGGATTGTATCACGTAGTAATGTGGTACCACGCTGAAACAGTCAATTAAACCTGGTTTCGATCAATATTTTAGAGGATAACGCAAGTTAGGTCTGGGATAGGTCTAGGATTTGCCCTCATCAGGCTCATACTTTCGCATATTTCTCATACTTCATGGCTAGATCCTGGGCTTTTTCGTGATTGTATCACGTAGTAATGTGGTACCACACTGAAACATTCAATTAAACCTGGTCTTGATAGATATTTTAGAGGATAACGCATGTTAGGTTTGGGTTAGCTCTAGGTTTTGCCCTCATCAGGCTCATACTTTCCAATATTTCTCATACTTCATGGCTAAATCCTGGGCTGTTTCTGGATTGTATCACGTAGTAATGTGGTACCACGCTGAAACAGTCAATTAAACCTGGTTTCCATCAATATCTTAGAGGACAACGCATGTTAGGTCTGGGATAGGTCTGGGATTTGCCCACATCAGGCTCATACTTTCGCGTTTTTCACATACTTGTTGAACAGATCCTGGGTTTTTTCTGGTTTGGATCACGTAGTAGTGTGGTACCACACTGAAACAGTCCATTAAACCTGGTTTGGATCAATATTTTAGAGGATAACGCATGTTAGGTCTAGGTTAGGTCTCGGATTTGCCCTCATCAGACTGATACTTTCGCACACTTCACATACTCGTTGAACAGATCCTGGGTTATTTTCTGGTTTGGATCACATAGTAATGTGGTACCACACTGAAACAGTCGATTAAACCAGGTTTCGATGGATATTTTAGAGGATAACGCATGTTAGGTCTAGGTTAGGCCTGGGATTTTCACTCATCAGACTCATACTTTCGCATTCTTCACATACTTGTTGAACGGATCCTGGGTTTGTTCTGGTTTGGATCACGTAGTAATGTGGGACCACACTGAAACAGTCAATTAAACCTGGTTTCGATCAATATTTTAGAGAATAATTCATGTTAGGTCTAGGTTAGGTCTGGGATTTGCTCTCATCAGGCTCATTCTTTCGCATATTTCTCATACTAGATGGCTAGATCCTGGGCTTTTTCTGGATTGCATCACGTAGTAATGAAGTACAACAATGAAACAGTCAATTAAATTTGGTTTCCATCAATATCTTAGAGGACAACGCAAGTTAGGTCTGGGATTTGCCCTCATCAGGCTCATACTTTCGCGTTTTTCACATACTTGTTGAACAGATCCTGGGTTTTTTCTGGTTTGGATCACGTAGTAGTGTGGTACCACACTGAAACAGTCCATTAAACCTGGTTTGGATCAATATTTTAGCGGATAACGCATGTTAGGTCTAGGTTAGGTCTGGGATTTTCACTCATCAGGCTCATACTTTCGCATTCTTCACATACTTGTTGAACGGATCCTGGGTTTTTTCTGGATTGGATCACGTAGTAATGTGGTACCACACTGAAACAGTCGATTAAACCTGGTTTCGATCAATATTTTAGAGGATAACGCAAGTTAGGTCTGGGATAGGTCAGGGATTTGACCTCATCAGACTCATAATTTCGCACACTTCTAATACTCCATGAACAGATCCTGGGCTGTTTCTGGATTGTATCACGTAGTAATGTGGTACCACGCTGAAACAGTCAATTAAACCTGGTTTCGATCAATATTTTAGAGGATAACGCAAGTTAGGTCTGGGATAGGTCTAGGATTTGCCCTCATCAGGCTCTTACTTTCGCATATTTCTCATACTTCATGGCTAGATCCTGGGCTATTTCTGGATTGGATCACGTAGTAAAGTGGTGCCACACTGAAACATTCAATGAAACCTGGTCTGGGTAAATATTTTAGAGGATAACGCATCTTAGGTCTGGGTTAGGTCTAAGATTTGCCCGTATCAGCCTCACAGTTTCGCGTTTTTCACATACTTGTTGAACAGATCCTGGGTTTTGTCTGGTTTGGATCACGAAGTAGTGTGGTACCTCACTGAAACAGTCCATTAAACGTGGTTTCGCACAATATTTAAGAGGATAACGCATGTTAGGTCCAGGTTAGGTCTGGGATTTGCTCTCATCAGGCTCATTCTTTCGCATATTTCTCATACTTGATGGCTAGATCCTGGGCTTTTTCTGGATTGGATCACGTAGTAATGTGGTACCACACTGAAACAGTCAATTAAACCTGCTTTTGTTCAATATTTTAGAGAATAATTCATGTTAGGTCCTGGTTAAGTCAGGGATTTGCTCTCATCAGGCTCATTCATTCGCATATTTCTCATACTTGATGGCTAGATCCTGGGCTTTTTCTGGATTGCATCACGTAGTAATGAAGTACAACACTGAAACAGTCAATTAAACCTGCCTTCGATCAATATTTTAGAGAATAGTTCATGTTAGGTCTAGGTTAGGTCTGGGATTTGCTCTCATCAGGCTCATTCTTTCGCATATTTCTCATACTTGATGGCTAGATCCTGGGCTTTTTCTGGATTGCATCACGTAGTAATGAAGTACAACACTGAAACAGTCAATTAAACCTGGTTTCCATCAATATTTTAGAGGACAACGCATGTTAGGTCTAGGTTAGGCCTGGGATTCGCCCTCATCAGGGTCATACTTTCGCATATTTCTAATACTTCATGGCTAAATCCTGGGCTGTTTCTGGATTGTATCACGTAGTAATGTGGTACCACGCTGAAACAGTCGATTAAACCTGGTTTCTATCAATATTTTAGAGGATAACGCAAGTTAAGTCTGGGATAGGTCTGCGATTTTCACTCATCAGACTCATACTTTCGCATTCTTCACATACTTGTTGAACGGATCCTGGGTTTTTACTGGTTTGGATCACGTAGTAATGTGGTACTACACTGAAACATTCAACTAAACCTGGTCTTGATAAATATTTTAGAGGATAACGCATGTTAGGTCTGGGTTAGGTCTAGGATTTGCCCTCATCGGGCTCATTCTTTCGCATATTTCTCATACTTGATGGCTAGATCCTGGGCTTTTTCTGGATTGCATCACGTAGTAATGAAGTACAACACTGAAACAGTCAATTAAACCTGGTTTCGATCAATATTTTAGAGAATAATTCATGTTAGGTCTAGGTTAGGTCTGGGATTTTCACTCATCAGACTCATACTTTCGCATATTTCTCAAACTTCATGGCTAAATCCTGGGCTTTTTCTGGATTGTATCACGTAGTAATGTGGTACCACACTGAAACATTCAATTAAACCTGGTTTGGATCAACATTTTAGAGGATAACGCATGTTAGGTCCGGGTTAGGTCTAGGATTTGCCCTCATCAGGCTCATTCTTTCGCATATTTCTCATACTTCATGGCTAAATCCTGGGCTGTTTCTGGATTGTATCACGTAGTAATGTGGTACCACGCTGAAACAGTCGATTAAACCTGGTTTCCATCAATATCTTAGAGGACAACGCAAGTTAGGTCTGGGATAGGTCTGGGATTTGCCCTCATCAGGCTCATACTTTCGCGTTTTTCACATACTTGTTGAACAGATCCTGGGTTTTTTCTGGTTTGGATAACGTAGTAGTGTGGTACCACACTGAAACAGTCCATTAAACCTGGTTTGGATCAATATTTTAGAGGATAACGCATGTTAGGTTTAGGTTAGGTCTGGGATTTTCACTCATCAGACTCATACTTTCGCATTCTTCACATACTTGTTGAACGGAGCCCGGGTTTTTTCTGGTTTGGATCACGTAGTAGTGTGGGACCACACTGAAACAGTCAATTAAACCTGGTTTGGATCAATATTTTAGAGGATAACGCATGTTAGGTCTAGGTTAGGTCTGGGATTTTCACTCATCAGACTCATACTTTCGCAGTCTTCACATACTTGTTGAACGGATCCTGGGTTATTTCTGGTTTGGATCACGTAGTAATGTGTGACCACACTGAAACAATCAATTAAACCTGGTCTTGATAAATATTTTAGAGGATAACGCATGTCAGGTCAAGGTTAGGTCTAAGATTTGCCCTCAGCAGGCTCACATTTTCGCGTTTTTCACATACTTGTTGAACAGATCCTGGGTTTCTTCTGGTTTGGATCACGTAGTAATGTGGTACCACACTGAAACATTCAATGAAACCTGGTCTTGATAAATATTTTAGAGGATAACGCATGTTAGGTCTGGGTTACGTCTGTGATTTGCCCTCATCAGGGTCATACTTTCGCAGTTTTAACACGCATGTTGACCTGATCGAGGGTTTTCTTTGCTTTGGATCACGTAGTAAAGTGGTACCACACTAAAACGGTCAATTAAACCTGGTTTCGATCAATATTTTAGAGGATAACGCATGTTAGGTCTAGGTTAGGTCTGGGATTTTCACTCATCAGACTCATACTTTCGCATATTTCTCATACTTCATGGCTAAATCCTGGGCTTTTTCTGGATTGTATCACGTAGTAATGTGGTACCACACTGAAACATTCAATTAAACCTGGTCTTGATAGATATTTTAGAGGATAACGCATGTTAGGTTTGGGTTAGCTCTAGGATTTGCCCTCATCAGGCTCAAACTTTCGCATATTTCTCATACTTCATGGCTAGATCCTGGGCTTTTTCTGGATTGTATCACGTAGTGATGTGGTACCACACTGAAACATTCAATTAAACCTGGTCTTGATAGATATTTTAGAGGATAACGCATGTTAGGTCTGGGTTAGGTCTAGGATTTGCCCTCATCTGGCTCATACTTTCGCATATTTCTCATACTTCTTGGCTAGATCCTGGGCTGTTTCTGGATTGTATCACGTAGTGATGTGGTACCACGCTGAAACAGTCAATTAAACCTGGTTTCGATCAATACTTTAGAGGATAACGCATGTTAGGTCTAGGTTAGGTCTGGGATTTGCTGTCATCAGACTCATAATTTCGCACACTTCTAATACTCCATGAACAGATCCTGGGCTGTTTCTGGATTGTATCACGTAGTAATGTGGTACCACGCTGAAACAGTCAATTAAACCTGGTTTCGATCAATATTTTAGAGGATAACGGAAGTTAGGTCTGGGATAGGTCTAGGATTTGCCCTCATCAGGCTCTTACTTTCGCATATTTCTCATACTTCATGGCTAGATCCTGGGCTATTTCTGGATTGGATCACGTAGTAAAGTAGTGCCACACTGAAACATTCAATGAAACCTGGTCTGGATAAATATTTTAGAGGATAACGCATCTTAGGTCTGGGTTAGGTCTAAGATTTGCCCTCATCAGCCTCACAGTTTCGCGTTTTTCACATACTTGTTGAACAGATCCTGGGTTTTGTCTGGTTTGGATCACGAAGTAGTGTGGTACCTCACTGAAACAGTCCATTAAACCTGGTTTCGCACAATATTTAAGAGGATAACGCATGTTAGGTCCAGGTTAGGTCTGGGATTTGCTCTCATCAGGCTCATTCTTTCGCATATTTCTCATACTTGATGGCTAGATCCTGGGCTTTTTCTGGATTGGATCACGTAGTAATGTGGTACCACACTGAAACAGTCAATTAAACCTGGTTTCCATCAATATCTTAGAGGACAACGCAAGTTAGGTCTGGGACAGGTCTTGGATTTGCCCCCATCAGGCTCATACTTTCGCGTTTTTCACATACTTGTTGCACAGATCCTGGGTTTTTTCTGGTTTGGATCACGTAGTAGTGTGGTACCACACTGAAACAGTCCATTATACCTGGTTTGGATCAATATTTTAGAGGATAACGCATGTTAGGTCTAGGTTCGGTCTGAGATTTTCACTCATCAGACTCATACTTTCGCATTCTTCACATACTTGTTGAACGGATCCTGGGTTTTATCTGGTTTGGATCACGTAGTAATGTGGTACCACACTGCAACAGTCGATTAAACCTGGTTTCGATCAATATTTTAGAGGATCACGCAAGTTAAGTCTGGGATTGGTCTGGGATTTGACCTCATCAGACTCATACTTTCGCACACTTCACATACTCGTTGAACAGATCCTGGGTTATTTTCTGGTTTGGATCACATAGTAATGTGGTACCACACTGAAACAGTCGATTAAACCACGTTTCGATCAATATTTTTGAGGATAACGCATGTTAGGTCTAGGATAGGCCTGGGATTTTCACTCATCAGACTCATACTTTCGCATTCTTCACATACTTGGTGAACGGATCCTGGGTTTTTTCTGGTTTGGATCACGTAGTAATGTGGGACCACACTGAAACAGTCAATTAAACCTGGTTTCGATCAATATTATAGAGAATAATTCATGTTAGGTCTAGGTTAGGTCTGGGATTTACTCTCATCAGGCTCATTCTTTCGCATATTTCTCATACTGGATGTCTAGATCCTGGGCTTTTTCTGGATTGCATCACGTAGTAATGAAGTACAACACTGAAACAGTCAATTAAACCTGGTTTCGATCAATATTTTAGAGAATAATTCATGTTAGGTCTAGGTTAGGTCTGGGATTATCACTCATCAGACTCATACCTTCGCATATTTCTCATACTTCATGGCTAAATCCTGGGCTTTTTCTGGATTGTATCACGTAGTAATGTGGTACCACACTGAAACATTCAATTAAACCTGGTCTTGATAGATATTTTAGAGGATAACGCATGTTAGGTCTGGGTTAGGTCTAGGATTTGCCCCCATCAGGCTCATTCTTTCGCATATTTCTCATACTTCATGGCTAAATCCTGGGCTGTTTCTGGATTGTATCACGTAGTAATGTGGTACCACGCTGAAACAGTCGATTAAACCTGGTTTCCATCAATATCTTAGAGGACAACGCAAGTTAGGTCTGGGATAGGTCTGGGATTTGCCCTCATCAGGCTCATACTTTCGCGTTCTTCACATACTTGTTGAACAGATCCAGGGTTTTTTCTGGTTTGGATCAGGTAGTAGTGTGGTACCACACTGAAACAGTCCATTAAACCTGGTTTGGATCAATATTTTAGAGGATAACGCATGTTAGGTTTAGGTTAGGTCTGGGATTTTCACTCATCAGACTCATACTTTCGCATTCTTCACATACTTGTTGAACGGTTCCTGGGTTTTTTCTGGTTTGGATCACGTAGTAATGTGGTACCACACTGAAACAGTCGATTAAACCTGGTTTCGATCAATATTTTAGAGGATAACGCAAGTTAGGTCTAGGTTAGGTCTAAGATTTGCCCTCAGCAGGCTCACATTTTCGCGTTTTTCACATACTTGTTGAACAGATCCTGGGTTTCTTCTGGTTTGGATCACGTAGTAATGTGGTACCACACTGAAACATTCAATGAAACCTGGTCTTGATAAATATTTTAGAGGATAACGCATGTTAGGTCTGGGTTACGTCTGTGATTTGCCCTCATCAGGGTCATACTTTCGCAGTTTTAACACGCATGTTGACCTGATCGAGGGTTTTCTTTGCTTTGGATCACGTAGTAAAGTGGTACCACACTAAAACGGTCAATTAAACCTGGTTTCGATCAATATTTTAGAGGATAACGCATGTTAGGTCTAGGTTAGGTCTGGGATTTTCACTCATCAGACTCATACTTTCGCATATTTCTCATACTTCATGGCTAAATCCTGGGCTTTTTCTGGATTGTATCACGTAGTAATGTGGTACCACACTGAAACATTCAATTAAACCTGGTCTTGATAGATATTTTAGAGGATAACGCATGTTAGGTTTGGGTTAGCTCTAGGATTTGCCCTCATCAGGCTCATACTTTCGCATATTTCTCATACTTCATGGCTAGATCCTGGGCTTTTTCTGGATTGTATCACGTAGTGATGTGGTACCACACTGAAACATTCAATTAAACCTGGTCTTGATAGATATTTTAGAGGATAACGCATGTTAGGTCTGGGTTAGGTCTAGGATTTGCCCTCATCTGGCTCATACTTTCGCATATTTCTCATACTTCTTGGCTAGATCCTGGGCTGTTTCTGGATTGTATCACGTAGTGATGTGGTACCACGCTGAAACAGTCAATTAAACCTGGTTTCGATCAATACTTTAGAGGATAACGCATGTTAGGTCTAGGTTAGGTCTGGGATTTGCTGTCATCAGACTCATAATTTCGCACACTTCTAATACTCCATGAACAGATCCTGGGCTGTTTCTGGATTGTATCACGTAGTAATGTGGTACCACGCTGAAACAGTCAATTAAACCTGGTTTCGATCAATATTTTAGAGGATAACGGAAGTTAGGTCTGGGATAGGTCTAGGATTTGCCCTCATCAGGCTCTTACTTTCGCATATTTCTCATACTTCATGGCTAGATCCTGGGCTATTTCTGGATTGGATCACGTAGTAAAGTGGTGCCACACTGAAACATTCAATGAAACCTGGTCTGGATAAATATTTTAGAGGATAACGCATCTTAGGTCTGGGTTAGGTCTAAGATTTGCCCTCATCAGCCTCACAGTTTCGCGTTTTTCACATACTTGTTGAACAGATCCTGGGTTTTGTCTGGTTTGGATCACGAAGTAGTGTGGTACCTCACTGAAACAGTCCATTAAACCTGGTTTCGCACAATATTTAAGAGGATAACGCATGTTAGGTCCAGGTTAGGTCTGGGATTTGCTCTCATCAGGCTCATTCTTTCGCATATTTCTCATACTTGATGGCTAGATCCTGGGCTTTTTCTGGATTGGATCACGTAGTAATGTGGTACCACACTGAAACAGTCAATTAAACCTGGTTTCCATCAATATCTTAGAGGACAACGCAAGTTAGGTCTGGGACAGGTCTTGGATTTGCCCTCATCAGGCTCATACTTTCGCGTTTTTCACATACTTGTTGCACAGATCCTGGGTTTTTTCTGGTTTGGATCACGTAGTAGTGTGGTACCACACTGAAACAGTCCATTATACCTGGTTTGGATCAATATTTTAGAGGATAACGCATGTTAGGTCTAGGTTCGGTCTGCGATTTTCACTCATCAGACTCATACTTTCGCATTCTTCACATACTTGTTGAACGGATCCTGGGTTTTATCTGGTTTGGATCACGTAGTAATGTGGTACCACACTGCAACAGTCGATTAAACCTGGTTTCGATCAATATTTTAGAGGATCACGCAAGTTAAGTCTGGGATTGGTCTGGGATTTGACCTCATCAGACTCATACTTTCGCACACTTCACATACTCGTTGAACAGATCCTGGGTTATTTTCTGGTTTGGATCACATAGTAATGTGGTACCACACTGAAACAGTCGATTAAACCACGTTTCGATCAATGTTTTTGAGGATAACGCATGTTAGGTCTAGGATAGGCCTGGGATTTTCACTCATCAGACTCATACTTTCGCATTCTTCACATACTTGGTGAACGGATCCTGGGTTTTTTCTGGTTTGGATCACGTAGTAATGTGGGACCACACTGAAACAGTCAATTAAACCTGGTTTCGATCAATATTATAGAGAATAATTCATGTTAGGTCTAGGTTAGGTCTGGGATTTACTCTCATCAGGCTCATTCTTTCGCATATTTCTCATACTGGATGTCTAGATCCTGGGCTTTTTCTGGATTGCATCACGTAGTAATGAAGTACAACACTGAAACAGTCAATTAAACCTGGTTTCGATCAATATTTTAGAGAATAATTCATGTTAGGTCTAGGTTAGGTCTGGGATTATCACTCATCAGACTCATACCTTCGCATATTTCTCATACTTCATGGCTAAATCCTGGGCTTTTTCTGGATTGTATCACGTAGTAATGTGGTACCACACTGAAACATTCAATTAAACCTGGCCTTGATAGATATTTTAGAGGATAACGCATGTTAGGTTTGGGTTAGCTCTAGGTTTTGCCCTCATCAGGCTCATACTTTCCAATATTTCTCATACTTCATGGCTAAATCCTGGGCTGTTTCTGGATTGTATCACGTAGTAATGTGGTACCACGCTGAAACAGTCAATTAAACCTGGTTTCCATCAATATCTTAGAGGACAACGCATGTTAGGTCTGGGATAGGTCTGGGATTTGCCCACATCAGGCTCATACTTTCGCGTTTTTCACATACTTGTTGAACAGATCCTGGGTTTTTTCTGGTTTGGATCACGTAGTAGTGTGGTACCACACTGAAACAGTCCATTAAACCTGGTTTGGATCAATATTTTAGAGGATAACGCATGTTAGGTCTAGGTTAGGTCTCGGATTTGCCCTCATCAGACTGATACTTTCGCACACTTCACATACTCGTTGAACAGATCCTGGGTTATTTTCTGGTTTGGATCACATAGTAATGTGGTACCACACTGAAACAGTCGATTAAACCAGGTTTCGATGGATATTTTAGAGGATAACGCATGTTAGGTCTAGGTTAGGCCTGGGATTTTCACTCATCAGACTCATACTTTCGCATTCTTCACATACTTGTTGAACGGATCCTGGGTTTGTTCTGGTTTGGATCACGTAGTAATGTGGGACCACACTGAAACAGTCAATTAAACCTGGTTTCGATCAATATTTTAGAGAATAATTCATGTTAGGTCTAGGTTAGGTCTGGGATTTGCTCTCATCAGGCTCATTCTTTCGCATATTTCTCATACTAGATGGCTAGATCCTGGGCTTTTTCTGGATTGCATCACGTAGTAATGAAGTACAACAATGAAACAGTCAATTAAATTTGGTTTCCATCAATATCTTAGAGGACAACGCAAGTTAGGTCTGGGATTTGCCCTCATCAGGCTCATACTTTCGCGTTTTTCACATACTTGTTGAACAGATCCTGGGTTTTTTCTGGTTTGGATCACGTAGTAGTGTGGTACCACACTGAAACAGTCCATTAAACCTGGTTTGGATCAATATTTTAGCGGATAACGCATGTTAGGTCTAGGTTAGGTCTGGGATTTTCACTCATCAGGCTCATACTTTCGCATTCTTCACATACTTGTTGAACGGATCCTGGGTTTTTTCTGGATTGGATCACGTAGTAATGTGGTACCACACTGAAACAGTCGATTAAACCTGGTTTCGATCAATATTTTAGAGGATAACGCAAGTTAGGTCTGGGATAGGTCAGGGATTTGACCTCATCAGACTCATAATTTCGCACACTTCTAATACTCCATGAACAGATCCTGGGCTGTTTCTGGATTGTATCACGTAGTAATGTGGTACCACGCTGAAACAGTCAATTAAACCTGGTTTCGATCAATATTTTAGAGGATAACGCAAGTTAGGTCTGGGATAGGTCTAGGATTTGCCCTCATCAGGCTCTTACTTTCGCATATTTCTCATACTTCATGGCTAGATCCTGGGCTATTTCTGGATTGGATCACGTAGTAAAGTGGTGCCACACTGAAACATTCAATGAAACCTGGTCTGGGTAAATATTTTAGAGGATAACGCATCTTAGGTCTGGGTTAGGTCTAAGATTTGCCCGTATCAGCCTCACAGTTTCGCGTTTTTCACATACTTGTTGAACAGATCCTGGGTTTTGTCTGGTTTGGATCACGTAGTAGTGTGGTACCACACTGAAACAGTCCATTAAACCTGGTTTGGATCAATATTTTAGCGGATAACGCATGTTAGGTCCAGGTTAGGTCTGGGATTTGCTCTCATCAGGCTCATTCTTTCGCATATTTCTCATACTTGATGGCTAGATCCTGGGCTTTTTCTGGATTGGATCACGTAGTAATGTGGTACCACACTGAAACAGTCAATTAAACCTGCTTTTGTTCAATATTTTAGAGAATAATTCATGTTAGGTCCTGGTTAAGTCAGGGATTTGCTCTCATCAGGCTCATTCATTCGCATATTTCTCATACTTGATGGCTAGATCCTGGGCTTTTTCTGGATTGCATCACGTAGTAATGAAGTACAACACTGAAACAGTCAATTAAACCTGCCTTCGATCAATATTTTAGAGAATAGTTCATGTTAGGTCTAGGTTAGGTCTGGGATTTGCTCTCATCAGGCTCATTCTTTCGCATATTTCTCATACTTGATGGCTAGATCCTGGGCTTTTTCTGGATTGCATCACGTAGTAATGAAGTACAACACTGAAACAGTCAATTAAACCTGGTTTCCATCAATATTTTAGAGGACAACGCATGTTAGGTCTAGGTTAGGCCTGGGATTCGCCCTCATCAGGGTCATACTTTCGCATATTTCTAATACTTCATGGCTAAATCCTGGGCTGTTTCTGGATTGTATCACGTAGTAATGTGGTACCACGCTGAAACAGTCGATTAAACCTGGTTTCTATCAATATTTTAGAGGATAACGCAAGTTAAGTCTGGGATAGGTCTGCGATTTTCACTCATCAGACTCATACTTTCGCATTCTTCACATACTTGTTGAACGGATCCTGGGTTTTTACTGGTTTGGATCACGTAGTAATGTGGTACTACACTGAAACATTCAACTAAACCTGGTCTTGATAAATATTTTAGAGGATAACGCATGTTAGGTCTGGGTTAGGTCTAGGATTTGCCCTCATCGGGCTCATTCTTTCGCATATTTCTCATACTTGATGGCTAGATCCTGGGCTTTTTCTGGATTGCATCACGTAGTAATGAAGTACAACACTGAAACAGTCAATTAAACCTGGTTTCGATCAATATTTTAGAGAATAATTCATGTTAGGTCTAGGTTAGGTCTGGGATTTTCACTCATCAGACTCATACTTTCGCATATTTCTCAAACTTCATGGCTAAATCCTGGGCTTTTTCTGGATTGTATCACGTAGTAATGTGGTACCACACTGAAACATTCAATTAAACCTGGTTTGGATCAACATTTTAGAGGATAACGCATGTTAGGTCCGGGTTAGGTCTAGGATTTGCCCTCATCAGGCTCATTCTTTCGCATATTTCTCATACTTCATGGCTAAATCCTGGGCTGTTTCTGGATTGTATCACGTAGTAATGTGGTACCACGCTGAAACAGTCGATTAAACCTGGTTTCCATCAATATCTTAGAGGACAACGCAAGTTAGGTCTGGGATAGGTCTGGGATTTGCCCTCATCAGGCTCATACTTTCGCGTTTTTCACATACTTGTTGAACAGATCCTGGGTTTTTTCTGGTTTGGATAACGTAGTAGTGTGGTACCACACTGAAACAGTCCATTAAACCTGGTTTGGATCAATATTTTAGAGGATAACGCATGTTAGGTTTAGGTTAGGTCTGGGATTTTCACTCATCAGACTCATACTTTCGCATTCTTCACATACTTGTTGAACGGAGCCCGGGTTTTTTCTGGTTTGGATCACGTAGTAGTGTGGGACCACACTGAAACAATCAATTAAACCTGGTCTTGATAAATATTTTAGAGGATAACGCATGTCAGGTCAAGGTTAGGTCTAAGATTTGCCCTCAGCAGGCTCACATTTTCGCGTTTTTCACATACTTGTTGAACAGATCCTGGGTTTCTTCTGGTTTGGATCACGTAGTAATGTGGTACCACACTGAAACATTCAATGAAACCTGGTCTTGATAAATATTTTAGAGGATAACGCATGTTAGGTCTGGGTTACGTCTGTGATTTGCCCTCATCAGGGTCATACTTTCGCAGTTTTAACACGCATGTTGACCTGATCGAGGGTTTTCTTTGCTTTGGATCACGTAGTAAAGTGGTACCACACTAAAACGGTCAATTAAACCTGGTTTCGATCAATATTTTAGAGGATAACGCATGTTAGGTCTAGGTTAGGTCTGGGATTTTCACTCATCAGACTCATACTTTCGCATATTTCTCATACTTCATGGCTAAATCCTGGGCTTTTTCTGGATTGTATCACGTAGTAATGTGGTACCACACTGAAACATTCAATTAAACCTGGTCTTGATAGATATTTTAGAGGATAACGCATGTTAGGTTTGGGTTAGCTCTAGGATTTGCCCTCATCAGGCTCATACTTTCGCATATTTCTCATACTTCATGGCTAGATCCTGGGCTTTTTCTGGATTGTATCACGTAGTGATGTGGTACCACACTGAAACATTCAATTAAACCTGGTCTTGATAGATATTTTAGAGGATAACGCATGTTAGGTCTGGGTTAGGTCTAGGATTTGCCCTCATCTGGCTCATACTTTCGCATATTTCTCATACTTCTTGGCTAGATCCTGGGCTGTTTCTGGATTGTATCACGTAGTGATGTGGTACCACGCTGAAACAGTCAATTAAACCTGGTTTCGATCAATACTTTAGAGGATAACGCATGTTAGGTCTAGGTTAGGTCTGGGATTTGCTGTCATCAGACTCATAATTTCGCACACTTCTAATACTCCATGAACAGATCCTGGGCTGTTTCTGGATTGTATCACGTAGTAATGTGGTACCACGCTGAAACAGTCAATTAAACCTGGTTTCGATCAATATTTTAGAGGATAACGGAAGTTAGGTCTGGGATAGGTCTAGGATTTGCCCTCATCAGGCTCTTACTTTCGCATATTTCTCATACTTCATGGCTAGATCCTGGGCTATTTCTGGATTGGATCACGTAGTAAAGTAGTGCCACACTGAAACATTCAATGAAACCTGGTCTGGATAAATATTTTAGAGGATAACGCATCTTAGGTCTGGGTTAGGTCTAAGATTTGCCCTCATCAGCCTCACAGTTTCGCGTTTTTCACATACTTGTTGAACAGATCCTGGGTTTTGTCTGGTTTGGATCACGAAGTAGTGTGGTACCTCACTGAAACAGTCCATTAAACCTGGTTTCGCACAATATTTAAGAGGATAACGCATGTTAGGTCCAGGTTAGGTCTGGGATTTGCTCTCATCAGGCTCATTCTTTCGCATATTTCTCATACTTGATGGCTAGATCCTGGGCTTTTTCTGGATTGGATCACGTAGTAATGTGGTACCACACTGAAACAGTCAATTAAACCTGGTTTCCATCAATATCTTAGAGGACAACGCAAGTTAGGTCTGGGACAGGTCTTGGATTTGCCCTCATCAGGCTCATACTTTCGCGTTTTTCACATACTTGTTGCACAGATCCTGGGTTTTTTCTGGTTTGGATCACGTAGTAGTGTGGTACCACACTGAAACAGTCCATTATACCTGGTTTGGATCAATATTTTAGAGGATAACGCATGTTAGGTCTAGGTTCGGTCTGCGATTTTCACTCATCAGACTCATACTTTCGCATTCTTCACATACTTGTTGAACGGATCCTGGGTTTTATCTGGTTTGGATCACGTAGTAATGTGGTACCACACTGCAACAGTCGATTAAACCTGGTTTCGATCAATATTTTAGAGGATCACGCAAGTTAAGTCTGGGATTGGTCTGGGATTTGACCTCATCAGACTCATACTTTCGCACACTTCACATACTCGTTGAACAGATCCTGGGTTATTTTCTGGTTTGGATCACATAGTAATGTGGTACCACACTGAAACAGTCGATTAAACCACGTTTCGATCAATATTTTTGAGGATAACGCATGTTAGGTCTAGGATAGGCCTGGGATTTTCACTCATCAGACTCATACTTTCGCATTCTTCACATACTTGGTGAACGGATCCTGGGTTTTTTCTGGTTTGGATCACGTAGTAATGTGGGACCACACTGAAACAGTCAATTAAACCTGGTTTCGATCAATATTATAGAGAATAATTCATGTTAGGTCTAGGTTAGGTCTGGGATTTACTCTCATCAGGCTCATTCTTTCGCATATTTCTCATACTGGATGTCTAGATCCTGGGCTTTTTCTGGATTGCATCACGTAGTAATGAAGTACAACACTGAAACAGTCAATTAAACCTGGTTTCGATCAATATTTTAGAGAATAATTCATGTTAGGTCTAGGTTAGGTCTGGGATTATCACTCATCAGACTCATACCTTCGCATATTTCTCATACTTCATGGCTAAATCCTGGGCTTTTTCTGGATTGTATCACGTAGTAATGTGGTACCACACTGAAACATTCAATTAAACCTGGTCTTGATAGATATTTTAGAGGATAACGCATGTTAGGTCTGGGTTAGGTCTAGGATTTGCCCCCATCAGGCTCATTCTTTCGCATATTTCTCATACTTCATGGCTAAATCCTGGGCTGTTTCTGGATTGTATCACGTAGTAATGTGGTACCACGCTGAAACAGTCGATTAAACCTGGTTTCCATCAATATCTTAGAGGACAACGCAAGTTAGGTCTGGGATAGGTCTGGGATTTGCCCTCATCAGGCTCATACTTTCGCGTTCTTCACATACTTGTTGAACAGATCCAGGGTTTTTTCTGGTTTGGATCAGGTAGTAGTGTGGTACCACACTGAAACAGTCCATTAAACCTGGTTTGGATCAATATTTTAGAGGATAACGCATGTTAGGTTTAGGTTAGGTCTGGGATTTTCACTCATCAGACTCATACTTTCGCATTCTTCACATACTTGTTGAACGGTTCCTGGGTTTTTTCTGGTTTGGATCACGTAGTAATGTGGTACCACACTGAAACAGTCGATTAAACCTGGTTTCGATCAATATTTTAGAGGATAACGCAAGTTAGGTCTAGGTTAGGTCTAAGATTTGCCCTCAGCAGGCTCACATTTTCGCGTTTTTCACATACTTGTTGAACAGATCCTGGGTTTCTTCTGGTTTGGATCACGTAGTAATGTGGTACCACACTGAAACATTCAATGAAACCTGGTCTTGATAAATATTTTAGAGGATAACGCATGTTAGGTCTGGGTTACGTCTGTGATTTGCCCTCATCAGGGTCATACTTTCGCAGTTTTAACACGCATGTTGACCTGATCGAGGGTTTTCTTTGCTTTGGATCACGTAGTAAAGTGGTACCACACTAAAACGGTCAATTAAACCTGGTTTCGATCAATATTTTAGAGGATAACGCATGTTAGGTCTAGGTTAGGTCTGGGATTTTCACTCATCAGACTCATACTTTCGCATTCTTCACATACTTGTTGAACGGTTCCTGGGTTTTTTCTGGTTTGGATCACGTAGTAATGTGGTACCACACTGAAACAGTCGATTAAACCTGGTTTCGATCAATATTTTAGAGGATAACGCAAGTTAGGTCTAGGTTAGGTCTAAGATTTGCCCTCAGCAGGCTCACATTTTCGCGTTTTTCACATACTTGTTGAACAGATCCTGGGTTTCTTCTGGTTTGGATCACGTAGTAATGTGGTACCACACTGAAACATTCAATGAAACCTGGTCTTGATAAATATTTTAGAGGATAACGCATGTTAGGTCTAGGTTAGGTCTGGGATTTTCACTCATCAGACTCATACTTTCGCATATTTCTCATACTTCTTGGCTAGATCCTGGGCTGTTTCTGGATTGTATCACGTAGTGATGTGGTACCACGCTGAAACAGTCAATTAAACCTGGTTTCGATCAATACTTTAGAGGATAACGCATGTTAGGTCTAGGTTAGGTCTGGGATTTGCTGTCATCAGACTCATAATTTCGCACACTTCTAATACTCCATGAACAGATCCTGGGCTGTTTCTGGATTGTATCACGTAGTAATGTGGTACCACGCTGAAACAGTCAATTAAACCTGGTTTCGATCAATATTTTAGAGGATAACGGAAGTTAGGTCTGGGATAGGTCTAGGATTTGCCCTCATCAGGCTCTTACTTTCGCATATTTCTCATACTTCATGGCTAGATCCTGGGCTATTTCTGGATTGGATCACGTAGTAAAGTGGTGCCACACTGAAACATTCAATGAAACCTGGTCTGGATAAATATTTTAGAGGATAACGCATCTTAGGTCTGGGTTAGGTCTAAGATTTGCCCTCATCAGCCTCACAGTTTCGCGTTTTTCACATACTTGTTGAACAGATCCTGGGTTTTGTCTGGTTTGGATCACGAAGTAGTGTGGTACCTCACTGAAACAGTCCATTAAACCTGGTTTCGCACAATATTTAAGAGGATAACGCATGTTAGGTCCAGGTTAGGTCTGGGATTTGCTCTCATCAGGCTCATTCTTTCGCATATTTCTCATACTTGATGGCTAGATCCTGGGCTTTTTCTGGATTGGATCACGTAGTAATGTGGTACCACACTGAAACAGTCAATTAAACCTGGTTTCCATCAATATCTTAGAGGACAACGCAAGTTAGGTCTGGGACAGGTCTTGGATTTGCCCTCATCAGGCTCATACTTTCGCGTTTTTCACATACTTGTTGCACAGATCCTGGGTTTTTTCTGGTTTGGATCACGTAGTAGTGTGGTACCACACTGAAACAGTCCATTATACCTGGTTTGGATCAATATTTTAGAGGATAACGCATGTTAGGTCTAGGTTCGGTCTGCGATTTTCACTCATCAGACTCATACTTTCGCATTCTTCACATACTTGTTGAACGGATCCTGGGTTTTATCTGGTTTGGATCACGTAGTAATGTGGTACCACACTGCAACAGTCGATTAAACCTGGTTTCGATCAATATTTTAGAGGATCACGCAAGTTAAGTCTGGGATTGGTCTGGGATTTGACCTCATCAGACTCATACTTTCGCACACTTCACATACTCGTTGAACAGATCCTGGGTTATTTTCTGGTTTGGATCACATAGTAATGTGGTACCACACTGAAACAGTCGATTAAACCACGTTTCGATCAATGTTTTTGAGGATAACGCATGTTAGGTCTAGGATAGGCCTGGGATTTTCACTCATCAGACTCATACTTTCGCATTCTTCACATACTTGGTGAACGGATCCTGGGTTTTTTCTGGTTTGGATCACGTAGTAATGTGGGACCACACTGAAACAGTCAATTAAACCTGGTTTCGATCAATATTATAGAGAATAATTCATGTTAGGTCTAGGTTAGGTCTGGGATTTACTCTCATCAGGCTCATTCTTTCGCATATTTCTCATACTGGATGTCTAGATCCTGGGCTTTTTCTGGATTGCATCACGTAGTAATGAAGTACAACACTGAAACAGTCAATTAAACCTGGTTTCGATCAATATTTTAGAGAATAATTCATGTTAGGTCTAGGTTAGGTCTGGGATTATCACTCATCAGACTCATACCTTCGCATATTTCTCATACTTCATGGCTAAATCCTGGGCTTTTTCTGGATTGTATCACGTAGTAATGTGGTACCACACTGAAACATTCAATTAAACCTGGTCTTGATAGATATTTTAGAGGATAACGCATGTTAGGTTTGGGTTAGCTCTAGGTTTTGCCCTCATCAGGCTCATACTTTCCAATATTTCTCATACTTCATGGCTAAATCCTGGGCTGTTTCTGGATTGTATCACGTAGTAATGTGGTACCACGCTGAAACAGTCAATTAAACCTGGTTTCCATCAATATCTTAGAGGACAACGCATGTTAGGTCTGGGATAGGTCTGGGATTTGCCCACATCAGGCTCATACTTTCGCGTTTTTCACATACTTGTTGAACAGATCCTGGGTTTTTTCTGGTTTGGATCACGTAGTAGTGTGGTACCACACTGAAACAGTCCATTAAACCTGGTTTGGATCAATATTTTAGAGGATAACGCATGTTAGGTCTAGGTTAGGTCTCGGATTTGCCCTCATCAGACTGATACTTTCGCACACTTCACATACTCGTTGAACAGATCCTGGGTTATTTTCTGGTTTGGATCACATAGTAATGTGGTACCACACTGAAACAGTCGATTAAACCAGGTTTCGATGGATATTTTAGAGGATAACGCATGTTAGGTCTAGGTTAGGCCTGGGATTTTCACTCATCAGACTCATACTTTCGCATTCTTCACATACTTGTTGAACGGATCCTGGGTTTGTTCTGGTTTGGATCACGTAGTAATGTGGGACCACACTGAAACAGTCAATTAAACCTGGTTTCGATCAATATTTTAGAGAATAATTCATGTTAGGTCTGGGATTTGCTCTCATCAGGCTCATTCTTTCGCATATTTCTCATACTAGATGGCTAGATCCTGGGCTTTTTCTGGATTGCATCACGTAGTAATGAAGTACAACAATGAAACAGTCAATTAAATTTGGTTTCCATCAATATCTTAGAGGACAACGCAAGTTAGGTCTGGGATTTGCCCTCATCAGGCTCATACTTTCGCGTTTTTCACATACTTGTTGAACAGATCCTGGGTTTTTTCTGGTTTGGATCACGTAGTAGTGTGGTACCACACTGAAACAGTCCATTAAACCTGGTTTGGATCAATATTTTAGCGGATAACGCATGTTAGGTCTAGGTTAGGTCTGGGATTTTCACTCATCAGGCTCATACTTTCGCATTCTTCACATACTTGTTGAACGGATCCTGGGTTTTTTCTGGATTGGATCACGTAGTAATGTGGTACCACACTGAAACAGTCGATTAAACCTGGTTTCGATCAATATTTTAGAGGATAACGCAAGTTAGGTCTGGGATAGGTCAGGGATTTGACCTCATCAGACTCATAATTTCGCACACTTCTAATACTCCATGAACAGATCCTGGGCTGTTTCTGGATTGTATCACGTAGTAATGTGGTACCACGCTGAAACAGTCAATTAAACCTGGTTTCGATCAATATTTTAGAGGATAACGCAAGTTAGGTCTGGGATAGGTCTAGGATTTGCCCTCATCAGGCTCTTACTTTCGCATATTTCTCATACTTCATGGCTAGATCCTGGGCTATTTCTGGATTGGATCACGTAGTAAAGTGGTGCCACACTGAAACATTCAATGAAACCTGGTCTGGGTAAATATTTTAGAGGATAACGCATCTTAGGTCTGGGTTAGGTCTAAGATTTGCCCGTATCAGCCTCACAGTTTCGCGTTTTTCACATACTTGTTGAACAGATCCTGGGTTTTGTCTGGTTTGGATCACGAAGTAGTGTGGTACCTCACTGAAACAGTCCATTAAACGTGGTTTCGCACAATATTTAAGAGGATAACGCATGTTAGGTCCAGGTTAGGTCTGGGATTTGCTCTCATCAGGCTCATTCTTTCGCATATTTCTCATACTTGATGGCTAGATCCTGGGCTTTTTCTGGATTGGATCACGTAGTAATGTGGTACCACACTGAAACAGTCAATTAAACCTGCTTTTGTTCAATATTTTAGAGAATAATTCATGTTAGGTCCTGGTTAAGTCAGGGATTTGCTCTCATCAGGCTCATTCATTCGCATATTTCTCATACTTGATGGCTAGATCCTGGGCTTTTTCTGGATTGCATCACGTAGTAATGAAGTACAACACTGAAACTGTCAATTAAACCTGCCTTCGATCAATATTTTAGAGAATAGTTCATGTTAGGTCTAGGTTAGGTCTGGGATTTGCTCTCATCAGGCTCATTCTTTCGCATATTTCTCATACTTGATGGCTAGATCCTGGGCTTTTTCTGGATTGCATCACGTAGTAATGAAGTACAACACTGAAACAGTCAATTAAACCTGGTTTCCATCAATATTTTAGAGGACAACGCATGTTAGGTCTAGGTTAGGCCTGGGATTCGCCCTCATCAGGGTCATACTTTCGCATATTTCTAATACTTCATGGCTAAATCCTGGGCTGTTTCTGGATTGTATCACGTAGTAATGTGGTACCACGCTGAAACAGTCGATTAAACCTGGTTTCTATCAATATTTTAGAGGATAACGCAAGTTAAGTCTGGGATAGGTCTGCGATTTTCACTCATCAGACTCATACTTTCGCATTCTTCACATACTTGTTGAACGGATCCTGGGTTTTTACTGGTTTGGATCACGTAGTAATGTGGTACTACACTGAAACATTCAACTAAACCTGGTCTTGATAAATATTTTAGAGGATAACGCATGTTAGGTCTGGGTTAGGTCTAGGATTTGCCCTCATCGGGCTCATTCTTTCGCATATTTCTCATACTTGATGGCTAGATCCTGGGCTTTTTCTGGATTGCATCACGTAGTAATGAAGTACAACACTGAAACAGTCAATTAAACCTGGTTTCGATCAATATTTTAGAGAATAATTCATGTTAGGTCTAGGTTAGGTCTGGGATTTTCACTCATCAGACTCATACTTTCGCATATTTCTCAAACTTCATGGCTAAATCCTGGGCTTTTTCTGGATTGTATCACGTAGTAATGTGGTACCACACTGAAACATTCAATTAAACCTGGTTTGGATCAACATTTTAGAGGATAACGCATGTTAGGTCCGGGTTAGGTCTAGGATTTGCCCTCATCAGGCTCATTCTTTCGCATATTTCTCATACTTCATGGCTAAATCCTGGGCTGTTTCTGGATTGTATCACGTAGTAATGTGGTACCACGCTGAAACAGTCGATTAAACCTGGTTTCCATCAATATCTTAGAGGACAACGCAAGTTAGGTCTGGGATAGGTCTGGGATTTGCCCTCATCAGGCTCATACTTTCGCGTTTTTCACATACTTGTTGAACAGATCCTGGGTTTTTTCTGGTTTGGATAACGTAGTAGTGTGGTACCACACTGAAACAGTCCATTAAACCTGGTTTGGATCAATATTTTAGAGGATAACGCATGTTAGGTTTAGGTTAGGTCTGGGATTTTCACTCATCAGACTCATACTTTCGCATTCTTCACATACTTGTTGAACGGAGCCCGGGTTTTTTCTGGTTTGGATCACGTAGTAGTGTGGGACCACACTGAAACAATCAATTAAACCTGGTCTTGATAAATATTTTAGAGGATAACGCATGTCAGGTCAAGGTTAGGTCTAAGATTTGCCCTCAGCAGGCTCACATTTTCGCGTTTTTCACATACTTGTTGAACAGATCCTGGGTTTCTTCTGGTTTGGATCACGTAGTAATGTGGTACCACACTGAAACATTCAATGAAACCTGGTCTTGATAAATATTTTAGAGGATAACGCATGTTAGGTCTGGGTTACGTCTGTGATTTGCCCTCATCAGGGTCATACTTTCGCAGTTTTAACACGCATGTTGACCTGATCGAGGGTTTTCTTTGCTTTGGATCACGTAGTAAAGTGGTACCACACTAAAACGGTCAATTAAACCTGGTTTCGATCAATATTTTAGAGGATAACGCATGTTAGGTCTAGGTTAGGTCTGGGATTTTCACTCATCAGACTCATACTTTCGCATATTTCTCATACTTCATGGCTAAATCCTGGGCTTTTTCTGGATTGTATCACGTAGTAATGTGGTACCACACTGAAGCATTCAATTAAACCTGGTCTTGATAGATATTTTAGAGGATAACGCATGTTAGGTTTGGGTTAGCTCTAGGATTTGCCCTCATCAGGCTCATACTTTCGCATATTTCTCATACTTCATGGCTAGATCCTGGGCTTTTTCTGGATTGTATCACGTAGTGATGTGGTACCACACTGAAACATTCAATTAAACCTGGTCTTGATAGATATTTTAGAGGATAACGCATGTTAGGTCTGGGTTAGGTCTAGGATTTGCCCTCATCTGGCTCATACTTTCGCATATTTCTCATACTTCTTGGCTAGATCCTGGGCTGTTTCTGGATTGTATCACGTAGTGATGTGGTACCACGCTGAAACAGTCAATTAAACCTGGTTTCGATCAATACTTTAGAGGATAACGCATGTTAGGTCTAGGTTAGGTCTGGGATTTGCTGTCATCAGACTCATAATTTCGCACACTTCTAATACTCCATGAACAGATCCTGGGCTGTTTCTGGATTGTATCACGTAGTAATGTGGTACCACGCTGAAACAGTCAATTAAACCTGGTTTCGATCAATATTTTAGAGGATAACGGAAGTTAGGTCTGGGATAGGTCTAGGATTTGCCCTCATCAGGCTCTTACTTTCGCATATTTCTCATACTTCATGGCTAGATCCTGGGCTATTTCTGGATTGGATCACGTAGTAAAGTAGTGCCACACTGAAACATTCAATGAAACCTGGTCTGGATAAATATTTTAGAGGATAACGCATCTTAGGTCTGGGTTAGGTCTAAGATTTGCCCTCATCAGCCTCACAGTTTCGCGTTTTTCACATACTTGTTGAACAGATCCTGGGTTTTGTCTGGTTTGGATCACGAAGTAGTGTGGTACCTCACTGAAACAGTCCATTAAACCTGGTTTCGCACAATATTTAAGAGGATAACGCATGTTAGGTCCAGGTTAGGTCTGGGATTTGCTCTCATCAGGCTCATTCTTTCGCATATTTCTCATACTTGATGGCTAGATCCTGGGCTTTTTCTGGATTGGATCACGTAGTAATGTGGTACCACACTGAAACAGTCAATTAAACCTGGTTTCCATCAATATCTTAGAGGACAACGCAAGTTAGGTCTGGGACAGGTCTTGGATTTGCCCTCATCAGGCTCATACTTTCGCGTTTTTCACATACTTGTTGCACAGATCCTGGGTTTTTTCTGGTTTGGATCACGTAGTAGTGTGGTACCACACTGAAACAGTCCATTATACCTGGTTTGGATCAATATTTTAGAGGATAACGCATGTTAGGTCTAGGTTCGGTCTGCGATTTTCACTCATCAGACTCATACTTTCGCATTCTTCACATACTTGTTGAACGGATCCTGGGTTTTATCTGGTTTGGATCACGTAGTAATGTGGTACCACACTGCAACAGTCGATTAAACCTGGTTTCGATCAATATTTTAGAGGATCACGCAAGTTAAGTCTGGGATTGGTCTGGGATTTGACCTCATCAGACTCATACTTTCGCACACTTCACATACTCGTTGAACAGATCCTGGGTTATTTTCTGGTTTGGATCACATAGTAATGTGGTACCACACTGAAACAGTCGATTAAACCACGTTTCGATCAATATTTTTGAGGATAACGCATGTTAGGTCTAGGATAGGCCTGGGATTTTCACTCATCAGACTCATACTTTCGCATTCTTCACATACTTGGTGAACGGATCCTGGGTTTTTTCTGGTTTGGATCACGTAGTAATGTGGGACCACACTGAAACAGTCAATTAAACCTGGTTTCGATCAATATTATAGAGAATAATTCATGTTAGGTCTAGGTTAGGTCTGGGATTTACTCTCATCAGGCTCATTCTTTCGCATATTTCTCATACTGGATGTCTAGATCCTGGGCTTTTTCTGGATTGCATCACGTAGTAATGAAGTACAACACTGAAACAGTCAATTAAAACTGGTTTCGATCAATATTTTAGAGAATAATTCATGTTAGGTCTAGGTTAGGTCTGGGATTATCACTCATCAGACTCATACCTTCGCATATTTCTCATACTTCATGGCTAAATCCTGGGCTTTTTCTGGATTGTATCACGTAGTAATGTGGTACCACACTGAAACCGTCCATTAAACCTGGTTTCGCTCAATATTTTAGAGGATAACGCATGTTAGGTCTAGGTTAGGTCTGGGATTTGCTCTCATCAGGCTCATTCTTTCGCACATTTCTCATACTTGATGGCTAGATCCTGGGCTTTTTCTGGATTGCATCACGTAATAATGTAGTACCACACTGAAACAGTCAATGAAACCTGGTTTCCGTCAATATTTTAGAGGACAACGCATCTTAGGTCTGGGTTAGGTCTAAGATTTGCCCTCATCAGGCTTACAGTTTAGCGTTTTTCACATACTTGTTGAACAGATCCTGGGTTTTTTCTGGTTTGGATCACGTAGTAATGTGGTACCACTCTGAGACAGTCGATTAAACCAGGTTTCGATCAATATTTTAGAGGATAACGCATGTTAGGTCTGGGTTAGGTCTAGGATTTGCCCTCATCAGGCTCACAGTTTTGCGTTTTTCACATACTTGTTGAACAGATCCTGGGTTTTTTCTGGTTTGGATCACGTAGTATTGTGGTACCACACTGAAACAGTTGACTATACCTGGTTTCGATTAATATTTTAGAGGATAACGCAAGTTAGGTCTGGGATAGGTCTAGGATATGACCTCATCAGACTCATACTTTCGCACACTTCACGTACTCGTTGAACAGATCCTGGGGTATTTTCTGGTTTGGATCACATAGTAATGTGGTACCACTCTGAGACAGTCGATTAAACCAGGTTTCGATCAATATTTTAGAGGATAACGCATGTTAGGTCTGGGTTAGGTCTAGGATTTGCCCTCATCAGGCTCACAGTTTTGCGTTTTACACATACTTGTTGGACAGATCCTGGGTTTTTTCTGGTTTGGATCACGTAGTAATGTGGTACCACACTGAAACATTCAATTAAACCTGGTCTTGATAAATATTTTAGAGGATAACGCATGTTAGGTCTGGGTTACGTCTGTGATTTGCCCACATCAGGGTCATACTTTCCCAGTTTTAACATGCATGTTGACCTGATCGAGGGTTTTTTCTGCATTGGATCACGTAGTAAAGTGATACCACAATAAAACAGTCAATTAAACCTGGTTTCGATCAATATTTTAGAGGATATCGCAAGTTAGGTCTGGGATAGGTCTGGGATTTGCCCTCATCAGACTCATAGTTTCGCATTCTCCACATACTTGTTGAACGGATCCTCGGTTTTTTCTGGTTTGAATCACGTAGTAATGTGGTACCACACTGAAACAGTCGATTAAACCTGGTTTCGATCAATACTATTGAGGATAACGCATGTTAGGTCTAGGTTAGGCCTGGGATATTCACTCATCAGACTCATACTTTCGCATTCTTCACATACTTGTTGAACGGATCCTGGGTTTTTTCTGGTTTGGATCACGTAGTAATGTGGGACCACACTGAAACAGTCAATTAAACCTGGTTTCGATCAATATTTTAGAGAGTAATTCATGTTAGGTCTAGGTTAGGTCTGGGATTTACTATCATCAGGCTCATTCTGTCGCATATTACTCATACTTGATGGCTAGATCCTGGGCTTTTTCTGGATTGGATCACGTAGTAATGTGGGACCACACTGAAACAATCAATTAAACCTGGTCTTGATAAATATTTTAGAGGATAGCGCATGTTAGGTCTGGGATAGGTCTGGGATTTGCCCTCATCAGACTCATACTTTCGCACACTTCACATACTCGTTGAACTGATCCTGGGTTATTTTCTGGTTTGGATCACATAGTAATGTGGTACCACACTGAAACAGTCGATTAAACCAGGTTTCGATCAATATTTTTGAGGATAACGCATGTTAGGTCTGGGTTAGGTCTAGGATTTGCTCTCGTCAGGCTCATACTTTCGCATATTTCCCATACTTCATGGCTAGATCCTGGGCTATTTCTAGATTGGATCACGTAGTAATGTGGTACCACACTGAAACATTCAATTAAACCTGGTCTTGATAAATATTTTAGAGGATAGCGCATGTTAGGTCTGGGATAGGTCTGGGATTTGCCCTCATCAGACTCATACTTTCGCACACTTCACATACTCGTTGAACTGATCCTGGGTTATTTTCTGGTTTGGATCACATAGTAATGTGGTACCACACTCAAACAGTCGATTAAACCAGGTTTCGATCAATATTTTTGAGGATAACGCATGTTAGGTCTGGGTTAGGTCTAGGATTTGCTCTCATCAGGCTCATTCATTCGCATATTTCTCATACTTGATTGCTAGATCCTGGGCTTTTTCTGGATTGCATCACGTAGTAATGAAGTACAACACTGAAACAGTCAATTAAACCTGCTTTCGATAAATATTTTAGAGAATAATTCATGTTAGGTCTAGGTTAGGTCTGGGATTTGCTCTCTTCAGGCTCATTCTTTCGCATATTTCTCATACTTGATGGCTAGATCCTGGGCTTTTTCTGGATTGCATCACGTAGTAATGTGGTACCACACTGAAACATTCAATTAAACCTGGTCTTGATAAATATTTTAGAGGATAACGCATGTTAGGTCTGGGTTAGGTCTAGGACTTGCCCTCATCAGGCTCATTCTTTCGCATATTTCTCATACTTGATGGCTAGATCCTGGGCTTTTTCTGGATTGCATCACGTAGTAATGAAGTACAACACTGAAACAGTCAATTAAACCTGTTTTCGATCAATATTTTAGAGAATAATTCATGTTAGGTCTAGGTTAGGTCTGGGATTTGCTCTCATCAGGCTCATTCTTACGCATATTTCTCATACTTGATGGCTAGATCCTGGGCTTTTTCTGGATTCCATCACGTAGTAATGAAGTACAACACTGAAACAGTCAATTAAACCTGGTTTCCATCAATATTTTAGAGGACAACGCATGTTAGGTCTAGGTTAGGCCTGGGATTTGCCCTCATCAGGGTCATACTGTCGCAGTTTTAACATACTTGTTGAACGGATCCTGGGTTTTTTCTGGTTTGGTTCACGTAGTAATGTGGTACCACACTGAAACGTTCAATTAAACCTGGTCTTGATAAATATTTTAGAGGATAACGCCAGTTAGGTCTGGGATAGGTCTAGGATTTGCCCTCATCACGCTCATACTTTCGCATATTTCTCATGCTTCATGTCTAGATCCTGGGCTTTTTCTGGATTGTATCACGTAGTAATGTGGTACCACACTGAAAACATTCAATTAAACCTGGTCTAGATAGATATTTTAGAGGATAACGCATGTTAGGTTTGGGTTAGCTCTAGGATTTGCCCTCATCAGGCTCATACTTTCGCATATTTCTCATACTTCATGGCTAAATCCTGGGCTGTTTCTGGATTGTATCACGTAGTAATGTGGTACCACGCTGAAACGGTCGATTAAACCTGGTTTCGATCAATATTTTAGAGGATAACGCAAGTTAAGTCTGGGATAGGTCTGGGATTTTCACTCATCAGACTCATACTTTCGCATTCTTCACATACTTGTTGAACGGATCCTGGGTTTTTACTGGTTTGGATCACGTAGTAATGTGGTACTACACTGAAACATTCAATTAAACCTGGTCTTGATAAATATTTTAGAGGATAACGCATGTTAGGTCTGGGTTAGGTCTAGGATTTGCCCTCATCAGGCTCATTCTTTCGCATATTTCTCATACTTGATGGCTAGATCCTGGGCTTTTTCTGGATTGCATCACGTAGTAATGTAGTACCACACTGAAACAGTCAATGAAACCTGGTTTCCGTCAATATTTTAGAGGACAACGCATCTTAGGTCTGGGTTAGGTCTAAGATTTGCCCTCATCAGGCTTACAGTTTAGCGTTTTTCACATACTTGTTGAACAGATCCTGGGTTTTTTCTGGTTTGGATCACGTAGTAATGTGGTACCACTCTGAGACAGTCGATTAAACCAGGTTTCGATCAATATTTTAGAGGATAACGCATGTTAGGTCTGGGTTAGGTCTAGGATTTGCCCTCATCAGGCTCACAGTTTTGCGTTTTTCACATACTTGTTGAACAGATCCTGGGTTTTTTCTGGTTTGGATCACGTAGTAATGTGGTACCACACTGAAACAGTTCACTATACCTGGTTTCGATCAATATTTTAGAGGATAACGCAAGTTAGGTCTGGGATAGGTCTAGGATATGACCTCATCAGACTCATACTTTCGCACACTTCACGTACTCGTTGAACAGATCCTGGGATATTTTCTGGTTTGGATCACATAGTAATGTGGTACCACTCTGAGACAGTCGATTAAACCAGGTTTCGATCAATATTTTAGAGGATAACGCATGTTAGGTCTGGGTTAGGTCTAGGATTTGCCCTCATCAGGCTCACAGTTTTGCGTTTTTCACATACTTGTTGGACAGATCCTGTGTTTTTTCTGGTTTGGATCACGTAGTAATGTGGTACCACACTGAAACATTCAATTAAACCTGGTCTTGATAAATATTTTAGAGGATAGCGCATGTTAGGTCTGGGATAGGTCTGGGATTTGCCCTCATCAGACTCATACTTTCGCATTCTTCACATATTTGTTGAACGGATCCTGGATTTTTTCTGGTTTGGATCACGTAGTAATGTGGGACCACACTGAAACAGTCCATTAAACCTGGTTTGGATCAATATTTTAGAGGATAACGCATGTTAGGTCTAGGTTAGCCCTGGGATTTTCACACATCAGACTCATACTTTCGCATTCTTCACATACTTGTTGAACGGATCCTGGGTTTTTTCTGGTTTGGTTCACGTAGTAATGTGGTACCACACTGAAACATTTAATTAAACCTGGTCTTGATAAATATTTTAGAGGCCAACGCATGTTAGGTTTGGGTTAGGTCTAGGATTTGCCCTCATCAGGCTCATACTTTCGCATAATTCTCATACTTCATGGCTAGATCCTGGGCTGTTTCTGGACTGTATCACGTAGTAATGTGGTACCACGCTGAAACAGTCAATTAAACCTGGTTTCGATGAATATTTTAGAGGATAACGCAAGTTAGGTCTGGGATAGGTCTGAGATTCGTCCTAATCAGGCTCATACTTTCGCGTTTTTCACATACTTGTTGAACTGATCCTGGGTTTTTTCTGGTTTGGATCACGTAGTAATGTGGTACCACACTGAAACAGTCGATTAAACCTGCTTTCGATCAATATTTTAGACGATAACGCAAGTTAGGTCTGGGATAGGTCTGGGATTTGACCTCGTCAGACTCATACTTTCGCACCCTTCACATACTCGTTGAACTGATCCTGGGTTATTTTCTGGTTTGGATCACATAGTAATGTGGTACCACACTGAAACAGTCGATTAAACCAGGTTTCGATGAATATTTTAGAGGATAAAGCATGTTAGGTCTAGGTTAGGCCTAGGATTTTCACTCATCAGACTCATACTTTCTCATTCTTCACATACTTGTTGAACGGATCCTGGGTTTTTTCTGGTTTGGATCTCGTAGTAATGTGGGACCACACTGAAACATTCAATGAAACCTGGTCTGGATAAATATTTTAGAGGATAACGCATCTTAGGTCTGGGTTAGGTCTAAGATTTGCCCTCATCAGGCTCACAGTTTCGCGTTTTTCACATACTTGTTGAACAGATCCTGGGTTTTTTCTGGTTTGGATCACGTAGTAATGTGGTACCACGCTGAAACATTCAATTGAACCTGGTCTTGATAGATATTATAGAGGATAACGCATGTTAGGTTTGGGTTAGCTCTAGGATTTGCCCTCATCAGGCTCATACTTTCGCATATTTCTCATACTTGATGGCTAGATCCTGGGCTTTTTCTGGATTGCATTACGTAGTAATGAAGTACAACACTGAAACAGGCAGTTAAACCTGGTTTCCATCAATATCTTAGAGGACAACACAAGTTAGGTCTGGGATAGGTCTTGGATTTGCCCTCATCAGGCTCATACTTTCGCGTTTTTCACATACTTGTTGCACAGATCCTGGGTTTTTTCTGGTTTGGATCACGTAGTAGTGTGGTACCACACTGAAACAGTCCATTATACCTGGTTTGGATCAATATTTTAGAGGATAACGCATGTTAGGTCTAGGTTCGGTCTGGGATTTTCACTCATCAGACTCATACTTTCGCATTCTTCACGTACTTGTTGAACGGATCCTGGGTTTTTTCTGGTTTGGATCACGTAGTAATGTGGTACCACACTGAAACAGTCGATTAAACCTGGTTTCGATCAATATTTTAGAGGATCACGCAAGTTAAGTCTGGGATTGGTCTGGGATTTGACCTCATCAGACTCATACTTTCGCACACTTCACATACTCGTTGAACAGATCCTGGGTTATTTTCTGGTTTGGATCACATAGTAATGTGGTACCACACTGAAACAGTCGATTAAACCAGGTTTCGATCAATATTTTTGAGGATAACGCATGTTAGGTCTAGGTTAGGCCTGGGATTTTCACTCATCAGACTCATACTTTCGCATTCTTCACATACTTGTTGAACGGATCCTGGGTTTTTTCTGGTTTGGATCACGTAGTAATGTGGGACCACACTGAAGCAGTCAATTAAACCTGGTTTCGATCAATATTTTAGAGAATAATTCATGTTAGGTCTAGGTTAGGTCTGGGATTTACTCCCATCAGGCTCATTCTTTCGCATATTTCTCATACTGGATGTCTAGATCCTGTGCTTTTTCTGGATTGCATCACGTAGTAATGAAGTACAACACTGAAACAGTCAATTAAACCTGGTTTCGATCAATATTTTGGAGGATAACGCCAGTTAGGTCTGGGATAGGTCTAGGATTTGCCCTCATCAGGCTCTTACTTTCGCACATTTCTCATACTTCGTGGCTAGATCCTGGGCTTTTTCTGGATTGCATCACGTAGTAATGAAGTACAACACTGAAACAGTCAATTAAACCTGGTTTCCATCAATATCTTAGAGGACAACGCAAGTTAGGTCTGGGATAGGTCTTGGATTTGCCCTCATCAGGCTCATACTTTCGCGTATTTCACATACTTGTTGCACAGATCCTGGGTTTTTTCTGGTTTGGATCACGTAGTAGTGTGGTACCACACTGAAACAGTCCATTATACCTGGTATGGATCAATATTTTAGAGGATAACGCATGTTAGGTCTAGGTTCGGTCTGGGATTTTCACTCATCAGACTCATACTTTCGCATTCTTCACATACTTGTTGAACGGATCCTGGGTTTTTTCTGGCATGGAACACGTAGTAATGTGGGACCACACTGAAACAATCAATTAATCCTGGTCTTGATAAATATTTTAGAGGATAACGCATGTTAGGTCTGGGTTAGGTCTAGGATTTGCCCTCATCAGGCTCATACTTTCGCATATTTCTCATACTTCATGGCTAGATCCTGGGCTGTTTCTGGATTGTATCACGTAGTAATGTGGTACCACGCTGAAACAGTCAATTAAACCTGGTTTCGATCAATATTTTAGTGGATAACGGAAGTTAGGTCTGGGATAGGTCTAGGATTTGCCCTCATCAGGCTCTTTCTTTCGCATATTTCTCATACTTCATGGCTAGATCCTGGGCTATTTCCGGATTGGATCACGTAGTAAAGTGGTACCACACTGAAACATTCAATGAAACCTGGTCTGGATAAATATTTTAGAGGATAACGCATCTTAGGTCTGGGTTAGGTCTAAGATTTGCCCTCATCAGGCTTACAGTTTAGCGTTTTTCACTTACTTGTTGAACAGATCCTGGGTTTTTTCTGGTTTGGATCACGAAGTAGTGTGGTACCACACTGAAACCGTCCATTAAACCTGGTTTCGCTCAATATTTTAGAGGATAACGCATGTTAGGTCTAGGTTAGGTCTGGGATTTGCTCTCATCAGGCTCATTCTTTCGCACATTTCTCATACTTGATGGCTAGATCCTGGGCTTTTTCTGGATTGCATCACGTAATAATGTAGTACCACACTGAAACAGTCAATGAAACCTGGTTTCCGTCAATATTTTAGAGGACAACGCATCTTAGGTCTGGGTTAGGTCTAAGATTTGCCCTCATCAGGCTTACAGTTTAGCGTTTTTCACATACTTGTTGAACAGATCCTGGGTTTTTTCTGGTTTGGATCACGTAGTAATGTGGTACCACTCTGAGACAGTCGATTAAACCAGGTTTCGATCAATATTTTAGAGGATAACGCATGTTAGGTCTGGGTTAGGTCTAGGATTTGCCCTCATCAGGCTCACAGTTTTGCGTTTTTCACATACTTGTTGAACAGATCCTGGGTTTTTTCTGGTTTGGATCACGTAGTATTGTGGTACCACACTGAAACAGTTGACTATACCTGGTTTCGATTAATATTTTAGAGGATAACGCAAGTTAGGTCTGGGATAGGTCTAGGATATGACCTCATCAGACTCATACTTTCGCACACTTCACGTACTCGTTGAACAGATCCTGGGGTATTTTCTGGTTTGGATCACATAGTAATGTGGTACCACTCTGAGACAGTCGATTAAACCAGGTTTCGATCAATATTTTAGAGGATAACGCATGTTAGGTCTGGGTTAGGTCTAGGATTTGCCCTCATCAGGCTCACAGTTTTGCGTTTTTCACATACTTGTTGGACAGATCCTGGGTTTTTTCTGGTTTGGATCACGTAGTAATGTGGTACCACACTGAAACATTCAATTAAACCTGGTCTTGATAAATATTTTAGAGGATAACGCATGTTAGGTCTGGGTTACGTCTGTGATTTGCCCACATCAGGGTCATACTTTCCCAGTTTTAACATGCATGTTGACCTGATCGAGGGTTTTTTCTGCATTGGATCACGTAGTAAAGTGATACCACAATAAAACAGTCAATTAAACCTGGTTTCGATCAATATTTTAGAGGATATCGCAAGTTAGGTCTGGGATAGGTCTGGGATTTGCCCTCATCAGACTCATAGTTTCGCATTCTCCACATACTTGTTGAACGGATCCTCGGTTTTTTCTGGTTTGAATCACGTAGTAATGTGGTACCACACTGAAACAGTCGATTAAACCTGGTTTCGATCAATACTATTGAGGATAACGCATGTTAGGTCTAGGTTAGGCCTGGGATATTCACTCATCAGACTCATACTTTCGCATTCTTCACATACTTGTTGAACGGATCCTGGGTTTTTTCTGGTTTGGATCACGTAGTAATGTGGGACCACACTGAAACAGTCAATTAAACCTGGTTTCGATCAATATTTTAGAGAGTAATTCATGTTAGGTCTAGGTTAGGTCTGGGATTTACTATCATCAGGCTCATTCTGTCGCATATTACTCATACTTGATGGCTAGATCCTGGGCTTTTTCTGGATTGGATCACGTAGTAATGTGGGACCACACTGAAACAATCAATTAAACCTGGTCTTGATAAATATTTTAGAGGATAGCGCATGTTAGGTCTGGGATAGGTCTGGGATTTGCCCTCATCAGACTCATACTTTCGCACACTTCACATACTCGTTGAACTGATCCTGGGTTATTTTCTGGTTTGGATCACATAGTAATGTGGTACCACACTGAAACAGTCGATTAAACCAGGTTTCGATCAATATTTTTGAGGATAACGCATGTTAGGTCTGGGTTAGGTCTAGGATTTGCTCTCGTCAGGCTCATACTTTCGCATATTTCTCATACTTCATGGCTAGATCCTGGGCTATTTCTAGATTGGATCACGTAGTAATGTGGTACCACACTGAAACATTCAATTAAACCTGGTCTTGATAAATATTTTAGAGGATAGCGCATGTTAGGTCTGGGATAGGTCTGGGATTTGCCCTCATCAGACTCATACTTTCGCACACTTCACATACTCGTTGAACTGATCCTGGGTTATTTTCTGGTTTGGATCACATAGTAATGTGGTACCACACTCAAACAGTCGATTAAACCAGGTTTCGATCAATATTTTTGAGGATAACGCATGTTAGGTCTGGGTTAGGTCTAGGATTTGCTCTCATCAGGCTCATTCATTCGCATATTTCTCATACTTGATTGCTAGATCCTGGGCTTTTTCTGGATTGCATCACGTAGTAATGAAGTACAACACTGAAACAGTCAATTAAACCTGCTTTCGATAAATATTTTAGAGAATAATTCATGTTAGGTCTAGGTTAGGTCTGGGATTTGCTCTCTTCAGGCTCATTCTTTCGCATATTTCTCATACTTGATGGCTAGATCCTGGGCTTTTTCTGGATTGCATCACGTAGTAATGTGGTACCACACTGAAACATTCAATTAAACCTGGTCTTGATAAATATTTTAGAGGATAACGCATGTTAGGTCTGGGTTAGGTCTAGGACTTGCCCTCATCAGGCTCATTCTTTCGCATATTTCTCATACTTGATGGCTAGATCCTGGGCTTTTTCTGGATTGCATCACGTAGTAATGAAGTACAACACTGAAACAGTCAATTAAACCTGTTTTCGATCAATATTTTAGAGAATAATTCATGTTAGGTCTAGGTTAGGTCTGGGATTTGCTCTCATCAGGCTCATTCTTACGCATATTTCTCATACTTGATGGCTAGATCCTGGGCTTTTTCTGGATTCCATCACGTAGTAATGAAGTACAACACTGAAACAGTCAATTAAACCTGGTTTCCATCAATATTTTAGAGGACAACGCATGTTAGGTCTAGGTTAGGCCTGGGATTTGCCCTCATCAGGGTCATACTGTCGCAGTTTTATCATACTTGTTGAACGGATCCTGGGTTTTTTCTGGTTTGGTTCACGTAGTAATGTGGTACCACACTGAAACATTCAATTAAACCTGGTCTTGATAAATATTTTAGAGGATAACGCCAGTTAGGTCTGGGATAGGTCTAGGATTTGCCCTCATCACGCTCATACTTTCGCATATTTCTCATGCTTCATGTCTAGATCCTGGGCTTTTTCTGGATTGTATCACGTAGTAATGTGGTACCACACTGAAAACATTCAATTAAACCTGGTCTAGATAGATATTTTAGAGGATAACGCATGTTAGGTTTGGGTTAGCTCTAGGATTTGCCCTCATCAGGCTCATACTTTCGCATATTTCTCATACTTCATGGCTAAATCCTGGGCTGTTTCTGGATTGTATCACGTAGTAATGTGGTACCACGCTGAAACGGTCGATTAAACCTGGTTTCGATCAATATTTTAGAGGATAACGCAAGTTAAGTCTGGGATAGGTCTGGGATTTTCACTCATCAGACTCATACTTTCGCATTCTTCACATACTTGTTGAACGGATCCTGGGTTTTTACTGGTTTGGATCACGTAGTAATGTGGTACTACACTGAAACATTCAATTAAACCTGGTCTTGATAAATATTTTAGAGGATAACGCATGTTAGGTCTGGGTTAGGTCTAGGATTTGCCCTCATCAGGCTCATTCTTTCGCATATTTCTCATACTTGATGGCTAGATCCTGGGCTTTTTCTGGATTGCATCACGTAGTAATGTAGTACCACACTGAAACAGTCAATGAAACCTGGTTTCCGTCAATATTTTAGAGGACAACGCATCTTAGGTCTGGGTTAGGTCTAAGATTTGCCCTCATCAGGCTTACAGTTTAGCGTTTTTCACATACTTGTTGAACAGATCCTGGGTTTTTTCTGGTTTGGATCACGTAGTAATGTGGTACCACTCTGAGACAGTCGATTAAACCAGGTTTCGATCAATATTTTAGAGGATAACGCATGTTAGGTCTGGGTTAGGTCTAGGATTTGCCCTCATCAGGCTCACAGTTTTGCGTTTTTCACATACTTGTTGAACAGATCCTGGGTTTTTTCTGGTTTGGATCACGTAGTAATGTGGTACCACACTGAAACAGTTCACTATACCTGGTTTCGATCAATATTTTAGAGGATAACGCAAGTTAGGTCTGGGATAGGTCTAGGATATGACCTCATCAGACTCATACTTTCGCACACTTCACGTACTCGTTGAACAGATCCTGGGATATTTTCTGGTTTGGATCACATAGTAATGTGGTACCACTCTGAGACAGTCGATTAAACCAGGTTTCGATCAATATTTTAGAGGATAACGCATGTTAGGTCTGGGTTAGGTCTAGGATTTGCCCTCATCAGGCTCACAGTTTTGCGTTTTTCACATACTTGTTGGACAGATCCTGGGTTTTTTCTGGTTTGGATCACGTAGTAATGTGGTACCACACTGAAACATTCAATTAAACCTGGTCTTGATAAATATTTTAGAGGATAGCGCATGTTAGGTCTGGGATAGGTCTGGGATTTGCCCTCATCAGACTCATACTTTCGCATTCTTCACATATTTGTTGAACGGATCCTGGATTTTTTCTGGTTTGGATCACGTAGTAATGTGGGACCACACTGAAACAGTCCATTAAACCTGGTTTGGATCAATATTTTAGAGGATAACGCATGTTAGGTCTAGGTTAGCCCTGGGATTTTCACACATCAGACTCATACTTTCGCATTCTTCACATACTTGTTGAACGGATCCTGGGTTTTTTCTGGTTTGGTTCACGTAGTAATGTGGTACCACACTGAAACATTTAATTAAACCTGGTCTTGATAAATATTTTAGAGGCCAACGCATGTTAGGTTTGGGTTAGGTCTAGGATTTGCCCTCATCAGGCTCATACTTTCGCATAATTCTCATACTTCATGGCTAGATCCTGGGCTGTTTCTGGACTGTATCACGTAGTAATGTGGTACCACGCTGAAACAGTCAATTAAACCTGGTTTCGATGAATATTTTAGAGGATAACGCAAGTTAGGTCTGGGATAGGTCTGAGATTCGTCCTAATCAGGCTCATACTTTCGCGTTTTTCACATACTTGTTGAACTGATCCTGGGTTTTTTCTGGTTTGGATCACGTAGTAATGTGGTACCACACTGAAACAGTCGATTAAACCTGCTTTCGATCAATATTTTAGACGATAACGCAAGTTAGGTCTGGGATAGGTCTGGGATTTGACCTCGTCAGACTCATACTTTCGCACCCTTCACATACTCGTTGAACTGATCCTGGGTTATTTTCTGGTTTGGATCACATAGTAATGTGGTACCACACTGAAACAGTCGATTAAACCAGGTTTCGATGAATATTTTAGAGGATAAAGCATGTTAGGTCTAGGTTAGGCCTAGGATTTTCACTCATCAGACTCATACTTTCTCATTCTTCACATACTTGTTGAACGGATCCTGGGTTTTTTCTGGTTTGGATCTCGTAGTAATGTGGGACCACACTGAAACATTCAATGAAACCTGGTCTGGATAAATATTTTAGAGGATAACGCATCTTAGGTCTGGGTTAGGTCTAAGATTTGCCCTCATCAGGCTCACAGTTTCGCGTTTTTCACATACTTGTTGAACAGATCCTGGGTTTTTTCTGGTTTGGATCACGTAGTAATGTGGTACCACGCTGAAACATTCAATTGAACCTGGTCTTGATAGATATTATAGAGGATAACGCATGTTAGGTTTGGGTTAGCTCTAGGATTTGCCCTCATCAGGCTCATACTTTCGCATATTTCTCATACTTGATGGCTAGATCCTGGGCTTTTTCTGGATTGCATTACGTAGTAATGAAGTACAACACTGAAACAGGCAGTTAAACCTGGTTTCCATCAATATCTTAGAGGACAACACAAGTTAGGTCTGGGATAGGTCTTGGATTTGCCCTCATCAGGCTCATACTTTCGCGTTTTTCACATACTTGTTGCACAGATCCTGGGTTTTTTCTGGTTTGGATCACGTAGTAGTGTGGTACCACACTGAAACAGTCCATTATACCTGGTTTGGATCAATATTTTAGAGGATAACGCATGTTAGGTCTAGGTTCGGTCTGGGATTTTCACTCATCAGACTCATACTTTCGCATTCTTCACGTACTTGTTGAACGGATCCTGGGTTTTTTCTGGTTTGGATCACGTAGTAATGTGGTACCACACTGAAACAGTCGATTAAACCTGGTTTCGATCAATATTTTAGAGGATCACGCAAGTTAAGTCTGGGATTGGTCTGGGATTTGACCTCATCAGACTCATACTTTCGCACACTTCACATACTCGTTGAACAGATCCTGGGTTATTTTCTGGTTTGGATCACATAGTAATGTGGTACCACACTGAAACAGTCGATTAAACCAGGTTTCGATCAATATTTTTGAGGATAACGCATGTTAGGTCTAGGTTAGGCCTGGGATTTTCACTCATCAGACTCATACTTTCGCATTCTTCACATACTTGTTGAACGGATCCTGGGTTTTTTCTGGTTTGGATCACGTAGTAATGTGGGACCACACTGAAGCAGTCAATTAAACCTGGTTTCGATCAATATTTTAGAGAATAATTCATGTTAGGTCTAGGTTAGGTCTGGGATTTACTCCCATCAGGCTCATTCTTTCGCATATTTCTCATACTGGATGTCTAGATCCTGTGCTTTTTCTGGATTGCATCACGTAGTAATGAAGTACAACACTGAAACAGTCAATTAAACCTGGTTTCGATCAATATTTTGGAGGATCACGCCAGTTAGGTCTGGGATAGGTCTAGGATTTGCCCTCATCAGGCTCTTACTTTCGCATATTTCTCATACTTCATGGCTAGATCCTGGGCTTTTTCTGGATTGCATCACGTAGTAATGAAGTACCACACTGAAACAGTCAATGAAACCTGGTTTCCATCAATATTTTAGAGGACAACGCAAGTTAGGTCTAGGTAAGCCCTGAGATTTTCACTGATCAGACTCATACTTTCGCATTCTTCACATACTTGTTGAACGGATCCTGGGTTTTTTCTGGTTTTGATCACGTAGTAATGTGGTACCACACTGAAACATTCAGTTAAACCTGGTCTTGATAAATATTTTAGAGAATAACGCATGTTAGGTCTGGGTTAGGTCTAGGATTTGCCCTCATCAGGCTCATACTTTCGCATATTTCACATACTTCATGGCTAGATCCTGGGCTGTTTCTGGATTGTATCACGTAGTAATGTAGTACCACGCTGAAACAGTCAATTAAACCTGCTTTCGATCAATATTTTAGTGGATAACGGAAGTTAGGTCTGGGATAGGTCTAGGATTTGCCCTCATCAGGCTCTTACTTTCGCATATTTCTCATACTTCATGGCTAGATCCTGGGCTATTTCCGGATTGGATCACGTAGTAAAGTGGTAGCACACTGAAACATTCAATTAAACCTGGTTTCGATCAATATTTTAGAGGATAACGCCAGTTAGGTCTGGGATAGGTCTAGGATTTGCCCTCATCAGGCTCTTACTTTCGCATATTTCTCATACTTCATGGCTAGATCCTGGGCTATTTCTGGATTGGATCACGTAGTAAAGTGGTACCACACTGAAACATTCAATGAAACCGGGTCTGGATAAATATTTTAGAGGATAACGCATCTTAGGTCTGGGTTAGGTCTAAGATTTGTCCTCATCAGGCTCACACTTTCGCGTTTTTCACATACTTGTTGAACAGATCCTGGGTTTTGTCTGGTTTGGATCACGAAGTAGTGTGGTACCACACTGAAACAGTCCATTAAACCTGGTTTCGCTCAATATTTTAGAGGATAACGCATGTTAGGTCTAGGATAGGTCTGGGATTTGCGCTCATCAGGCTCATTCTTTCGCATATTTCTCATACTTGATGGCTAGATCCTGTGCTATTTCTGGATTGGATCACGTAGTAAAGTGGTACCACACTGAAACATTCAATGAAACCTGGTCTGGATAAATATTTTAGAGGATAACGCATCTTAGGTCTGGGTTAGGTCTAAGATTTGCCCTCATCAGGCTCACACTTTCGCGTTTTTCACATACTTGTTGAACAGATCCTGGGTTTTGTCTGGTTTGGATCACGAAGTAGTGTGGTTCCACACTGAAACAGTCCATTAAACCTGGTTTCGCTCAATATTTTAGAGGATAACGCATGTTAGGTCTAGGTTAGGTCTGGGATTTGCTCTCATCAGGCTCATTCTTTCGCACATTTCTCATACTTGATGGCTAGATACTGGGCTTTTTCTGGATTGCATCACGTAATAATGTAGTACCACACTGAAACAGTCAATGAAACCTGGTTTCCGTCAATATTTTAGAGGACAACGCATCTGAGGTCTGGGTTAGGTCTAAGATTTGCCCTCATCAGGCTTACAGTTTAGCGTTTTTCACATACTTGTTGAACAGATCCTGGGTTTTTTCTGGTTTGGATCACGTAGTAATGTGGTACCACTCTGAGACAGTCGATTAAACCAGGTTTCGATCAATATTTTAGAGGATAACGCATGTTAGGTCTGGGTTAGGTCTAGGATTTGCCCTCATCAGGCTCACAGTTTTGCGTTTTTCACATACTTGTTGAGCAGATCCTGGGTTTTTTCTGGTTTGGATCACGTAGTATTGTGGTACCACACTGAAACAGTTGACTATACCTGGTTTCGATCAATATTTTAGAGGATAACGCAAGTTAGGTCTGGGATAGGTCTAGGATATGACCTCATCAGACTCATACTTTCGCACACTTCACGTACTCGTTGAACAGATCCTGGGATATTTTCTGGTTTGGATCACATAGTAATGTGGTACCACTCTGAGACAGTCGATTAAACCAGGTTTCGATCAATATTTTAGAGGATAACGCATGTTAGGTCTGGGTTAGGTCTAGGATTTGCCCTCATCAGGCTCACAGTTTTGCGTTTTTCACATACTTCATGGCTAGATCTTGGGCTATTTCTAGATTGGACCACGTAGTAATGTGGTACCACACTGAAACATTCAATTAAACCTGGTCTTGATAAATATTTTAGAGGATAACGCATGTTAGGTTTGGGTTAGGTCTAGGATTTGCCCTCATCAGGCTCATACTTTCGCATATTTCTCATACTTCATGGCTAGATCCTGGGCTTTTTCTGGATTGCATAACGTAGTAATGAAGTACAACACTGAAACAGTCAATTAAACCTGGTTTCCATCAATATTTTGGAGGACAACGCATATTAGGTCTAGGTTAGGCCTGGGATTTGCCCTCATCAGGGTAATACTTTCGCAGTTTTAACATACATGTTTGCCTGATCGAGGGTTTTTTCTGCTTTGGATTACGTAGTAAAGTGGTGCCACACTGAAACAGTCCATTAAACCTGGTTTCCATCAATATTTTAGAGAACAACACATGTTAGGTCTAGGTTAGGCCGGGGATTTGCCCTCATCAGGGTCATACTGTCGCAGTTTTAACATACTTATTGAACGGATCCTGGGTTTTTTCTGGTTTGGTTCACGTAGTAATGTGGTACCACACTGAAACATTCAATTAAACCTGGTCTTGATAAATATTTTAGAGGATAACGCATGTTAGGTTTGGGTTAGGTCTAGGATTTGCCCTCATCTGGCTTATTCTTTCGCATATTTCTCAAACTTGATGGCTAGATCCTGGGCTTTTTCTGGATTGCATCACGTAGTAATGTGGTACCACACTGAAACATTCAATTAAACCTGGTCTTGATAAATATTTTAGAGGATACCGCATGTTAGGTCTGGGTTAGGTCTAGGATTTGCCCTCATCAGACTCATACTTTCGCATTCTTCACATACTTGTTGAACGGATCCTGGATTTTTTCTGGTTTGGATCACGTAGTAATGTGGGACCACACTGAAACAGTCAATTAAACCTGGTTTCGATCAATATTTTAGAGTATAATTCATGTTAGGTCTAGGTTAGGTCTGGGATTTGCTCTTATCAGGCTCATTCTTTCGCATATTTCTCATACTTGAGGGCTAGAGCCTGGGCTTTTTCTGGATTGCATAACGTAGTAGTGAAGTACAACACTGAAACAGTCAATTAAACCTGGTTTCCATCAATTTTTTAGAGGACAACGCATGTTAGGTCTAGGTTAGGCCTGGAATTTGCCCTCATCACGGTCATACGTTCGCGGGTTTAACATACATGTTGACCTGATCGAGGGTTTTTTCTGCTTTGGATCAGGTAGTAAAGTGTTGCCACACTGAAACAGTCCATTAAACCTGGTTTGGATCAATATTTTAGAGGATAACGCATGTTAGGTCTAGGTTAGCCCTGGGATTTTCACACATCAGACTCATACTTTCGCATTCTGCACATACTTGTTGAACGGATCCTCGGTTTTTTCTGGTTTGGTTCACGTAGTAATGTGGTACCACACTGAAACATTTAATTAAACCTGGTCTTGATAAATATTTTAGAGGCCAACGCATGTTAGGTTTGGGTTAGGTCTAGGATTTGCCCTCATCAGGCTCATACTTTCGCATAATTCTCATACTTCATGGCTAGATCCTGGGCTGTTTCTGGACTGTATCACGTAGTAATGTGGTACCACACTGAAACTGTCGATTAAACCAGGTTTCGATGAATATTTTAGAGGATAAAGCATGTTAGGTCTAGGTTAGGCCTAGGATTTTCACTCATCAGACTCATACTTTCTCATTCTTCACATACTTGTTGAACGGATCCTGGGTTTTTTCTGGTTTGGATCTCGTAGTAATGTGGGACCACACTGAAACATTTAATTAAACCTGGTCTTGATAAATATTTTAGAGGCCAACGCATGTTAGGTCTGGGTTAGGTCTAAGATTTGCCCTCATCAGGCTTACAGTTTAGCGTTTTTCACATACTTGTTGAACAGATCCTGGGTTTTTTCTGGTTTGGATCACGTAGTAATGTGGTACCACGCTGAAACATTCAATTAAACCTGGTCTTGATAGATATTATAGTGGATAACGCATGTTAGGTTTGGGTTAGCTCTAGGATTTGCCCTCATCAGGCTCATACTTTCGCATATTTCTCATACTTGATGGCTAGATCCTGGGCTTTTTCTGGATTGCATCACGTAGTAATGAAGTACAACACTGAAACAGTCAATTAAACCTGGTTTCGATCAATATTTTGGAGGATAACGCCAGTTAGGTCTGGGATAGGTCTTGGATTTGCCCTCATCAGGCTCATACTTTCGCGTTTTTCACATACTTGTTGCACAGATCCTGGGCTTTTTCTGGTTTGGATCACGTAGTAGTGTGGTACCACACTGAAACAGTCCATTATACCTGGTTTGGATCAATATTTTAAAGGATAACGCATGTTAGGTCTAGGTTCGGTCTGGGATTTTCACTCATCAGACTCATACTTTCGCATTCTTCACGTACTTGTTGAACGGATCCTGGGTTTTTTCTGGTTTGGATCACGTAGTAATGTGGTACCACACTGAAACAGTCGATTAAACCTGGTTTCGATCAATATTTTAGAGGATCACGCAAGTTAAGTCTGGGATTGGTCTGGGATTTGACCTCATCAGACTCATACTTTCGCACACTTCACATACTCGTTGAACAGATCCTGGGTTATTTTCTGGTTTGGATCACATAGTAATGTGGTACCACACTGAAACAGTCGATTAAACCAGGTTTCGATCAATATTTTTGAGGATAACGCATGTTAGGTCTAGGTTAGGCCTGGGATTTTCACTCATCAGACTCATACTTTCGCATTCTTCACATACTTGTTGAACGGATCCTGGGTTTTTTCTGGTTTGGATCACGTAGTAATGTGGGACCACACTGAAGCAGTCAATTAAACCTGGTTTCGATCAATATTTTAGAGAATAATTCATGTTAGGTCTAGGTTAGGTCTGGGATTTACTCCCATCAGGCTCATTCTTTCGCATATTTCTCATACTGGATGTCTAGATCCTGTGCTTTTTCTGGATTGCATCACGTAGTAATGAAGTACAACACTGAAACAGTCAATTAAACCTGGTTTCGATCAATATTTTGGAGGATAACGCCAGTTAGGTCTGGGATAGGTCTAGGATTTGCCCTCATCAGGCTCTTACTTTCGCATATTTCTCATACTTCATGGCTAGATCCTGGGCTATTTCTGGATTGGATCACGTAGTAAAGTGGTACCACACTGAAACGTTCAATGAAACCTGGTCTGGATAAATATTTTAGAGGATAACGCATCTTAGGTGTGGGTTAGGTCTAAGATTTGCCCTCATCAGGCTCACAGTTTCGCGTTTTTCACATACTTGTTGAACAGATCCTGGGTTTTGTCTGGTTTGCATCACGAAGTAGTGTGGTACCACACTGAAACAGTCCATTAAACCTGGTTTCGCTCAATATTTTAGAGGATAACGCATGTTAGGTCTAGGATAGGTCTGGATTTGCTCTCATCAGGCTCATTCTTTCGCATATTTCTCATACTTGATGGCTAGATCCTGGGCTTTTTCTGGATTGCATCACGTAGTAATGAAGTACCACACTGAAACAGTCAATGAAACCTGGTTTCCATCAATATTTTAGAGGACAACGCAAGTTAGGTCTAGGTAAGCCCTGAGATTTTCACTGATCAGACTCATACTTTCGCATTCTTCACATACTTGTTGAACGGATCCTGGGTTTTTTCTGGTTTTGATCACGTAGTAATGTGGTACCACACTGAAACATTCAGTTAAACCTGGTCTTGATAAATATTTTAGAGAATAACGCATGTTAGGTCTGGGTTAGGTCTAGGATTTGCCCTCATCAGGCTCATACTTTCGCATATTTCTCATACTTCATGGCTAGATCCTGGGCTGTTTCTGGATTGTATCACGTAGTAATGTAGTACCACGCTGAAACAGTCAATTAAACCTGGTTTCGATCAATATTTTAGTGGATAACGGATGTTAGGTCTGGGATAGGTCTAGGATTTGCCCTCATCAGGCTCTTACTTGCGCATATTTCTCATACTTCATGGCTAGATCCTGGGCTATTTCCGGATTGGATCACGTAGTAAAGTGGTAGCACACTGAAACATTCAATTAAACCTGGTTTCGATCAATATTTTAGAGGATAACGCCAGTTAGGTCTGGGATAGGTCTAGGATTTGCCCTCATCAGGCTCTTACTTTCGCATATTTCTCATACTTCATGGCTAGATCCTGGGCTATTTCTGGATTGGATCACGTAGTAAAGTGGTACCACACTGAAACATTCAATGAAACCTGGTCTGGATAAATATTTTAGAGAATAATTCATGTTAGGTCTAGGCTAGGACTGGGATTTGCTCTCATCAGGCTCATTCTTCCGCATATTTCTCATACATGTTGAACAGATCCTGGGTTTTTTCTGGCATGCAACACGTAGTAATGTGGGACCACACTGAAACAATCAATTAATCCTGGTCTTGATAAATATTTTAGAGGATAACGCATGTTAGGTCTGGGTTAGGTCTAGGATTTGCCCTCATCAGGCTCATACTTTCGCATATTTCTCATACTTCATGGCTAGATCCTGGGCTGTTTCTGGATTGTATCACGTAGTAATGTAGTACCACGCTGAAACAGTCAATTAAACCTGGTTTCGATCAATATTTTAGTGGATAACGGAAGTTAGGTCTGGGATAGGTCTAGGATTTGCCCTCATCAGGCTCTTACTTTCGCATATTTCTCATACTTCATGGCTAGATCCTGGGCTATTTCCGGATTGGATCACGTAGTAAAGTGGTAGCACACTGAAACATTCAATTAAACCTGGTTTCGATCAATATTTTAGAGGATAACGCCAGTTAGGTCTGGGTTAGGTCTAAGATTTGCCCTCATCAGGCTCACAGTTTCGCATTTTTCACATACTTGTTGAACAGATCCTGGGTTTTGTCTGGTTTGGATCACGAAGTAGTGTGGTACCACACTGAAACAGTCCATTAAACCTGGTTTCGCTCAATATTTTAGAGGATAACGCATGTTAGGTCTAGGATAGGTCTGGGATTTGCTCTCATCAGGCTCATTCTTTCGCATATTTCTCATACTTGATGGCTAGATCCTGGGCTTTTTCTGGATTGCATCACTTAGTAATGAAGTACCACACTGAAACAGTCAATGAAACCTGGTCTTGATAAATATTTTAGAGGATACCGCATGTTAGGTCTAGGTTAGGCCTGGGATTTTCACTGATCAGACTCATTCTTTCGCATATTTCTCATACATGTTGAACAGATCCTGGGTTTTGTCTGGCATGCAACACGTAGTAATGTGGTACCACACTGAAATAGTTGTCTATACCTGGTTTCGATCAATATTTTAGAGGACAACGCAAGTTAGGTCTAGGTAAGCCCTGAGGTTTTCACTGATCAGACTCATACTTTCGCATTCTTCACATACTTGTTGAACGGATCCTGGGTTTTTTCTGGTTTGGATCACGTAGTAAAGTGGTGCCACACTAAAACCGTCAACTAAACCTGGTTGCGATCAATATTTTAGAGGATAACGCATTTTAGGTCTGGGATAGGTCTGGGATTAACCCTCATCAGGCTCATACTTTCGCATATCTCTCATACTTCATGGCTAGATCCTGGGCTATTTCTAGATTGGATCACGTAGTAATGTGGTACCACACTGAAACATTCAATTAAACCTGGTCTTGATAAATATTTTAGAGGATAACGCATGTTAGGTTTGGGTTAGGTCTAGGATTTGCCCTCATCAGGCTCATACTTTCGCATATTTCTCATACTTCATGGCTAGATCCTGGGCTGTTTCTGGTTTGGATCACATAGTAATGTGGTACCACACTGAAACAGTCGATTAAACCAGGTTTCGATCAATATTTTTGAGGATAACGCATGTTAGGTCTAGGTTAGGCCTGGGATTTTCACTCATCAGACTCATACTTTCGCATTCTTCACATACTTGTTGAACGGATCCTGGGTTTTTTCTGGTTTGGATCACGTAGTAATGTGGGACCACACTGAGACAGTCAATTAAACCTGGTTTCGATCAGTATTTTAGAGACTAATTCATGTTAGGTCTAGGTTAGGTCTGGTATTTGCTCTTATCAGGCTCATTCCTTCGCATATTTCTCATACTTGATGGCTAGATCCTGGGCTTTTTCTGGATTGCATAACGTAGTAATGAAGTACAACACTGAAACAATCAATTAAACCTGGTTTCCATCAATATTTTGGAGGACAACGCATATTAGGTCTAGGTTAGGCCTGGGATTTGCCCTTATCAGGGTAATACTTTCGCAGTTTTAACATACATGTTTGCCTGATCGAGGGTTTTTTCTGCTTTGGATCACGTAGTAAAGTGGTGCCACACTGAAACAGTCCATTAAACCTGGTTTCCATCAATATTTTAGAGAACAACGCTTGTTAGGTCTAGGTTAGGCCTGGGATTCGCCCTCATCAGGGTCATACTGTCGCAGTTTTAACATACTTGTTGAACGGATCCTGGGTTTTTTCTGGTTTGGTTCACGTAGTAATGTGGTACCACACTGAAACATTCAATTAAACCTGGTCTTGATAAATATATTAGAGGATAACGCATCTTAGGTTTGGGTTAGGTCTAGGATTTGCCCTCATCTGGCTTATTCTTTCGCATATTTCTCAAACTTGATGGCTAGATCCTGGGCTTTTTCTGGATTGCATCACGTAGTAATGTGGTACCACACTGAAACATTCAATTAAACCTGGTCTTGATAAATATTTTAGAGGATACCGCATGTTAGGTCTGGGTTAGGTCTAGGATTTGCCCTCATCAGACTCATACTTTCGCATTCTTCACATACTTGTTGAGCGGATCCTGGATTTTTTATGGTTTGGATCACGTAGTAATGTGGGACCACACTGAAACAGTCAATTAAACCTGGTTTCGATCAATATTTTAGAGTATAATTCATGTTAGGTCTAGGCTAGGTCTGGGATTTGCTCTTATCAGGCTCATTCTTTCGCATATTTCTCATACTTGATGGCTAGAACCTGGGCTTTTTCTGGATTGCATAACGTAGTAGTGAAGTACAACACTGAAACAGTCAATTAAACCTGGTTTCCATCAATTTTTTAGAGGACAACGCATGTTAGGTCTAGGTTAGGCCTGGGATTTGCCCTCATCAGGGTCATACTTTCGCGGTTTTAACATACATGTTGGCCTGATCTAGGGTTTTTTCTGCTTTGGATCACGTAGTAAAGTGTTGCCACACTGAAACAGTCCATTAAACCTGGTTTGGATCAATATTTTAGAGGATAACGCATGTTAGGTCTAGGTTAGCCCTGGGATTTTCACACATCAGACTCATACTTTCGCATTCTTCTCATACTTGTTGAACGGATCCTGGGTTTTTTCTGGTTTGGTTCACGTAGTAATGTGGTACCACACTGAAACATTTAATTAAACCTGGTCTTGATAAATATTTTAGAGGCCAACGCATGTTAGGTTTGGGTTAGGTCTAGGATTTGCCCTCATCAGGCTCATACTTTCGTATAATTCTCATACTTCATGGCTAGATCCTGGGCTGTTTCTGGACTGTATCACGTAGTAATGTGGTACCACGCTGAAACAGTCAATTAAACCTGGTTTCGATCAATATTTTAGAGGATAACGCAAGTTAGGTCTGGGATAGGTCTGGGATTCGTCCTAATCAGGCTCATACTTTCGCGTTTTTCACATACTTGTTGAACTGATCCTGGGTTTTTTCTGGTTTGGATCACGTAGTAATGTGGTACCACACTGCAACAGTCGATTAAACCTGCTTTCGATCAATATTTTAGAGGATAACGCAAGTTAGGTCTGGGATAGGTCTGGGATTTGACCTCGTCAGACTCATACTTTCGCACCCTTCACATACTCGTTGAACTGATCCTGGGTTCTTTTCTGGTTTGGATCACATAGTAATGTGGTACCACACTGAAACAGTCGATTAAACCAGGTTTCGATCAATATTTTAGAGGATAAAGCATGTTAGGTCTAGGTTAGGCCTAGGATTTTCATTCATCAGACTCATACTTTCTCATTCTTCACATACTTGTTGAACGGATCCTGGGTTTTTTCTGGTTTGGATCTCGTAGTAATGTGGGACCACACTGAAACATTCAATGAAACCTGGTCTGGATAAATATTTTAGAGGATAACGCATCTTAGGTCTGGGTTAGGTCTAAGATTTGCCCTCATCAGGCTCACAGTTTCGCGTTTTTCACATACTTGTTGAACAGATCCTGGGTTTTCTCTGGTTTGGATCACGTAGTAATGTGGTACCACACTGAAACAATCAATTAAACCTGGTCTTGATAAATATTTTAGAGGATAACGCATGTTAGGTCTGGGTTAGGTCTAGGATTTGCCCTCATCAGGCTCATACTTTCGCATATTTCTCATACTTCATGGCTAGATCCTGGGCTGTTTCTGGATTGTATCACGTAGTAATGTGGTACCACGCTGAAACAGTCAACTAAACCTGGTTTCGATCAATATTTTAGAGGATAACGCAAATTAGGTCTGGGATAGGTCTAGGATTTGCCCTCATCAGGCTCTTACTTTCGCATATTTCTCATACTTCATGGCTAGATCCTGGGCTATTTCTGGATTGGATCACGTAGTAAAGTGGTACCACACTGAAACATTCAATGAAACCTGGTCTGGATAAATATTTTAGAGGATAACGCATCTTAGGTCTGGGTTAGGTCTAAGATTTGCCCTCATCAGGCTCACAGTTTCGCGTTTTTCACATACTTGTTGAACAGATCCTGGGTTTTGTCTGGTTTGGATCACGAAGTAGTGTGGTACCACACTGAAACAGTCCATTAAACCTGGTTTCGCTCATTATTTTAGAGGATGACGCATCTTAGGTCTAGGTTAGGTCTGGGATTTGCTCTCATCAGGCTCATTCTTTCGCATATTTCTCATACTTGATGGCTAGATCCTGGGCTTTTTCTGGATTGCATCACGTAGTAATGTAGTACCACACTGAAACAGTCAATGAAACCTGGTTTCCATCAATATTTTAGAGGACAACGCAAGTTAGGTTTAGGTAAGGCCTGAGATTTTCACTGATCAGACTCATTCTTTCGCATATTTCTCATACATGTTGAACAGATCCTGGGTTTTTTCTGGTTTGGATCACGTAGGAATGTGGTACCACACTGATACAATCAATTAAACCTGGTCTTGATAAATATTTTAGAGGATAACGCATGTTAGGTCTGGGTTAGGTCTAGGATTTGCCCTCATCAGGCTCATACTTTCGCATATTTCTCATACTTCATGGCTAGATCCTGGGCTGTTTCTGGATTGTATCACGTAGTAATGTGGTACCACGCTGAAACAGTCAACTAAACCTGGTTTCGATCGATATTTTAGAGGATAACGCAAGTTAGGTCTGGGATAGGTCTAGGATTTGCCCTCATCAGGCTCTTACTTTCGCATATTTCTCATACTTTATGGCTAGATCCTGGGCTATTTCTGGATTGGATCACGCAGTAAACTGGTACCACACTGAAACATTTAATTAAACCTGGTCTTGATAAATATTTTAGAGGCCAACGCATGTTAGGTTTGGGTTAGGTCTGGGATTTGCCCTCATCAGGCTCATACTTTCGCGTTTTTCACATACTTGTTGAACAGATCCTGGGTTATTTTCTGGTTTGGATCATATAGTAATGTGGTACCACACCGAAACAGTCGATTAAACCAGGTTTCGATCAATATTTTTGAGGATAACGCATGTTAGGTCTAGGTTAGGCCTGGGATTTTCACTCATCAAACTCATACTTTCGCATTCATCTCATACTTGTTGAACTGATCCTGGGTTTTTTCTGGTTTGGATCACGTAGTAATGTGGTACCACACTGAAACAATCGACTAAACCTGGTTTCGATCAATATCTTAGAGGATAACGCAAGTTAAGTCTGGGATTGGTCTGGGATTTGACCTCATCATACTCATACTTTCGCAAACTTCACATACTCGTTGGACAGATCCTGGGTTATTTTCTGGTTTGGATCACATAGAAATGTGGTACCACACTGAAACAGTCGATTAAACCAGGTTTCGATCAATATTTTTGAGGATAACGCATGTTAGGTTTGGGTTAGGTCTAGGATTTGCCCTCAGCAGGCTCATACTTTCGCATATTTCTCATACTTCATGGCTAGATCCTGGGCTGTTTCTGGTTTGTATCACGTAGTAATGTGGTACCACGCTGAAACAGTCAATTGAACCTGGTTTGGATCAATAGTTTAGAGGATAACGCAAGTTAGGTCTGGGATAGGTCTGGTATTTGCCCTCATCAGGCTCATACTTTCGCGTTTTTCACATACTTGTTGAACAGATCCTGGGTTATTTTCTGGTTTGGATCACATAGTAATGTGGTACCACACCGAAACAGTCGATTAAACCAGGTTTCGATCAATATTTTTGAGGATAACGCATGTTAGGTCTAGGTTAGGCCTGGGATTTTCACTCATCAAACTCATACTTTCGCATTCTTCACATACTTGTTGAACGGATCCTGGGTTTTTTCTGGTTTGTATCACGTAGTAGTGTGGTACCACACTGAAACAGTCCATTAAACCTGGGTTGGATCAATATTTTAGAGGATAACGCATGTTAGGTCTCGGTTAGCCCTGGGATTTTCACTCATCGGACTCATACTTTCGCATTCTTCTCATACTTGTTGAACTGATCCTGGGTTTTTTCTGGTTTGGATCACTTGGTAATGTGGTACCACACTGAAACAGTCGATTAAACCAGGTTTCGATCAATATTTTTGAGGATAACGCATGTTAGGTCTAGGTTAGGTCTGGGATTTGCTCTCATCAGGCACATTCTTTCGCATATTTCTCATACTTGATGGCTAGATCCTGGGCTGTTTCTGGATTCTATGACATAGTAATGTGGCACCACGCTGAAACAGTGAATTAAACCTGGTTTCGATCAATATTTTAGAGGATAACGCAAGTTAGGTCTAGGTTAGGCCTGGGATATGCCCTCATCAGGGTCATACTTTCGCAGTTTTATCATACATGTTGACCTGATCGAGGGTTTTTTCTGCTTTGGATCACGTAGTAAAGTGGTACCACACTGAAACATTCCATAAAACCTGGTCTTGATAAATATTTTAGAGGATAACGCATGTTAGGTTTGGGTTAGGTCTAGGATTTGCCCTCATCAGGCTCATACTTTCGCATATTTCTCATACTTCATGGCTAGATCCTGGGCTGTTTCTGGATTGTATCACGTAGTAATGTGGTACCACGCTGAAATAGTCAATTAAACCTGGTTTCGATCAATATTTTAGAGGATAACGCAAGTTAGGTCTGGCATAGGTCTGGGATTCGCCCTCATCAGACTCATACTTTCTCATTTTTCACATACTTGTTGAACGGATCCTGGGATTTTTCTGGTTTGGATCTCGTAGTAATGTGGGACCACACTGAAACATTCAATGAAACCTGGTCTGGATAAATATTTTAGAGGATAACGCATCTTAGGTCTGGGTTAGGTCTAAGATTTGCCCTCATCAGGCTCACAGTTTCGCGTTTTTCACATACTTGTTGAACAGATCCTGGGTTTTCTCTGGTTTGGATCACGTAGTAATGTGGTACCACACTGAAACAATCAATTAAACCTGGTCTTGATAAATATTTTAGAGGATAAGGCATGTTAGGTCTGGGTTAGGTCTAGGATTTGCCCTCATCAGGCTCATACTTTCGCATATTTCTCATACTTCATGGCTAGATCCTGGGCTGTTTCTGGATTCTATCACGTAGTAATGTGGTACCACGCTGAAACAGTCAACTAAACCTGGTTTCGATCAATATTTTAGAGGATAACGCAAATTAGGTCTGGGATAGGTCTAGGATTTGCCCTCATCAGGCTCTTACTTTCGCATATTTCTCATACTTCATGGCTAGATCCTGGGCTATTTCTGGATTGGATCACGTAGTAAAGTGGTACCACACTGAAACATTCAATGAAACCTGGTCTGGATAAATATTTTAGTGGATAACGCATCTTAGGTCTGGGTTAGGTCTAAGATTTGCCCTCATCAGGCTCACAGTTTCGCGTTTTTCACATACTTGTTGAACAGATCCTGGGTTTTGTCTGGTTTGGATCACGAAGTAGTGTGGTACCACACTGAAACAGTCCATTAAACCTGGTTTCGCTCATTATTTTAGAGGATGGCGCATCTTAGGTCTAGGTTAGGTCTGGGATTTGCTCTCATCAGGCTCATTCTTTCGCATATTTCTCATACTTGATGGCTAGATCCTGGGCTTTTTCTGGATTGCATCACGTAGTAATGTAGTACCACACTGAAACAGTCAATGAAACCTGGTTTCCATCAATATTTTAGAGGACAACGCAAGTTAGGTTTAGGTAAGGCCTGAGATTTTCACTGATCAGACTCATTCTTTCGCATATTTCTCATACATGTTGAACAGATCCTGGGTTTTTTCTGGTTTGGATCACGTAGTAATGTGGTACCACACTGATACAATCAATTAAACCTGGTCTTGATAAATATTTTAGAGGATAACGCATGTTAGGTCTGGGTTAGGTCTAGGATTTGCCCTCATCAGGCTCATACTTTCGCATATTTCTCATACTTCATGGCTAGATCCTGGGCTGTTTCTGGATTGTATCACGTAGTAATGTGGTACCACGCTGAAACAGTCAACTAAACCTGGTTTCGATCAATATTTTAGAGGATAACGCAAGTTAGGTCTGGGATAGGTCTAGGATTTGCCCTCATCAGGCTCTTACTTTCGCATATTTCTCATACTTTATGGCTAGATACTGGGCTATTTCTGGATTGGATCACGCAGTAAACTGGTACCACACTGAAACATTTAATTAAACCTGGTCTTGATAAATATTTTAGAGGCCAACGCATGTTAGGTTTGGGTTAGGTCTAGGATTTGCACTCATCAGGCTCATACTTTCGCATATTTCTCATACTTCATGGCTAGATCCTGGGCTGTTTCTGGACTGTATCACGTAGTAATGTGGTACCACGCTGAAACAGTCAATTAAACCTGGTTTCGATCAATATTTTAGAGGATAACGCAAGTTAGGTCTGGGATAGGTCTGGGATTCGTCCTAATCAGGCTCATACTTTCGCGGTTTTCACATACTTGTTGAACTGATCCTGGGTTTTTTCTGGTTTGGATCACGTAGTAATGTGGTACCACACTGAAACAGTCGATTAAACCTGCTTTCGATCAATATTTTAGAGGATAAAGCATGTTAGGTCTAGGTTAGGCCTGGGATTTTCACTCATCAGACTCATACTTTCGCATTCTTCACATCCATGTTGAAAGAACCCTGGGTTTTTTCTGGTTTGGATCACGTAGTAATGTGGGACCACACTGAAACAGTCAATTAAATCTGGTTTCGATCAATATTTTAGAGAATAATTCATGTTAGGTCTAGGTTAGGCCTAGGATTTTCATTCATCAGACTCCTACTTTCTCATTCTTCACATACTTGTTGAACGGATCCTGGGTTTTTTCTGGTTTGGATCTCGTAGTAATGTGGGACCACACTGAAACATTCAATGAAACCTGGTCTGGATAAATATTTTAGAGGATAACGCATCTTAGGTCTGGGTTAGGTCTAAGATTTGCCCTCATCAGGCTCACAGTTTCGCGTTTTTCACATACTTGTTGAACAGATCCTGGGTTTTTTCTGGTTTGGATCACGTAGTAATGTGGTACCACACTGAAACAATCAATTAAACCTGGTCTGGATAAATATTTTAGAGGATAACGCATCTTAGGTCTGGGTTAGGTCTAAGATTTGCCCTCATCAGGCTCACAGTTTCGCGCTTTTCACATACTTGTTGAACAGATCCTGGGCTTTTTCTGGTTTGGATCACGTAGTAATGTGGGACTACGCTGAAACAGTCAACTAAACCTGGTTTCGATCAATATTTTAGAGGATAACGCAAGTTAGGTCTGGGATAGGGCTGGGATTCGCCCTAATCAGGCTCATACTTGCGCGCTTTTCACATACTTGTTGAACTGATCCTGGGTTTTTTCTGGTTTGGATCACGTAGTAATGTGGTACCACACTGAAACAATCAATTAAACCTGGTCTGGATAAATATTTTAGAGGATAACGCATCTTAGGTCTGGGTTAGGTCTAAGATTTGCCCTCATCAGGCTCACAGTTTCGCGTTTTTCACATACTTGTTGAACAGATCCTGGGTTTTTTCTGGTTTGGATCACGTAGTAATGTGGGACCACACGGAAACAATCAATTAAACCTGGTCTTGATAAATATTTTAGAGGATAGCGCATATTAGGTCTGGGATAGGTCTGGGATTTGCCCTCATCAGACTCATACTTTCGCACACTTCACATACTTCATGGCTAGATCCTGGGCTATTTCTGGATTGCATCACGCAGTAATGTAGTACCACACTGAAACAGTCAACTAAACCTGGTTTCGATCAATATTTTAGAGGATAACGCATGTTAGGTCTAGGTTACGTCTGGGATTTGCTCTCATCAGGCTCATTCTTTCGCATATTTCTCATACTTGATGGCTAGATCCTGGGCTTTTTCTGGATTGCATCACGTAGTAATGTGGTACCACTCTGAAACATTCAATTAAACCTGGTCTTGATAAATATTTTAGAGGATAACGCATGTTAGGTCTGGGTTACGTCTGTGATTTGCCCTCATCAGGGTCATACTTTCGCAGTTTTAACATACATGTTGACCTGATCGAGGGTTTTTTCTGCTTTGGATCACGTAGTAAAGTGGTGCCACACTGAAACAGTCCATTAAACCTGGTTTGGATTAATATTTTAGAGGATAACGCATGTTAGGTCTGGGTTAGCCCTGGGATTTTCACTCATCAGACTCATACTTTCGCATTCTTCCCATACTTGTTGAACGGGTCCTGGGTTTTTCCTGGTTTGGTTCACGTAGTAATGTGGTACCTCACTGAAACATTCAATTAAACCTGGTCTTGATAAATATTTTAGAGGATAACGCATGTTAGGTTTGGGTTAGGTCTAGGATTTGCCCTCATCAGGCTCATACTTTCGCATATTTCTCATACTTCATGGCTAGATCCTGGGCTGTTTCTGGATTGTATCACGTAGTAATGTGGTACCACGCTGAAACAGTCTATTAAACCTGGTTTCGATCAATATTTTAGAGGATAACGCAAGTTAGGTCTGGGATAGGTCTGGGATTCGCCCTAATCAGGCTCATACTTTCGCGTTTTTCACATACTTGATGAACTGACCCTGGGTTTTTTCTGGTTTGTATCACGTAGTAATGTGGGACCACACTGAAGCAGTCAATTAAACATGGTTTCGATCCATATTTTAGAGAATAATTCATGTTAGGTCTAGGTTAGGTCTGGGATTTGCTCTCATCAGGCTCATTCTTTCGCATATTTCTCATACATGTTGAACAAATCCTGGGTTTTTTCTGGTTTGGATCACGTAGTAATGTGGGACCACACTGAAACAATCACTTAAACCTGGTCTTGATAAATATTTTAGAGGATAACGCATGTTAGGTTTGGGTTAGGTCTAGGATTTGCCCTCAGCAGGCTCATACTTTCGCATATTTCTCATACTTCATGGCTAGATCCTGGGCTGTTTCTGGTTTGTATCACGTAGTAATGTGGTACCACGCTGAAACTGTCAATTGAACCTGGTTTGGATCAATAGTTTAGAGGATAACGCAAGTTAGGTCTGGGATAGGTCTGGGATTTGCCCTCATCAGGCTCATACTTTCGCGTTTTTCACATACTTGTTGAACAGATCCTGGGTTATTTTCTGGTTTGGATCATATAGTAATGTGGTACCACACCGAAACAGTCGATTAAACCAGGTTTCGATCAATATTTTTGAGGATAACGCATGTTAGGTCTAGGTTAGGCCTGGGATTTTCACTCATCAAACTCATACTTTCGCATTCTTCTCATACTTGTTGAACTGATCCTGGGTTTTTTCTGGTTTGGATCACGTAGTAATGTGGTACCACACTGAAACAATCGACTAAACCTGGTATCGATCAATATCTTAGAGGATAACGCAAGTTAAGTCTGGGATTGGTCTGGGATTTGACCTCATCATACTCATAGTTTCGCAAACTTCACATACTCGTTGGACAGATCCTGGGTTATTTTCTGGTTTGGATCACATAGTAATGTGGTACCACACTGAAACAGTCGATTAAACCAGGTTTCGATCAATATTTTTGAGGATAACGCATGTTAGGTTTGGGTTAGGTCTAGGATTTGCCCTCAGCAGGCTCATACTTTCGCATATTTCTCATACTTCATGGCTAGATCCTGGGCTGTTTCTGGTTTGTATCACGTAGTAATGTGGTACCACGCTGAAACAGTCAATTGAACCTGGTTTGGATCAATAGTTTAGAGGATAACGCAAGTTAGGTCTGGGATAGGTCTGGTATTTGCCCTCATCAGGCTCATACTTTCGCGTTTTTCACATACTTGTTGAACAGATCCTGGGTTATTTTCTGGTTTGGATCACATAGTAATGTGGTACCACACCGAAACAGTCGATTAAACCAGGTTTCGATCAATATTTTTGAGGATAACGCATGTTAGGTCTAGGTTAGGCCTGGGATTTTCACTCATCAAACTCATACTTTCGCATTCTTCACATACTTGTTGAACGGATCCTGGGTTTTTTCTGGTTTGGATCACTTAGTAATGTGGTACCACACTGAAACAGTCGATTAAACCAGGTTTCGATCAATATTTTTGAGGATAACGCATGTTAGGTCTAGGTTAGGTCTGGGATTTGCTCTCATCAGGCACATTCTTTCGCATATTTCTCATACTTGATGGCTAGATCCTGGGCTGTTTCTGGATTCTATGACATAGTAATGTGGCACCACGCTGAAACAGTGAATTAAACCTGGTTTCGATCAATATTTTAGAGGATAACGCAAGTTAGGTCTAGGTTAGGCCTGGGATATGCCCTCATCAGGGTCATACTTTCGCAGTTTTATCATACATGTTGACCTGATCGAGGGTTTTTCTGCTTTGGATCACGTAGTAAAGTGGTACCACACTGAAACATTCCATAAAACCTGGTCTTGATAAATATTTTAGAGGATAACGCATGTTAGGTTTGGGTTAGGTCTAGGATTTGCCCTCATCAGGCTCATACTTTCGCATATTTCTCATACTTCATGGCTAGATCCTGGGCTGTTTCTGGATTGTATCACGTAGTAATGTGGTACCACGCTGAAACAGTCAATTAAACCTGGTTTCGAACAATATTTTATAGGATAACGCATGTTAGGTCTGGGATTGGTCTGGGATTAGCCCTCATCAGACTCATACTCTCGCACACTTCACATACTCGTTGACAAGATCCTGGGTTTTTTTCTGGTTTGGATCACGTAGTAATGTGGTACCACACTGAAACAGTCGATTAAACCAGGTTTCAATCAACATTTTTGAGGATAACGCATGTTAGGTCTAGGTTAGGCCTGGCATTTGCTCTCATCAGGCTCATTCTTTCGCATATTTCTCATATTTGATGGCTAGATCCTGGGCTTTTTCTGGATTGCATCACGTAGTAATGAAGTACGACACTGAAACAGTCAATTAAACCTGGTTTCCATCAATATCTTAGAGGACAACGCAAGTTTGGTCTGGCATAGGTCTGGGATTCGCCCTCATCAGGCTCATACTTTCGCGTTTTTCACATACTTGTTGAACAGATCCTGGGTTTTTTCTGGTTTGTATCACGTAGTAGTGTGGTACCACACTGAAACAGTCAATTAAACCTGGTTTCCATCAATATTTTAGAGGATAACGGAAGTTAGGTCTGGCATAGGTCTGGGATTCGCCCTCATCAGGCTCATACTTTCGCGTTTTTCACATACTTGTTGAACAGATCCTTGGTTTTTTCTGGTTTGTATCACGTAGTAGTGTGGTACCACACTGAAACAGTCCATTAAACCTGGTTTGGATCAATATTTTAGAGGTTAACGCATGTTAGGTCTAGGTTAGCCCTGGGATTTTCACTCATCGGACTCATACTTTCGCATTCTTCTCATACTTGTTGAACTGATCCTGGGTTTTTTCTGGTTTGGATCACGTAGTAATGTGGTACCACACTGAAACAATCGACTAAACCTGGTTTCGATCAATATCTTAGAGGATAACGCAAGTTAAGTCAGGGATTGGTCTGGGATTTGACCTCATCATACTCATACTTTCGCACACTTCACATACTCGTTGATCAGATCCTGGGTTATTTTCTGGTTTGGATCACATAGTAATGTGGTACCACACTGAAACAGTCGATTAAACCAGGTTTCGATCAACATTTTTGAGGATAACGCATGTTAGGTTTGGGTTAGGTCTAGGATTTGCCCTCAGCAAGCTCATACTTTCGCATATTTCTCATACTTCATGGCTAGATCCTGGGCTGTTTCTGGTTTGTATCACGTAGTAATGTGGTACCACGCTGAAACATTCAATTAAACCTGGTTTGGATCAATAGTTTAGAGGATAACGCAAGTTAGGTCTGGGATAGGTCTGGGATTTGCCCTCATCAGGCACATACTTTCGCGTTTTTCACAAACTTGTTGAACAGATCCTGGGTTTTTTCTGGATTGGATCACGTAGTAGTGTGGTACCACACTGAAACAGTCCATTAAACCTGGTTTGGATCAATATTTTGGAGGATAACGCATGTTAGGTCTAGGTTAGGTCTGGGATTTCACTCATCAGACTCATACTTTCGCATTCTTCACATACTTGTTGAACGGATCCTGGGTTTCTTCTGGTTTGGATCACGTAGTAATGTGGTACCACACTGAAACAGTCGATTAAACCTGGTTTCGATCAATATTTTAGAGGATAACGCAAGTTAGGTTTGGGTTAGGTCTAGGATTTCCCTCATCAGGCTCATACTTTCGCATATTTCTCATACTTCATCGCTAGATCCTGGGCTGTTTCTGGATTGTATCACGTAGTAATGTGGTACCACGCTGAAACAGTCAATTAAACCTGGTTTCGATCAATATTTTAGAGGATAACGCAAGTTAGGTCAGGCATAGGTCTGGGATTCGCCCTCATCAGACTCATACTTTCTCATTCTTCACATACTTGTTGAACGGATCCTGGGTTTTTTCTGGTTTGGATCTCGTAGTAATGTGGGACCACACTGAAACATTCAATGAAACCTGGTCTGGATAAATATTTTAGAGGATAACGCATCTTAGGTCTGGGTTAGGTCTAAGATTTGCCCTCATCAGGCTCACAGTTTCGCGTTTTTCACATACTTGTTGAACAGATCCTGGGTTTTCTCTGGTTTGGATCACGTAGTAATGTGGTACCACACTGAAACAATCAATTAAACCTGGTCTTGATAAATATTTTAGAGGATAACGCATGTTAGGTCTGGGTTAGGTCTAGGATTTGCCCTCATCAGGCTCATACTTTCGCATATTTCTCATACTTCATGGCTAGATCCTGGGCTGTTTCTGGATTGTATCACGTAGTAATGTGGTACCACGCTGAAACAGTCAACTAAACCTGGTTTCGATCAATATTTTAGAGGATAACGCAAATTAGGTCTGGGATAGGTCTAGGATTTGCCCTCATCAGGCTCTTACTTTCGCATTTTCTCATACTTCATGGCTAGATCCTGGGCTATTTCTGGATTGGATCACGTAGTAAAGTGGTACCACACTGAAACATTCAATGAAACCTGGTCTGGATAAATATTTTAGAGGATAACGCATCTTAGGTCTGGGTTAGGTCTAAGATTTGCCCTCATCAGGCTCACAGTTTCGCGTTTTTCACATACTTGTTGAACAGATCCTGGGTTTTGTCTGGTTTGGATCACGAAGTAGTGTGGTACCACACTGAAACAGTCCATTAAACCTGGTTTCGCTCATTATTTTAGAGGATGACGCATCTTAGGTCTAGGTTAGGTCTGGGATTTGCTCTCATCAGGCTCATTCTTTCGCATATTTCCCATACTTGATGGCTAGATCCTGGGCTTTTTCTGGATTGCATCACGTAGTAATGTAGTACCACACTGAAACAGTCAATGAAACCTGGTTTCCATCAATATTTTAGAGGACAACGCAAGTTAGGTTTAGGTAAGGCCTGAGATTTTCACTGATCAGACTCATTCTTTCGCATATTTCTTATACATGTTGAACAGATCCTGGGTTTTTTCTGGTTTGGATCACGTAGTAATGTGGTACCACACTGATACAATCAATTAAACCTGGTCTAGCTAAATATTTTAGAGGATAACGCATGTTAGGTCTGGGTTAGGTCTAGGATTTGCCCTCATCAGGCTCATACTTTCGCATATTTCTCATACTTCATGGCTAGATCCTGGGCTGTTTCTGGATTGTATCACGTAGTAATGTGGTACCACGCTGAAACAGTCAACTAAACCTGGTTTCGATCAATATTTTAGAGGATAACGCAAGTTAGGTCTGGGATAGGTCTAGGATTTGCCCTCATCAGGCTCTTACTTTCGCATATTTCTCATACTTTATGGCTAGATCCTGGGCTATTTCTGGATTGGATCACGCAGTAAACTGGTACCACACTGAAACATTTAATTAAACCTGGTCTTGATAAATATTTTAGAGGCCAACGCATGTTAGGTTTGGGTTAGGTCTAGGATTTGCCCTCATCAGGCTCATACTTTCGCATATTTCTCATACTTCATGGCTAGATCCTGGGCTGTTTCTGGACTGTATCACGTAGTAATGTGGTACCACGCTGAAACAGTCAATTAAACCTGGTTTCGATCAATATTTTAGAGGATAACGCAAGTTAGGTCTGGGATAGGTCTGGGATTCGTCCTAATCAGGCTCATACTTTCGCGGTTTTCACATACTTGTTGAACTGATCCTGGGTTTTTTCTGGTTTGGATCACGTAGTAATGTGGTACCACACTGAAACAGTCGATTAAACCTGCTTTCGATCAATATTTTAGAGGATAAAGCATGTTAGGTCTAGGTTAGGCCTGGGATTTTCACTCATCAGACTCATACTTTCGCATTCTTCACATCCATGTTGAAAGAACCCTGGGTTTTTTCTGGTTTGGATCACGTAGTAATGTGGGACCACACTGAAACAGTCAATTAAATCTGGTTTCGATCAATATTTTAGAGAATAATTCATGTTAGGTCTAGGTTAGGCCTAGGATTTTCATTCATCAGACTCATACTTTCTCATTCTTCACATACTTGTTGAACGGATCCTGGGTTTTTTCTGGTTTGGATCTCGTAATAATGTGGGACCACACTGAAACATTCAATGAAACCTGGTCTGGATAAATATTTTAGAGGATAACGCATCTTAGGTCTGGGTTAGGTCTAAGATTTGCCCTCATCAGGCTCACAGTTTCGCGTTTTTCACATACTTGTTGAACAGATCCTGGGTTTTTTCTGGTTTGGATCACGTAGTAATGTGGTACCACACTGAAACAATCAATTAAACCTGGTCTGGATAAATATTTTAGAGGATAACGCATCTTAGGTCTGGGTTAGGTCTAAGATTTGCCCTCATCAGGCTCACAGTTTCGCGCTTTTCACATACTTGTTGAACAGATCCTGGGTTTTTTCTGGTTTGGATCACGTAGTAATGTGGGACCACGCTGAAACAGTCAACTAAACCAGGTTTCGATCAATATTTTAGAGGATAACGCAAGTTAGGTCTGGGATAGGGCTGGGATTCGCCCTAATCAGGCTCATACTTGCGCGTTTTTCACATACTTGTTGAACTGATCCTGGGTTTTTTCTGGTTTGGATCACGTAGTAATGTGGTACCACACTGAAACAATCAATTAAACCTGGTCTGGATAAATATTTTAGAGGATAACGCATCTTAGGTCTGGGTTAGGTCTAAGATTTGCCCTCATCAGGCTCACAGTTTCGCGTTTTTCACATACTTGTTGAACAGATCCTGGGTTTTTTCTGGTTTGGATCACGTAGTAATGTGGGACCACACGGAAACAATCAATTAAACCTGGTCTTGATAAATATTTTAGAGGATAGCGCATATTAGGTCTGGGATAGGTCTGGGATTTGCCCTCATCAGACCCATACTTTCGCACACTTCACATACTTCATGGCTAGATCCTGGGCTATTTCTGGATTGCATCACGTAGTAATGTAGTACCACACTGAAACAGTCAACTAAACCTGGTTTCGATCAATATTTTAGAGGATAACGCATGTTAGGTCTAGGTTACGTCTGGGATTTGCTCTCATCAGGCTCATTCTTTCGCATATTTCTCATACTTCATGACTAGATCCTGGGCTTTTTCTGGATTGCATCACGTAGTAATGTGGTACCACTCTGAAACATTCAATTAAACCTGGTCTTGATAAATATTTTAGAGGATAACGCATGTTAGGTCTGGGTTACGTCTGTGATTTGCCCTCATCAGGGTCATACTTTCGCAGTTTTAACATACATGTTGACCTGATCGAGGGTCTTTTCTGCTTTGGATCACGTAGTAAAGTGGTGCCACACTGAAACAGTCCATTAAACCTGGTTTGGATTAATATTTTAGAGGATAACGCATGTTAGGTTTGGGTTAGGTCTAGGATTTGCCCTCATCAGGCTCATACTTTCGCATATTTCTCATACTTCATGGCTAGATCCTGGGCTGTTTCTGGATTGTATCACGTAGTAATGTGGTACCACGCTGAAACAGTCTATTAAACCTGGTTTCGATCAATATTTTAGAGGATAACGCAAGTTAGGTCTGGGATAGGTCTGGGATTCGCCCTAATCAGGCTCATACTTTCGCGTTTTTCACATACTTGATGAACTGACCCTGGGTTTTTTCTGGTTTGGATCACGTAGTAATGTGGGACCACACTGAAGCAGTCAATTAAACATGGTTTCGATCCATATTTTAGAGAATAATTCATGTTAGGTCTAGGTTAGGTCTGGGATTTGCTCTCATCAGGCTCATTCTTTCGCATATTTCTCATACATGTTGAACAAATCCTGGGTATTTTCTGGTTTGGATCACGTAGTAATGTGGGACCACACTGAAACAATCACTTAAACCTGGTCTTGATAAATATTTTAGAGGATAACACATGTTAGGTTTGGGTTAGGTCTAGGATTTGCCCTCAGCAGGCTCATACTTTCGCATATTTCTCATACTTCATGGCTAGATCCTGGGCTGTTTCTGGTTTGTATCACGTAGTAATGTGGTACCACGCTGAAACAGTCAATTGAACCTGGTTTGGATCAATAGTTTAGAGGATAACGCAAGTTAGGTCTGGGATAGGTCTGGGATTTGCCCTCATCAGGCTCATACTTTCGCGTTTTTCACATACTTGTTGAACAGATCCTGGGTTATTTTCTGGTTTGGATCATATAGTAATGTGGTACCACACCGAAACAGTCGATTAAACCAGGTTTCGATCAATATTTTTGAGGATAACGCATGTTAGGTCTAGGTTAGGCCTGGGATTTTCACTCATCAAACTCATACTTTCGCATTCTTCTCATACTTGTTGAACTGATCCTGGGTTTTTTCTGGTTTGGATCACGTAGTAATGTGGTACCACACTGAAACAATCGACTAAACCTGGTATCGATCAATATCTTAGAGGATAACGCAAGTTAAGTCTGGGATTGGTCTGGGATTTGACCTCATCATACTCATACTTTCGCAAACTTCACATACTCGTTGGTCAGATCCTGGGTTATTTTCTGGTTTGGATCACATAGTAATGTGGTACCACACTGAAACAGTCGATTAAACCAGGTTTCGATCAACATTTTTGAGGATAACGCATGTTAGGTTTGGGTTAGGTCTAGGATTTGCCCTCAGCAAGCTCATACTTTCGCATATTTCTCATACTTCATGGCTAGATCCTGGGCTGTTTCTGGTTTGTATCACGTAGTAATGTGGTACCACGCTGAAACAGTCAATTAAACCTGGTTTGGATCAATAGTTTAGAGGATAACGCAAGTTAGGTCTGGGATAGGTCTGGGATTTGCCCTCATCAGGCTCATACTTTCGCGTTTTTCACATACTTGTTGAACAGATCCTGGGTTTTTTCTGGATTGGATCACGTAGTAGTGTGGTACCACACTGAAACAGTCCATTAAACCTGGTTTGGATCAATATTTTTGAGGATAACGCATGTTAGGTCTAGGTTAGGCCCGGGATTTTCACTCATCAGACTCATACTTTCGCATTCTTCACATACTTGTTGAACGGATCCTGGGTTTTTTCTGGTTTGGATCACGTAGTAATGTGGTACCACACTGAAACAGTCGATTAAACCAGGTTTAGATCAATATTTTTGAGGATAACGCATGTTAGGTCTAGGTTAGGCCTGGGATTTGCTCTCATCAGGCTCATTCTTTCGCATATTTCTCATATTTGATGGCTAGATCCTGGGCTTTTTCTGGATTGCATCACGTAGTAATGAAGTACGACACAGAAACAGTCAATTAAACCTGGTTTCCATCAATATCTTAGAGGACAACGCAAGTTAGGTCTGGCATAGGTCTGGGATTCGCCCTCATCAGGCTCATACTTTCGCGTTTTTCACATAGTTGTTGAACAGATCCTGGGGTTTTTCTGGTTTGGATCACGTAGTAGTGTGGTACCACACTGAAACAGTCCATTAAACCTGGTTTGGATCAATATTTTGGAGGATAACGCATGTTAGGTCTAGGTTAGGTCTGGGATTTCACTTATCAGACTCATACTTTCGCATTCTTCACATACTTGTTGAACGGATCCTGGGTTTTTTCTGGTTTGGATCACGTAGTAATGTGGTACCACGCTGAAACAGGCGATTAAACCTGGTTTCGATCAATATTTTAGACGATAACGCAAGTTAGGTTTGGGATAGTTCTGGGATTTGACCTCATCAGACTCATACTTTCGCACACTGGACATACTCGTTGAACAGATCCTGAGTTATTTTCTGGTTTGGATCACATAGTAATGTGGTACCACACCGAAACAGTCGATTAAACCAGGTTTCGATCAATATTTTTGAGGATAACGCATGTTAGGTCTAGGTTAGGCCTGGGATTTGCTCTCATCAGGCTCATTCTTTCGCATATTTCTCATATTTGATGGCTAGATCCTGGGCTTTTTCTGGATTGCATCACGTAGTAATGAAGTACGGCACAGAAGCAGTCAATTAAACCTGGTTTCCATCAATATCTTAGAGGACAACGCAAGTTAGGTCTGGCATAGGTCTGGGATTCGCCCTCATCAGGCTCATACTTTCGCGTTTTTCACATAGTTGTTGAACAGATCCTGGGGTTTTTCTGGTTTGGATCACGTAGTAATGTGGTACCACACTGAAACAGTCGATTAAACCAGGTTTCGATCAATATTTTTGAGGATAACGCATGTTAGGTCTAGGTTAGGCCCGAGATTTTCATTCATCAGACTCATACTTTCGCATTCTTCACATACTTGTTGAACGGATCCTGGGTTTTTTCTGGTTTGGATCACTTAGTAATGTGGTACCACACTGAAACAGTCGATTAAACCAGGTTTCGATCAATATTTTTGAGGATAACGCATGTTAGGCCTAGGTTAGGCCTGGGATTTGCTCTCATCAGGCTCATTCTTTCGCATATTTCTCATATTTGATGGCTAGATCCTGGGCTTTTTCTGGATTGCATCACGTAGTAATGAAGTACGACACTGAAACAGTCAATTAAACCTGGTTTGGATCAATAGTTTAGAGGATAACGCAAATTAGGTCTGGGATAGGTCTGGGATTTGCCCTCATCAGGCTCATACTTTCGCATTCTTCTCATACTTGTTGAACTGATCCTGGGTTTTTTCTGGTTTGGATCACTTAGTAATGTGGTACCACACTGAAACAGTCGATTAAACCAGGTTTCGATCAATATTTTTGAGGATAACGCATGTTAGGTCTAGGTTAGGTCTGGGATTTGCTCTCATCAGGCACATTCTTTCGCATATTTCTCATACTTGATGGTTAGATCCTGGGCTGTTTCTGGATTCTATGACATAGTAATGTGGCACCACGCTGAAACAGTGAATTAAACCTGGTTTCGATCAATATTTTAGAGGATAACGCAAGTTAGGTCTAGGTTAGGCCTGGGATTTGCCCTCATCAGGGCCATACTTTCGCAGTTTTATCATACATGTTGACCTGATCGAGGGTTTTTTCTGCTTTGGATCACGTAGTAAAGTGGTACCACACTGAAACATTCCATTAAACCTGGTCTTGATAAATATTTTAGAGGATAACACATGTTAGGTTTGGGTTAGGTCTAGGATTTGCCCTCATCAGGCTCATACTTTCGCATATTTCTCATACTTCATGGCTAGATCCTGGGCTTTTTCTGGATTGCATCACGTAGTAATGAAGTACGGCACAGAAGCAGTCAATTAAACCTGGTTTCCATCAATATCTTAGAGGACAACGCAAGTTAGGTCTGGCATAGGTCTGGGATTCGCCCTCATCAGGCTCATACTTTCGCGTTTTTCACATAGTTGTTGAACAGATCCTGGGGTTTTTCTGGTTTGGATCACGTAGTAATGTGGTACCACACTGAAACAGTCGATTAAACCAGGTTTCGATCAATATTTTTGAGGATAACGCATGTTAGGTCTAGGTTAGGCCCGAGATTTTCATTCATCAGACTCATACTTTCGCATTCTTCACATACTTGTTGAACGGATCCTGGGTTTTTTCTGGTTTGGATCACTTAGTAATGTGGTACCACACTGAAACAGTCGATTAAACCAGGTTTCGATCAATATTTTTGAGGATAACGCATGTTAGGCCTAGGTTAGGCCTGGGATTTGCTCTCATCAGGCTCATTCTTTCGCATATTTCTCATATTTGATGGCTAGATCCTGGGCTTTTTCTGGATTGCATCACGTAGTAATGAAGTACGACACTGAAACAGTCAATTAAACCTGGTTTGGATCAATAGTTTAGAGGATAACGCAAATTAGGTCTGGGATAGGTCTGGGATTTGCCCTCATCAGGCTCATACTTTCGCATTCTTCTCATACTTGTTGAACTGATCCTGGGTTTTTTCTGGTTTGGATCACTTAGTAATGTGGTACCACACTGAAACAGTCGATTAAACCAGGTTTCGATCAATATTTTTGAGGATAACGCATGTTAGGTCTAGGTTAGGTCTGGGATTTGCTCTCATCAGGCACATTCTTTCGCATATTTCTCATACTTGATGGTTAGATCCTGGGCTGTTTCTGGATTCTATGACATAGTAATGTGGCACCACGCTGAAACAGTGAATTAAACCTGGTTTCGATCAATATTTTAGAGGATAACGCAAGTTAGGTCTAGGTTAGGCCTGGGATTTGCCCTCATCAGGGCCATACTTTCGCAGTTTTATCATACATGTTGACCTGATCGAGGGTTTTTTCTGCTTTGGATCACGTAGTAAAGTGGTACCACACTGAAACATTCCATTAAACCTGGTCTTGATAAATATTTTAGAGGATAACACATGTTAGGTTTGGGTTAGGTCTAGGATTTGCCCTCATCAGGCTCATACTTTCGCATATTTCTCATACTTCATGGCTAGATCCTGGGCTGTTTCTGGATTGTATCACGTAGTAATGTGGTACCACGCTGAAACAGTCAATTATACCTGGTTTCGATCAATATTTTAGAGGATAACGCAAGTTAGGTCTGGCATAGGTCTGGGATTCGCCCTCATCAGGCTCATACTTTCGCATTTTTCACATACTTGTTGGACTGATCCTGGGTTTTTTCTGGTTTGGATCACGTAGTAATGTGGAACCACACTGAAACAGTCGACTAAACCTGGTTTCGATCAATATTTTAGAGGATAACGCAAGTTAGGTCTGGGATTGGTCTGGGATTTGACCTCATCAGACTCATACTTTCGCATTTTTCACATACTTGTTGAACTGATCCTGGGTTTTTTCTGGTTTGGATCACGTAGTAATGTGGAACCACACTGAAACAGTCGATTAAACCTGGTTTCGATCAATATTTTAGAGGATAACGCAAGTTATGTCTGGGATTTTTCTGGGATTTGACCTCATCAGACTCATACTTTCGCATTTTTCACATACTTGTTGAACTGATCCTGGGTTTTTTTTGCATTGGATCACGTAGTAAAGTGGTACCACACTAAAACAGTCAATTAAACCTGGTTTCGAACAATATTTTAGAGGATAACGCATGTTAGGTCTGGGATTGGTCTGGGATTAGCCCTCATCTGACTCATACTCTCGCACACTTCACATACTCGTTGACAAGATCCTGGGTATTTTTCTGGTTTGCATCACGTAGTAATGTGGTACCACACTGAAACAGTCGATTAAACCAGGTTTCGATCAACATTTTTGAGGATAACGCATGTTAGGTCTAGGTTAGGCCTGGCATTTGCTCTCATCAGGCTCATTCTTTCGCATATTTCTCATATTTGATGGCTAGATCCTGGGCTTTTTCTGGATTGCATCACGTAGTAATGAAGTACGACACTGAAACAGTCAATTAAACCTGGTTTCCATCAATATCTTAGAGGATAACGGAAGTTAGGTCTGGCATAGGTCTGGGATTCGCCCTCATCAGGCTCATACTTTCGCGTTTTTCACATACTTGTTGAACAGATCCTGGGTTTTTTCTGGTTTGTATCACGTAGTAGTGTGGTACCACACTGAAACAGTCAATTAAACCTGGTTTCCATCAATATTTTAGAGGATAACGGAAGTTAGGTCTGGCATAGGTCTGGGATTCGCCCTCATCAGGCTCATACTTTCGCGTTTTTCACATACTTGTTGAACAGATCCTTGGTTTTTTCTGGTTTGTATCACGTAGTAGTGTGGTACCACACTGAAACAGTCCATTAAACCTGGTTTGGATCAATATTTTAGAGGATAACGCATGTTAGGTCTAGGTTAGCCCTGGGATTTTCACTCATCGGACTCATACTTTCGCATTCTTCTCATACTTCTTGAACTGATCCTGGGTTTTTTCTGGTTTGCATCACGTAGTAATGTGGCACCACACTGAAACAATCGACTAAACCTGGTTTCGATCAATATCTTAGAGGATAACGCAAGTTAAGTCTGGGATTGGTCTGGGATTTGACCTCATCATACTCATACTTTCGCACACTTCACATACTCGTTGATCAGATCCTGGGTTATTTTCTGGTTTGGATCACATAGTAATGTGGTACCACACTGAAACAGTCGATTAAACCAGGTTTCGATCAACATTTTTGAGGATAACGCATGTTAGGTTTGGGTTAGGTCTAGGATTTGCCCTCAGCAAGCTCATACTTTCGCATATTTCTCATACTTCATGGCTAGATCCTGGGCTGTTTCTGGTTTGTATCACGTAGTAATGTGGTACCACGCTGAAACAGTCAATTAAACCTGGTTTGGATCAATAGTTTAGAGGATAACGCAAGTTAGGTCTGGGATAGGTCTGGGATTTGCCCTCATCAGGCTCATACTTTCGCGTTTTTCACATACTTGTTGAACAGATCCTGGGTTTTTTCTGGATTGGATCACGTAGTAGTGTGGTACCACACTGAAACAGTCCATTAAACCTGGTTTGGATCAATATTTTGGAGGATAACGCATGTTAGGTCTAGGTTAGGTCTGGGATTTCACTCATCAGACTCATACTTTCGCATTCTTCACATACTTGTTGAACGGATCCTGGGTTTTTTCTGGTTTGGATCACGTAGTAATGTGGTACCACACTGAAACATTCAATTAAACCTGGTCTTGATAAATATTTTAGAGGATAACGCATGTTAGGTTTGGGTTAGGTCTAGGATTTGCCCTCATCAGGCTCATACTTTCGCACACTTCACATACTCGTTGACAAGATCCTGGGTTTTTTTCTGGTTTGGATCACGTAGTAATGTGGTACCACACTGAAACAGTCGATTAAACCAGGTTTCGATCAATATTTTTGAGGATAACGCATGTTAGGTCTAGGTTAGGCCCGGGATTTTCACTCATCAGACTCATACTTTCGCATTCTTCACATACTTGTTGAACGGATCCTGGGTTTTTTCTGGTTTGGATCACTTAGTAATGTGGTACCACACTGAAACAGTCGATTAAACCAGGTTTCGATCAATATTTTTGAGGATAACGCATGTTAGGTCTAGGTTAGGCCTGGGATTTGCTCTCATCAGGCTCATTCTTTCGCATATTTCTCATATTTGATGGCTAGATCCTGGGCTTTTTCTGGATTGCATCACGTAGTAATGAAGTACGACACAGAAACAGTCAATTAAACCTGGTTTCGATCAATATTTTAGAGGATAACGCAAGTTAGGTTTGGGATAGTTCTGGGATTTGACCTCATCAGACTCATACTTTCGCACACTTCACATACTCGTTGAACAGATCCTGAGTTATTTTCTGGTTTGGATCACATAGTAATGTGGTACCACACCGAAACAGTCGATTAAACCAGGTTTCGATCAATATTTTTGAGGATAACGCATGTTAGGTCTAGGTTAGGCCTGGGATTTGCTCTCATCAGGCTCATTCTTTCGCATATTTCTCATATTTGATGGCTAGATCCTGGGCTTTTTCTGGATTGCATCACGTAGTAATGAAGTACGGCACAGAAGCAGTCAATTAAACCTGGTTTCCATCAATATCTTAGAGGACAACGCAAGTTAGGTCTGGCATAGGTCTGGGATTCGCCCTCGTCAGGCTCATACTTTCGCGTTTTTCACATAGTTGTTGAACAGATCCTGGGGTTTTTCTGGTTTGGATCACTTACTAATGTGGTACCACACTGAAACAGTCGATTAAACCAGGTTTCGGTTAAAATTTTTTGAGGATAACGCATGTTAGGTCTAGGTTAGGCCCGGGATTTTCATTCATCAGACTCATACTTTCGCATTCTTCACATACTTGTTGAACGGATCCTGGGTTTTTTCTGGTTTGGATCACTTAGTAATGTGGTACCACACTGAAACAGTCGATTAAACCAGGTTTCGATCAATATTTTTGAGGATAACGCATGTTAGGCCTAGGTTAGGCCTGGGATTTGCTCTCATCAGGCTCATTCTTTCGCATATTTCTCATATTTGATGGCTAGATCCTGGGCTTTTTCTGGATTGCATCACGTAGTAATGAAGTACGACACTGAAACAGTCAATTAAACCTGGTTTGGATCAATAGTTTAGAGGATAACGCAAATTAGGTCTGGGATAGGTCTGGGATTTGCCCTCATCAGGCTCATACTTTCGCATTCTTCTCATACTTGTTGAACTGATCCTGGGTTTTTTCTGGTTTGGATCACTTAGTAATGTGGTACCACACTGAAACAGTCGATTAAACCAGGTTTCGATCAATATTTTTGAGGATAACGCATGTTAGGTCTAGGTTAGGCCCGGGATTTTCATTCATCAGACTCATACTTTCGCATTCTTCACATACTTGTTGAACGGATCCTGGGTTTTTTCTGGTTTGGATCACTTAGTAATGTGGTACCACACTGAAACAGTCGATTAAACCAGGTTTCGATCAATATTTTTGAGGATAACGCATGTTAGGCCTAGGTTAGGCCTGGGATTTGCTCTCATCAGGCTCATTCTTTCGCATATTTCTCATATTTGATGGCTAGATCCTGGGCTTTTTCTGGATTGCATCACGTAGTAATGAAGTACGACACTGAAACAGTCAATTAAACCTGGTTTGGATCAATAGTTTAGAGGATAACGCAAATTAGGTCTGGGATAGGTCTGGGATTTGCCCTCATCAGGCTCATACTTTCGCATTCTTCTCATACTTGTTGAACTGATCCTGGGTTTTTTCTGGTTTGGATCACTTAGTAATGTGGTACCACACTGAAACAGTCGATTAAACCAGGTTTCGATCAATATTTTTGAGGATAACGCATGTTAGGTCTAGGTTAGGTCTGGGATTTGCTCTCATCAGGCACATTCTTTCGCATATTTCTCATACTTGATGGCTAGATCCTGGGCTGTTTCTGGATTCTATGACATAGTAATGTGGCACCACGCTGAAACAGTGAATTAAACCTGGTTTCGATCAATATTTTAGAGGATAACGCAAGTTAGGTCTAGGTTAGGCCTGGGATTTGCCCTCATCAGGGTCATACTTTCGCAGTTTTATCATACATGTTGACCTGATCGAGGGTTTTTTCTGCTTTGGATCACGTAGTAAAATGGTACCACACTGAAACATTCCATTAAACCTGGTCTTGATAAATATTTTAGAGGATAACACATGTTAGGTTTGGGTTAGGTCTAGGATTTGCCCTCATCAGGCTCATACTTTCGCATATTTCTCATACTTCATGGCTAGATCCTGGGCTGTTTCTGGATTGTATCACGTAGTAATGTGGTACCACGCTGAAACAGTCAATTATACCTGGTTTCGATCAATATTTTAGAGGATAACGCAAGTTAGGTCTGGCATAGGTCTGGGATTCGCCCTCATCAGGCTCATACTTTCGCATTTTTCACATACTTGTTGGACTGATCCTGGGTTTTTTCTGGTTTGGATCACGTAGTAATGTGGAACCACACTGAAACAGTCGATTAAACCTGGTTTCGATCAATATTTTAGAGGATAACGCAAGTTATGTCTGGGATTGGTCTGGGATTTGACCTCATCAGACTCATACTTTCGCATTTTTCACATACTTGTTGAACTGATCCTGGGTTTTTTCTGGTTTGGATCACGTAGTAATGTGGAACCACACTGAAACAGTCGATTAAACCTGGTTTCGATCAATATTTTTGAGGATAACGCATGTTAGGTCTAGGTTAGGCCTGGGATTTTCACTCATCAGACTCATACTTTCGCATTCTTCACATACTTGTTGAACGGATCCTGGGTTTTTTCTGGTTTGGATCACGTTGTAATGTGGGACCACACTGAAACAATCAATTAAACCTGGTCTTGATAAATATTTTAGAGGATAACGCATGTTAGGTTTGGGTTAGGTCTAGGATTTGCCCTCAGCAGGTTCATTGTTTAAATATCGCGTGAGTCCGAGACGGAGAAACTCGGCCGCGATGCCCGTATCTATATTGAGTTCGCGGAATTCTAGATGGTTGTGCTGACGTGGAAATTTTCCATCGTTCAGTTTCGTATACCGCGGCTATTTACGGTTTTTTTCCAGTTAGCTTCACGGGAATTCTCGAGTTTTGAGAGAAATTCTAGGAATTGTGTTGCTAGCGACGAGAAAGAGAGAGAAACGAGATCTATCGAACAAAGATCGATAGACGGAACGCGGCAGCGCCGCGCCGTGGCCACGCAGCGAGGAGCGGCCCGGGGCCCAGCAGCGCGATGCGTCGCTAACCAGTACTGCGCCTGCGCGACGGAGCGAGCCGGGGCCGTGGCTGCTTGCAGATCGTCACGCTTCAGTACTGAGCCGTCGGTGATCCAGAGCAGACCTATTTACGATCTCGCTCCGGTTTTCAATCGAAGCTCAGACGAGTGTGAGCTAAGCTCGCTCGTAAGTAGAGACAGCAAGTGGACAGCGATAATAATTTATTGGAAAGTCTCGTCATCGTGACTTGAGATTTTCCCAGAGATAGGACAATCTGCCTGTTGTTGTAGCGATCGCACGGCACGCCGGGTGTGAAGCGATCGTAGACGCAGGAGTGTGATTGAACGTTGCCGGTCGTGGATGCGACTGCGACGTTGGAGACTCGGTGTCGATCGCCTTGAGTCTTCTTCCAATTATCCGGTTAGAGCTACTGGAAGGCTGATACTGATATACTAGTATCGCCTGGTGGTAGTTCACCGTTTGTAGAAGTCGTACGAAACCCACTGAAGCCACCCGTCCTGTGTACCGTAGAGAGTACACCGACCGGTGGGGTGGAAAGTTTCACCGACCAGTCTGGAGCTATACGGCGTAGGAGCAACCGGAAGGTAGATATTCAGGAAGGATATCACCTCGTGGTGCTCTCCGTGCATCGGGCTTCGGAGAACCCGTTCCAATATACCGTCGTGAGGGGACAATAAGTAGAGCCTAAGCGTACGGTGGAGCAAAGGGTTCGAAGAGCCTTCCTCCCACCTCTACACCTACTACCAGCTATGAGTCGACCACACTGGGCTGTAAAAGTAGGGTGGATAGGTTAGCAGGGGAATTTCGTCCTAATCTGGCGAGCCGCAGGCCAGTTCCTCGAACTAAAGGAGCCGCCGTCGAGGCCGCTACGGCTGGCTGTCGGGCATTCCTGGCTGAAAGGAATCGCTGGCTAGGCAGCTGCGTAGGCAGGCCGCAGGTCCCTCCTGAGGAGCAGCTGACGAGGGAGCCGAACCAGGACAAGACGTCCTCTTGCGTAGGTGGTGTCCAGACGCCACTCGCACGGTGAGCGTGCTCGCGGGATATAGCCTCTTGGAGCCTTACAACCTCCATTTGGTTTCCCGTCCGTGGCATTGCGAGAGCGAACCCGGTAGATAGGAGGAGATCTTCATCTACCCGGTTGTGCACGTCGGTGAGATCGTAAGAAACGAATCTCATCGACCAGAAAGAATATACAGTCCACTGGTTAGAGCGCTAACTTGCCAGCCAGCTCTCCCCTCCAAACACACTAGACTGTCGCTGGAGCGCGAGATAAGCAGCTGACGCGCGCGTTAACGTGTAAGCTGTCCGCAAAATATTCATACTTTGCTGTACAATTGTGTTACAGAAGGCCTCCACCAAGGTAAATGAATTAGGAGAAAGCAAAGAGGAGACCGGCCGGAAAAGTGAGCCGTGTTTTCCGCAATTTTTTGTTTTCCTTTATATTTATTTTCACATTTTAGTTTTGTAAGAAATTATATTTTGTAAAATAAATTTAACTTTTTTTGTAAAAGTTGTAACTGTTTCTCTACCTGTCTGTTCCCTCATCCGGACCCACGTTAAAGTCCCTTAGTACTTTAACACTCATACTTTCGCATATCTCTCATACTTCATGGCTAGATCCTGGGCTGTTTCTGGATTGTATCACGTAGTAATGTGGTACCACGCTGAAACAGTCAATTGAACCTGGTTTCGATCAATATTTTAGAGAATAATTCATGTTAGGACTAGGTTAGGTCTGGGATTTGCTCTCATCAGGCTCGTTCTTTCGCAAATTTCTCATACTTGATGGCTAGATCCTGGGCTTTTTCTGGATTGCATCACGTAGTAATGAAGTACAACACTGAAACAGTCAATTAAACCTGGTTTCCATCAATATCTTAGAGGACAACGCAAGTTAGGTCTGGGATAGGTCTGGGATTTGCCCTCATCAGGCTCATACTTTCGCGTTTTTCACATACTTGTTGAACAGATCCTGGGTTTTTTCTGGTTTGGATCACGTAGTAGTGTGGTACCACACTGAAACAGTCCATTAAACCTGGTTTGGATCAATATTTTAGAGGATAACGCATGTTAGGTCTAGGTTAGGTCTGGAATTTTCACTCATCAGACTCATAATTTCGCATTCTTCACATACTTGTTGAGCGGATCCTGGGTTTTTTCTGGTTTGGTTCACGTAGTAATGTGGTACCACACTGAAACATCCGATTAAACCTGGTTTCGATCAATATTTTAGAGGATAACGCAAGTTAGGTCTGGGATAGGTCTGGGATTTGACCTCATCAGACGCATACTTTCGCACACTTCACATACTCGTTGAACAGATCCTGGGTTTTTTCTGGTTTGGATCACGTAGTAATGTGGGACCACACTGAAACAATCAATAAAACCTGGTTTCCATCAATATTTTAGAGGACAACGCAAGTTAGGTCTGGGATTTGCCCTTATCAGGCTCATACTTTCGCGTTTTTCACATACTTGTTGAACAGATCCTGGGTTTTTTCTGGTTTGGATCCCGTAGTAGTGTGCTACCACACTGAAACAGTCCATTAAACCTGGTTTCGATCAATATTTTACAGGATAACGCAAGTTAGGTCTGGGTTAGGTCTGGGATTAGCCCTCATCAGACTCATACTTTCGCACACTTCACATACTCGTTGACGAGATCCTGTGTTTTTTTCTGGTTTGGATCACGTAGTAATGTGGTACCACAGTGAAACAGTCGATTAAACCTGGTCTTGATAAATATTTTAGAGGATAACGCATGTTAGGTCTGGGTCAGGTCTAGAATTTGCCCACATCATGCTCATACTTTCGCATCTTTCTCATACATCATGGCTAGATCCTGGGCTATTTCTGGATTGTATCACGTAGTAATGTGGTACCACGCCGAAACAGTCAATTAAACCTGGTTTCGATCAATATTTTTGAGGATAACGCAAGTTAGGTCTGGGATAGGTCTGGGATTCGCCCTCATCAGGCTCATACTTTCGCGTTTTTCACATACTTGTTGAACTGATCCTGGGTTTTTTCTGGTTTGGATCACGTAGTAATGTGGCACCACACTGAAACAGTCCATTAAACCTGGTTTCGATCAATATTTTATAGAATAATTCATGTTAGGTCTAGATTAGGTCTGGCATTTGCTCTCATCAGGCTCATTCTTTCACATATTTCTCATACTTGATGGCTTGATCCTGGGCTTTTTCTGGATTGCATCACGTAGTAATGTAGTACCACACTGAAATAGTCAATTAAACCTGGTTTCCATCAATATTTTAGAGGACAACGCAACTTAGGTCTGAGATAGGTCTGGGATTTGCCCTCATCCGGGACATACTTTCGCGTTTTTCACATACTTGTTGAACAGATCCTGGGTTTTTTCTGGATTGGATCGCGCAGTAATGTGGTACCACACTGAAACAGTCCACTAAACCTGGTTTCGATCAATATTTTAGAGGATAACGAAAGTTATGTCTAGGTTAGGCCTGGGATTTGACCTCATCAGGCTCATACTTTCGCGTTTTTCACATACTTGTTGAACGGGTCTTGGGTTTTTTCTGGTGTGGATCACGTAGTAATGTGGTACCACACTGAAACAATCAATTAAACCTGGTCTTGATAAATATTTCAGAGGATAACGCATGTTAGGTCTGGGTTAGGTCTAGGATTTGCCCTCATCAGGCTCATACTTTCGCATATTTCTCATACTTCATGGCTGGATCCTGGGCTATTTCTGGATCGGATCACGTAGTAATGTGGTACCACACTGAAACAGTCAATTTAACCAGGTTTCGATCAATATTTTAGAGAATAATTCATGTTCGGTCTAGGTTAGGTCTGGGATTTGCTCTCATCTGGCTCATTCTTTCGCATATTTCTCATACTTGATGGCTAGAACCTGGGCTTTTTCTAGATTGCATCACGTGGTAATGTAGTACTACACAGAAACAGTCAATGAAACCAGGTTTCCATCAATATTTTAGAGGACAACGCAAGTTAGGTCTAGGTAAGGCCTGAGATGTTCACTGATTAGACTCATACTTTCGCATTCTTCTCATACTTGTTGAACAGATCCTGGGTTTTTTCTGGTTTGGATCACGTAGTAATGTGGTACCACACTGAAACATTCAATTAAACCGGGTCTTGATAAATATTTTAGAGGATAACGCATGTTAGGTCTGGGTTACGTCTGTGATTTGCCCTCATAAGGGTCATACTTTCGCAGTTTTAACATGCATGTTGACCTGATCGAGGGTTTTTTTTGCTTTGGATCACGTAGTAAAGTGGTACCACACTAAAACAGTCAATTAAACCTGGTTTCGAACAATATTTTAGAGGATAACGCATGTTAGGTCTGGGATTGGTCTGGGATTAGCCCTCATCAGACTCATACTTTCGCACACTTCACATACTCGTTGACAAGATCCTGGGTTTTTTTCTGGTTTGGATCACGTAGTAATGTGGTACCACACTGAAACAGTCGATTAAACCAGGTTTCGATCAATATTTTTGAGGATAACGCATGTTAGGTCTAGGTTAGGCCCGGGATTTTCACTCATCAGACTCATACTTTCGCATTCTTCACATACTTGTTGAACGGATCCTGGGTTTTTTCTGGTTTGGATCACTTAGTAATGTGGTACCACACTGAAACAGTCGATTAAACCAGGTTTCGATCAATATTTTTGAGGATAACGCATGTTAGGTCTAGGTTAGGCCTGGGATTTGCTCTCATCAGGTTCATTCTTTCGCATATTTCTCATATTTGATGGCTAGATCCTGGGCTTTTTCTGGATTGCATCACGTAGTAATGAAGTACGACACAGAAACAGTCAATTAAACCTGGTTTCCATCAATATCTTAGAGGACAACGCAAGTTAGGTCTGGCATAGGTCTGGGATTCGCCCTCATCAGGCTCATACTTTCGCGTTTTTCACATAGTTGTTGAACAGATCCTGGGGTTTTTCTGGTTTGTATCACGTAGTAGTGTGGTACCACACTGAAACAGTCAATTAAACCTGGTTTCCATCAATATTTTAGAGGATAACGCAAGTTAGGTCTGGCATAGGTATGGGATTCGCCCTCATCAGGCTCATACTTTCGCGTTTTTCACATACTTGTTGAACAGATCCTGGGTTTTTTCTGGTTTGGATCACGTAGTAGTGTGGTACCACACTGAAACATTCAATTAAACCGGGTCTTGATAAATATTTTAGAGGATAACGCATGTTAGGTCTGGGTTACGTCTGTGATTTGCCCTCATAAGGGTCATACTTTCGCAGTTTTAACATGCATGTTGACCTGATCGAGGGTTTTTTTTGCTTTGGATCACGTAGTAAAGTGGTACCACACTAAAACAGTCAATTAAACCTGGTTTCGAACAATATTTTAGAGGATAACGCATGTTAGGTCTGGGATTGGTCTGGGATTAGCCCTCATCAGACTCATACTTTCGCACACTTCACATACTCGTTGAACAGATCCTGAGTTATTTTCTGGTTTGGATCACATAGTAATGTGGTACCACACCGAAACAGTCGATTAAACCAGGTTTCGATCAATATTTTTGAGGATAACGCATGTTAGGTCTAGGTTAGGCCTGGGATTTTCACTGATCAAACTCATACTTTCGCATTCTTCACATACTTGTTGAACGGATCCTGGGTTTTTTCTGGTTTGTATCACGTAGTAGTGTGGTACCACACTGAAACAGTCCATTAAACCTGGTTTGGATCAATATTTTAGAGGACAACGCATGTTAGGTCTAGGTTAGCCCTGGGATTTTCACTCATCGGACTCATACTTTCGCATTCTTCTCATACTTGTTGAACTGATCCTGGGTTTTTTCTGGTTTGGATCACTTAGTAATGTGGTACCACACTGAAACAGTCGATTAAACCAGGTTTCGATCAATATTTTTGAGGATAACGCATGTTAGGTCTAGGTTAGGTCTGGGATTTGCTGTCATCAGGCACATTCTTTCGCATATTTCTCATACTTGATGGCTAGATCCTGGGCTGTTTCTGGATTCTATGACATAGTAATGTGGCACCACGCTGAAACAGTGAATTAAACCTGGTTTCGATCAATATTTTAGAGGATAACGCAAGTTAGGTCTAGGTCAGGCCTGGGATTTGCCCTCATCAGGGTCATACTTTCGCAGTTTTATCATACATGTTGACCTGATCGAGGGTTTTTTCTGCTTTGGATCACGTAGTAAAGTGGTACCACACTGAAACATTCCATTAAACCTGGTCTTGATAAATATTTTAGAGGATAACGCATGTTAGGTTTGGGTTAGGTCTAGGATTTGCCCTCATCAGGCTCATACTTTCGCATATTTCTCATACTTCATGGCTAGATCCTGGGCTGTTCCTCGATTGTATCACGTAGTAATGTGGTACCACGCTGAAACAGACAATTATACCTGGTTTCGATCAATATTTTAGAGGATAACGCAAGTTAGGTCTGGCATAGGTCTGGGATTCGCCCTCATCAGGCTCATACTTTCGCATTTTTCACATACTTGTTGAACTGATTCTGGGTTTTTTCTGGTTTGGATCACGTAGTAATGTGGAACCACACTGAAACAGTCGATTAAACCTGGTTTCGATCAATATTTTAGAGGATAACGCAAGTTATGTCTGGGATTGGTCTGGGATTTGACCTCATCAGACTCATACTTTCGCATTTTTCACATACTTGTTGAACTGATCCTGGGTTTTTTCTGGTTTGGATCACGTAGTAATGTGGAACCACACTGAAACAGTCGATTAAACCTGGTTTCGATCAATATTTTAGAGGATAACGCAAGTTAAGTCTGGGATTGGTCTGGGATTTGACCTCATCAAACTCATACTTTCGCATTCTTCACATACTTGTTGAACGGATCCTGGGTTTTTTCTGGTATGGATCCCGTAGTAGTGTGCTACCACACTGAAACAGTCCATTAAACCTTGTTTCGCTCAATATTTTAGAGGATAACGCATGTTAGGTCAAGGTTAGGTCTAAGATTTGCCCTCATCAGGCTCACAGTTTCGCGTTTTTCACATACTTGTTGAACAGATCCTGGGTTTTTTCTGGTTTGGATCCCGTAGTAGTGTGCTACCACACTGAAACAGTCCATTAAACCTGGTTTCGATCAATATTTTACAGGATAACGCAAGTTAGGTCTGGGTTAGGTCTGGGATTAGCCCTCATCAGACTCATACTTTCGCACACTTCACATACTCGTTGACGAGATCCTGTGTTTTTTTCTGGTTTGGATCACGTAGTAATGTGGTACCACAGTGAAACAGTCGATTAAACCTGGTTTCGATCAATATTTTTGAGGATAACGCATGTTAGGTCTGGGATAGGTCTGGGATTTGCCCTCATCAGGCTCATACTTTCCCAGTTGTAACATGCATGTTGACCTGATCGAGGGTTTTTTCTGCTTTTGATCACGTAGTAAAGTGGTACCACACTGAAACAGTCCATTAAACCTGGTTTGCATCAATATTTTAGAGGATAACGCATGTTAGGTCTAGGTTAGCCCCGAGATTTTCACTCATCAGACTCATACTTTCGCATTCTTCACATACTTGATGAACGGATCCTGGGTTTTTTCTGGTTTGGTTCACGTAGTAATGTGGTACCACACTGAAACATTCAATAAAACCTGGTCTTGATAAATATTTTAGAGGATAACGCATGTTAGGTCTGGGTCAGGTCTAGAATTTGCCCACATCATGCTCATACTTTCGCATCTTTCTCATACATCATGGCTAGATCCTGGGCTATTTCTGGATTGTATCACGTAGTAATGTGGTACCACGCCGAAACAGTCAATTAAACCTGGTTTCGATCAATATTTTTGAGGATAACGCAAGTTAGGTCTGGGATAGGTCTGGGATTCGCCCTCATCAGGCTCATACTTTCGCGTTTTTCACATACTTGTTGAACTGATGTTGGGTTTTTTCTGGTTTGGATCACGTAGTAATGTGGCACCACACTGAAACAGTCCATTAAACCTGGTTTCGATCAATATTTTATAGAATAATTCATGTTAGGTCTAGATTAGGTCTGGCATTTGCTCTCATCAGGCTCATTCTTTCACATATTTCTCATACTTGATGGCTTGATCCTGGGCTTTTTCTGGATTGCATCACGTAGTAATGTAGTACCACACTGAAATAGTCAATTAAACCTGGTTTCCATCAATATTTTAGAGGACAACGCAACTTAGGTCTGAGATAGGTCTGGGATTTGCCCTCATCCGGGACATACTTTCGCGTTTTTCACATACTTGTTGAACAGATCCTGGGTTTTTTCTGGATTGGATCGCGCAGTAATGTGGTACCACACTGAAACAGTCCACTAAACCTGGTTTCGATCAATATTTTAGAGGATAACGAAAGTTATGTCTAGGTTAGGCCTGGGATTTGACCTCATCAGGCTCATACTTTCGCGTTTTTCACATACTTGTTGAACGGGTCTTGGGTTTTTTCTGGTGTGGATCACGTAGTAATGTGGTACCACACTGAAACAATCAATTAAACCTGGTCTTGATAAATATTTCAGAGGATAACGCATGTTAGGTCTGGGTTAGGTCTAGGATTTGCCCTCATCAGGCTCATACTTTCGCATATTTCTCATACTTCATGGCTGGATCCTGGGCTATTTCTGGATCGGATCACGTAGTAATGTGGTACCACACTGAAACAGTCAATTTAACCAGGTTTCGATCAATATTTTAGAGAATAATTCATGTTCGGTCTAGGTTAGGTCTGGGATTTGCTCTCATCTGGCTCATTCTTTCGCATATTTCTCATACTTGATGGCTAGAACCTGGGCTTTTTCTAGATTGCATCACGTGGTAATGTAGTACTACACAGAAACAGTCAATGAAACCAGGTTTCCATCAATATTTTAGAGGACAACGCAAGTTAGGTCTAGGTAAGGCCTGAGATGTTCACTGATTAGACTCATACTTTCGCATTCTTCTCATACTTGTTGAACAGATCCTGGGTTTTTTCTGGTTTGGATCACGTAGTAATGTGGTACCACACTGAAACATTCAATTAAACCGGGTCTTGATAAATATTTTAGAGGATAACGCATGTTAGGTCTGGGTTACGTCTGTGATTTGCCCTCATAAGGGTCATACTTTCGCAGTTTTAACATGCATGTTGACCTGATCGAGGGTTTTTTTTGCTTTGGATCACGTAGTAAAGTGGTACCACACTAAAACAGTCAATTAAACCTGGTTTCGAACAATATTTTAGAGGATAACGCATGTTAGGTCTGGGATTGGTCTGGGATTAGCCCTCATCAGACTCATACTTTCGCACACTTCACATACTCGTTGACAAGATCCTGGGTTTTTTTCTGGTTTGGATCACGTAGTAATGTGGTACCACACTGAAACAGTCGATTAAACCAGGTTTCGATCAATATTTTTGAGGATAACGCATGTTAGGTCTAGGTTAGGCCCGGGATTTTCACTCATCAGACTCATACTTTCGCATTCTTCACATACTTGTTGAACGGATCCTGGGTTTTTTCTGGTTTGGATCACTTAGTAATGTGGTACCACACTGAAACAGTCGATTAAACCAGGTTTCGATCAATATTTTTGAGGATAACGCATGTTAGGTCTAGGTTAGGCCTGGGATTTGCTCTCATCAGGTTCATTCTTTCGCATATTTCTCATATTTGATGGCTAGATCCTGGGCTTTTTCTGGATTGCATCACGTAGTAATGAAGTACGACACAGAAACAGTCAATTAAACCTGGTTTCCATCAATATCTTAGAGGACAACGCAAGTTAGGTCTGGCATAGGTCTGGGATTCGCCCTCATCAGGCTCATACTTTCGCGTTTTTCACATAGTTGTTGAACAGATCCTGGGGTTTTTCTGGTTTGTATCACGTAGTAGTGTGGTACCACACTGAAACAGTCAATTAAACCTGGTTTCCATCAATATTTTAGAGGATAACGCAAGTTAGGTCTGGCATAGGTATGGGATTCGCCCTCATCAGGCTCATACTTTCGCGTTTTTCACATACTTGTTGAACAGATCCTGGGTTTTTTCTGGTTTGGATCACGTAGTAGTGTGGTACCACACTGAAACATTCAATTAAACCGGGTCTTGATAAATATTTTAGAGGATAACGCATGTTAGGTCTGGGTTACGTCTGTGATTTGCCCTCATAAGGGTCATACTTTCGCAGTTTTAACATGCATGTTGACCTGATCGAGGGTTTTTTTTGCTTTGGATCACGTAGTAAAGTGGTACCACACTAAAACAGTCAATTAAACCTGGTTTCGAACAATATTTTAGAGGATAACGCATGTTAGGTCTGGGATTGGTCTGGGATTAGCCCTCATCAGACTCATACTTTCGCACACTTCACATACTCGTTGAACAGATCCTGAGTTATTTTCTGGTTTGGATCACATAGTAATGTGGTACCACACCGAAACAGTCGATTAAACCAGGTTTCGATCAATATTTTTGAGGATAACGCATGTTAGGTCTAGGTTAGGCCTGGGATTTTCACTCATCAAACTCATACTTTCGCATTCTTCACATACTTGTTGAACGGATCCTGGGTTTTTTCTGGTTTGTATCACGTAGTAGTGTGGTACCACACTGAAACAGTCCATTAAACCTGGTTTGGATCAATATTTTAGAGGACAACGCATGTTAGGTCTAGGTTAGCCCTGGGATTTTCACTCATCGGACTCATACTTTCGCATTCTTCTCATACTTGTTGAACTGATCCTGGGTTTTTTCTGGTTTGGATCACTTAGTAATGTGGTACCACACTGAAACAGTCGATTAAACCAGGTTTCGATCAATATTTTTGAGGATAACGCATGTTAGGTCTAGGTTAGGTCTGGGATTTGCTGTCATCAGGCACATTCTTTCGCATATTTCTCATACTTGATGGCTAGATCCTGGGCTGTTTCTGGATTCTATGACATAGTAATGTGGCACCACGCTGAAACAGTGAATTAAACCTGGTTTCGATCAATATTTTAGAGGATAACGCAAGTTAGGTCTAGGTCAGGCCTGGGATTTGCCCTCATCAGGGTCATACTTTCGCAGTTTTATCATACATGTTGACCTGATCGAGGGTTTTTTCTGCTTTGGATCACGTAGTAAAGTGGTACCACACTGAAACATTCCATTAAACCTGGTCTTGATAAATATTTTAGAGGATAACGCATGTTAGGTTTGGGTTAGGTCTAGGATTTGCCCTCATCAGGCTCATACTTTCGCATATTTCTCATACTTCATGGCTAGATCCTGGGCTGTTTCTGGATTGTATCACGTAGTAATGTGGTACCACGCTGAAACAGACAATTATACCTGGTTTCGATCAATATTTTAGAGGATAACGCAAGTTAGGTCTGGCATAGGTCTGGGATTCGCCCTCATCAGGCTCATACTTTCGCATTTTTCACATACTTGTTGAACTGATCCTGGGTTTTTTCTGGTTTGGATCACGTAGTAATGTGGAACCACACTGAAACAGTCGATTAAACCTGGTTTCGATCAATATTTTAGAGGATAACGCAAGTTATGTCTGGGATTGGTCTGGGATTTGACCTCATCAGACTCATACTTTCGCATTTTTCACATACTTGTTGAACTGATCCTGGGTTTTTTCTGGTTTGGATCACGTAGTAATGTGGAACCACACTGAAACAGTCGATTAAACCTGGTTTCGATCAATATTTTAGAGGATAACGCAAGTTAAGTCTGGGATTGGTCTGGGATTTGACCTCATCAAACTCATACTTTCGCATTCTTCACATACTTGTTGAACGGATCCTGGGTTTTTTCTGGTATGGATCCCGTAGTAGTGTGCTACCACACTGAAACAGTCCATTAAACCTTGTTTCGCTCAATATTTTAGAGGATAACGCATGTTAGGTCAAGGTTAGGTCTAAGATTTGCCCTCATCAGGCTCACAGTTTCGCGTTTTTCACATTCTTGTTGAACAGATCCTGGGTTTTTGCTGGTTTGGATCACGAAGTAGTGTGGTACCATACTGAAACAGTCCATTAAACCTGGTTTCGCTTAATATTTTAGAGGATAACGCATGTTAGGTCTGGGATAGGTCTGGGATTTGCCCTCGTCAGACTCATACTTTCGCACACTTCACATACTCGTTGAACAGATCCTGGGTTATTTTCTGGTTTGGATCACATAGTAATGTGGTACCACACCGAAACAGTCGATTAAACCAGGTTTCGATCAATATTTTTGAGGATAACGCATGTTAGGTCTAGGTTAGGCCTGGGATTTTCACTCATCAGACTCATACTTTCGCATTCTTCACATACTTGTTGAACGGATCCTGGGTTTTTTCTGGTTTGGATCACGTTGTAATGTGGGACCACACTGAAACAATCAATTAAACCTGGTCTTGATAAATATTTTAGAGGATAACGCATGTTAGGTTTGGGTTAGGTCTAGGATTTGCCCTCAGCAGGTTCATTGTTTAAATATCGCGTGAGTCCGAGACGGAGAAACTCGGCCGCGATGCCCGTATCTATATTGAGTTCGCGGAATTCTAGATGGTTGTGCTGACGTGGAAATTTTCCATCGTTCAGTTTCGTATACCGCGGCTATTTACGGTTTTTTTCCAGTTAGCTTCACGGGAATTCTCGAGTTTTGAGAGAAATTCTAGGAATTGTGTTGCTAGCGACGAGAAAGAGAGAGAAACGAGATCTATCGAACAAAGATCGATAGACGGAACGCGGCAGCGCCGCGCCGTGGCCACGCAGCGAGGAGCGGCCCGGGGCCCAGCAGCGCGATGCGTCGCTAACCAGTACTGCGCCTGCGCGACGGAGCGAGCCGGGGCCGTGGCTGCTTGCAGATCGTCACGCTTCAGTACTGAGCCGTCGGTGATCCAGAGCAGACCTATTTACGATCTCGCTCCGGTTTTCAATCGAAGCTCAGACGAGTGTGAGCTAAGCTCGCTCGTAAGTAGAGACAGCAAGTGGACAGCGATAATAATTTATTGGAAAGTCTCGTCATCGTGACTTGAGATTTTCCCAGAGATAGGACAATCTGCCTGTTGTTGTAGCGATCGCACGGCACGCCGGGTGTGAAGCGATCGTAGACGCAGGAGTGTGATTGAACGTTGCCGGTCGTGGATGCGACTGCGACGTTGGAGACTCGGTGTCGATCGCCTTGAGTCTTCTTCCAATTATCCGGTTAGAGCTACTGGAAGGCTGATACTGATATACTAGTATCGCCTGGTGGTAGTTCACCGTTTGTAGAAGTCGTACGAAACCCACTGATGCCACCCGTCCTGTGTACCGTAGAGAGTATACCGACCGGTGGGGTGGAAAGTTTCACCGACCAGTCTGGAGCTATACGGCGTAGGAGCAACCGGAAGGTAGATATTCAGGAAGGATATCACCTCGTGGTGCTCTCCGTGCATCGGGCTTCGGAGAACCCGTTCCAATATACCGTCGTGAGGGGACAATAAGTAGAGCCTAAGCGTACGGTGGAGCAAAGGGTTCGAAGAGGCTTCCTCCCACCTCTACACCTACTACCAGCTGTGAGTCGACCACACTGGGCTGTAAAAGTAGGGTGGATAGGTTAGCAGGGGAATTTCGTCCTAATCTGGCGAGCCGCAGGCCAGTTCCTCGAACTAAAGGAGCCGCCGTCGAGGCCGCTACGGCTGGCTGTCGGGCATTCCTGGCTGAAAGGAATCGCTGGCTAGGCAGCTGCGTAGGCAGGCCGCAGGTCCCTCCTGAGGAGCAGCTGACGAGGGAGCCGAACCAGGACAAGACGTCCTCTTGCGAAGGTGGTGTCCAGACGCCACTCGCACGGTGAGCGTGCTCGCGGGATATAGCCTCTTGGAGCCTTACAACCTCCATTTGGTTTCCCGTCCGTGGCATTGCGAGAGCGAACCCGGTAGATAGGAGGAGATCTTCATCTACCCGGTTGTGCACGTCGGTGAGATCGTAAGAAACGAATCTCATCGACCAGAAAGAATATACAGTCCACTGGTTAGAGCGCTAACTTGCCAGCCAGCTCTCCCCTCCAAACACACTAGACTGTCGCTGGAGCGCGAGATAAGCAGCTGACGCGCGCGTTAACGTGTAAGCTGTCCGCAAAATATTCATACTTTGCTGTACAATTGTGTTACAGAAGGCCTCCACCAAGGTAAATGAATTAGGAGAAAGCAAAGAGGAGACCGGCCGGAAAAGTGAGCCGTGTTTTCCGCAATTTTTTGTTTTCCTTTATATTTATTTTCACATTTTAGTTTTGTAAGAAATTATATTTTGTAAAATAAATTTAACTTTTTTTGTAAAAGTTGTAACTGTTTCTCTACCTGTCTGTTCCCTCATCCGGACCCACGTTAAAGTCCCTTAGTACTTTAACACTCATACTTTCGCATATCTCTCATACTTCATGGCTAGATCCTGGGCTGTTTCTGGATTGTATCACGTAGTAATGTGGTACCACGCTGAAACAGTCAATTGAACCTGGTTTCGATCAATATTTTAGAGAATAATTCATGTTAGGACTAGGTTAGGTCTGGGATTTGCTCTCATCAGGCTCGTTCTTTCGCAAATTTCTCATACTTGATGGCTAGATCCTGGGCTTTTTCTGGATTGCATCACGTAGTAATGAAGTACAACACTGAAACAGTCAATTAAACCTGGTTTCCATCAATATCTTAGAGGACAACGCAAGTTAGGTCTGGGATAGGTCTGGGATTTGCCCTCATCAGGCTCATACTTTCGCGTTTTTCACATACTTGTTGAACAGATCCTGGGTTTTTTCTGGTTTGGATCACGTAGTAGTGTGGTACCACACTGAAACAGTCCATTAAACCTGGTTTGGATCAATATTTTAGAGGATAACGCATGTTAGGTCTAGGTTAGGTCTGGGATTTTCACTCATCAGACTCATACTTTCGCATTCTTCACATACTTGTTGAGCGGATCCTGGGTTTTTTCTGGTTTGGTTCACGTAGTAATGTGGTACCACACTGAAACATCCGATTAAACCTGGTTTCGATCAATATTTTAGAGGATAACGCAAGTTAGGTCTGGGATAGGTCTGGGATTTGCCCTCATCAGGCTCATACTTTCGCGTTTTTCACATACTTGTTGAACAGATCCTGGGTTTTTTCTGGTTTGGATCCCGTAGTAATGTGGTACCACACGGAAACAGGCCATTAAACCTGGTTTCGATCAATATTTTAGAAGATAACGCATGTTAGGTCTAAGTTAGGCCTGGGATATGCCCTCATCAGACACATACTTTCGCGTTTTTCACATACTTGTTGAACAGATCCTGGGTTTTTTCTGGTTTGGATCACGTAGTAGTGTGGTACCACACTGAAACAGTCCATTAAACCTGGTTTGTATCAATATTTTAGAGGATAACGCATGTTAGGTCTAGGTTAGGTCTGGGATTTTCACTCATCAGACTCATACTTTCGCATTCTTCACATACTTGTTGAGCGGATCCTGGGTTTTTTCTGGTTTGGTTCACGTAGTAATGTGGTACCACACTGAAACATCCGATTAAACCTGGTTTCGATCAATATTTTAGAGGATAAGGCAAGTTAGGTCGGGGATAGGTCTGGGATTTGCCCTCATCAGGCTCATACTTTCGCGTTTTTCACATACTTGTTGAACAGATCCTGGGTTTTTTCTGGTTTGGATCCCGTAGTAGTGTGCTACCACACTGAAACAGTCCATTAAACCTGGTTTCGATCAATATTTTAGAGGATAACGCAAGTTAGGTCTGGGTTAGGTCTGGGATTAGCCCTCATCAGACTCATACTTTCGCACACTTCACATACTCGTTGACGAGATCCTGTGTTTTTTTCTGGTTTGGATCACATAGTAATGTGGTACCACAGTGAAACAGTCGATTAAACCTGGTTTCGATCAATATTTTTGAGGATAACGCATGTTAGGTCTGGGATAGGTCTGGGATTTGCCCTCATCAGGCTCATACTTTCCCAGTTGTAACATGCATGTTGACCTGATCGAGGGTTTTTTCTGCTTTGGATCAAGTAGTAAAGTGGTACCACAATAAAACAGTCAATTAAACCTGGTTTCGATCAATATTTTAGAGGATATCGTAAGTTAGGCCTGGGATTGGGCTGGGATTTGCCCTCATCAGACTCATACTTTCGCACACTTGACATACTCGTTGATCAGATCCTGGGTTTTTTCTGGTTTGGATCACGTAGTAATGTAGTACCACACTGAAGCAGTCAATTAAACCTGGTTTCCATCAATATTTTAGAGGACAACGCAAGTTAGGTCTGGGATAGGTCCGGGATTAGCCCTCATCAGACTCATACTTTTGCTTTCTTCACATACTCGTTGAACAGATCCTGGGTTATTTTCTGGTTTGGATCACGTAGTAATGAAGTACAATACTGAAACTGTCAATTAAACCTGGTTTCCATCAATATTTTAGAGGACAGCGCATGTTAGGTCTAGGTTAGGCCTGGGATTCGCCCTCATCAGGCTCATACTTTCGCGTTTTTCACATTCTAGTTGAACAGATCCTGGGTTTTTTCTGGTTTGGATCACCTAGTAATGTATTACCACACTGAGACAGTCCATTAAACCTGGTTTCGATCAATATTTTAGAGAAGAATTCATGTTAGGTCTAGTGTTAGGTCTGGGATTTGCTCTCATCAGGCTTGTACATTCGCATATTTCTCATACTTGATGGGCAGATTCTGGGCTTTTTCTGGTTTGGATCACGTAGTAATGTGGTACCACACGGAAACAGGCCATTAAACCTGGTTTCGATCAATATTTTAGAAGATAACGCATGTTAGGTCTAAGTTAGGCCTGGGATATGCCCTCATCAGACACATACTTTCGCATTCTTCACGTACTTGTTGAACAGCTCCTGGGTTTTTTTCTGGTTTGGATCACGTAGTAGTGTGATACCTCACTGAAACAGTCAATTAAACCTGGTTTCGATCAATATTTTACAGGATAACGCATGTTAGGTCTGGGATAGGTCTGGGATTTGCCCTCATCAGACTCATACTTTCGCATTCTTCACATACTCGTTGAAGGGATCCTGGGTTTTTACTGGTTCGGTTCACGTAGTAATGTGGTACCACACTGAAACATTCAATTAAACCTGGTCTTGATAAATATTTTAGAGGATAACGCATGTTAGGTCTGGGTAAGGTCTAGGATTTGCCCTCATCAGGCTCATACTTTCGCATATTTCTAATACTTCATGGCTAGATCCTGGGCTATTTCTGGATTGGATCACGCAGTAATGTGGTACCACACTGAAAGAGTCAATTAAACATGGGTTACCATCAATATTTTAGAGGACAACGCAAGTTAGGTCTGGCATAGGTCTGGGATTTGCCCTCATCAGGGTCACACTTTCGCTTTTTTCACATACTTGTTAAACAGATCCTGGATTTTCTGGTTTGGATCACGTAGTAATGTGGTACCACACTGAAACATTCAATTAAACCTGGTCTTGATAAATATTTTAGAGGATAACGCATGTTAGGTCTGGGTAAGGTCTAGGATTTGCCCTCATCAGGCTCATACTTTTTTTTTTTTTTTTTTTTTTTTTTTTTTTTGTCGTGGGGAAAATCTTCGAAAGACTCCCTCCCACCTCCTTGGGGAGAGGTGGGAGGGGTGTGTGGGATTCCCCGCGCCCGTACAACGACAGGCGCGGGACCGACCCACTAAAAACCCCACGGTGACCCTTCGGCACGCTTTGGGAGGATACCGGGAATCGCTCGAAGCATTCTTCCGGTATCCTCCCCGTGCCCGCGCTTTCGCGCCCATCCCCCGGGGGGACAATCGGTCCCCCCAGTAGACACACTGCCTCATAGCGGCGGGACGCGGCCACTCCATCCCGCCGCTATCCGTCCCGGGGCCGCGTTTAGTGGCGGCTGCGAGCCCCAACTCGCAGCCGCCCGCGACCCCGTTTCCACCCCTCGGCGGCCGGGCGTTCATGGCCGCACCAGACCGCCGAGGGTGCCTCCCCTTGCGTTGGACCGGTAGGGGGAGGAACTCCTACCCCCAACCGGTCCGACCCGGCGCCGCCTGGCGGGAGGAGGGTCCCCTCAGGACCCCCCTCCCAGCCTAGGTCATCCGCCACGCCGAGGCATCAGGCTCATACTTTCGCATATTTCTAATACTTCATGGCTAGATCCTGGGCTATTTCTGGATTGGATCACGTAGTAATGTGGAACCACACTGAAACAGTCAATTAAATCTGGGTTACCATCAATATTTTAGAGTACAACGCAAGTTAGGTCTGGCATAGGTCTGGGATTTGCCCTCATCAGGGTCACACTTTCGCTTTTTTCACATACTTGTTAAACAGATCCTGGATTTTCTGGTTTGGATCACGCAGTAATGTGGTACCACACTGAAACGGTCCACTAAACCTGGTTTCGATCAATATTTTTGAGGATAACTCATGCTAGGTCTAGGTTTGGCCTGGGATTTGCCCCCATCAGACACATACTTTCGCATATTTCTCATACTTCATGGCTAGATCCTGGGCTATTTATGGATTGGGTCTCGTAGTAATGTGGCACCACACTGAAACAGTCGATTAAACCAGGTTTCGATCAATATTTTAGAGGATAACGCATGTTAGGTTTAGGTTAGGCCTGGGATTTTCACTCATCAGACTCATACTTTCGCATTCTTCACATACTTGTTGAACGGATCCTGTGTTTTTACTGCTTTTGATCACGTAGAAAAGTGGTACCACACTGAAACATTCAATTAAATCTGGTCTTGGTAAATATTTTAGAGGATAACGCATGTTAGGTCTGGGTAAGGTCTAGGATTTGTCCTCTTCAGGCTCATACTTTCGCATATTTCTAATACTTAATGGCTAGATCCTGGGCTCTTGCTGGATTGGATTGCGTAGTAATGTGGTACCACACTGAAACAGTCCATTAAACCTGGTTTCGATCAATATTTTAGAGAAGAATTCATGTTAGGTCTAGGTTAGGTCTGGGATTTGCTCTCATCAGGCTTGTACATTCGCATATTTCTCATACTTGATGGGCAGATTCTGGGCTTTATCTGGTTTGGATCACGTAGTAATGTGGTACCACACGGAAACAGGCCATTAAACCTGGTTTCGATCAATATTTTAGAAGATAACGCATGTTAGGTCTAAGTTAGGCCTGGGATATGCCCTCATCAGACACATACTTTCGCGTTTTTCACATACTTGTTGAACAGATCCTGGGTTTTTTCTGGTTTGGATCACGTAGTAGTGTGGTACCACACTGAAACAGTCCATTAAACCTGGTTTGTATCAATATTTTAGAGGATAACGCATGTTAGGTCTAGGTTAGGTCTGGGATTTTCACTCATCAGACTCATACTTTCGCATTCTTCACATACTTGTTGAGCGGATCCTGGGTTTTTTCTGGTTTGGTTCACGTAGTAATGTGGTACCACACTGAAACATTCAATTAAACCTGGTCTTGATAAATATTTTAGAGGATAACGCATGTTAGGTCTGGGTAAGGTCTAGGATTTGCCCTCATCAGGCTCATACTTTCGCATATTTCTAATACTTCATAGCTAGATCCTGGGCTATTTCTGGATTGGATCACGTAGTAATGTGGGACCACACTGAAACAGTCAATTAAACCTGGGTTACCATCAATATTTTAGAGGACAACGCAAGTTAGGTCTGGCATAGGTCTGGGATTTGCCCTCATCAGGGTCGCACTTTCGCTTTTTTCACATACTTGTTAAACAGATCCTGGATTTTCTGGTTTGGATCACGCAGTAATGTGGTACCACACTGAAACGGTCCACTAAACCTGGTTTCGATCAATATTTTAGATGATAACGCGTGTTAGGTCTAGGATAGGCCTGGGATTTGCCCTCATCAGAGTCATACTTTCGCTGTTTTAACATACATGATGACCTCATCGAGGGTTTATTCTGCTTTGGATTGCGTAGTAAAGTAGTACCACACTAAAACAGTCAATTAAAGCTGGTTTCGACCAATATTTTAGAGGATAACGCATGTTAGGTCTGGGTTAGGTCTAGGATTTGCCCTCATCAGGCTCATACTTTCGCATATTTCTAATACTTCATGGCAAAATCCTGGGCTCCTTCTGGATCGGATCACGTATTAATGTTGTACCACATTGAAACAGTCCATTAAACCTGGTTTCGATCAATATTTTTGAGGATAACACATGTTAGGTCTAGGTTAGGTCTGGGATTTGCTCTCATCAGGCTCATTCTTTCACATATTTCTCATACTTGATGGCTAGATCCTGAGCTTTTTCTGGATTGGATCACGTAGTGATGTGGTACCACACTGAGACATTCAATTAAACCTGGTCTTGATAAATATTTTAGAGGATAACGCATGCTAGGTCTAGGTGAGACCTGGGATTTGCCCTCATCAGACTCATACTTTCGCACACTTCACATACTCGTTGACAAGATCCTGGGTTTTTTTCTGGTTTGGATCACGTAGTAATGTGGTACCACACTGAAACAGTCGATTAAACCAGGTTTCGATCAATATTTTTGAGGATAACGCATGTTAGGTCTAGGTTAGGCCCGGGATTTTCACTCATCAGACTCATACTTTCGCGTTTTTCACATACTTGTTGAACGGATCCTGGGTTTTTTCTGGTTTGGATCACTTAGTAATGTGGTACAACACTGAAACAGTCGATTAAACCAGGTTTCGATCAATATTTTTGAGGATAACGCATGTTAGGTCTAGGTTAGGCCTGGGATTTGCTCTCATCAGGCTCATTCTTTCGCATATTTCTCATATTTGATGGCTAGATCCTGGGCTTTTTCTGGATTGCATCACGTAGTAATGATGTACGACACTGAAACAGTCAATTAAACCTGGTTTGGATCAATAGTTTAGAGGATAACGCAAGTTAGGTCTGGGATAGGTCTGGGATTTGCCCTCATCAGGCTCATACTTTCGCGTTTTTCACATACTTGTTGAACAGATCCTGGGTTTTTTCTGGTTTGGATCACGTAGTAGTGTGGTACCACACTGAAACAGCCCATTAAACCTGGTTTGGATCAATATTTTGGAGGATAACGCATGTTAGGTCTAGGTTAGGTCTGGGATTTCACTTATCAGACTCATACTTTCGCATTCTTCACATACTTGTTGAACGGATCCTGGGTTTTTTCTGGTTTGGATCACGTAGTAATGTGGTACCACACTGAAACAGTCGATTAAACCTGGTTTCGATCAATATTTTAGAGGATAACGCAAGTTAGGTTTGGGATAGTTCTGGGATTTGACCTCATCAGACTCATACTTTCGCACACTTCACATACTCGTTGAACAGATCCTGAGTTATTTTCTGGTTTGGATCACGTATTAAAGAAGTACAACACTGAAACAGTCGATTAAACATGGTTTCCATCAATATTTTAGAGGATAACGCATGTTAGGTCTAGGTTAGGTCTGGGACTTGTCCTCATCAGGGTCATACTTTCGCAGTTTTAACATACACGTTGACCTGATCGAGGGTTTTTTCTGCTTTGGATCCCGTAGTAAAGTGGTACCACACTGAAACAATCCGTTAAACTTGGTTTGGATCTATATTTTAGAGGATAACGCATGTTAGGTCTAGGTTAGCCCTGGGATTTTCACTCATCAGACTCATACTTTCGCATATTTCTCATACTTCATGGCTAGATCCTGGGCTGTTTCTGGATTGCATCACGTAGTAATGAAGTACAACACTGAAACAGTCAATTAAACCTGGTTTCCATCAATATTTTAGAGGACAACGCATGTTAGGTCTAGGTTAGGCCTGGGATTTGCCCTCATCAGGCTCATACTTTCGCGTTTTTCACATACTTGTTGAACAGATCCTGGGTTTTTTCTGGATTGGGTCACGTAGTAGTGTGGTACCCCACTGAAACAGTCAATTAAACCTTGTTTCGATCAATATATTAGAGAATAATTCATGTTAGGTCTAGGTTAGGTCTGGGATTTGCTCTCATCAGGCTCATTCTTTCGCATATTTCTCATACTTGATGGCTAGATCCTGGGCTTTTTCTGGATTGCATCACGTAGTAATGAAGTACAACACTGAAACAGTCAACTAAATCTGGTTTCCATCAATATCTTAGAGGACAACGCAAGTTAGGTCTGGGATAGGTCTGGGATTTGCCCACATCAGGCTCATACTTTCGCGTTTTTCACATACTCGTTGAACAGATCCTGGGTTATTTTCTGGTTTGGATCGCATTGTAATGTGGTACCACACTGAACCAGTCGATTAAACCTGGTCTTGATAAATATTTTAGAGGATAACGCATGTTAGGTCCGGGTTAGGTCTAGGATTTGCCCTCATCAGGCTCATACTTTCGCATATTTCTCATACTTCATGGCTGGATCCTGGGCTATTTCTGGATTGGATCACGTAGTAATGTGGTACCACACTGAAACAGTCGATTAAACCGGGTTTCGATCAATATTTTTGAGGATTACGCATGTCAGGTCTAGGTTAGGCCTGGGATTTGCCCACATCAGGCTCATACTTTCGCGTTTTTCACATACTTGTTGAACAGTTCCTGGGTATTTTCTGGTTTGGATCACGTAGTAATGTGGGACCACACTGAAACAGTCAATTAAACCTGGTTTCGATCAATATATTAGAGAATAATTCATGGTAGGTCTAGGTTAGGTCTGGGATTTGCTCTCATCAGGCTCATTCTTTCGCATATTTCTCATACTTCATGGCTAGATCATGGGCTGTTTCTGGATTGTATCACGTAGTAATGTGGGACCACACTGAAACAGTCAATTAAACCTGGTTTCGATCAATATATTAGAGAATAATTCATGTTAGGTCTAGGTTAGGTCTGGGATTTGCTCTCATCAGGCTCATTCTTTCGCATATTTCTCATACTTGATGGCTAGATCCTGGGCTTTTCTGGATTGCATCACGTAGTAATGAAGTACAACACTGAAACAGTCAATTAAACCTGGTTTCCATCAATATCTTAGAGGACAACGCAAGTTAGGTCTGGGATAGGTCTGGGATTTGCCCACATCAGGCTCATACTTTCGCGTTTTTCACATACTTGGTGAGCAGATCCTGGGTCATTTCTGGTTTGGATCACGTAGTAGTGTGGTACCACACAGAAACAGTCCATTAAACCTGGTTTGGATCAACATTTTAGAGGATAACGCATATTAGGTCTAGGGTAGGTCTGGGATTTTCACTCATCAGACTCATACTTTCGCATTCTTCACATACTCGTTGAACGGATCCTGGGTTTTTTCTGGTTTGGATCACGTAGTAATGTGGGACCACACTGAAACAATCAATTAAACCTGGTCTTGATAAATATTTTAGAGGATAACGCATGTTAGGGCTGGGATAGGTCTGGGATTTGCCCTCATCAGACTCATACTTTCGCACACTTCACATACTCGTTGAACAGATCCTGGGTTATTTTCTGGTTTGGATCACATAGTAATGTGGTACCACACTGAAACAGTCGATTAAACCAGGTTTCGATCAATATTTTAGAGGATAACGCATGTTAGGTCTAGGTTAGGCCTGGGATTTTCACTCATCAGACTCATACTTTCGCATTCTTCTCATACTTGTTGAACGGATCCTGGGTTTTTTCTGGTTTGGATCACGTAGTAATGTGGTACCACACTGAAACAGTCAATTAAACCTGGTTTTGATCAATATTTTAGAGAATAATTCATGTTAGGTCTAGGTTAGGTCTGGGATTTGCTCTCATCAGGCTCATTCTTTCGCATATTTCTCATACTTGATGGCTGGATCCTGGGCTTTTTCTGGATTGCATCACGTAGTAATGAAGTACAACACTGAAACAGTCAACTAAATCTGGTTTCCATCAATATCTTAGAGGACAACGCAAGTTAGGTCTGGGATAGGTCTGGGATTTGCCCACATCAGGCTCATACTTTCGCGTTTTTCACATACTCGTTGAACAGATCCTGGGTTATTTTCTGGTTTGGATCGCATAGTAATGTGGTACCACACTGAACCAGTCGATTAAACCTGGTCTTGATAAATATTTTAGAGGATAACGCATGTTAGGTCCGGGTTGGGTCTAGGATTTGCCCTCATCAGGCTCATACTTTCGCATATTTCTCATACTTCATGGCTGGATCCTGGGCTGTTTCTGGATTGGATCACATAGTAATGTGGTACCACGCTGAAACAGTCGATTAAACCTGGTTTCGATCAATATTATTGAGGATAACGCATGTTAGGTCTAGGTTAGGCCTGGGATTTTCTCTCATCAGACTCATACTTTCGCACACTTCACATACTCGTTGAACAGATCCTGGGTTATTTTCTGGTTTGGATCACATAGTAATGTGGTACCACACTGAAACAGTCGATTAAACCAGGTTTCGATCAATATTTTTGAGGATAACGCATGTTTGGTCTAGGTTAGGCCTGGGATTTTCACTCATCAGACTCATACTTTCGCATTCTTCTCATACTTGTTGAACGGATCCTGGGTTTTTTCTGGTTTGGATCACGTAGTAATGTGGGACCGCACAGAAACAATCAATTAAACCTGGTGTTGATAAATATTTTAGAGGATAACGCAAGTTAGGTCTGGGGTAGGTCTGGGATTTGCCCACATCAGGCTCATACTTTCGCGTTTTTCACATACTTGTTGAACAGATCCTGGGTTTTTTCTGGTTTGGATCACGTCGTAGTGTGGTACCACACTGAAACAGCCCATTAAACCTGGTTTGGATCAACATTTTACAGGATAACGCATGTTAGATCTAGGTTAGGTCTGGGATTTTCACTCATCAGACTCATACTTTCGCATTCTTCACATACTTGTTGAACGGATCCTGGGTTTTTTCTGGTTTGGATCACGTAGTAATGTGGTACCACACTGAAACATTGAATTAAACCTGGTCTTGATAAATATTTTAGAGGATAACGCATGTTAGGTCTGGGTTAGGTCTAGGATTTGCCCTCATCAGGCTCATACTTTCGCATATTTCTCATACTTCATGGCTGGATCCTGGGCTATTTCTGGATTGGATCACGTATTAATGTGGTACCACACTGAAACAGTCAATTAAACCTGGCTTTGATGAATATTTTAGAGAATAATTCATGTTAGGTCTAGGTTAGGCATGGGATTTGCTCTCACCAGGCTCATTCTTTCGCATATTTCTCATACTAGATGGCTAGATCCTGGGCTTTTTCTGGATCGCATCACGCAGTAATGAAGTACAACATTGAAACACTCAATTAAACCTGGTTTCGATCAATATTATTGAGGATAACGCATGTTAGGTCTAGGTTAGGCCTGGGATTTTCACTCATCAGACTCATACTTTCGCATTCTTCACATACTTGTTGAACGGATCCTGGGTTTTTTCTGGTGTGGATCACGTAGTAATGTGGTACCACACTGAAACAATCAATTAAACCTGATCCTGATAAATATTTTAGAGGATAACGCATGTTTGGTCTGGGGTAGGTCTAGGATTAGCCCCCATCAGGCTCATACTTTCGCATATTTCTCATACTTCATGGCTGGATCCTGGGCTGTTTCTGGATTGGATCACATAGTAATGTGGTACCACGCTGAAACAGTCGATTAAACCTGGTTTCGATCAATATTTTAGAGGATAACGCAAGTTAAGTCTGGGATAGATCTGGGATTTGACCTCATCAGACTCATACTTTCGCGTTTTTCACATACTTGTTGAACAGATCCTGGGTTTTTTCTGGTTTGGATCACGTAGTAGTGTGGTACCACACTGAAACAGTCCATTAAACCTGGTTGCGATCAATATTTTAGAGGATAACGCATGTTAGGTCTGGGTTAGGTCTAGTATTTGCCCTCATCAGGCTCATACTTTCGCATATTTCTCATACTTCATGGCTGGATCCTGGGCTATTTCTGGATTGGATCACGTAGTAATGTGGTACCACACTGAAACAGTCAATTAAACCTGGTTTTGATCAATATTTTAGAGAATAATTCATGTTAGGTCTAGGTTACGTCTGGGATTTGCCCTCATCAGGCTCATACTTTCGCATATTTCTCATACTTCATGGCTGGATCCTGGGCTATTTCTGGATTGGATCACGTAGTAGTGTGGTAGCACACTGAAACAGTCCATTAAACCTGGTTTGGATCAACATTTTAGAGGATAACGCATGTTAGGTCTAGGTTAGGTCTGGGATTTTCACTCATCAGACTCATACTTTCGCATTCTTCACATACTTGTTGAACGGATCCTGGGTTTTTTCTGGTTTGGATCACGTAGTAATGTGGGACCACACTGAAACAATCAATTAAACCTGGTCTTGATAAATATTTTAGAGGATAACGCATGTTTGTTCTGGGATTGGTCTGGGATTTGCCCTCATCAGACTCTTACTTTCGCACACTTCACATACTCGTTGAACAGATCCTGGGTTATTTTCTGGTTTGGATCACATAGTAATGTGGTACCACACTGAAACAGGCGATTAAACCAGGTTTCGATCAATATTTTTGAGGATAACGCATGTTAGGTCTAGGTTAGGCCTGGGATTTTCACACATCAGACTCATACTTTCGCATTCTTCTCATACTTGTTGAACGGATCCTGGATTTTTTCTGGTTTGGATCACGTAGTAATGTGGTACCACACTGAAACAGTCAATTAAACCTTGTTTTGATCAATATTTTAGAGAATAATTCATGTTAGGTCTAGGTTAGGTCTGGGATTTGCTCTCATCAGGCTCATTCTTTCGCATATTTCTCATACTTGATGGCTAGATCCTGGGCTTTTCTGGATTGCATCACGTGGTAATGAAGTACAACACTGAAACAGTCAACTAAATCTGGTTTCCATCAATATCTTAGAGGACAACGCAAGTTAGGTCTGGGATAGGTCTGGGATTTGCCCACATCAGGCTCATACTTTCGCGTTTTTCACATACTCGTTGAACAGATCCTGGGTTATTTTCTGGTTTGGATCGCATAGTAATGTGGTACCACACTGAACCAGTCGATTAAACCTGGTCTTGATAAATATTTTAGAGGATAACGCATGTTAGCTCCGGGTTAGGTCTAGGATTTGCCCTCATCAGGCTCATACTTTCGCATATTTCTCATACTTCATAGCTGGATCCTGGGCTATTTCTGGATTGGATCACGTAGTAATGTGGTACCACACTGAAACAGTCGATTAAACCAGGTTTCGATCAATATTTTTGAGGATTACGCATGTCAGGTCTAGGTTAGGCCTGGGATTTTCACTCATCAGACTCATACTTTCGCACACTTCACATACTCGTTGAACAGATCCTGGGTTATTTTCTGGTTTGGATCACATAGTAATGTGGTACCACACTGAAACAGTCGATTAAACCAGGTTTCGATCAATATTTTTGAGGATAACGCATGTTTGGTCTAGGTTAGGCCTGGGATTTTCACTCATCAGACTCATACTTTCGCATTCTTCTCATACTTGTTGAACGGATCCTGGGTTTTTTCTGGTTTGGATCACGTAGTAATGTGGGACCGCACAGAAACAATCAATTAAACCTGGTGTTGATAAATATTTTAGAGGATAACGCAAGTTAGGTCTGGGGTAGGTCTGGGATTTGCCCACATCAGGCTCATACTTTCGCGTTTTTCACATACTTGTTGAACAGATCCTGGGTTTTTTCTGGTTTGGATCACGTAGTAGTGTGGTACCACACTGAAACAGCCCATTAAACCTGGTTTGGATCAACATTTTACAGGATAACGCATGTTAGATCTAGGTTAGGTCTGGGATTTTCACTCATCAGACTCATACTTTCGCATTCTTCACATACTTGTTGAACGGATCCTGGGTTTTTTCTGGTTTGGATCACGTAGTAATGTGGTACCACACTGAAACATTGAATTAAACCTGGTCTTGATAAATATTTTAGAGGATAACGCATGTTAGGTCTGGGTTAGGTCTAGGATTTGCCCTCATCAGGCTCATACTTTCGCATATTTCTCATACTTCATGGCTGAATCCTGGGCTATTTCTGGATTGGATCACGTATTAATGTGGTACCACACTGAAACAGTCAATTAAACCTGGCTTTGATGAATATTTTAGAGAATAATTCATGTTAGGTCTAGGTTAGGCATGGGATTTGCTCTCACCAGGCTCATTCTTTCGCATATTTCTCATACTAGATGGCTAGATCCTGGGCTTTTTCTGGATCGCATCACGCAGTAATGAAGTACAACACTGAAACACTCAATTAAACCTGGTTTCGATCAATATTATTGAGGATAACGCATGTTAGGTCTAGGTTAGGCCTGGGATTTTCACTCATCAGACTCATACTTTCGCATTCTTCACATACTTGTTGAACGGATCTTGGGTTTTTTCTGGTGTGGATCACGTAGTAATGTGGTACGACACTGAAACAATCAATTAAACCTGATCTTGATAAATATTTTAGAGGATAACGCATGTTTGGTCTGGGGTAGGTCTAGGATTTGCCCCCATCAGGCTCATACTTTCGCATATTTCTCATACTTCATGGCTGGATCCTGGGCTGTTTCTGGATTGGATCACATAGTAATGTGGTACCACGCTGAAACAGTCGATTAAACCTGGTTTCGATCAATATTTTAGAGGAAAACGCAAGTTAAGTCTGGGATAGATCTGGGATTTGATCTCATCAGACTCATACTTTCGCGTTTTTCACATACTTGTTGAACAGATCCTGGGTTTTTTCTGGTTTGGATCACGTAGTAGTGTGGTACCACACTGAAAGAGTCCATTAAACCTGGTTGCGATCAATATTTTAGAGGATAACGCATGTTAGGTCTGGGTTAGGTCTAGTATTTGCCTTCATCAGGCTCATACTTTCGCATATTTCTCCTACTTCATGGCTGGATCCTGGGCTATTTCTGGATTGGATCACGTAGTAATGTGGTACCACACTGAAACAGTCAATTAAACCTGGTTTTGATCAATATTTTAGAGAATAATTCATGTTAGGTCTAGGTTACGTCTGGGATTTGCCCTCATCAGGCTCATACTTTCGCATATTTCTCATACTTCATGGCTGGATCCTGGGCTATTTCTGGATTGGATCACGTAGTAGTGTGGTAGCACACTGAAACAGTCCATTAAACCTGGTTTGGATCAACATTTTAGAGGATAACGCATGTTAGGTCTAGGTTAGGTCTGGGATTTTCACTCATCAGACTCATACTTTCGCATTCTTCACATACTTGTTGAACGGATCCTGGGTTTTTTCTGGTTTGGATCACGTAGTAATGTGGGACCACACTGAAACAATCAATTAAACCTGGTCTTGATAAATATTTTAGAGGATAACGCATGCTTGTTCTGGGATTTGCCCTCATCAGACTCTTACTTTCGCACACTTCACATACTCGTTGAACAGATCCTGGGTTATTTTCTGGTTTGGATCACATAGTAATGTGGTACCACACTGAAACAGTCAACTAAATCTGGTTTCCATCAATATCTTAGAGGACAACGCAAGTTAGGTCTGGGATAGGTCTGGGATTTGCCCACATCAGGCTCATACTTTCGCGTTTTTCACATACTCGTTGAACAGATCCTGGGTTATTTTCTGGTTTGGATCGCATAGTAATGTGGTACCACACTGAACCAGTCGATTAAACCTGGTCTTGATAAATATTTTAGAGGATAACGCATGTTAGGTCCGGGTTAGGTCTAGGATTTGCCCTCATCAGGCTCATACTTTCGCATATTTCTCATACTTCATGGCTGGATCCTGGGCTATTTCTGGATCGGATCACGTAGTAATGTGGTACCACACTGAAACAGTCGATTAAACCAGGTTTCGATCAATATTTTTGAGGATTACGCATGTCAGGTCTAGGTTAGGCCTGGGATTTTCACTCATCAGACTCATACTTTCGCACACTTCACATACTCGTTGAACAGATCCTGGGTTATTTTCTGGTTTGGATCACATAGTAATGTGGTACCACACTGAAACAGTCGATTAAACCAGGATTCGATCAATATTTTTGAGGATAACGCATGTTTGGTCTAGGTTAGGCCTGGGATTTTCACTCATCAGACTCATACTTTCGCATTCTTCTCATACTTGTTGAACGGATCCTGGATTTTTTCTGGTTTGGATCACGTAGTAATGTGGGACCGCACAGAAACAATCAATTAAACCTGGTGTTGATAAATATTTTAGAGGATAACGCAAGTTAGGTCTGGGGTAGGTCTGGGATTTGCCCACATCAGGCTCATACTTTCGCGTTTTTCACATACTTGTTGAACAGATCCTGGGTTTTTTCTGGTTTGGATCACGTAGTAGTGTGGTACCACACTGAAACAGCCCATTAAACCTGGTTTGGATCAACATTTTACAGGATAACGCATGTAAGATCTAGGTTAGGTCTGGGATTTTCACTCATCAGACTCATACTTTCGCATTCTTCACATACTTGTTGAACGGATCCTGGGTCTTTTCTGGTTTGGATCACGTAGTAATGTGGTACCACACTGAAACATTGAATTAAACCTGGTCTTGATAAATATTTTTGAGGATAACGCATGTTAGGTCTAGGTTAGGCCTGGGATTTTCACTCATCAGACTCATACTTTCGCACACTTCACATACTCGTTGAACAGATCCTGGGTTATTTTCTGGTTTGGATCACATAGTAATGTGGTACCACACTGAAACAGTCGATTAAACCAGGTTTCGATCAATATTTTTGAGGATAACGCATGTTTGGTCTAGGTTAGGCCTGGGATTTTCACTCATCAGACTCATACTTTCGCATTCTTCTCATACTTGTTGAACGGATCCTGGGTTTTTTCTGGTTTGGATCACGTAGTAATGTGGGACCGCACAGAAACAATCAATTAAACCTGGTGTTGATAAATATTTTAGAGGATAACGCAAGTTAGGTCTGGGGTAGGTCTGGGATTTGCCCACATCAGGCTCATACTTTCGCGTTTTTCACATACTTGTTGAACAGATCCTGGGTTTTTTCTGGTTTGGATCACGTAGTAGTGTGGTACCACACTGAAACAGCCCATTAAACCTGGTTTGGATCAACATTTTACAGGATAACGCATGTTAGATCTAGGTTAGGTCTGGGATTTTCACTCATCAGACTCATACTTTCGCATTCTTCACATACTTGTTGAACGGATCCTGGGTTTTTTCTGGTTTGGATCACGTAGTAATGTGGTACCACACTGAAACATTGAATTAAACCTGGTCTTGATAAATATTTTAGAGGATAACGCATGTTAGGTCTGGGTTAGCTCTAGGATTTGCCCTCATCAGGCTCATACTTTCGCATATTTCTCATACTTCATGGCTGGATCCTGGGCTATTTCTGGATTGGATCACGTATTAATGTGGTACCACACTGAAACAGTCAATTAAACCTGGCTTTGATGAATATTTTAGAGAATAATTCATGTTAGGTCTAGGTCATGCATGGGATTTGCTCTCACCAGGCTCATTCTTTCGCATATTTCTCATACTAGATGGCTAGATCCTGGGCTTTTTCTGGATCGCATCACGCAGTAATGAAGTACAACACTGAAACACTCAATTAAACCTGGTTTCGATCAATATTATTGAGGATAACGCATGTTAGGTCTAGGTTAGGCCTGGGATTTTCACTCATCAGACTCATACTTTCGCATTCTTCACATACTTGTTGAACGGATCTTGGGTTTTTTCTGGTGTGGATCACGTAGTAATGTGGTACCACACTGAAACAATCAACTAAACCTGATCTTGATAAATATTTTAGAGGATAACGCATGTTTGGTCTGGGGTAGGTCTAGGATTTGCCCCCATCAGGCTCATACTTTCGCATATTTCTCATACTTCATGGCTGGATCCTGGGCTGTTTCTGGATTGGATCACATAGTAATGTGGTACCACGCTGAAACAGTCGATTAAACCTGGTTTCGATCAATATTTTAGAGGATAACGCAAGTTAAGTCTGGGATAGATCTGGGATTTGACCTCATCAGACTCATACTTTCGCGTTTTTCACATACTTGTTGAACAGATCCTGGGTTTTTTCTGGTTTGGATCACGTAGTAGTGTGGTACCACACTGAAACAGTCCATTAAACCTGGTTGCGATCAATATTTTAGAGGATAACGCATGTTAGGTCTGGGTTAGGTCTAGTATTTGCCCTCATCAGGCTCATACTTTCGCATATTTCTCATACTTCATGGCTGGATCCTGGGCTATTTCTGGATTGGATCACGTAGTAATGTGGTACCACATGAAACAGTCAATTAAACCTGGTTTTGATCAATATTTTAGAGAGTAATTCATGTTAGGTCTAGGTTACGTCTGGGATTTGCCCTCATCAGGCTCATACTTTCGCATATTTCTCATACTTCATGGCTGGATCCTGGGCTATTTCTGGATTGGATCACGTAGTAGTGTGGTAGCACACTGAAACAGTCCATTAAACCTGGTTTGGATCAACATTTTAGAGGATAACGCATGTTAGGTCTAGGTTAGGTCTGGGATTTTCACTCATCAGACTCATACTTTCGCATTCTTCACATACTTGTTGAACGGATCCTGGGTTTTTTCTGGTTTGGATCACGTAGTAATGTGGGACCACACTGAAACAATCAATTAAACCTGGTTTTGATAAATATTTTAGAGGATAACGCATGTTTGTTCTGGGATTGGTCTGGGATTTGCCCTCATCAGACTCTTACTTTCGCACACTTCACATACTCGTTGAACAGATCCTGGGTTATTTTCTGGTTTGGATCACATAGTAATGTGGTACCACACTGAAACAGGCGATGAAACCAGGTTTCGATCAATATTTTTGAGGATAACGCATGTTAGGTCTAGGTTAGGCCTGGGATTTTCACACATCAGACTCATACTTTCGCATTCTTCTCATACTTGTTGAACGGATCCTGGATTTTTTCTGGTTTGGATCACGTAGTAATCTGGTATCACACTGAAACAGTCAATTAAACCTGGTTTTGATCAATATTTTAGAGAATAATTCATGTTAGGTCTAGGTTAGGTCTGGGATTTGCTCTCATCAGGCTCATTCTTTCGCATATTTCTCATACTTGATGGCTAGATCCTGGGCTTTTCTGGATTGCATCACGTAGTAATGAAGTACAACACTGAAACAGTCAACTAAATCTGGTTTCCATCAATATCTTAGAGGACAACGCAAGTTAGGTCTGGGATAGGTCTGGGATTTGCCCACATCAGACTCATACTTTCGCGTTTTTCACATACTCGTTGAACAGATCCTGGGTTATTTTCTGGTTTGGATCGCATAGTAATGTGCTACCACACTGAACCAGTCGATTAAACCTGGTCTTGATAAATATTTTAGAGGATAACGGATGTTAGGTCCGGGTTAGGTCTAGGATTTGCCCTCATCAGGCTCATACTTTCGCATATTTCTCATACTTCATGGCTGGATCCTGGGCTATTTCTGGATCGGATCACGTAGTAATGTGGTACCACACTGAAACAGTCGATTAAACCAGGTTTCGATCAATATTTTTGAGGATTACGCATGTCAGGTCTAGTTAAGGCCTGGGATTTTCACTCATCAGACTCATACTTTCGCACACTTCACATACTCGTTGAACAGATCCTGGGTTATTTTCTGGTTTGGATCACATAGTAATGTGGTACCACACTGAAACAGTCGATTAAACCAGGTTTCGATCAATATTTTTGAGGATAACGCATGTTTGGTCTAGGTTAGGCCTGGGATTTTCACTCATCAGACTCATACTTTCGCATTCTTCTCATACTTGTTGAACGGATCCTGGGTTTTTTCTGGTTTGGATCACGTAGTAATGTGGGACCGCACAGAAACAATCAATTAAACCTGGTGTTGATAAATATTTTAGAGGATAACGCAAGTTAGGTCTGGGGTAGGTCTGGGATTTGCCCGCATCAGGCTCATACTTTCGCGTTTTTCACATACTTGTTGAACAGATCCTGGGTTTTTTCTTTTGGATCACGTAGTAGTGTGGTACCACACTGAAACAGCCCATTAAACCTGGTTTGGATCAACATTTTACAGGATAACGCATGTTAGATCTAGGTTAGGTCTGGGATTTTCACTCATCAGACTCATACTTTCGCATTCTTCACATACTTGTTGAACGGATCCTGGGTTTTTTCTGGTTTGGATCACGTAGTAATGTGGTACCACACTGAAACATTGAATTAAACCTGGTCTTGATAAATATTTTAGAGGATAACGCATGTTAGGTCTGGGTTAGCTCTAGGATTTGCCCTCATCAGGCTCATACTTTCGCATATTTCTCATACTTCATGGCTGGATCCTGGGCTATTTCTGGATTGGATCACGTATTAATGTGGTACCACACTGAAACAGTCAATTAAACCTGGCTTTGATGAATATTTTAGAGAATAATTCATGTTAGGTCTAGGTTAGGCATGGGATTTGCTCTCACCAGGCTCATTCTTTCGCATATTTCTCATACTAGATGGCTAGATCCTGGGCTTTTTCTGGATCGCATCACGCAGTAATGAAGTACAACACTGAAACACTCAATTAAACCTGGTTTCGATCAATATTATTGAGGATAACGCATGTTAGGTCTAGGTTAGGCCTGGGATTTTCACTCATCAGACTCATACTTTCGCATTCTTCACATACTTGTTGAACGGATCTTGGGTTTTTTCTGGTGTGGATCACGTAGTAATGTGGTACCACACTGAAACAATCAATTAAACCTGATCTTGATAAATATTTTAGAGGATAACGCATGTTTGGTCTGGGGTAGGTCTAGGATTTGCCCCCATCAGGCTCATACTTTCGCATATTTCTCATACTTCATGGCTGGATCCTGGGCTGTTTCTGGATTGGATCACATAGTAATGTGGTACCACGCTGAAACAGTCGATTAAACCTGGTTTCGATCAATATTTTAGAGAATAATTCATGTTAGGTCTAGGTTACGTCTGGTATTTGCCCTCATCAGGCTCATACTTTCGCATATTTCTCATACTTCATGGCTGGATCCTGGGCTATTTCTGGATTGGATCACGTAGTAGTGTGGTACCACGCTGAAACAGTCGATTAAACCTGGTTTCGATCAATATTTTAGAGGATAACGCAAGTTAAGTCTGGGATAGATCTGGGATTTGACCTCATCAGACTCATACTTTCGCGTTTTTCACATACTTGTTGAACAGATCCTGGGTTTTTTCTGGTTTGGATCACGTAGTAGTGTGGTACCACACTGAAACAGTCCATTAAACCTGGTTGCGATCAATATTTTAGAGGATAACGCATGTTAGGTCTGGGTTAGGTCTAGTATTTGCCCTCATCAGGCTCATACTTTCGCATATTTCTCATACTTCATGGCTGGATCCTGGGCTATTTCTGGATTGGATCACGTAGTAATGTGGTACCACATGAAACAGTCAATTAAACCTGGTTTTGATCAATATTTTAGAGAGTAATTCATGTTAGGTCTAGGTTACGTCTGGGATTTGCCCTCATCAGGCTCATACTTTCGCATATTTCTCATACTTCATGGCTGGATCCTGGGCTATTTCTGGATTGGATCACGTAGTAGTGTGGTAGCACACTGAAACAGTCCATTAAACCTGGTTTGGATCAACATTTTAGAGGATAACGCATGTTAGGTCTAGGTTAGGTCTGGGATTTTCACTCATCAGACTCATACTTTCGCATTCTTCACATACTTGTTGAACGGATCCTGGGTTTTTTCTGGTTTGGATCACGTAGTAATGTGGGACCACACTGAAACAATCAATTAAACCTGGTTTTGATAAATATTTTAGAGGATAACGCATGTTTGTTCTGGGATTGGTCTGGGATTTGCCCTCATCAGACTCTTACTTTCGCACACTTCACATACTCGTTGAACAGATCCTGGGTTATTTTCTGGTTTGGATCACATAGTAATGTGGTACCACACTGAAACAGGCGATGAAACCAGGTTTCGATCAATATTTTTGAGGATAACGCATGTTAGGTCTAGGTTAGGCCTGGGATTTTCACACATCAGACTCATACTTTCGCATTCTTCTCATACTTGTTGAACGGATCCTGGATTTTTTCTGGTTTGGATCACGTAGTAATCTGGTATCACACTGAAACAGTCAATTAAACCTGGTTTTGATCAATATTTTAGAGAATAATTCATGTTAGGTCTAGGTTAGGTCTGGGATTTGCTCTCATCAGGCTCATTCTTTCGCATATTTCTCATACTTGATGGCTAGATCCTGGGCTTTTCTGGATTGCATCACGTAGTAATGAAGTACAACACTGAAACAGTCAACTAAATCTGGTTTCCATCAATATCTTAGAGGACAACGCAAGTTAGGTCTGGGATAGGTCTGGGATTTGCCCACATCAGACTCATACTTTCGCGTTTTTCACATACTCGTTGAACAGATCCTGGGTTATTTTCTGGTTTGGATCGCATAGTAATGTGCTACCACACTGAACCAGTCGATTAAACCTGGTCTTGATAAATATTTTAGAGGATAACGGATGTTAGGTCCGGGTTAGGTCTAGGATTTGCCCTCATCAGGCTCATACTTTCGCATATTTCTCATACTTCATGGCTGGATCCTGGGCTATTTCTGGATCGGATCACGTAGTAATGTGGTACCACACTGAAACAGTCGATTAAACCAGGTTTCGATCAATATTTTTGAGGATTACGCATGTCAGGTCTAGTTAAGGCCTGGGATTTTCACTCATCAGACTCATACTTTCGCACACTTCACATACTCGTTGAACAGATCCTGGGTTATTTTCTGGTTTGGATCACATAGTAATGTGGTACCACACTGAAACAGTCGATTAAACCTGGTTTCGATCAATATTTTTGAGGATAACGCATGTTTGGTCTAGGTTAGGCCTGGGATTTTCACTCATCAGACTCATACTTTCGCATTCTTCTCATACTTGTTGAACGGATCCTGGGTTTTTTCTGGTTTGGATCACGTAGTAATGTGGGACCGCACAGAAACAATCAATTAAACCTGGTGTTGATAAATATTTTAGAGGATAACGCAAGTTAGGTCTGGGGTAGGTCTGGGATTTGCCCGCATCAGGCTCATACTTTCGCGTTTTTCACATACTTGTTGAACAGATCCTGGGTTTTTTCTTTTGGATCACGTAGTAGTGTGGTACCACACTGAAACAGCCCATTAAACCTGGTTTGGATCAACATTTTACAGGATAACGCATGTTAGATCTAGGTTAGGTCTGGGATTTTCACTCATCAGACTCATACTTTCGCATTCTTCACATACTTGTTGAACGGATCCTGGGTTTTTTCTGGTTTGGATCACGTAGTAATGTGGTACCACACTGAAACATTGAATTAAACCTGGTCTTGATAAATATTTTAGAGGATAACGCATGTTAGGTCTGGGTTAGCTCTAGGATTTGCCCTCATCAGGCTCATACTTTCGCATATTTCTCATACTTCATGGCTGGATCCTGGGCTATTTCTGGATTGGATCACGTATTAATGTGGTACCACACTGAAACAGTCAATTAAACCTGGCTTTGATGAATATTTTAGAGAATAATTCATGTTAGGTCTAGGTTAGGCATGGGATTTGCTCTCACCAGGCTCATTCTTTCGCATATTTCTCATACTAGATGGCTAGATCCTGGGCTTTTTCTGGATCGCATCACGCAGTAATGAAGTACAACACTGAAACACTCAATTAAACCTGGTTTCGATCAATATTATTGAGGATAACGCATGTTAGGTCTAGGTTAGGCCTGGGATTTTCACTCATCAGACTCATACTTTCGCATTCTTCACATACTTGTTGAACGGATCTTGGGTTTTTTCTGGTGTGGATCACGTAGTAATGTGGTACCACACTGAAACAATCAATTAAACCTGATCTTGATAAATATTTTAGAGGATAACGCATGTTTGGTCTGGGGTAGGTCTAGGATTTGCCCCCATCAGGCTCATACTTTCGCATATTTCTCATACTTCATGGCTGGATCCTGGGCTGTTTCTGGATTGGATCACATAGTAATGTGGTACCACGCTGAAACAGTCGATTAAACCTGGTTTCGATCAATATTTTAGAGAATAATTCATGTTAGGTCTAGGTTACGTCTGGTATTTGCCCTCATCAGGCTCATACTTTCGCATATTTCTCATACTTCATGGCTGGATCCTGGGCTATTTCTGGATTGGATCACGTAGTAGTGTGGTAGCACACTGAAACAGTCCATTAAACCTGGTTTGGATCAACATTTTAGAGGATAACGCATGTTAGGTCTAGGTTAGGTCTGGGATTTTCACTCATCAGACTCATACTTTCGCATTCTTCACAAACTTGTTGAACGGATCCTGGGTTTTTTCTGGTTTGGATCACGTAGTAATGTGGGACCACACTGAAACAATCAACTAAACCTGGTCTTGATAAATATTTTAGAGGATAACGCATGTTTGTTCTGGGATAGGTCTGGGATTTGCCCTCATCAGACTCATACTTTCGCACACTTCACATACTCGTTGAACAGATCCTGGGTTATTTTCTGGTTTGGATCACATAGTAATGTGGTACCACACTGAAACAGGCGATTAAACCAGGTTTCGATCAATATTTTTGAGGATAACGCATGTTAGGTCTAGGTTAGGCCTGGGATTTTCACACATCAGACTCATACTTTCGCATTCTTCTCATACTTGTTGAACTGATCCTGGGTTTTTTCTGGTTTGGATCACGTAGTAATGTGGTACCACACTGAAACAGTCAATTAAACCTGGTTTTGATCAATATTTTAGAGAATAATTCATGTTAGGTCTAGGTTAGGTCTGGGATTTGCTCTCATCAGGCTCATTCTTTCGCATATTTCTCATACTTGATGGCTAGATCCTGGACTTTTTCTGGATTGCATCACGTAGTAATGAAGTACAACACTGAAACAGTCAACTATACCTGGTTTCCATCAATATCTTAGAGGACAACGCAAGTTAGGTCTGGGATAGGTCTGGGATTTGCCCACATCAGGCTCATACTTTCGCGTTTTTCACATACTTGTTGAACAGATCCTGGGTTTTTTCTGGTTTGGATCACGTAGTAGTGTGGTACCACACTGAAACAGCCCATTAAACCTGGTTTGGATCAACATTTTACAGGATAACGCATGTTAGATCTAGGTTAGGTCTGGGATTTTCACTCATCAGACTCATACTTTCGCATTCTTCACATACTTGTTGAACGGATCCTGGGTTCTTTCTGGTTTGGATCACGTAGTAATGTGGTACCACACTGAAACATTGAATTAAGCCTGGTCTTGATAAATATTTTAGAGGATAACGCATGTTAGGTCTGGGTTAGCTCTAGGATTTGCCCTCATCAGGCTCATACTTTCGCATATTTCTCATACTTCATGGCTGGATCCTGGGCTATTTCTGGATTGGATCACGTATTAATGTGGTACCACACTGAAACAGTCAATTAAACCTGGCTTTAATGAATATTTTAGAGAATAATTCATGTTAGGTCTAGGTTAGGCATGGGATTTGCTCTCACCAGGCTCATTCTTTCGCATATTTCTCATACTAGATGGCTAGATCCTGGGCTTTTTCTGGATCGCATCACGCAGTAATGAAGTACAACACTGAAACACTCAATTAAACCTGGTTTCGATCAATATTATTGAGGATAACGCATGTTAGGTCTAGGTTAGGCCTGGGATTTTCACTCATCAGACTCATACTTTCGCATTCATCACATACTTGTTGAACGGATCTTGGGTTTTTTCTGGTGTGGATCACGTAGTAATGTGGTACCACACTGAAACAATCAATTAAACCTGATCTTGATAAATATTTTAGAGGATAACGCATGTTTGGTCTGGGGTAGGTCTAGGATTTGCCCCCATCAGGCTCATACTTTCGCATATTTCTCATACTTCATGGCTGGATCCTGGGCTGTTTCTGGATTGTATCACATAGTAATGTGGTACCACGCTGAAACAGTCGATTAAACCTGGTTTCGATCAATATTTTAGAGGATAACGCAAGTTAAGTCTGGGATAGGTCTGGGATTTGACCTCATCAGACTCATACTTTCGCGTTTTTCACATACTTGTTGAACAGATCCTGGGTTTTTTCTGGTTTGGATCACGTAGTAGTGTGGTACCACACTGAAACAGTCCATTAAACCTGGTTGCGATCAATATTTTAGAGGATAACGCATGTTAGGTCTGGGTTAGGTCTAGGATTTGCCCTCATCAGGCTCATACTTTCGCATATTTCTCATACTTCATGGCTGGATCCTGGGCTATTTCTGGATTGGATCACGTAGTAATGTGGTACCACACTGAAACAGTCAATTAAACCTGGTTTTGATCAATATTTTAGAGAATAATTCATGTTAGGTCTAGGTTACGTCTGGGATTTGCCCTCATCAGGCTCATACTTTCGCATATTTCACATACTTCATGGCTGGATCCTGGGCTATTTCTGGATTGGATCACGTAGTAGTGTGGTAGCACACTGAAACAGTCCATTAAACCTGGTTTGGATCAACATTTTAGAGGATAACGCATGTTAGGTCTAGGTTAGGTCTGGGATTTTCACTCATCAGACTCATACTTTCGCATTCTTCACATACTTGTTGAACGGATCCTGGGTTTTTTCTGGTTTGGATCACGTAGTAATGTGGGGCCACACTGAAACAATCAATTAAACCTGGTCTTGATAAATATTTTAGAGGATAACGCATGTTTGTTCTGGGATAGGTCTGGGATTTGCCCTCATCAGACTCATACTTTCGCACACTTCACATACTCGTTGAACAGATCCTGGGTTATTTTCTGGTTTGGATCACATAGTAATGTGGTACCACACTGAAACAGGCGATTAAACCAGGTTTCGATCAATATTTTTGAGGATAACGCATGTTAGGTCTAGGTTAGGCCTGGGATTTTCACACATCAGGCTCATACTTTCGCGTTTTTCACATACTTGGTGAACAGATCCTGGGTCTTTTCTGGTTTGGATCACGTAGTAGTGTGGTACCACACAGAAACAGTCCATTAAACCTGGTTTGGATCAACATTTTAGAGGATAACGCATATTAGGTCTAGGGTAGGTCTGGGATTTCACTCATCAGACTCATACTTTCGCATTCTTGACATACTCGTTGAACGGATCCTGGGTTTTTTCTGGTTTGGATCACGTAGTAATGTGGGACCACACTGAAACAATCAATTAAACCTGGTCTTGATAAATATTTTAGAGGATAACGCATGTTAGGTCTGGGATAGGTCTGGGATTTGCCCTCATCAGACTCATACTTTCGCACACTTCACATACTCGTTGAACAGATCCTGGGTTATTTTCTGGTTTGGATCACATAGTAATGTGGTACCACACTGAAACAGTCGATTAAACCAGGTTTCGATCAATATTTTAGAGGATAACGCATGTTAGGTCTAGGTTAGGCCTGGGATTTTCACTCATCAGACTCATACTTTCGCATTCTTCTCATACTTGTTGAACGGATCCTGGGTTTTTTCTGGTTTGGATCACGTAGTAATGTGGTACCACACTGAAACAGTCAATTAAACCTGGTTTTGATCAATATTTTAGAGAATAATTCATGTTAGGTCTAGGTTAGGTCTGGGATTTGCTCTCATCAGGCTCATTCTTTCGCATATTTCTCATACTTGATGGCTAGATCCTGGGCTTTTTCTGGATTGCATCACGTAGTAATGAAGTACAACACTGAAACAGTCAGCTAAACCTGGTTTCCATCAATATCTTAGAGGACAACGCAAGTTAGGTCTGGGATAGGTCCGGGATTTGCCCACATCAGGCTCATACTTTCGCGTTTTTCACATACTCGTTGAACAGATCCTGGGTTATTTTCTGGTTTGGATCGCATAGTAATGTGGTACCACACTGAAACAGTCGATTAAACCTGGTCTTGATAAATATTTTAGAGGATAACGCATGTTAGGTCCGGGTTAGGTCTAGGATTTGCCCTCATCAGGCTCATACTTTCGCATATTTCTCATACTTCATGGCTGGATCCTGGGCTATTTCTGGATTGGATCACGTAGTAATGTGGTGCCACACTGAAACAGTCGATTAAACCAGGTTTCGATCAATATTTTTGAGGATAACGCATGTCAGGTCTAGGTTAGGCCTGGGATTTTCACTCATCAGACTCATACTTTCGCACACTTCACATACTCGTTGAACAGATCCTGGGTTATTTTCTGGTTTGGATCACATAGTAATGTGGTACCACACTGAAACAGTCGATTAAACCAGGTTTCGATCAATATTTTTGAGGATAACGCATGTTTGGTCTAGGTTAGGCCTGGGATTTTCACTCATCAGACTCATACTTTCGCATTCTTCTCGTACTTGTTGAACGGATCCTGGGTTTTTTCTGGTTTGGATCACGTAGTAATGTGGGACCGCACAGAAACAATCAATTAAACCTGGTGTTGATAAATATTTTAGAGGATAACGCAAGTTAGGTCTGGGGTAGGTCTGGGATTTGCCCGCATCAGGCTCATACTTTCGCGTTTTTCACATACTTGTTGAACAGATCCTGGGTTTTTTCTTTTGGATCACGTAGTAGTGTGGTACCACACTGAAACAGCCCATTAAACCTGGTTTGGATCAACATTTTACAGGATAACGCATGTTAGATCTAGGTTAGGTCTGGGATTTTCACTCATCAGACTCATACTTTCGCATTCTTCACATACTTGTTGAACGGATCCTGGGTTTTTTCTGGTTTGGATCACGTAGTAATGTGGTACCACACTGAAACATTGAATTAAACCTGGTCTTGATAAATATTTTAGAGGATAACGCATGTTAGGTCTGGGTTAGCTCTAGGATTTGCCCTCATCAGGCTCATACTTTCGCATATTTCTCATACTTCATGGCTGGATCCTGGGCTATTTCTGGATTGGATCACGTATTAATGTGGTACCACACTGAAACAGTCAATTAAACCTGGCTTTGATGAATATTTTAGAGAATAATTCATGTTAGGTCTAGGTTAGGCATGGGATTTGCTCTCACCAGGCTCATTCTTTCGCATATTTCTCATACTAGATGGCTAGATCCTGGGCTTTTTCTGGATCGCATCACGCAGTAATGAAGTACAACACTGAAACACTCAATTAAACCTGGTTTCGATCAATATTATTGAGGATAACGCATGTTAGGTCTAGGTTAGGCCTGGGATTTTCACTCATCAGACTCATACTTTCGCATTCTTCACATACTTGTTGAACGGATCTTGGGTTTTTTCTGGTGTGGATCACGTAGTAATGTGGTACCACACTGAAACAATCAATTAAACCTGATCTTGATAAATATTTTAGAGGATAACGCATGTTTGGTCTGGGGTAGGTCTAGGATTTGCCCCCATCAGGCTCATACTTTCGCATATTTCTCATACTTCATGGCTGGATCCTGGGCTGTTTCTGGATTGGATCACATAGTAATGTGGTACCACGCTGAAACAGTCGATTAAACCTGGTTTCGATCAATATTTTAGAGAATAATTCATGTTAGGTCTAGGTTACGTCTGGTATTTGCCCTCATCAGGCTCATACTTTCGCATATTTCTCATACTTCATGGCTGGATCCTGGGCTATTTCTGGATTGGATCACGTAGTAGTGTGGTAGCACACTGAAACAGTCCATTAAACCTGGTTTGGATCAACATTTTAGAGGATAACGCATGTTAGGTCTAGGTTAGGTCTGGGATTTTCACTCATCAGACTCATACTTTCGCATTCTTCACATACTTGTTGAACGGATCCTGGGTTTTTTCTGGTTTGGATCACGTAGTAATGTGGGACCACACTGAAACAATCAACTAAACCTGGTCTTGATAAATATTTTAGAGGATAACGCATGTTTGTTCTGGGATAGGTCTGGGATTTGCCCTCATCAGACTCATACTTTCGCACACTTCACACACTCGTTGAACAGATCCTGGGTTATTTTCTGGTTTGGATCACATAGTAATGTGGTACCACACTGAAACAGGCGATTAAACCAGGTTTCGATCAATATTTTTGAGGATAACGCATGTTAGGTCTAGGTTAGGCCTGGGATTTTCACACATCAGACTCATACTTTCGCATTCTTCTCATACTTGTTGAACTGATCCTGGGTTTTTTCTGGTTTGGATCACGTAGTAATGTGGTACCACACTGAAACAGTCAATTAAACCTGGTTTTGATCAATATTTTAGAGAATAATTCATGTTAGGTCTAGGTTAGGTCTGGGATTTGCTCTCATCAGGCTCATTCTTTCGCATATTTCTCATACTTGATGGCTAGATCCTGGACTTTTTCTGGATTGCATCACGTAGTAATGAAGTACAACACTGAAACAGTCAACTATACCTGGTTTCCATCAATATCTTAGAGGACAACGCAAGTTAGGTCTGGGATAGGTCTGGGATTTGCCCACATCAGGCTCATACTTTCGCGTTTTTCACATACTTGTTGAACAGATCCTGGGTTTTTTCTGGTTTGGATCACGTAGTAGTGTGGTACCACACTGAAACAGCCCATTAAACCTGGTTTGGATCAACATTTTACAGGATAACGCATGTTAGATCTAGGTTAGGTCTGGGATTTTCACTCATCAGACTCATACTTTCGCATTCTTCACATACTTGTTGAACGGATCCTGGGTTCTTTCTGGTTTGGATCACGTAGTAATGTGGTACCACACTGAAACATTGAATTAAGCCTGGTCTTGATAAATATTTTAGAGGATAACGCATGTTAGGTCTGGGTTAGCTCTAGGATTTGCCCTCATCAGGCTCATACTTTCGCATATTTCTCATACTTCATGGCTGGATCCTGGGCTATTTCTGGATTGGATCACGTATTAATGTGGTACCACACTGAAACAGTCAATCAAACCTGGTTTCGATCAATATTTTAGAGGATAACGCAAGTTAAGTCTGGGAGAGGTTTGGGATTTGACCTCATCAGACTCATACTTTCGCGTTTTTCACATACTTGTTGAACAGATCCTGGGTTTTTTCTGGTTTGGATCACGTAGTAGTGTGGTACCACACTGAAACAGTCCATTAAACCTGGTTGCGATCAATATTTTAGAGGATAACGCATGTTAGGTCTGGGTTAGGTCTAGGATTTGCCCTCATCAGGCTCATACTTTCGCATATTTCTCATACTTCATGGCTGGATCCTGGGCTATTTCTGGATTGGATCACGTAGTAATGTGGTACCACACTGAAACAGTCAATTAAACCTGGTTTTGATCAATATTTTAGAGAATAATTCATGTTAGGTCTAGGTTACGTCTGGGATTTGCCCTCATCAGGCTCATACTTTCGCATATTTCACATACTTCATGGCTGGATCCTGGGCTATTTCTGGATTGGATCACGTAGTAGTGTGGTAGCACACTGAAACAGTCCATTAAACCTGGTTTGGATCAACATTTTAGAGGATAACGCATGTTAGGTCTAGGTTAGGTCTGGGATTTTCACTCATCAGACTCATACTTTCGCATTCTTCACATACTTGTTGAACGGATCCTGGGTTTTTTCTGGTTTGGATCACGTAGTAATGTGGGGCCACACTGAAACAATCAATTAAACCTGGTCTTGATAAATATTTTAGAGGATAACGCATGTTTGTTCTGGGATAGGTCTGGGATTTGCCCTCATCAGACTCATACTTTCGCACACTTCACATACTCGTTGAACAGATCCTGGGTTATTTTCTGGTTTGGATCACATAGTAATGTGGTACCACACTGAAACAGGCGATTAAACCAGGTTTCGATCAATATTTTTGAGGATAACGCATGTTAGGTCTAGGTTAGGCCTGGGATTTTCACACATCAGGCTCATACTTTCGCGTTTTTCACATACTTGGTGAACAGATCCTGGGTCTTTTCTGGTTTGGATCACGTAGTAGTGTGGTACCACACAGAAACAGTCCATTAAACCTGGTTTGGATCAACATTTTAGAGGATAACGCATATTAGGTCTAGGGTAGGTCTGGGATTTCACTCATCAGACTCATACTTTCGCATTCTTGACATACTCGTTGAACGGATCCTGGGTTTTTTCTGGTTTGGATCACGTAGTAATGTGGGACCACACTGAAACAATCAATTAAACCTGGTCTTGATAAATATTTTAGAGGATAACGCATGTTAGGTCTGGGATAGGTCTGGGATTTGCCCTCATCAGACTCATACTTTCGCACACTTCACATACTCGTTGAACAGATCCTGGGTTATTTTCTGGTTTGGATCACATAGTAATGTGGTACCACACTGAAACAGTCGATTAAACCAGGTTTCGATCAATATTTTAGAGGATAACGCATGTTAGGTCTAGGTTAGGCCTGGGATTTTCACTCATCAGACTCATACTTTCGCATTCTTCTCATACTTGTTGAACGGATCCTGGGTTTTTTCTGGTTTGGATCACGTAGTAATGTGGTACCACACTGAAACAGTCAATTAAACCTGGTTTTGATCAATATTTTAGAGAATAATTCATGTTAGGTCTAGGTTAGGTCTGGGATTTGCTCTCATCAGGCTCATTCTTTCGCATATTTCTCATACTTGATGGCTAGATCCTGGGCTTTTTCTGGATTGCATCACGTAGTAATGAAGTACAACACTGAAACAGTCAGCTAAACCTGGTTTCCATCAATATCTTAGAGGACAACGCAAGTTAGGTCTGGGATAGGTCCGGGATTTGCCCACATCAGGCTCATACTTTCGCGTTTTTCACATACTCGTTGAACAGATCCTGGGTTATTTTCTGGTTTGGATCGCATAGTAATGTGGTACCACACTGAAACAGTCGATTAAACCTGGTCTTGATAAATATTTTAGAGGATAACGCATGTTAGGTCCGGGTTAGGTCTAGGATTTGCCCTCATCAGGCTCATACTTTCGCATATTTCTCATACTTCATGGCTGGATCCTGGGCTATTTCTGGATTGGATCACGTAGTAATGTGGTGCCACACTGAAACAGTCGATTAAACCAGGTTTCGATCAATATTTTTGAGGATAACGCATGTCAGGTCTAGGTTAGGCCTGGGATTTTCACTCATCAGACTCATACTTTCGCACACTTCACATACTTGTTGAACGGATCCTGGGTTTTTTCTGGTTTGGATCACGTAGTAATGTGGTACCACACTGAAACAATCAATTAAACCTGATCCTGATAAATATTTTAGAGGATAACGCATGTTTGGTCTGGGGTAGGTCTAGGATTTGCCCCCATCAGGCTCATACTTTCGCATATTTCTCATACTTCATGGCTGGATCCTGGGCTGTTTCTGGATTGTATCACATAGTAATGTGGTACCACGCTGAAACAGTCGATTAAACCTGGTTTCGATCAATATTTTAGAGGATAACGCAAGTTAAGTCTGGGATAGGTCTGGGATTTGACCTCATCAGACTCATACTTTCGCGTTTTTCACATACTTGTTGAACAGATCCTGGGTTTTTTCTGGTTTGGATCACGTAGTAGTGTGGTACCACACTGAAACAGTCCATTAAACCTGGTTGCGATCAATATTTTAGAGGATAACGCATGTTAGGTCTGGGTTAGGTCTAGGATTTGCCCTCATCAGGCTCATACTTTCGCATATTTCTCATACTTCATGGCTGGATCCTGGGCTATTTCTGGATTGGATCACGTAGTAATGTGGTACCACACTGAAACAGTCAATTAAACCTGGTTTCGATCAATATATTAGAGAATAATTCATGTTAGGTCTAGGTTAGGTCTGGGATTTGCTCTCATCAGGCTCATTCTTTCGCATATTTCTCATACTCGATGGCTAGATCCTGGGCTTTTCTGGATTGCATCACGTAGTAATGAAGTACAACACTGAAACAGTCAATTAAACCTGGTTTCCATCAATATCTTAGAGGACAACGCAAGTTAGGTCTGGGATAGGTCTGGGATTTGCCCACATCAGGCTCATACTTTCGCGTTTTTCACATACTTGGTGAACAGATCCTGGGTCTTTTCTGGTTTGGATCACGTAGTAGTGTGGTACCACACAGAAACAGTCCATTAAACCTGGTTTGGATCAACATTTTAGAGGATAACGCATATTAGGTCTAGGGTAGGTCTGGGATTTTCACTCATCAGACTCACACTTTCGCATTCTTCACATACTCGTTGAACGGATCCTGGGATTTTTCTGGTTTGGATCACGTAGTAATGTGGGACCACACTGAAACAATCAATTAAACCTGGTCCTGATAAATATTTTAGAGGATAACGCATGTTAGGTCTGGGATAGGTCTGGGATTTGCCCTCATCAGACTCATACTTTCGCACACTTCACATACTCGTTGAACAGATCCTGGGTTATTTTCTGGTTTGGATCACATAGTAATGTGGTACCACACTGAAACAGTCGATTAAACCAGGTTTCGATCAATATTTTAGAGGATAACGCATGTTAGGTCTAGGTTAGGCCTGGGATTTTCACTCATCAGACTCATACTTTCGCATTCTTCTCATACTTGTTGAACGGATCCTGGGTTTTTTCTGGTTTGGATCACGTAGTAATGTGGTACCACACTGAAACAGTCAATTAAACCTGGTTTTGATCAATATTTTAGAGAATAATTCATGTTAGGTCTAGGTTAGGTCTGGGATTTGCTCTCATCAGGCTCATTCTTTCGCATATTTCTCATACTTCATGGCTGGATCCTGGGCTATTTCTGGATTGGATCACGTAGTAATGTGGTACCACACTGAAACAGTCGATTAAACCAGGTTTCGATCAATATTTTTGAGGATTACGCATGTCAGGTCTAGGTTAGGCCTGGGATTTGCACTCATCAGACTCATACTTTCGCACACTTCACATACTCGTTGAACAGATCCTGGGTTATTTTCTGGTTTGGATCACATAGTAATGTGGTACCACACTGAAACTGTCGATTAAACCAGGTTTCGATCAATATTTTTGAGGATGACGCATGTTTGGTCTAGGTTAGGCCTGGGATTTTCACTCATCAGACTCATACTTTCGCATTCTTCTCATACTTGTTGAACGGATCCTGGGTTTTTTCTGGTTTGGATCACGTAGTAATGTGGGACCGCACAGAAACAATCAATTAAACCTGGTGTTGATAAATATTTTAGAGGATAACGCATGTTAGGTCTGGGTTAGGTCTAGGATTTGCCCTCATCAGGCTCATACTTTCGCATATTTCTCATACTTCATGGCTGGATCCTGGGCTATTTCTGGATTGGATCACGTATTAATGTGGTACCACACTGAAACAGTCAATTAAACCTGGCTTTGATGAATATTTTAGAGAATAATTCATGTTAGGTCTAGGTTAGGCATGGGATTTGCTCTCACCAGGCTCATTCTTTCGCATATTTCTCATACTAGATGGCTAGATCCTGGGCTTTTTCTGGATCGCATCACGCAGTAATGAAGTACAACACTGAAACACTCAATTAAACCTGGTTTCGATCAATATTATTGAGGATAACGCATGTTAGGTCTAGGTTAGACCTGGGATTTTCACTCATCAGACTCATACTTTCGCATTCTTCACATACTTGTTGAACGGATCTTGGGTTTTTTCTGGTGTGGATCACGTAGTAATGTGGTACCACACTGAAACAATCAATTAAACCTGATCTTGATAAATATTTTAGAGGATAACGCATGTTTGGTCTGGGGTAGGTCTAGGATTTGCCCCCATCAGGCTCATACTTTCGCATATTTCTCATACTTCATGGCTGGATCCTGGGCTGTTTCTGGATTGTATCACATAGTAATGTGGTACCACGCTGAAACAGTCGATTAAACCTGGTTTCGATCAATATTTTAAAGGATAACGCAAGTTAAGTCTGGGATAGGTCTGGGATTTGACCTCATCAGACTCATACTTTCGCGTTTTTCACATACTTGGTGAACAGATCCTGGGTCTTTTCTGGTTTGGATCACGTAGTAGTGTGGTACCACACAGAAACAGTCCATTAAACCTGGTTTGGATCAACATTTTAGAGGATAACGCATATTAGGTCTAGGGTAGGTCTGGGATTTTCACTCATCAGACTCATACTTTCGCATTCTTCACATACTCGTTGAACGGATCCTGGGTTTTTTCTGGTTTGGATCACGTAGTAATGTGGGACCACACTGAAACAATCAATTAAACCTGGTCCTGATAAATATTTTAGAGGATAACGCATGTTAGGTCTGGGATAGGTCTGGGATTTGCCCTCATCAGACTCATACTTTCGCACACTTCACATACTCGTTGAACAGATCCTGGGTTATTTTCTGGTTTGGATCACATAGTAATGTGGTACCACACTGAAACAGTCGATTAAACCAGGTTTGGATCAACATTTTACAGGATAACGCATGTTAGGTCTACGTTAGGTCTCGGATTTTCACTCATCAGACTCATACTTTCGCATTCTTCACATACTTGTTGAACGGATCCTGGGTTTTTTCTGGTTTGGATCACGTAGTAATGTGGTACCACACTGAAACATTGAATTAAACCTGGTCTTGATAAATATTTTAGAGGATAACGCATGTTAGGTCTGGGTTAGGTCTAGGATTTGCTCTCACCAGGCTCATTCTTTCGCATATTTCTCATACTAGATGGCTAGATCCTGGGCTTTTTCTGGATCGCATCACGCAGTAATGAAGTACAACACTGAAACACTCAATTAAACCTGGTTTCGATCAATATTATTGAGGATAACGCATGATAGGTCTAGGTTAGGCCTGGGATTTTCACTCATCAGACTCATACTTTCGCATTCTTCACATACTTGTTGAACGGATCTTGGGTTTTTTCTGGTGTGGATCACGTAGTAATGTGGTACCACACTGAAACAATCAATTAAACCTGATCTTGATAAATATTTTAGAGGATAACGCATGTTTGGTCTGGGGTAGGTCTAGGATTTGCCCCCATCAGGCTCATACTTTCGCATATTTCTCATACTTCATGGCTGGATCCTGGGCTGTTTCTGGATTGTATCACATAGTAATGTGGTACCACGCTGAAACAGTCGATTAAACCTGGTTTCGATCAATATTTTAGAGGATAACGCAAGTTAAGTGTGGGATAGGTCTGGGATTTGACCTCATCAGACTCATACTTTCGCGTTTTTCACATACTTGTTGAACAGATCCTGGGTTTTTTCTGGTTTGGATCACGTAGTAGTGTGGTGCCACACAGAAACAGTCAATTAAACCTGGTTTTGATCAATATTTTAGAGAATAATTCATGTTAGGTCTAGGTTAGGCATGGGATTTGCTCTCACCAGGCTCATTCTTTCGCATATTTCTCATACTAGATGGCTAGATCCTGGGCTTTTTCTGGATCGCATCACGCAGTAATGAAGTACAACACTGAAACACTCAATTAAACCTGGTCTCGATCAATATTATTGAGGATAACGCATGTTAGGTCTAGGTTAGGCCTGGGATTTTCACTCATCAGACTCATACTTTCGCATTCTTCACATACTTGTTGAACGGATCTTGGGTTTTTTCTGGTGTGGATCACGTAGTAATGTGGTACCACACTGAAACAATCAATTAAACCTGATCTTGATAAATATTTTAGAGGATAACGCATGTTTGGTCTGGGGTAGGTCTAGGATTTGCCCCCATCAGGCTCATACTTTCGCATATTTCTCATACTTCATGGCTGGATCCTGGGCTGTTTCTGGATTGTATCACATAGTAATGTGGTACCACGCTGAAACAGTCGATTAAACCTGGTTTCGATCAATATTTTAGAGGATAACGCAAGTTAAGTCTGGGATAGGTCTGGGATTTGACCTCATCAGAGTCATACTTTCGCGTTTTTCACATACTTGTTGAACAGATCCTGGGTTTTTTCTGGTTTGGATCACGTAGTAGTGTGGTACCACACTGAAACAGTCCATTAAACCTGGTTGCGATCAATATTTTAGAGGATAACGCATGCTAGGTCTGGGTTAGGTCTAGGATTTGCCCTCATCAGGCTCATACTTTCGCATATTTCTCATACTTCATGGCTGGATCCTGGGCTATTTCTGGATTGGATCACGTAGTAATGTGGTACCACACTGAAACAGTCAATTAAACCTGGTTTTGATCAATATTTTAGAGAATAATTCATGTTAGGTCTAGGTTACGTCTGGGATTTGCCCTCATCAGGCTCATACTTTCGCATATTTCACATACTTCATGGCTGGATCCTGGGCTATTTCTGGATTGGATCACGTAGTAGTGTGGTAGCACACTGAAACAGTCCATTAAACCTGGTTTGGATCAACATTTTAGAGGATAACGCATGTTAGGTCTAGGTTAGGTCTGGGATTTTCACTCATCAGACTCATACTTTCGCATTCTTCACATACTTGTTGAACGGATCCTGGGTTTTTTCTGGTTTTGATCACGTAGTAATGTGGGACCACACTGAAACAATCAATTAAACCTGGTCTTGATAAATATTTTAGAGGATAACGCATGTTTGTTCTGGGATAGGTCTGGGATTTGACCTCATCAGAGTCATACTTTCGCGTTTTTCACATACTTGTTGAACAGATCCTGGGTTTTTTCTGGTTTGGATCACGTAGTAGTGTGGTACCACACTGAAACAGTCAATTATACCTGGTTTTGATCAATATTTTAGAGAATAATTCATGTTAGGTCTAGGTTAGGTCTGGGATTTGCTCTCATCAGGCTCATTCTTTCGCATATTTCTCATACTTGATGGCTAGATCCTGGGCTTTTCTGGATTGCATCACGTAGTAATGAAATACAACACTGATACAGTCAATTAAACCTGGTTTCCATCAATATCTTAGAGGACAACGCAAGTTAGGTCTGGGATAGGTCTGGGATTTGCCCACATCAGGCTCATACTTTCGCGTTTTTCACATACTTGTTGAACAGATCCTGGGTCTTTTCTGGTTTGGATCACGTAGTAGTGTGGTACCGCACTGAAACAGTCCATTAAACCTGGTTTGGATCAACAGTTTAGAGGATAACGCATGTTAGGTCTAGGTTAGGTCTGGGATTTTCACTCATCAGACTCATACTTTCGCATTCTTCACATACTTGTTGAACGGATCCTGGGTTTTTTCTGGTTTGGATCACGTAGTAATGTGGGACCACACTGAAACAGTCAATTAAACCTGGTTTCGATCAATATATTAGAGAATAATTCATGTTAGGTCTAGGTTAGGTCTGGGATTTACTCTCATCAGGCTCATTCTTTCGCATATTTCTCATACTTCATGGCTAGATCCTGGGCTGTTTCTGGATTGTATCTCGTAGTAATGTGGGACCACACTGAAACAGTCAATTAAACCTGGTTTCGATCAATATATTAGAGAATAATTCATGTTAGGTCTAGGTTAGGTCTGGGATTTGCTCTCATCAGGCTCATTCTTTCGCATATTTCTCATACTTGATGGCTAGATCCTGGGCTTTTCTGGATTGCATCACGTAGTAATGAAGTACAACACTGAAACAGTCAATTAAACCTGGTTTCCATCAATATCTTAGAGGACAACGCAAGTTAGGTCTGGGATAGGTCTGGGATTTGCCCACATCAGGCTCATACTTTCTCGTTTTTCACATACTTGGTGAACAGATCCTGGGTCTTTTCTGGTTTGGATCACGTAGTAGTGTGGTACCGCACTGAAACAGTCCATTAAACCTGGTTTGGATCAACAGTTTAGAGGATAACGCATGTTAGGTCTAGGTTAGGTCTGGGATTTTCACTCATCAGACTCATACTTTCGCATTCTTCACATACTCGTTGAACGGATCCTGGGTTTTCTCTGGTTTGGATCACGTAGTAATGTGGGACCACACTGAAACAATCAATTAAACCTGGTCTTGATAAATATTTTAGAGGATAACGCATGTTAGGTCTGGGATAGGTCTGGGATTTGCCCTCATCAGACTCATACTTTCGCACACTTCACATACTCGTTGAACAGATCCTGGGTTATTTTCTGGTTTGGATCACATTGTAATGTGGTACCACACTGAAACAGTCGATTAAACCAGGTTTCGATCAATATTTTAGAGGATAACGCATGTTAGGTCTAGGTTAGGCCTGGGATTTTCACTCATCAGACTCATACTTTCGCATTCTTCTCATACTTGTTGAACGGATCCTGGGTTTTTTCTGGTTTGGATCACGTAGTAATGTGGTACCACACTGAAACAGTCAATTAAACCTGGTTTTGATCAATATTTTAGAGAATAATTCATGTTAGGTCTAGGTTAGGTCTGGGATTTGCTCTCATCAGGCTCATTCTTTCGCATATTTCTCATACTTGATGGCTAGATCCTGGGCTTTTTCTGGATTGCATCACGTAGTAATGAAGTACAACACTGAAACAGTCAGCTAAACCTGGTTTCCATCAATATCTTAGAGGACAACGCAAGTTAGGTCTGGGATAGGTCCGGGATTTGCCCACATCAGGCTCATACTTTCGCGTTTTTCACATACTCGTTGAACAGATCCTGGGTTATTTTCTGGTTTGGATCGCATAGTAATGTGGTACCACACTGAAACAGTCGATTAAACCTGGTCTTGATAAATATTTTAGAGGATAACGCATGTTAGGTCCGGGTTAGGTCTAGGATTTGCCCTCATCAGGCTCATACTTTCGCATATTTCTCATACTTCATGGCTGGATCCTGGGCTATTTCTGGATTGGATCACGTAGTAATGTGGTACCACACAGAAACAGTCGATTAAACCAGGTTTCGATCAATATTTTTGAGGATAACGCATGTCAGGTCTAGGTTAGGCCTGGGATTTTCACTCATCAGACTCATACTTTCGCACACTTCACATACTCGTTGAACAGATCCTGGGTTATTTTCTGGTTTGGATCACATAGTAATGTGGTACCACACTGAAACAGTCGATTAAACCAGGTTTCGATCAATATTTTTGAGGATAACGCATGTTTGGTCTAGGTTAGGCCTGGGATTTTCACTCATCAGACTCATACTTTCGCATTCTTCTCATACTTGTTGAACGGATCCTGGGTTTTTTCTGGTTTGGATCACGTAGTAATGTGGGACCGCACAGAAACAATCAATTAAACCTGGTGTTGATAAATATTTTAGAGGATAACGCAAGTTAGGTCTGGGATAGGTCTGGGATTTGCCCACATCAGGCTCATACTTTCGCGTTTTTCACATACTTGTTGAACAGATCCTGGGTTTTTTCTGGTTTGGATCACGTAGTAGTGTGGTACCACACTGAAACAGCCCATTAAACCTGGTTTGTATCAACATTTTACAGGATAACGCATGTTAGATCTAGGTTAGGTCTGGGATTTTCACTCATCAGACTCATACTTTCGCATTCTTCACATACTTGTTGAACGGATCCTGGGTTTTTTCTGGTTTGGATCACGTAGTAATGTGGTACCACACTGAAACATTGAATTAAACCTGGTCTTGATAAATATTTTAGAGGATAACGCATGTTAGGTCTGGGTTAGGTCTAGGATTTGCCCTCATCAGGCTCATACTTTCGCATATTTCTCATACTTCATGGCTGGATCCTGGGCTATTTCTGGGTTGGATCACGTATTAATGTGGTACCACACTGAAACAGTCAATTAAACCTGGCTTTGATGAATATTTTAGAGAATAATTCATGTTAGGTCTAGGTTAGGCATGGGATTTGCTCTCACCAGGCTCATTCTTTCGCATATTTCTCATACTAGATGGCTAGATCCTGGGCTTTTTCTGGATCGCATCACGCAGTAATGAAGTACAACACTGAAACACTCAATTAAACCTGGTTTCGATCAATATTATTGAGGATAACGCATGTTAGGTCTAGGTTAGGCCTGGGATTTTCACTCACCAGACTCATACTTTCGCATTCTTCACATACTTGTTGAACGGATCTTGGGTTTTTTCTGGTGTGGATCACGTAGTAATGTGGTACCACACTGAAACAATCAATTAAACCTGATCCTGATAAATATTTTAGAGGATAACGCATGTTTGGTCTGGGGTAGGTCTAGGATTTGCCCCCATCAGGCTCATACTTTCGCATATTTCTCATACTTCATGGCTGGATCCTGGGCTGTTTCTGGATTGTATCACATAGTAATGTGGTACCACGCTGAAACAGTCGATTAAACCTGGTTTCGATCAATATGTTAGAGGATAACGCAAGTTAAGTCTGGGATAGGTCTGGGATTTGACCTCATCAGACTCATACTTTCGCGTTTTTCACATACTTGTTGAAGAGATCCTGGGTTTTTTCTGGTTTGGACCACGTAGTAGTGTGGTACCACACTGAAACAGTCCATTAAACCTGGTTGCGATCAATATTTTAGAGGATAACGCATGTTAGGTCTGGGTTAGGTCTAGGATTTGCCCTCATCAGGCTCATACTTTCGCATATTTCTCATACTTCATGGCTGGATCCTGGGCTATTTCTGGATTGGATCACGTAGTAATGTGGTACCACACTGAAACAGTCAATTAAACCTGGTTTTGATCAATATTTTAGAGAATAATTCATGTTAGGTCTAGGTTACGTCTGGGATTTGCCCTCATCAGGCTCATACTTTCGCATATTTCTCATACTTCATGGCTGGATCCTGGGCTATTTCTGGATTGGATCACGTAGTAATGTGGTACCACACTGAAACAGTCGATTAAACCAGGTTTCGATCAATATTTTTGAGGATAACGCATGTCAGGTCTAGGTTAGGCCTGGGATTTTCACTCATCAGACTCATACTTTCGCACACTTCACATACTCGTTGAACAGATCCTGGGTTATTTTCTGGTTTGGATCACATAGTAATGTGGTACCACACTGAAACAGTCGATTAAACCAGGTTTCGATCAATATTTTAGAGGATAACGCATGTTTGGTCTAGGTTAGGCCTGGGATTTTCACTCATCAGACTCATACTTTCGCATTCTTCTCATACTTGTTGAACGGATCCTGGGTTTTTTCTGGTTTGGATCACGTAGCAATGTGGGACCGCACAGAAACAATCAATTAAACCTGGTGTTGATAAATATTTTAGAGGATAACGCAAGTTAGGTCTGGGATAGGTCTGGGATTTGCCCACATCAGGCTCATACTTTCGCGTTTTTCACATACTTGTTGAACAGATCCTGGGTTTTTTCTGGTTTGGATCACGTAGTAGTGTGGTACCACACTGAAACAGCCCATTAAACCTGGTTTGGATCAACATTTTACAGGATAACGCATGTTAGATCTAGGTTAGGTCTGGGATTTTCACTCATCAGACTCATACTTTCGCATTCTTCACATACTTGTTGAACGGATCCTGGGTTTTTTCTGGTTTGGATCTCGTAGTAATGTGGGACCACACTGAAACAATCAATTAAACCTGATCCTGATAAATATTTTAGAGGATAACGCATGTTTGGTCTGGGGTAGGTCTAGGATTTGCCCCCATCAGGCTCATACTTTCGCATATTTCTCATACTTCATGGCTGGATCCTGGGCTATTTCTGGATTGGATCACGTAGTAATGTGGTACCACACTGAAACAGTCGATTAAACCAGGTTTCGATCAATATTTTTGAGGATAACGCATGTCAGGTCTAGGTTAGGCCTGGGATTTTCACTCATCAGACTCATACTTTCGCACACTTCACATACTCGTTGAACAGATCCTGGGTTATTTTCTGGTTTGTATCACATAGTAATGTGGTACCACGCTGAAACAGTCGATTAAACCTGGTTTCGATCAATATTTTAGAGGATAACGCAAGTTAAGTCTGGGATAGGTCTGGGATTTGACCTCATCAGACTCATACTTTCGCGTTTTTCACATACTTGTTGAAGAGATCCTGGGTTTTTTCTGGTTTGGACCACGTAGTAGTGTGGTACCACACTGAAACAGTCCATTAAACCTGGTTGCGATCAATATTTTAGAGGATAACGCATGTTAGGTCTGGGTTAGGTCTAGGATTTGCCCTCATCAGGCTCATACTTTCGCATATTTCTCATACTTCATGGCTGGATCCTGGGCTATTTCTGGATTGGATCACGTAGTAATGTGGTACCACACTGAAACAGTCAATTAAACCTGGTTTTGATCAATATTTTAGAGAATAATTCATGTTAGGTCTAGGTTACGTCTGGGATTTGCCCTCATCAGGCTCATACTTTCGCATATTTCTCATACTTCATGGCTGGATCCTGGGCTATTTCTGGATTGGATCACGTAGTAATGTGGTACCACACTGAAACAGTCGATTAAACCAGGTTTCGATCAATATTTTTGAGGATAACGCATGTCAGGTCTAGGTTAGGCCTGGGATTTTCACTCATCAGACTCATACTTTCGCACACTTCACATACTCGTTGAACAGATCCTGGGTTATTTTCTGGTTTGGATCACATAGTAATGTGGTACCACACTGAAACAGTCGATTAAACCAGGTTTCGATAAATATTTTAGAGGATAACGCATGTTTGGTCTGGGGTAGGTCTAGGATTTGCCCCCATCAGGCTCATACTTTCGCATATTTCTCATACTTCATGGCTGGATCCTGGGCTGTTTCTGGATTGTATCACATAGTAATGTGGTACCACGCTGAAACAGTCGATTAAACCTGGTTTCGATCAATATTTTAGAGGATAACGCAAGTTAAGTCTGGGATAGGTCTGGGATTTGACCTCATCAGACTCATACTTTCGCGTTTTTCACATACTTGTTGAAGAGATCCTGGGTTTTTTCTGGTTTGGACCACGTAGTAGTGTGGTACCACACTGAAACAGTCCATTAAACCTGGTTGCGATCAATATTTTAGAGGATAACGCATGTTAGGTCTGGGTTAGGTCTAGGATTTGCCCTCATCAGGCTCATACTTTCGCATATTTCTCATACTTCATGGCTGGATCCTGGGCTATTTCTGGATTGGATCACGTAGTAATGTGGTACCACACTGAAACAGTCAATTAAACCTGGTTTTGATCAATATTTTAGAGAATAATTCATGTTAGGTCTAGGTTACGTCTGGGATTTGCCCTCATCAGGCTCATACTTTCGCATATTTCTCATACTTCATGGCTGGATCCTGGGCTATTTCTGGATTGGATCACGTAGTAATGTGGTACCACACTGAAACAGTCGATTAAACCAGGTTTCGATCAATATTTTTGAGGATAACGCATGTCAGGTCTAGGTTAGGCCTGGGATTTTCACTCATCAGACTCATACTTTCGCACACTTCACATACTCGTTGAACAGATCCTGGGTTATTTTCTGGTTTGGATCACATAGTAATGTGGTACCACACTGAAACAGTCGATTAAACCAGGTTTCGATCAATATTTTAGAGGATAACGCATGTTTGGTCTAGGTTAGGCCTGGGATTTTCACTCATCAGACTCATACTTTCGCATTCTTCTCATACTTGTTGAACGGATCCTGGGTTTTTTCTGGTTTGGATCACGTAGCAATGTGGGACCGCACAGAAACAATCAATTAAACCTGGTGTTGATAAATATTTTAGAGGATAACGCAAGTTAGGTCTGGGATAGGTCTGGGATTTGCCCACATCAGGCTCATACTTTCGCGTTTTTCACATACTTGTTGAACAGATCCTGGGTTTTTTCTGGTTTGGATCACGTAGTAGTGTGGTACCACACTGAAACAGCCCATTAAACCTGGTTTGGATCAACATTTTACAGGATAACGCATGTTAGATCTAGGTTAGGTCTGGGATTTTCACTCATCAGACTCATACTTTCGCATTCTTCACATACTTGTTGAACGGATCCTGGGTTTTTTCTGGTTTGGATCTCGTAGTAATGTGGGACCACACTGAAACAATCAATTAAACCTGGTCTTGATAAATATATTAGAGGATAACGCATGTTAGGTCTGGGATAGGTCTGGGATATGCCCCCATCAGGCTCATACTTTCGCATATTTCTCATACTTCATGGCTGGATCCTGGGCTATTTCTGGATTGGATCACGTATTAATGTGGTACCACACTGAAGCAGTCAATTAAACCTGGCTTTGATTAATATTTTAGAGAATAATACATGTTAGGTCTAGGTTAGGCATGGGATTTGCTCTCACCAGGCTCATTCTTTCGCATATTTCTCATACTAGATGGCTAGATCCTGGGCTTTTTCTGGATCGCATCACGCAGTAATAAAGTACAACACTGAAACACTCAATTAAACCTGGTTTCGATCAATATTATTGAGGATAACGCATGTTAGGTCTAGGTTAGGCCTGGGATTTTCACTCATCGGACTCATACTTTCGCATTCTTCACATACTTGTTGAACGGATCTTGGGTTTTTTCTGGTGTGGATCACGTAGTAATGTGGTACCACACTGAAACAATCAATTAAACCTGATCTTGATAAATATTTTAGAGGATAACGCATGTTTGGTCTGGGGTAGGTCTAGGATTTGCCCCCATCAGGCTCATACTTTCGCATATTTCTCATACTTCATGGCTGGATCCTGGGCTGTTTCTGGATTGTATCACATAGTAGTGTGGTACCACACTGAAACAGCCCATTAAACCTGGTTTGGATCAACATTTTACAGGATAACGCATGTTAGATCTAGGTTAGGTCTGGGATTTTCACTCATCAGACTCATACTTTCGCATTCTTCACATACTTGTTGAACGGATCCTGGGTTTTTTCTGGTTTGGATCTCGTAGTAATGTGGGACCACACTGAAACAATCAATTAAACCTGGTCTTGATAAATATATTAGAGGATAACGCATGTTAGGTCTGGGATAGGTCTGGGATTTGCCCTCATCAGACTCATACTTTCGCACACTTCACATACTCGTTGAACAGATCCTGGGTATTTTCTGGTTTGGATCACGTAGTAGTGTGGTACCACACTGAAACAGTCCATTAAACCTGGTTGCGATCAATATTTTAGAGGATAACGCATGTTAGGTCTGGGTTAGGTCTAGGATTTGCCCTCATCAGGCTCATACTTTCGCATATTTCTCATACTTCATGGCTGGATCCTGGGCTATTTCTGGATTGGATCACGTAGTAATGTGGTACCACACTGAAACAGTCAATTAAACCTGGTTTTGATCAATATTTTAGAGAATTACTCATGTTAGGTCTAGGTTAGGTCTGGGATTTGCTCTCATCAGGCTCATTCTTTCGCATATTTCTCGTACTTCATGGCTGGATCCTGGGCTATTTCTGGATTGGATCACGCAGTAACGTGGTACCACACTGAAACAGTCAATTAAACCTGGTTTTGATCAATATTTTAGAGAATAATTCATGTTAGGTCTAGGTTAGGTCTGGGATTTGCTCTCATCAGGCTCATTCTTTCGCATATTTCTCATACTTCACGGCTAGATCCTGGGCTATTTCTGGATTGTATCACGTAGTAATGAAGTACAACACTGAAACAGTCAATTAAACCTGGTTTCGATCAATATTTTAGAGAATAATTCACGTTAGGTCTAGGTTAGGTCTGGGATTTGCTCTCATCAGGCTCATTCTTTCGCATATTTCTCATACTTGATGGCTAGATCCTGGGCTTTCTCTGGATTGCATCACGTAGTAATGAAGTACAACACTGAAACAGTCAATTAACCCTGGTTTCCATCAATATTTTAGAGGACAACGCATGTTAGGTCTAGGTTAGGCCTGGGATTTGCCCTCATCAGGGTCATACTTTCGCAGTTTTAACATACATGTTGACCTGATCGAGGGTTTTTTCTGCTTTGGATCACGTAGTAAAGTGGTACCACACTGAAACAGTCCATTAAACCTGGTTTCGATCAATATTATTGAGGATAACGCATGTTAGGTCTAGGTTAGCCCTGGGGTTTTCACTCATCAGACTCATACTTTCGCATTCTTCACATACTTGTTGAACGGATCTTGGGTTTTTTCTGGTGTGGATCACGTAGTAATGTGGTACCACACTGAAACAATCAATTAAACCTGATGTTGATAAATATTTTAGAGGATAACGCATGTTAGGTCTGGGTTAGGTCTAGGATATGCCCCCATCAGGCTCATTCTTTCGCATATTTCTCATACTTCATGGCTGGATCCTGGGCTGTTTCTGGATTGTATCACATAGTAATGTGGTACCACGCTGAAACAGTCGATTACACCTGGTTTCGATCAATTTTTTAGAGGATAACGCAAGTAAAGTCTGGGATAGGTCTGGGATTTGTCCTCATCAGACTCATACTTTCGCGTTTTTCACATACTTGTTGAACAGATCCTGGGTTCTTTCTGGTTTGGATCACGGAGTAGTGTGGTACCACACTGAAACAGTCCATTAAACCTGGTTGCGATCAATATTTTAGAGGATAACGCATGTTAGGTCTGGGTTAGGTCTAGGATTTGCCCTCATCAGGCTCATACTTTCGCATATTTCTCATACTTCATGGCTGGATCCTGGGCTATTTCTGGATTGGAACACGTAGTAATGTGGTACCACACTGAAACAGTCAATTAAACCTGGTTTTGATCAATATTTTAGAGAATAATTCATGTTAGGTCTAGGTTAGGTCTGGGATTTGCTCTCATCAGGCTCATTCTTTCGCATATTTCTCGTACTTCATGGCTGGATCCTGGGCTATTTCTGGATTGCATCACGTAGTAATGTGGTACCACACTGAAACAGTCAATTAAACCCGGTTTTGATCAATATTTTGGAGAATAATTCATGTTAGGTCTAGGTTAGGTCTGGGATTTGCTCTCATCAGGCTCATTCTTTCGCATATTTCTCATACTTGACGGCTAGATCCTGGGCTTTGTCTGGATTGCATCACGTAGTAATGAAGTACAACACTGAAACAGTCAATTAAACCTGGTTTCGATCAATATTTTAGAGAATAATTCATGTTAGGTCTAGGTTAGGTCTGGGATTTGCACTCATCAGGCTCGTTCTTTCGCATATTTCTCATACTTGATGGCTAGATCCTGGGCTTTCTCTGGATTGCATCACGAAGTAATGAAGTACAACACTGAAACAGTCAATTAACCCTGGTTTCCATCAATATTTTAGAGGATAACGCATGTTAGGTCTAGGTTAGCCCTGGGATTTTCACTCATCCGACTCATACTTTCGCATTCTTCACATACTTGTTGAACGGATACTGGGTTTTTTCTGGTTTGGTTCACGTAGTAATGTGGTACCACACTGAAACATTCAATTAAACCTGATCTTGATAAATATTTTGGAGTATAACGCATGTTAGGTCTGGGCTAGGTCTAGGATTTGCCCTCATCAGGCTCATACTTTCGCATATTTCTCATACTTCATGGCTAGATCCTGGGCTGTTTCTGTATTGTATCACGTAGTAATGTGGTACCACGCTGAAACAGTCAATTAAACCTGGTTTCGATCAATATTTTAGAGGATAACGCAAGTTAGGTCTGGCATAGGTCTGGGATTCGCCCTCATCAGACTCATACTTTCGCGTTCTTCACATACTTGTTGAACTGATCCTGGGCTTTTTCTGGTTTGGATCTCGTAGTAATGTGGGGCCACACTGAAACAATCAATTAAACCTGGTCTTGATAAATATATTAGAGGATAACGCATGTTAGGTCTGGGATAGGTCTGGGATTTGCCCTCATCAGACTCATACTTTCGCATTCTTCACATACTTGTTGAACGGATCTTGGGTTTTTTCTGGTGTGGATCACGTAGTAATGTGGTACCACACTGAAACAATCAATTAAACCTGATGTTGATAAATATTTTAGAGGATAACGCATGTTAGGTCTAGGTTAGCCCTGGGATTTTCACTCATCCGACTCATACTTTCGCATTCTTCACATACTTGTTGAACGGATCCTGTGTTTTTTCTGGTTTGGTTCACGTAGTAATGTGGTACCACACTGAAACATTCAATTAAACCTGATCTTGATAAATATTTTGGAGTATAACGCATGTTAGGTCTGGGCTAGGTCTAGGATTTGCCCTCATCAGGCTCATACTTTCGCATATTTCTCATACTTCATGGCTAGATCCTGGGCTGTTTCTGTATTGTATCACATAGTAATGTGGTACCACGCTGAAACAGTCGATTAAACCTGGTTTCGATCAATATTTTAGAGGATAACGCAAGTTAAGTCTGGGATAGGTCTGGGATTCGTCCTCATCAGGGTCATACTTTCGCAGTTTTAACATACATATTGACCTGATCGAGGGTTTTTTCTGCATTGGATCACGTAGTAAAGTGGTACCACACTGAGACAGTCCATTAAACCCGGTTGCGATCAATATTTTAGAGGATAACGCATGTTAGGTCTGGGTTAGGTCTAGGATTTGCCCTAATCAGGCTCATACTTTCGCATATTTCTCATACTTCATGGCTGGATCCTGGGCTATTTCTGGATTGGAACACGTAGTAATGTGGTACCACACTGAAACAGTCAATTAAACCTGGTTTTGATCAATATTTTAGAGAATAATTCATGTTAGGTCTAGGTTAGGTCTGGGATTTGCCCTCATCAGGCTCATTCTTTCGCAAATTTCTCATACTTCATGGCTGGATCCTGGGCTATTTCTGGATTGGATCACGTGGTAATGTGGTACCACACTGAAACAGTCAATTAAACCTGGTTTTGATCAATATTTTAGAGAATAATTCATGTTAGGTCTAGGTTAGGTCTGGGATTTGCTCTCATCAGGCTCATTCTTTCGCATATTTCTCGTACTTCACGGCTGGATCCTGGGCTATTTCTGGATTGGATCACGTAGTAATGTGGTACCACACTGAAACAGTCAATTAAACCTGGTTTTGATCAATATTTTAGAGAATAATTCATGTTAGGTCTAGGTTAGGTCTGGGATTTGCTCTCATCAGGCTCATTCTTTCGCATATTTCTCATACTTGACGGCTAGATCCTGGGCTTTTTCTGGATTGCATCACGTAGTAATGAAGTACAACACTGAAACAGTCAATTAAACCTGGTTTCGGTCAATATTTTAGAGAATAATTCATGTTAGGTCTAGGTTAGGTCTGGGATTTGCTCTCATCAGGCTCATTCTTTCGCATATCTCTCATACTTGATGGCTAGATCCTGGGCTTTCTCTGGATTGCATCACGCTGTAATGAAGTACAACACTGAAACAGTCAACTAACCCTGGTTTCCATCAATATTTTAGAGGACAACGCATGTTAGGTCTAGGTTAGGCCTGGGATTTGCCCTCATCAGGGTCATACTTTCGCATTCTTCACATACTTGTTGAACGGATCCTTGGTTTTTTCTGGTTTGGTTCACGTAGTAATGTGGTACCACACTGAAACATTCAATTAAACCTGATCTTGATAAATATTTTAGAGTATAACGCATGTTATGTCTGGGTTAGGTCTAGGATTTGCCCTCATCAGCCTCATACTTTCGCATATTTCTCATACTTCATGGCTAGATCCTGGGCTGTTTCTGGATTGTATCACGTAGTAATGTGGTACCACGCTGAAACAGTCAATTAAACCTGGTTTCGATCAATATTTTGGAGGATAACGCAAGTTAGGTCTGGCATAGGTCTGGGATTCGCCCTCATCAGACTCATACTTTCGCGTTTTTCACATACTTGTTGAACTGATCCTGGGCTTTTTCTGGCTTGGATCACGTAGTAATGTGGTACCACACTGAAACAGTCAATTAAACCTGGTTTCGATCAATATTTTAGAGAATAATTCACGTTAGGTCTAGGTTAGGTCTGGGATTTGCTCTCATCAGGCTCATTCTTTCGCATATTTCTCGTACTTCATGGCTGGATCCTGGGCTATTTCTGGATTGTATCACGTAGTAATGAAGTACAACACTGAAACAGTCAATTAAACCTGGTTTCGATCAATATTTTAGAGAATAATTCACGTTAGGTCTAGGTTAGGTCTGGGATTTGCTCTCATCAGGCTCATTCTTTCGCATATTTCTCATACTTGATGGCTAGATCCTGGGCTTTCTCTGGATTGCATCACGTAGTAATGAAGTACAACACTGAAACAGTCAATTAACCCTGGTTTCCATCAATATTTTAGAGGACAACGCATGTTAGGTCTAGGTTAGGCCTGGGATTTGCCCTTATCAGGGTCATACTTTCGCAGTTTTAACATACATGTTGACCTGATCGAGGGTTTTTTCTGCTTTGGATCACGTAGTAAAGTGGTACCACACTGAAACAGTCCATTAAACCTGGTTTCGATCAATATTATTGAGGATAACGCATGTTAGGTCTAGGTTAGCCCTGGGGTTTTCACTCATCAGACTCATACTTTCGCATTCTTCACATACTTGTTGAACGGATCTTGGGTTTTTTCTGGTGTGGATCACGTAGTAATGTGGTACCACACTGAAACAATCAATTAAACCTGATGTTGATAAATATTTTAGAGGATAACGCATGTTAGGTCTGGGTTAGGTCTAGGATATGCCCCCATCAGGCTCATTCTTTCGCATATTTCTCATACTTCATGGCTGGATCCTGGGCTGTTTCTGGATTGTATCACATAGTAATGTGGTACCACGCTGAAACAGTCGATTACACCTGGTTTCGATCAATTTTTTAGAGGATAACGCAAGTAAAGTCTGGGATAGGTCTGGGATTTGTCCTCATCAGACTCATACTTTCGCGTTTTTCACATACTTGTTGAACAGATCCTGGGTTCTTTCTGGTTTGGATCACGGAGTAGTGTGGTACCACACTGAAACAGTCCATTAAACCTGGTTGCGATCAATATTTTAGAGGATAACGCATGTTAGGTCTGGGTTAGGTCTAGGATTTGCCCTCATCAGGCTCATACTTTCGCATATTTCTCATACTTCATGGCTGGATCCTGGGCTATTTCTGGATTGGAACACGTAGTAATGTGGTACCACACTGAAACAGTCAATTAAACCTGGTTTTGATCAATATTTTAGAGAATAATTCATGTTAGGTCTAGGTTAGGTCTGGGATTTGCTCTCATCAGGCTCATTCTTTCGCATATTTCTCGTACTTCATGGCTGGATCCTGGGCTATTTCTGGATTGCATCACGTAGTAATGTGGTACCACACTGAAACAGTCAATTAAACCCGGTTTTGATCAATATTTTGGAGAATAATTCATGTTAGGTCTAGGTTAGGTCTGGGATTTGCTCTCATCAGGCTCATTCTTTCGCATATTTCTCATACTTGACGGCTAGATCCTGGGCTTTGTCTGGATTGCATCACGTAGTAATGAAGTACAACACTGAAACAGTCAATTAAACCTGGTTTCGATCAATATTTTAGAGAATAATTCATGTTAGGTCTAGGTTAGGTCTGGGATTTGCACTCATCAGGCTCGTTCTTTCGCATATTTCTCATACTTGATGGCTAGATCCTGGGCTTTCTCTGGATTGCATCACGAAGTAATGAAGTACAACACTGAAACAGTCAATTAACCCTGGTTTCCATCAATATTTTAGAGGATAACGCATGTTAGGTCTAGGTTAGCCCTGGGATTTTCACTCATCCGACTCATACTTTCGCATTCTTCACATACTTGTTGAACGGATACTGGGTTTTTTCTGGTTTGGTTCACGTAGTAATGTGGTACCACACTGAAACATTCAATTAAACCTGATCTTGATAAATATTTTGGAGTATAACGCATGTTAGGTCTGGGCTAGGTCTAGGATTTGCCCTCATCAGGCTCATACTTTCGCATATTTCTCATACTTCATGGCTAGATCCTGGGCTGTTTCTGTATTGTATCACGTAGTAATGTGGTACCACGCTGAAACAGTCAATTAAACCTGGTTTCGATCAATATTTTAGAGGATAACGCAAGTTAGGTCTGGCATAGGTCTGGGATTCGCCCTCATCAGACTCATACTTTCGCGTTCTTCACATACTTGTTGAACTGATCCTGGGCTTTTTCTGGTTTGGATCTCGTAGTAATGTGGGGCCACACTGAAACAATCAATTAAACCTGGTCTTGATAAATATATTAGAGGATAACGCATGTTAGGTCTGGGATAGGTCTGGGATTTGCCCTCATCAGACTCATACTTTCGCATTCTTCACATACTTGTTGAACGGATCTTGGGTTTTTTCTGGTGTGGATCACGTAGTAATGTGGTACCACACTGAAACAATCAATTAAACCTGATGTTGATAAATATTTTAGAGGATAACGCATGTTAGGTCTAGGTTAGCCCTGGGATTTTCACTCATCCGACTCATACTTTCGCATTCTTCACATACTTGTTGAACGGATCCTGTGTTTTTTCTGGTTTGGTTCACGTAGTAATGTGGTACCACACTGAAACATTCAATTAAACCTGATCTTGATAAATATTTTGGAGTATAACGCATGTTAGGTCTGGGCTAGGTCTAGGATTTGCCCTCATCAGGCTCATACTTTCGCATATTTCTCATACTTCATGGCTAGATCCTGGGCTGTTTCTGTATTGTATCACATAGTAATGTGGTACCACGCTGAAACAGTCGATTAAACCTGGTTTCGATCAATATTTTAGAGGATAACGCAAGTTAAGTCTGGGATAGGTCTGGGATTCGTCCTCATCAGGGTCATACTTTCGCAGTTTTAACATACATATTGACCTGATCGAGGGTTTTTTCTGCATTGGATCACGTAGTAAAGTGGTACCACACTGAAACAGTCCATTAAACCTGGTTTGGATCCATATTTTTAGAGGATAACGCATGTTAGGTCTAGGTTAGCCCTGGGATTTTCACTCATCCGACTCATACTTTCGCGTTTTTCACATACTTGTTGAACAGATCCTGGGTTTTTTCTGGTTTGGATCACGTAGTAGTGTGGTACCACACTGAGACAGTCCATTAAACCTGGTTGCGATCAATATTTTAGAGGATAACGCATGTTAGGTCTGGGTTAGGTCTAGGATTTGCCCTAATCAGGCTCATACTTTCGCATATTTCTCATACTTCATGGCTGGATCCTGGGCTATTTCTGGATTGGAACACGTAGTAATGTGGTACCACACTGAAACAGTCAATTAAACCTGGTTTTGATCAATATTTTAGAGAATAATTCATGTTAGGTCTAGGTTAGGTCTGGGATTTGCCCTCATCAGGCTCATTCTTTCGCAAATTTCTCATACTTCATGGCTGGATCCTGGGCTATTTCTGGATTGGATCACGTGGTAATGTGGTACCACACTGAAACAGTCAATTAAACCTGGTTTTGATCAATATTTTAGAGAATAATTCATGTTAGGTCTAGGTTAGGTCTGGGATTTGCTCTCATCAGGCTCATTCTTTCGCATATTTCTCGTACTTCACGGCTGGATCCTGGGCTATTTCTGGATTGGATCACGTAGTAATGTGGTACCACACTGAAACAGTCAATTAAACCTGGTTTTGATCAATATTTTAGAGAATAATTCATGTTAGGTCTAGGTTAGGTCTGGGATTTGCTCTCATCAGGCTCATTCTTTCGCATATTTCTCATACTTGACGGCTAGATCCTGGGCTTTTTCTGGATTGCATCACGTAGTAATGAAGTACAACACTGAAACAGTCAATTAAACCTGGTTTCGGTCAATATTTTAGAGAATAATTCATGTTAGGTCTAGGTTAGGTCTGGGATTTGCTCTCATCAGGCTCATTCTTTCGCATATCTCTCATACTTGATGGCTAGATCCTGGGCTTTCTCTGGATTGCATCACGCTGTAATGAAGTACAACACTGAAACAGTCAACTAACCCTGGTTTCCATCAATATTTTAGAGGACAACGCATGTTAGGTCTAGGTTAGGCCTGGGATTTGCCCTCATCAGGGTCATACTTTCGCATTCTTCACATACTTGTTGAACGGATCCTTGGTTTTTTCTGGTTTGGTTCACGTAGTAATGTGGTACCACACTGAAACATTCAATTAAACCTGATCTTGATAAATATTTTAGAGTATAACGCATGTTATGTCTGGGTTAGGTCTAGGATTTGCCCTCATCAGCCTCATACTTTCGCATATTTCTCATACTTCATGGCTAGATCCTGGGCTGTTTCTGGATTGTATCACGTAGTAATGTGGTACCACGCTGAAACAGTCAATTAAACCTGGTTTCGATCAATATTTTGGAGGATAACGCAAGTTAGGTCTGGCATAGGTCTGGGATTCGCCCTCATCAGACTCATACTTTCGCGTTTTTCACATACTTGTTGAACTGATCCTGGGCTTTTTCTGGCTTGGATCACGTAGTAATGTGGTACCACACTGAAACAGTCAATTAAACCTGGTTTCGATCAATATTTTAGAGAATAATTCATGTTAGGTCTAGGTTAGGTCTGGGATTTGCTCTCAACAGGCTCATTCTTTCGCATATTTCTCATACTTGACGGCTAGATCCTGGGCTTTTTCTGGATTGCATCACGTAGTAATGAAGTGCAACACTGAAACAGTCAATTAGACCTGGTTTCCATCAATATCTTAGAGGACAACGCAAGTTAGGTCTGGGATAGGTCTGGGATTTGCCCACATCAGGCTCATACTTTCGCGTTTTTCACATACTCGTTGAACAGATCCTGGGTTATTTTCTGGTTTGGATCACATAGTAATGTGGTTCCACACTGAAACAGTCGATTAATCCAGGTTTCGATCAATATTTTTGAGGACAACGCATGTTAGGTCTAGGTTAGGCCTGGTATTTTCACTCATCAGACTCATACTTTCGCATTCTTCTCATACTTGTTGAACGGATCCTGGGTTTTTTCTGGTTTGGATCACGTAGTAATGTGGGACCACACAGAAACAATCAATTAAGCCTGGTCTTGATAAATATTTTAGAGGATAACGCATGTTAGGTCTGGGTTAGGTCTACGATTTGCCCCCGTCAGGCTCATACATTCGCATATTTCTCATACTTCATGGCTAGATCCTGGGCTATTTCTGGATTGTATCACGTAGTAATGTGGTACCACACAGAAACAGTCAATTAAACCTGGTTTCGATGAATATTTTAGAGGATAACGCAAGTTAGGTCTGGGATAGGTCTGGGATTTGCCCTCATCAGGCTCATACTTTCGCGTTTTTCACATACTTGTTCAACAGATCCTGGGTTTTTTCTGGATTGCGTCACGTAGTAGTGTGGTACCACACTGAAACAGTCGTTTAAACCTGGTTTCGATCAATATTTTTGAGGATAACGCATGTTAGGTCTAGGTTAGGCCGGGGATTTTCACTCAACAGACTCATACTTTCGCATTCTTCACATACTTGTTGAACGGATCACGGATTTTTTCTGGTTTGGATCACGTAGTAATGTGGGACCACACTGAAGCAGTCAATTAAACCTGGTTTCGATCAATATATTAGAGAATAATTCATGTTAGGTCTAGGTTAGGTCTGGGATTTGCTCTCATCAGGCTCATTCTTTCGCATATTTCTCATACTTGATGGCTAGATCCTGGGCTTTTTCTGGATTGCATCACGTAGTAATGAAGTACAACACTGAAACAGTCAATTAAACCTGGTTTCCATCAATATCTTAGAGGACAACGCATGTTAGGTCTAGGTTAGGCCTGGGATTTGCCCTCATCAGGGTCATACTTTCGCAGTTTTAACATACATATTGACCTGATCGAGGGTTTTTTCTGCATTGGATCACGTAGTAAAGTGGTACCACACTGAAACAGTCCATTAAACCTGGTCATGATAAATATTTTAGAGGATAACGCATGTTAGGTCTAGGTTAGGTCTGGGATTTGCTCTCATCAGGCTCATTCTTTCGCATATTTCTCATACTTGACGGCTAGATCCTGGGCTTTGTCTGGATTGCATCACGTAGTAATGAAGTACAACACTGAAACAGTCAATTAAACCTGGTTTCGATCAATATTTTAGAGAATAACTCATGTTAGGTCTAGGTTAGGTCTGGGATTTGCTCTTATCAGGCTCGTTCTTTCGCATATTTCTCATACTTGATGGCTAGATCCTGGGCTTTCTCTGGATTGCATCACGAAGTAATGAAGTACAACACTGAAACAGTCAATTAACCCTGGTTTCCATCAATATTTTAGAGGACAACGCATGTTAGGTCTAGGTTAGGCCTGGGATTTGCCCTCATCAGGGTCATACTTTCGCAGTTTTAACATACATATTGACCTGATCGAGGGTTTTTTCTGCATTGGATCACGTAGTAAAGTGGTACCACACTGAAACAGTCCATTAAACCTGGTTTGGATCCATATTTTTAGAGGATAACGCATGTTAGGTCTAGGTTAGCCCTGGGATTTTCACTCATCAGACTCATACTTTCGCATTCTTCACATACTTGTTGAACGGATCCTGGGTTTTTTCTGGTTTGGATCACGTAGTAATGTGGGACCACACTGAAACAGTCAATTAAACCTGGTTTCGATCAATATATTAGAGAATAATTCATGTTAGGTCTAGGTTAGGTCTGGGATTTGCTCTCATCAGGCTCATTCTTTCGCATATTTCTCATACTTCATGGCTAGATCCTGGGCTGTTTCTGGATTGTATCTCGTAGTAATGTGGGACCACACTGAAACAGTCAATTAAACGTGGTTTCGATCAATATATTAGAGAATAATTCATGTTAGGTCTAGGTTAGGTCTGGGATTTGCTCTCATCAGGCTCATTCTTTCGCATATTTCTCATACTTGATGGCTAGATCCTGGGCTTTTCTGGATTGCATCACGTAGTAATGAAGTACAACACTGAAACAGTCAATTAAACCTGGTTTCCATCAATATCTTAGAGGACAACGCAAGTTAGGTCTGGGATAGGTCTGGGATTTGCCCACATCAGGCTCATACTTTCGCGTTTTTCACATACTTGGTGAACAGATCCTGGGTCTTTTCTGGTTTGGATCACGTAGTAGTGTGGTACCACACAGAAACAGTCCATTAAACCTGGTTTGGATCAACATTTTAGAGGATAACGCATATTAGGTCTAGGGTAGGTCTGGGATTTCACTCATCAGACTCATACTTTCGCATTCTTCACATACTCGTTGAACGGATCCTGGGTTTTCTCTGGTTTGGATCACGTAGTAATGTGGGACCACACTGAAACAATCAATTAAACCTGGTCTTGATAAATATTTTAGAGGATATCGCATGTTAGGTCTGGGATAGGTCTGGGATTTGCCCTCATCAGACTCATACTTTCGCATATTTCTCATACTTCATGGCTGGATCCTGGGCTATTTCTGGGTTGGATCACGTATTAATGTGGTACCACACTGAAACAGTCAATTAAACCTGGCTTTGATGAATATTTTAGAGAATAATTCATGTTAGGTCTAGGTTAGGCATGGGATTTGCTCTCACCAGGCTCATTCTTTCGCATATTTCTCATACTAGATGGCTAGATCCTGGGCTTTTTCTGGGTCGCATCACGCAGTAATGAAGTACAACACTGAAACACTCAATTAAACCTGGTTTCGATCAATATTATTGAGGATAACGCATGTTAGGTCTAGGTTAGGCCTGGGATTTTCACTCACCAGACTCATACTTTCGCATTCTTCACATACTTGTTGAACGGATCTTGGGTTTTTTCTGGTGTGGATCACGTAGTAATGTGGTACCACACTGAAACAATCAATTAAACCTGATCCTGATAAATATTTTAGAGGATAACGCATGTTTGGTCTGGGGTAGGTCTAGGATTTGCCCCCATCAGGCTCATACTTTCGCATATTTCTCATACTTCATGGCTGGATCCTGGGCTGTTTCTGGATTGTATCACATAGTAGTGTGGTACCACACTGAAACAGCCCATTAAACCTGGTTTGGATCAACATTTTACAGGATAACGCATGTTAGATCTAGGTTAGGTCTGGGATTTTCACTCATCATACTCATACTTTCGCATTCTTCACATACTTGTTGAACGGATCCTGGGTTTTTTCTGGTTTGGATCTCGTAGTAATGTGGTACCACACTGAAACAGTCCATCAAACCTGGTTGCGATCAATATTTTAGAGGATAACGCATGTTAGGTCTGGGTTAGGTCTAGGATTTGCCCTCATCAGGCTCATACTTTCGCATATTTCTCATACTTCATGGCTGGATCCTGGGCTATTTCTGGATTGGAACACGTAGTAATGTGGTACCACACTGAAACAGTCAATTAAACCTGGTTTTGAACAATATTTTAGAGAATAATTCATGTTAGGTCTAGGTTAGGTCTGGGATTTGCCCTCATCAGGCTCATACTTTCGCAAATTTCTCATACTTCATGGCTGGATCCTGGGCTATTTCTGGATTGGATCACGTAGTAATGTGGTACCACACTGAAACAGTCAATTAAACCTGGTTTCGATCAATATTTTAGAGAATAATTCATGTTAGGTCTAGGTTAGGTCTGGGATTTGCTCTCATCAGGCTCATTCTTTCGCATATTTCTCGTACTTCATGGCTGGATCCTGGGCTATTTCTGGATTGCATCACGTAGTAATGTGGTACCACACTGAAACAGTCAATTAAACCTGGTTTTGATCAATATTTTAGAGAATAATTCATGTTAGGTCTAGGTTAGGTCTGGGATTTGCTCTCATCAGGCTCAATCTTTCGCATATTTCTCATACTTGACGGCTAGATCCTGGGCTTTTTCTGGATTGCATCACGTAGTAATGAAGTACAACACTGAAACAGTCAATTAAACCTGGTTTCGGTCAATATTTTAGAGAATAATTCATGTTAGGTCTAGGTTAGGTCTGGGATTTGCTCTCATCAGGCTCATTCTTTCGCATATTTCTCATACTTGATGGCTAGATCCTGGGCTTTCTCTGGATTGCATCACGCTGTAATGAAGTACAACACTGAAACAGTCAATTAACCCTGGTTTCCATCAATATTTTAGAGGACAACGCATGTTAGGTCTAGGTTAGGCCTGGGATTTGCCCTCATCAGGGTCATACTTTCGCATTCTTCACATACTTGTTGAACGGATCCTTGGTTTTTTCTGGTTTGGTTCACGTAGTAATGTGGTACCACACTGAAACATTCAATTAAACCTGATCTTGATAAATATTTTAGAGTATAACGCATGTTATGTCTGGGTTAGGTCTAGGATTTGCACTCATCAGCCTCATACTTTCGCATATTTCTCATACTTCATGGCTAGATCCTGGGCTGTTTCTGGATTGTATCACGTAGTAATGTGGTACCACGCTGAAACAGTCAATTAAACCTGGTTTCGATCAATATTTTGGAGGATAACGCAAGTTAGGTCTGGCATAGGTCTGGGATTCGCCCTCATCAGACTCATACTTTCGCGTTTTTCACATACTTGTTGAACTGATCCTGGGCTTTTTCTGGCTTGGATCACGTAGTAATGTGGTACCACACTGAAACAGTCAATTAAACCTGGTTTCGATCAATATTTTAGAGAATAATTCATGTTAGGTCTAGGTTAGGTCTGGGATTTGCTCTCATCAGGCTCATACTTTCGCATATTTCTCATACTAGATGGCTAGTTCCTGGGCTTTTTCTGGATTGCATCACGTAGTAATGAAGTACAACACTGAAACACTCAATTAAACCTGGTTTCGATCAATATTATTGAGGATAACGCATGTTAGGTCTAGGTTGGGCCTGGGATTTTCACTCATCAGACTCATACTTTCGCATTCTTCACATACTTGTTGAACGGATCCTGGGTTTTTTCTGGTTTGGATCACGTAGTAATGTGGGACCACACTGAAACAGTCAATAAAACCTGGTTTCGATCAATATTTTAGAGAATAATTCATGTTTGGTCTAGGTTAGGTCTGGGATTTGCTCTCATCAGGCTCATTCTTTCGCATATTTCTCATACTTGATGGCTAGATCCTGGGCTTTTTCTGGATTGCATCACGTAGTAATGAAGTGCAACACTGAAACAGTCAATTAGAGCTGGTTTCCATCAATATCTTAGAGGACAACGCAAGTTAGGTCTGGGATAGGTCTGGGATTTGCCCACATCAGGCTCATACTTTCGCGTTTTTCACATACTCGTTGAACAGATCCTGGGTTATTTTCTGGTTTGGATCACATAGTAATGTGGTTCCACACTGAAACAGTCGATTAATCCAGGTTTCGATCAATATTTTTGAGGACAACGCATGTTAGATCTAGGTTAGGTCTGGGATTTTCACTCATCATACTCATACTTTCGCATTCTTCACATACTTGTTGAACGGATCCTGGGTTTTTTCTGGTTTGGATCTCGTAGTAATGTGGGACCACACTGAAACAATCAATTAAACCTGGTCTTGATAAATATTTTAGAGGATAACGCAAGTTAAGTCTGGGATAGGTCTGGGATTTGTCCTCATCAGACTCATACTTTCGCGTTTTTCACATACTTGTTGAACAGATCCTGGGTTTTTTCTGGTTTGGATCACGGAGTAGTGTGGTACCACACTGAAACAGTCCATCAAACCTGGTTGCGATCAATATTTTAGAGGATAACGCATGTTAGGTCTGGGTTAGGTCTAGGATTTGCCCTCATCAGGCTCATACTTTCGCATATTTCTCATACTTCATGGCTGGATCCTGGGCTATTTCTGGATTGGAACACGTAGTAATGTGGTACCACACTGAAACAGTCAATTAAACCTGGTTTTGAACAATATTTTAGAGAATAATTCATGTTAGGTCTAGGTTAGGTCTGGGATTTGCCCTCATCAGGCTCATACTTTCGCAAATTTCTCATACTTCATGGCTGGATCCTGGGCTATTTCTGGATTGGATCACGTAGTAATGTGGTACCACACTGAAACAGTCAATTAAACCTGGTTTCGATCAATATTTTAGAGAATAATTCATGTTAGGTCTAGGTTAGGTCTGGGATTTGCTCTCATCAGGCTCATTCTTTCGCATATTTCTCGTACTTCATGGCTGGATCCTGGGCTATTTCTGGATTGCATCACGTAGTAATGTGGTACCACACTGAAACAGTCAATTAAACCTGGTTTTGATCAATATTTTAGAGAATATTTCATGTTAGGTCTAGGTTAGGTCTGGGATTTGCTCTCATCAGGCTCATTCTTTCGCATATTTCTCATACTTGACGGCTAGATCCTGGGCTTTTTCTGGATTGCATCACGTAGTAATGAAGTACAACACTGAAACAGTCAATTAAACCTGGTTTCGGTCAATATTTTAGAGAATAATTCATGTTAGGTCTAGGTTAGGTCTGGGATTTGCTCTCATCAGGCTCATTCTTTCGCATATTTCTCATACTTGATGGCTAGATCCTGGGCTTTCTCTGGATTGCATCACGCTGTAATGAAGTACAACACTGAAACAGTCAATTAACCCTGGTTTCCATCAATATTTTAGAGGACAACGCATGTTAGGTCTAGGTTAGGCCTGGGATTTGCCCTCATCAGGGTCATACTTTCGCATTCTTCACATACTTGTTGAACGGATCCTCGGTTTTTTCTGGTTTGGTTCACGTAGTAATGTGGTACCACACTGAAACATTCAATTAAACCTGATCTTGATAAATATTTTAGAGTATAACGCATGTTATGTCTGGGTTAGGTCTAGGATTTGCACTCATCAGCCTCATACTTTCGCATATTTCTCATACTTCATGGCTAGATCCTGGGCTGTTTCTGGATTGTATCACGTAGTAATGTGGTACCACGCTGAAACAGTCAATTAAACCTGGTTTCGATCAATATTTTGGAGGATAACGCAAGTTAGGTCTGGCATAGGTCTGGGATTCGCCCTCATCAGACTCATACTTTCGCGTTTTTCACATACTTGTTGAACTGATCCTGGGCTTTTTCTGGCTTGGATCACGTAGTAATGTGGTACCACACTGAAACAGTCAATTAAACCTGGTTTCGATCAATATTTTAGAGAATAATTCATGTTAGGTCTAGGTTAGGTCTGGGATTTGCTCTCATCAGGCTCATACTTTCGCATATTTCTCATACTAGATGGCTAGTTCCTGGGCTTTTTCTGGATTGCATCACGTAGTAATGAAGTACAACACTGAAACACTCAATTAAACCTGGTTTCGATCAATATTATTGAGGATAACGCATGTTAGGTCTAGGTTGGGCCTGGGATTTTCACTCATCAGACTCATACTTTCGCATTCTTCACATACTTGTTGAACGGATCCTGGGTTTTTTCTGGTTTGGATCACGTAGTAATGTGGGACCACACTGAAACAGTCAATAAAACCTGGTTTCGATCAATATTTTAGAGAATAATTCATGTTTGGTCTAGGTTAGGTCTGGGATTTGCTCTCATCAGGCTCATTCTTTCGCATATTTCTCATACTTGATGGCTAGATCCTGGGCTTTTTCTGGATTGCATCACGTAGTAATGAAGTGCAACACTGAAACAGTCAATTAGAGCTGGTTTCCATCAATATCTTAGAGGACAACGCAAGTTAGGTCTGGGATAGGTCTGGGATTTGCCCACATCAGGCTCATACTTTCGCGTTTTTCACATACTCGTTGAACAGATCCTGGGTTATTTTCTGGTTTGGATCACATAGTAATGTGGTTCCACACTGAAACAGTCGATTAATCCAGGTTTCGATCAATATTTTTGAGGACAACGCATGTTAGGTCTAGGTTAGGCCTGGTATTTTCACTCATCAGACTCATACTTTCGCATTCTTCTCATACTTGTTGAACGGATCCTGGGTTTTTTCTGGTTTGGATCACGTAGTAATGTGGGACCACACAGAAACAATCAATTAAGCCTGGTCTTGATAAATATTTTAGAGGATAACGCATGTTAGGTCTGGGTTAGGTCTACGATTTGCCCCCGTCAGGCTCATACATTCGCATATTTCTCATACTTCATGGCTAGATCCTGGGCTATTTCTGGATTGTATCACGTAGTAATGTGGTACCACACAGAAACAGTCAATTAAACCTGGTTTCGATGAATATTTTAGAGGATAACGCAAGTTAGGTCTGGGATAGGTCTGGGATTTGCCCTCATCAGGCTCATACTTTCGCGTTTTTCACATACTTGTTGAACAGATCCTGAGTTTTTTCTGGATTGCGTCACGTAGTAGTGTGGTACCACACTGAAACAGTCGATTAAACCTGGTTTCGATCAATATTTTTGAGGATAACGCATGTTAGGTCTAGGTTAGGCCGGGGATTTTCACTCAACAGACTCATACTTTCGCATTCTTCACATACTTGTTGAACGGATCCTGGATTTTTTCTGGCTTGGATCACGTAGTAATGTGGGACCACACTGAAGCAGTCAATTAAACCTGGTTTCGATCAATATATTAGAGAATAATTCATGTTAGGTCTAGGTTAGGTCTGGGATTTGCTCTCATCAGGCTCATTCTTTCGCATATTTCTCATACTTGATGGCTAGATCCTGGGCTTTTTCTGGATTGCATCACGTAGTAATGAAGTACAACACTGAAACAGTCAATTAAACCTGGTTTCCATCAATATCTTAGAGGACAACGCAAGTTAGGTCTGGGATAGGTCTTGGACATGCCCTCATCAGGCTCATACTTTCGCGTTTTTCACATACTTGTTGAACAGAACCTGGGTTTTTTCTGGTTTGGATCACGTAGTAGTGTGGTACCACACTGAAACAGTCCATTAAACCTGGTTTGGATCAATATTTTAGAGGATAACGCATGTTAGGTCTAGGTTAGGTCTGGGATTTTCACTCATCAGACTCATACTTTCGCATTCTTCACATACTTGTTGAACGGATCCTGGGTTTTTTCTGGTTTGGATCACGTAGTAATGTGGGTCCACACTGAAACAATCAATTAAACCTGGTCATGATAAATATTTTAGAGGATAACGCATGTTAGGTCTAGGTTAGGTCTGGGATTTGCTCTCATCAGGCTCATTCTTTCGCATATTTCTCATACTTGACGGCTAGATCCTGGGCTTTGTCTGGATTGCATCACGTAGTAATGAAGTACAACACTGAAACAGTCAATTAAACCTGGTTTCGATCAATATTTTAGAGAATAATTCATGTTAGGTCTAGGTTAGGGCTGGGATTTGCTCTCATCAGGCTCGTTCTTTCGCATATTTCTCATACTTGATGGCTAGATCCTGGGCTTTCTCTGGATTGCATCACGAAGTAATGAAGTACAACACTGAAACAGTCAATTAACCCTGGTTTCCATCAATATTTTAGAGGACAACGCATGTTAGGTCTAGGTTAGGCCTGGGATTTGCCCTCATCAGGGTCATACTTTCGCAGTTTTAACATACATATTGACCTGATCGAGGGTTGTTTCTGCATTGGATCACGTAGTAAAGTGGTACCACACTGAAACAGTCCATTAAACCTGGTTTGGATCCATATTTTTAGAGGATAACGCATGTTAGGTCTAGGTTAGCCCTGGGATTTTCACTCATCAGACTCATACTTTCGCATTCTTCACATACTTGTTGAACGGATCCTGGGTTTTTTCTGGTTTCGTTCACGTAGTAATGTGGTACCACACTGAAACATTCAATTAAACCTGATCTTGATAAATATTTTAGAGTATAACGCATGTTATGTCTGGGTTAGGTCTAGGATTTGCCCTCATCAGCCTCATACTTTCGCATATTTCTCATACTTCATGGCCAGATCCTGGGCTGTTTCTGGATTGTATCACGTAGTAATGTGGTACCACGCTGAAACAGTCAATTAAACCTGGTTTCGATCAATATTTTGGAGGATAACGCAAGTTAGGTCTGGCATAGGTCTGGGATTCGCCCTCATCAGACTCATACTTTCGCGTTTTTCACATACTTGTTGAGCTGATCCTGGGCTTTTTCTGGCTTGGATCACGTAGTAATGTGGTACCACACTGAAACAGTCAATTAAACCTGGTTTCGATCAATATTTTAGAGAATAATTCATGTTAGGTCTAGGTTAGGTCTGGGATTTGCTCTCATCAGGCTCATACTTTCGCATATTTCTCATACTAGATGGCTAGTTCCTGGGCTTTTTCTGGATTGCATCACGTAGTAATGAAGTACAACACTGAAACACTCAATTAAACCTGGTTTCGATCAATATTATTGAGGATAACGCATGTTAGGTCTAGGTTGGGCCTGGGATTTTCACTCATCAGACTCATACTTTCGCATTCTTCACATACTTGTTGAACGGATCCTGGGTTTTTTCTGGTTTGGATCACGTAGTAATGTGGGACCACACTGAAACAGTCAATTAAACCTGGTTTCGATCAATATTTTAGAGAATAATTCATGTTTGGTCTAGGTTAGGTCTGGGATTTGCTTTCATCAGGCTCATTCTTTCGCATATTTCTCACACTTGATGGCTAGATCCTGGGCTTTTTCTGGATTGCATCACGTAGTAATGAAGTGCAACACTGAAACAGTCAATTAGAGCTGGTTTCCATCAATATCTTAGAGGACAACGCAAGTTAGGTCTGGGATAGGTCTGGGATTTGCCCACATCAGGCTCATACTTTCGCGTTTTTCACATACTCGTTGAACAGATCCTGGGTTATTTTCTGGTTTGGATCACATAGTAATGTGGTTCCACACTGAAACAGTCGATTAATCCAGGTTTCGATCAATATTTTTGAGGACAACGCATGTTAGGTCTAGGTTAGGCCGGGGATTTTCACTCAACAGACTCATACTTTCGCATTCTTCACATACTTGTTGAACGGATCCTGGATTTTTTCTGGTTTGGATCACGTAGTAATGTGGGACCACACTGAAGCAGTCAATTAAACCTGGTTTCGATCAATATATTAGAGAATAATTCATGTTAGGTCTAGGTTAGGTCTGGGATTTGCTCTCATCAGGCTCATACATTCGCATATTTCTCATACTTCATGGCTAGATCCTGGGCTATTTCTGGATTGTATCACGTAGTAATGTGGTACCACACAGAAACAGTCAATTAAACCTGGTTTCGATGAATATTTTAGAGGATAACGCAAGTTAGGTCTGGGATAGGTCTGGGATTTGCCCTCATCAGGCTCATACTTTCGCGTTTTTCACATACTTGTTGAACAGATCCTGAGTTTTTTCTGGATTGCGTCACATAGTAATGTGGTACCACACTGAAACAGGCGATTAAACCAGGTTTCGATCAATATTTTTGAGGATAACGCATGTTAGGTCTAGGTTAGGCCTGGGATTTTCACACATCAGACTCATACTTTCGCATTCTTCTCATACTTGTTGAACGGAACCTGGATTTTTTCTGGTTTGGATCACGTAGTAATGTGGTACCACACTGAAACAGTCAATTAAACCTGGTTTTGATCAATATTTTAGAGAATAATTCATGTTAGGTCTGGGATAGGTCTGGGATTTGCCCACATCAGGCTCATACTTTCGCGTTTTTCACATACTTGGTGAACAGATCCTGGGTCTTTTCTGGTTTGGATCACGTAGTAGTGTGGTACCACACAGAAACAGTCCATTAAACCTGGTTTGGATCAACATTTTAGAGGATAACGCATATTAGGTCTAGGGTAGGTCTGGGATTTCACTCATCAGACTCATACTTTCGCATTCTTCACATACTCGTTGAACGGATCCTGGGTTTTCTCTGGTTTGGATCACGTAGTAATGTGGGACCACACTGAAACAATCAATTAAACCTGGTCTTGATAAATATTTTAGAGGATAACGCATGTTAGGTCTGGGATAGGTCTGGGATTTGCCCTCATCAGACTCATACTTTCGCACACTTCACATACTCGTTGAACAGATCCTGGGTTATTTTCTGGTTTGGATCACATTGTAATGTGGTACCACACTGAAACAGTCGATTAAACCAGGTTTCGATCAATATTTTAGAGGATAACGCATGTTAGGTCTAGGTTAGGCCTGGGATTTTCACTCATCAGACTCATACTTTCGCATTCTTCTCATACTTGTTGAACGGATCCTGGGTTTTTTCTGGTTTGGATCACGTAGTAATGTGGTACCACACTGAAACAGTCAATTAAACCTGGTTTTGATCAATATTTTAGAGAATAATTCATGTTAGGTCTAGGTTAGGTCTGGGATTTGCTCTCATCAGGCTCATTCTTTCGCATATTTCTCATACTTGATGGCTAGATCCTGGGCTTTTTCTGGATTGCATCACGTAGTAATGAAGTACAACACTGAAACAGTCAGCTAAACCTGGTTTCCATCAATATCTTAGAGGACAACGCAAGTTAGGTCTGGGATAGGTCCGGGATTTGCCCACATCAGGCTCATACTTTCGCGTTTTTCACATACTCGTTGAACAGATCCTGGGTTATTTTCTGGTTTGGATCGCATAGTAATGTGGTACCACACTGAAACAGTCGATTAAACCTGGTCTTGATAAATATTTTAGAGGATAACGCATGTTAGGTCCGGGTTAGGTCTAGGATTTGCCCTCATCAGGCTCATACTTTCGCATATTTCTCATACTTCATGGCTGGATCCTGGGCTATTTCTGGATTGGATCACGTAGTAATGTGGTACCACACAGAAACAATCAATTAAACCTGGTGTTGATAAATATTTTAGAGGATAACGCAAGTTAGGTCTGGGATAGGTCTGGGATTTGCCCACATCAGGCTCATACTTTCGCGTTTTTCAGATACTTGTTGAACAGATCCTGGGTTTTTTCTGGTTTGGATCACGTAGTAGTGTGGTACCACACTGAAACAGCCCATTAAACCTGGTTTGGATCAACATTTTACAGGATAACGCATGTTAGATCTAGGTTAGGTCTGGGATTTTCACTCATCAGACTCATACTTTCGCATTCTTCACATACTTGTTGAACGGATCCTGGGTTTTTTCTGGTTTGGATCACGTAGTAATGTGGTACCACACTGAAACATTGAATTAAACCTGGTCTTGATAAATATTTTAGAGGATAACGCATGTTAGGTCTGGGTTAGGTCTAGGATTTGCCCTCATCAGGCTCATACTTTCGCATATTTCTCATACTTCATGGCTGGATCCTGGGCTATTTCTGGGTTGGATCACGTATTAATGTGGTACCACACTGAAACAGTCAATTAAACCTGGCTTTGATGAATATTTTAGAGAATAATTCATGTTAGGTCTAGGTTAGGCATGGGATTTGCTCTCACCAGGCTCATTCTTTCGCATATTTCTCATACTAGATGGCTAGATCCTGGGCTTTTTCTGGATCGCATCACGCAGTAATGAAGTACAACACTGAAACACTCAATTAAACCTGGTTTCGATCAATATTATTGAGGATAACGCATGTTAGGTCTAGGTTAGGCCTGGGATTTTCACTCACCAGACTCATACTTTCGCATTCTTCACATACTTGTTGAACGGATCTTGGGTTTTTTCTGGTGTGGATCACGTAGTAATGTGGTACCACACTGAAACAATCAATTGAACCTGATCCTGATAAATATTTTAGAGGATAACGCATGTTAGGTCTAGGTTAGGTCTGGGATTTGCTCTCATCAGGCTCATTCTTTCGCATATTTCTCATACTTGATGGCTAGATCCTGGGCTTTTCTGGATTGCATCACGTAGTAATGAAGTACAACACTGAAACAGTCAATTAAACCTGGTTTCCATCAATATCTTAGAGGACAACGCAAGTTAGGTCTGGGATAGGTCTGGGATTTGCCCACATCAGGCTCATACTTTCGCGTTTTTCACATACTTGGTGAACAGATCCTGGGTCTTTTCTGGTTTGGATCACGTAGTAGTGTGGTACCTCACAGAAACTGTCCATTAAACCTGGTTTGGATCAACATTTTAGAGGATAACGCATATTAGGTCTAGGGTAGGTCTGGGATTTCACTCATCAGACTCATACTTTCGCATTCTTCACATACTCGTTGAACGGATCCTGGGTTTTCTCTGGTTTGGATCACGTAGTAATGTGGGACCACACTGAAACAATCAATTAAACCTGGTCTTGATAAATATTTTAGAGGATAACGCATGTTAGGTCTGGGATAGGTCTGGGATTTGCCCTCATCAGACTCATACTTTCGCACACTTCACATACTCGTTGAACAGATCCTGGGTTATTTTCTGGTTTGGATCACATTGTAATGTGGTACCACACTGAAACAGTCGATTAAACCAGGTTTCGATCAATATTTTAGAGGATAACGCATGTTAGGTCTAGGTTAGGCCTGGGATTTTCACTCATCAGACTCATACTTTCGCATTCTTCTCATACTTGTTGAACGGATCCTGGGTTTTTTCTGGTTTGGATCACGTAGTAATGTGGTACCACACTGAAACAGTCAATTAAACCTGGTTTTGATCAATATTTTAGAGAATAATTCATGTTAGGTCTAGGTTAGGTCTGGGATTTGCTCTCATCAGGCTCATTCTTTCGCATATTTCTCATACTTGATGGCTAGATCCTGGGCTTTTTCTGGATTGCATCACGTAGTAATGAAGTACAACACTGAAACAGTCAGCTAAACCTGGTTTCCATCAATATCTTAGAGGACAACGCAAGTTAGGTCTGGGATAGGTCCGGGATTTGCCCACATCAGGCTCATACTTTCGCGTTTTTCACATACTCGTTGAACAGATCCTGGGTTATTTTCTGGTTTGGATCGCATAGTAATGTGGTACCACACTGAAACAGTCGATTAAACCTGGTCTTGATAAATATTTTAGAGGATAACGCATGTTAGGTCCGGGTTAGGTCTAGGATTTGCCCTCATCAGGCTCATACTTTCGCATATTTCTCATACTTCATGGCTGGATCCTGGGCTATTTCTGGATTGGATCACGTAGTAATGTGGTACCACACAGAAACAATCAATTAAACCTGGTGTTGATAAATATTTTAGAGGATAACGCAAGTTAGGTCTGGGATAGGTCTGGGATTTGCCCACATCAGGCTCATACTTTCGCGTTTTTCAGATACTTGTTGAACAGATCCTGGGTTTTTTCTGGTTTGGATCACGTAGTAGTGTGGTACCACACTGAAACAGCCCATTAAACCTGGTTTGGATCAACATTTTACAGGATAACGCATGTTAGATCTAGGTTAGGTCTGGGATTTTCACTCATCAGACTCATACTTTCGCATTCTTCACATACTTGTTGAACGGATCCTGGGTTTTTTCTGGTTTGGATCACGTAGTAATGTGGTACCACACTGAAACATTGAATTAAACCTGGTCTTGATAAATATTTTAGAGGATAACGCATGTTAGGTCTGGGTTAGGTCTAGGATTTGCCCTCATCAGGCTCATACTTTCGCATATTTCTCATACTTCATGGCTGGATCCTGGGCTATTTCTGGGTTGGATCACGTATTAATGTGGTACCACACTGAAACAGTCAATTAAACCTGGCTTTGATGAATATTTTAGAGAATAATTCATGTTAGGTCTAGGTTAGGCATGGGATTTGCTCTCACCAGGCTCATTCTTTCGCATATTTCTCATACTAGATGGCTAGATCCTGGGCTTTTTCTGGATCGCATCACGCAGTAATGAAGTACAACACTGAAACACTCAATTAAACCTGGTTTCGATCAATATTATTGAGGATAACGCATGTTAGGTCTAGGTTAGGCCTGGGATTTTCACTCACCAGACTCATACTTTCGCATTCTTCACATACTTGTTGAACGGATCTTGGGTTTTTTCTGGTGTGGATCACGTAGTAATGTGGTACCACACTGAAACAATCAATTAAACCTGATCCTGATAAATATTTTAGAGGATAACGCATGTTAGGTCTAGGTTAGGTCTGGGATTTGCTCTCATCAGGCTCATTCTTTCGCATATTTCTCATACTTGATGGCTAGATCCTGGGCTTTTCTGGATTGCATCACGTAGTAATGAAGTACAACACTGAAACAGTCAATTAAACCTGGTTTCCATCAATATCTTAGAGGACAACGCAAGTTAGGTCTGGGATAGGTCTGGGATTTGCCCACATCAGGCTCATACTTTCGCGTTTTTCACATACTTGGTGAACAGATCCTGGGTCTTTTCTGGTTTGGATCACGTAGTAGTGTGGTACCTCACAGAAACTGTCCATTAAACCTGGTTTGGATCAACATTTTAGAGGATAACGCATATTAGGTCTAGGGTAGGTCTGGGATTTCACTCATCAGACTCATACTTTCGCATTCTTCACATACTCGTTGAACGGATCCTGGGTTTTCTCTGGTTTGGATCACGTAGTAATGTGGGACCACACTGAAACAATCAATTAAACCTGGTCTTGATAAATATTTTAGAGGATAACGCATGTTAGGTCTGGGATAGGTCTGGGATTTGCCCTCATCAGACTCATACTTTCGCACACTTCACATACTCGTTGAACAGATCCTGGGTTATTTTCTGGTTTGGATCACATTGTAATGTGGTACCACACTGAAACAGTCGATTAAACCAGGTTTCGATCAATATTTTAGAGGATAACGCATGTTAGGTCTAGGTTAGGCCTGGGATTTTCACTCATCAGACTCATACTTTCGCATTCTTCTCATACTTGTTGAACGGATCCTGGGTTTTTTCTGGTTTGGATCACGTAGTAATGTGGTACCACACTGAAACAGTCAATTAAACCTGGTTTTGATCAATATTTTAGAGAATAATTCATGTTAGGTCTAGGTTAGGTCTGGGATTTGCTCTCATCAGGCTCATTCTTTCGCAAATTTCTCATACTTGATGGCTAGATCCTGGGCTTTTTCTGGATTGCATCACGTAGTAATGAAGTACAACACTGAAACAGTCAGCTAAACCTGGTTTCCATCAATATCTTAGAGGACAACGCAAGTTAGGTCTGGGATAGGTCCGGGATTTGCCCACATCAGGCTCATACTTTCGCGTTTTTCACATACTCGTTGAACAGATCCTGGGTTATTTTCTGGTTTGGATCGCATAGTAATGTGGTACCACACTGAAACAGTCGATTAAACCTGGTCTTGATAAATATTTTAGAGGATAACGCATGTTAGGTCCGGGTTAGGTCTAGGATTTGCCCTCATCAGGCTCATACTTCCGCATATTTCTCATACTTCATGGCTGGATCCTGGGCTATTTCTGGATTGGATCACGTAGTAATGTGGTACCACACAGAAACAGTCGATTAAACCAGGTTTCGATCAATATTTTTGAGGATAACGCATGTCAGGTCTAGGTTAGGCCTGGGATTTTCACTCATCAGACTCATACTTTCGCACACTTCACATACTCGTTGAACAGATCCTGGGTTATTTTCTGGTTTGGATCACATAGTAATGTGGTACCACACTGAAACAGTCGATTAAACCAGGTTTCGATGAATATTTTTGAGGATAACGCATGTTTGGTCTAGGTTAGGCCTGGGATTTTCACTCATCAGACTCATACTTTCGCATTCTTCTCATACTTGTTGAACGGATCCTGGGTTTTTTCTGGTTTGGATCACGTAGCAATGTGGGACCGCACAGAAACAATCAATTAAACCTGGTGTTGATAAATATTTTAGAGGATAACGCAAGTTAGGTCTGGGATAGGTCTGGGATTTGCCCACATCACGCTCATACTTTCGCGTTTTTCACATACTTGTTGAACAGATCCTGGGTTTTTTCTGGTTTGGATCACGTAGTAGTGTGGTACCACACTGAAACAGCCCATTAAACCTGGTTTGGATCAACATTTTACAGGATAACGCATGTTAGATCTAGGTTAGGTCTGGGATTTTCACTCATCAGACTCATACTTTCGCATTCTTCACATACTTGTTGAACGGATCCTGGGTTTTTTCTGGTTTGGATCACGTAGTAATGTGGTACCACACTGAAACATTGAATTAAACCTGGTCTTGATAAATATTTTAGAGGATAACGCATGTTAGGTCTGGGTTAGGTCTAGGATTTGCCCTCATCAGGCTCATACTTTCGCATATTTCTCATACTTCATGGCTGGATCCTGGGCTATTTCTGGGTTGGATCACGTATTAATGTGGTACCACACTGAAACAGTCAATTAAACCTGGCTTTGATGAATATTTTAGAGAATAATTCATGTTAGGTCTAGGTTAGGCATGGGATTTGCTCTCACCAGGCTCATTCTTTCGCATATTTCTCATACTAGATGGCTAGATCCTGGGCTTTTTCTGGATCGCATCACGCAGTAATGAAGTACAACACTGAAACACTCAATTAAACCTGGTTTCGATCAATATTATTGAGGATAACGCATGTTAGGTCTAGGTTAGGCCTGGGATTTTCACTCACCAGACTCATACTTTCGCATTCTTCACATACTTGTTGAACGGATCTTGGGTTTTTTCTGGTGTGGATCACGTAGTAATGTGGTACCACACTGAAACAATCAATTAAACCTGATCCTGATAAATATTTTAGAGGATAACGCATGTTTGGTCTGGGGTAGGTCTAGGATTTGCCCCCATCAGGCTCATACTTTCGCATATTTCTCATACTTCATGGCTGGATCCTGGGCTGTTTCTGGATTGTATCACATAGTAATGTGGTACCACGCTGAAACAGTCGATTAAACCTGGTTTCGATCAATATTTTAGAGGATAACGCAAGTTAAGTCTGGGATAGGTCTGGGATTTGACCTCATCAGACTCATACTTTCGCGTTTTTTACATACTTGTTGAACAGATCCTGGGTTTTTTCTGGTTTGGATCACGTAGTAGTGTGGTACCACACTGAAACAGTCCATTAAACCTGGTTGCGATCAATATTTTAGAGGATAACGCATGTTAGGTCTGGGTTAGGTCTAGGATTTTCACTCATCAGACTCATACTTTCGCACACTTCACATACTCGTTGAACAGATCCTGTGTTATTTTCTGGTTTGGATCACATAGTAATGTGGTACCACACTGAAACAGTCGATTAAACCAGGTTTCGATCAATATTTTAGAGGATAACGCATGTTTGGTCTAGGTTAGGCCTGGGATTTTCACTCATCAGACTCATACTTTCGCATTCTTCTCATACTTGTTGAACGGATCCTGGGTTTTTTCTGGTTTGGATCACGTAGCAATGTGGGACCGCACAGAAACAATCAATTAAACCTGGTGTTGATAAATATTTTAGAGGATAACGCAAGTTAGGTCTGGGATAGGTCTGGGATTTGCCCACATCAGGCTCATACTTTCGCGTTTTTCACATACTTGTTGAACAGATCCTGGGTTTTTTCTGGTTTGGATCACGTAGTAGTGTGGTACCACACTGAAACAGCCCATTAAACCTGGTTTGGATCAACATTTTACAGGATAACGCATGTTAGATCTAGGTTAGGTCTGGGATTTTCACTCATCAGACTCATACTTTCGCATTCTTCACATACTTGTTGAACGGATCCTGGGTTTTTTCTGGTTTGGATCTCGTAGTAATGTGGGACCACACTGAAACAATCAATTAAACCTGGTCTTGATAAATATATTAGAGGATAACGCATGTTAGGTCTGGGATAGGTCTGGGATTTGCCCTCATCAGACTCATACTTTCGCACACTTCACATACTCGTTGAACAGATCCTGGGTTATTTTCTGGTTTGGATCACATAGTAATGTGGTACCACACTGAAACAGTCGATTAAACCTGGTTTGGATCAACATTTTACAGGATAACGCATGTTAGGTCTACGTTAGGTCTCGGATTTTCACTCATCAGACTCATACTTTCGCATTCTTCACATACTTCTTGAACGGATCCTGGGTTTTTTCTGGTTTGGATCACGTAGTAATGTGGTACCACACTGAAACATTGAATTAAACCTGGTCTTGATAAATATTTTAGAGGATAACGCATGTTAGGTCTGGGTTAGGTCTAGGATATGCCCCCATCAGGCTCATACTTTCGCATATTTCTCATACTTCATGGCTGGATCCTGGGCTATTTCTGGATTGGATCACGTATTAATGTGGTACCACACTGAAGCAGTCAATTAAACCTGGCTTTGATGAATATTTTAGAGAATAATACATGTTAGGTCTAGGTTAGGCATGGGATTTGCTCTCACCAGGCTCATTCTTTCGCATATTTCTCATACTAGATGGCTAGATCCTGGGCTTTTTCTGGATCGCATCACGCAGTAATGAAGTACAACACTGAAACACTCAATTAAACCTGGTTTCGATCAATATTATTGAGGATAACGCATGTTAGGTCTAGGTTAGGCCTGGGATTTTCACTCATCGGACTCATACTTTCGCATTCTTCACATACTTGTTGAACGGATCTTGGGTTTTTTCTGGTGTGGATCACGTAGTAATGTGGTACCACACTGAAACAATCAATTAAACCTGATCTTGATAAATATTTTAGAGGATAAAGCATGTTTGGTCTGGGGTAGGTCTAGGATTTGCCCCCATCAGGCTCATACTTTCGCATATTTCTCATACTTCATGGCTGGATCCTGGGCTGTTTCTGGATTGTATCACATAGTAGTGTGGTACCACACTGAAACAGCCCATTAAACCTGGTTTGGATCAACATTTTACAGGATAACGCATGTTAGATCTAGGTTAGGTCTGGGATTTTCACTCATCAGACTCATACTTTCGCATTCTTCACATACTTGTTGAACGGATCCTGGGTTTTTTCTGGTTTGGATCTCGTAGTAATGTGGGACCTCACTGAAACAATCAATTAAACCTGGTCTTGATAAATATATTAGAGGATAACGCATGTTAGGTCTGGGATAGGTCTGGGATTTGCCCTCATCAGACTCATACTTTCGCACACTTCACATACTCGTTGAACAGATCCTGGGTATTTTCTGGTTTGGATCACGTAGTAGTGTGGTACCACACTGAAACAGTCCATTAAACCTGGTTGCGATCAATATTTTAGAGGATAACGCATGTTAGGTCTGGGTTAGGTCTAGGATTTGCCCTCATCAGGCTCATACTTTCGCATATTTCTCATACTTCATGGCTGGATCCTGGGCTATTTCTGGATTGGATCACGTAGTAATGTGGTACCACACTGAAACAGTCAATTAAACCTGGTTTTGATCAATATTTTAGAGAATAATTCATGTTAGGTCTAGGTTACGTCTGGGATTTGCCCTCATCAGGCTCATACTTTCGCATATTTCTCATACTTCATGGCTGGATCCTGGGCTATTTCTGGATTGGATCACGTAGTAATGTGGTACCACACTGAAACAGTCAATTAAACCTGGTTTTGATCAATATTTTAGAGAATAATTCATGTTAGGTCTAGGTTAGGTCTGGGATTTGCTCTCATCAGGCTCATTCTTTCGCATATTTCTCATACTTCACGGCTAGATCCTGGGCTTTTTCTGGATTGCATCACGTAGTAATGAAGTACAACACTGAAACAGTCAATTAAACCTGGTTTCGATCAATATTTTAGAGAATAATTCACGTTAGGTCTGGGTTAGGTCTAGGATATGCCCCCATCAGGCTCATTCTTTCGCATATTTCTCATACTTCATGGCTGGATCCTGGGCTGTTTCTGGATTGTATCACATAGTAATGTGGTACCACGCTGAAACAGTCGATTAAACCTGGTTTCGATCAATTTTTTAGAGGATAACGCAAGTAAAGTCTGGGATTGGTCTGGGTTTGTCCTCATCAGACTCATACTTTCGCGTATTTCACATACTTGTTGAACAGATCCTGGGTTTTTTCTGGTTTGGATCACGGAGTAGTGTGGTACCACACTGAAACAGTCCATTAAACCTGGTTGCGATCAATATTTTAGAGGATAACGCATGTTAGGTCTGGGTTAGGTCTAGGATTTGCCCTCATCAGGCTCATACTTTCGCATATTTCTCATACTTCATGGCTGGATCCTGGGCTATTTCTGGATTGGAACACGTAGTAATGTGGTACCACACTGAAACAGTCAATTAAACCTGGTTTTGATCAATATTTTAGAGAATAATTCATGTTAGGTCTAGGTTAGGTCTGGGATTTGCTCTCATCAGGCTCATTCTTTCGCATATTTCTCGTACTTCATGGCTGGATCCTGGGCTATTTCTGGATTGCATCACGTAGTAATGTGGTACCACACTGAAACAGTCAATTAAACCCGGTTTTGATCAATATTTTGGAGAATAATTCATGTTAGGTCTAGGTTAGGTCTGGGATTTGCTCTCATCAGGCTCATTCTTTCGCATATTTCTCATACTTGACGGCTAGATCCTGGGCTTTGTCTGGATTGCATCACGTAGTAATGAAGTACAACACTGAAACAGTCAATTAAACCTGGTTTCGATCAATATTTTAGAGAATAATTCATGTTAGGTCTAGGTTAGGTCTGGGATTTGCACTCATCAGGCTCGTTCTTTCGCAGTTTTAACATACATATTGACCTGATCGAGGGTTTTTTCTGCATTGGATCACGTAGTAAAGTGGTACCACACTGAAACAGTCCATTAAACCTGGTTTGGATCCATATTTTTAGAGGATAACGCATGTTAGGTCTAGGTTAGCCCTGGGATTTTCACTCATCCGACTCATACTTTCGCATTCTTCACATACTTGTTGAACGGATCCTGGGTTTTTTCTGGTTTGGTTCACGTAGTAATGTGGTACCACACTGAAACATTCAATTAAACCTGATCTTGATAAATATTTTGGAGTATAACGCATGTTAGGTCTGGGCTAGGTCTAGGATTTGCCCTCATCAGGCTCATACTTTCGCGTTCTTCACATACTTGTTGAACGGATCTTGGGTTTTTTCTGGTGTGGATCACGTAGTAATGTGGTACCACACTGAAACAATCAATTAAACCTGATGTTGATAAATATTTTAGAGGATAACGCATGTTAGGTCTAGGTTAGCCCTGGGATTTTCACTCATCCGACTCATACTTTCGCATTCTTCACATACTTGTTGAACGGATCCTGGGTTTTTTCTGGTTTGGTTCACGTAGTAATGTGGCACCACACTGAAACATTCAATTAAACCTGATCTTGATAAATATTTTGGAGTATAACGCATGTTAGGTCTGGGCTAGGTCTAGGATTTGCCCTCATCAGGCTCATACTTTCGCATATTTCTCATACTTCATGGCTAGATCCTGGGCTGTTTCTGTATTGTATCACATAGTAATGTGGTACCACGCTGAAACAGTCGATTAAACCTGGTTTCGATCAATATTTTAGAGGATAACGCAAGTTAAGTCTGGGATAGGTCTGGGATTTGTCCTCATCAGACTCATACTTTCGCGTTTTTCACATACTTGTTGAACAGATCCTGGGTTTTTTCTGGTTTGAATCACGTAGTAGTGTGGTACCACACTGAGACAGTCCATTAAACCTGGTTGCGATCAATATTTTAGAGGATAACGCATGTTAGGTCTGGGTTAGGTCTAGGATTTGCCCTCATCAGGCTCATACTTTCGCATATTTCTCATACTTCATGGCTGGATCCTGGGCTATTTCTGGATTGGAACACGTAGTAATGTGGTACCACACTGAAACAGTCAATTAAACCTGGTTTTGATCAATATTTTAGAGAATAATTCATGTTAGGTCTAGGTTAGGTCTGGGATTTGCCCTCATCAGGCTCATTCTTTCGCAAATTTCTCATACTTCATGGCTGGATCCTGGGCTATTTCTGGATTGGATCACGTAGTAATGTGGTACCACACTGAAACAGTCAATTAAACCTGGTTTTGATCAATATTTTAGAGAATAATTCATGTTAGGTCTAGGTTAGGTCTGGGATTTGCTCTCATCAGGCTCATTCTTTCGCATATTTCTCGTACTTCACGGCTGGATCCTGGGCTATTTCTGGATTGGATCACGTAGTAATGTGGTACCACACTGAAACAGTCAATTAAACCTGGTTTTGATCAATATTTTAGAGAATAATTCATGTTAGGTCTAGGTTAGGTCTGGGATTTGCTCTCATCAGGCTCATTCTTTCGCATATTTCTCATACTTGACGGCTAGATCCTGGGCTTTTTCTGGATTGCATCACGTAGTAATGAAGTACAACACTGAAACAGTCAATTAAACCTGGTTTCGGTCAATATTTTAGAGAATAATTCATGTTAGGTCTAGGTTAGGTCTGGGATTTGCTCTCATCAGGCTCATTCTTTCGCATATTTCTCATACTTGATGGCTAGATCCTGGGCTTTCTCTGGATCGCATCACGCTGTAATGAAGTACAACACTGAAACAGTCAATTAACCCTGGTTTCCATCAATATTTTAGAGGACAACGCATGTTAGGTCTAGGTTAGGCCTGGGATTTGCCCTCATCAGGGTCATACTTTCGCATTCTTCACATACTTGTTGAACGGATCCTTGGTTTTTTCTGGTTTGGTTCACGTAGTAATGTGGTACCAAACTGAAACATTCAATTAAACCTGATCTTGATAAATATTTTAGAGTATAACGCATGTTATGTCTGGGTTAGGTCTAGGATTTGCCCTCATCAGCCTCATACTTTCGCATATTTCTCATACTTCATGGCTAGATCCTGGGCTGTTTCTGGATTGTATCACGTAGTAATGTGGTACCACGCTGAAACAGTCAATTAAACCTGGTTTCGATCAATATTTTGGAGGATAACGCAAGTTAGGTCTGGCATAGGTCTGGGATTCGCCCTCATCAGACTCATACTTTCGCGTTTTTCACATACTTGTTGAACTGATCCTGGGCTTTTTCTGGCTTGGATCACGTAGTAATGTGGTACCACACTGAAACAGTCAATTAAACCTGGTTTCGATCAATATTTTAGAGAATAATTCATGTTAGGTCTAGGTTAGGTCTGGGATTTGCTCTCATCAGGCTCATACTTTCGCATATTTCTCATACTAGATGGCTAGTTCCTGGGCTTTTTCTGGATTGCATCACGTAGTAATGAAGTACAACACTGAAACACTCAATTAAACCTGGTTTCGATCAATATTATTGAGGATAACGCATGTTAGGTCTAGGTTAGGTCTGGGATTTGCTCTCAACAGGCTCATTCTTTCGCATATTTCTCATACTTGATGGCTAGATCCTGGGCTTTTTCTGGATTGCATCACGTAGTAATGAAGTGCAACACTGAAACAGTCAATTAGACCTGGTTTCCATCAATATCTTAGACGACAACGCAAGTTAGGTCTGGGATAGGTCTGGGATTTGCCCACATCAGGCTCATACTTTCGCGTTTTTCACATACTCGTTGAACAGATCCTGGGTTATTTTCTGGTTTGGATCACATAGTAATGTGGTTCCACACTGAAACAGTCGATTAATCCAGGTTTCGATCAATATTTTTGAGGACAACGCATGTTAGGTCTAGGTTAGGCCTGGTATTTTCACTCATCAGACTCATACTTTCGCATTCTTCTCATACTTGTTGAACGGATCCTGGGTTTTTTCTGGTTTGGATCACGTAGTAATGTGGGACCACACAGAAACAATCAATTAAGCCTGGTCTTGATAAATATTTTAGAGGATAACGCATGTTAGGTCTGGGTTAGGTCTACGATTTGCCCCCGTCAGGCTCATACATTCGCATATTTCTCATACTTCATGGCTAGATCCTGGGCTATTTCTGGATTGTATCACGTAGTAATGTGGTACCACACAGAAACAGTCAATTAAACCTGGTTTCGATGAATATTTTAGAGGATAACGCAAGTTAGGTCTGGGATAGGTCTGGGATTTGCCCACATCAGGCTCATACTTTCGCGTTTTTCACATACTTGTTCAACAGATCCTGGGTTTTTTCTGGATTGCGTCACGTAGTAGTGTGGTACCACACTGAAACAGTCGATTAAACCTGGTTTCGATCAATATTTTTGAGGATAACGCATGTTAGGTCTAGGTTAGGCCGGGGATTTTCACTCAACAGACTCATACTTTCGCATTCTTCACATACTTGTTGAACGGATCCTGGATTTTTTCTGGTTTGGATCACGTAGTAATGTGGGACCACACTGAAGCAGTCAATTAAACCTGGTTTCGATCTATATATTAGAGAATAATTCATGTTAGGTCTAGGTTAGGTCTGGGATTTGCTCTCATCAGGCTCATTCTTTCGCATATTTCTCATACTTGATGGCTAGATCCTGGGCTTTTTCTGGATTGCATCACGTAGTAATGAAGTACAACACTGAAACAGTCAATTAAACCTGGTTTCCATCAATATCTTAGAGGACAACGCAAGTTAGGTCTGGGATAGGTCTTGGACTTGCCCTCATCAGGCTCATACTTTCGCGTTTTTCACATACTTGTTGAACAGAACCTGGGTTTTTTCTGGTTTGGATCACGTAGTAGTGTGGTACCACACTGAAACAGTCCATTAAACCTGGTTTGGATCAATATTTTAGAGGATAACGCATGTTAGGTCTAGGTTAGGTCTGGGATTTTCACTCATCAGACTCATACTTTCGCATTCTTCACATACTTGTTGGACGGATCCTGGGTTTTTTCTGGTTTGGATCACGTAGTAATGTGGGTCCACACTGAAACAATCAATTACACCTGGTCATGATAAATATTTTAGAGGATAACGCATGTTAGGTCTAGGTTAGGTCTGGGATTTGCTCTCATCAGGCTCATTCTTTCGCATATTTCTCATACTTGACGGCTAGATCCTGGGCTTTGTCTGGATTGCATCACGTAGTAATGAAGTACAACACTGAAACAGTCAATTAAACCTGGTTTCGATCAATATTTTAGAGAATAATTCATGTTAGGTCTAGGTTAGGTCTGGGATTTGCTCTCATCAGGCTCGTACTTTCGCATATTTCTCATACTTGATGGCTAGATCCTGGGCTTTCTCTGGATTGCATCACGAAGTAATGAAGTACAACACTGAAACAGTCAATTAACCCTGGTTTCCATCAATATTTTAGAGGACAACGCATGTTAGGTCTAGGTTAGGCCTGGGATTTGCCCTCATCAGGGTCATACTTTCGCAGTTTTAACATACATATTGACCTGATCGAGGGTTTTTTCTGCATTGGATCACGTAGTAAAGTGGTACCACACTGAAACAGTCCATTAAACCTGGTTTGGATCCATATTTTTAGAGGATAACGCATGTTAGGTCTAGGTTAGCCCTGGGATTTTCACTCATCAGACTCATACTTTCGCATTCTTCAGATACTTGTTGAACGGATCCTGGGTTTTTTCTGGTTTGGATCACGTAGTAATGTGGGACCACACTGAAACAGTCAATTAAACCTGGTTTCGATAAATATATTAGAGAATAATTCATGTTAGGTCTAGGTTAGGTCTGGGATTTGCTCTCATCAGGCTCATTCTTTCGCATATTTCTCATACTTCATGGCTAGATCCTGGGCTGTATCTGGATTGTATCTCGTAGTAATGTGGGACCACACTGAAACAGTCAATTAAACCTGGTTTCGATCAATATATTAGAGAATAATTCATGTTAGGTCTTGGTTAGGTCTGGGATTTGCTCTCATCAGGCTCATTCTTTCGCATATTTCTCATACTTGATGGCTAGATCCTGGGCTTTTCTGGATTGCATCACGTAGTAATGAAGTACAACACTGAAACAGTCAATTAAACCTGGTTTCCATCAATATCTTAGAGGACAACGCAAGTTAGGTCTGGGATAGTTCTGGGATTTGCCCACATCAGGCTCATACTTTCGCGTTTTTCACATACTTGGTGAACAGATCCTGGGTCTTTTCTGGTTTGGATCACGTAGTAGTGTGGTACCACACAGAAACAGTCCATTAAACCTGGTTTGGATCAACATTTTAGAGGATAACGCATATTAGGTCTAGGGTAGGTCTGGGATTTCACTCATCAGACTCATACTTTCGCATTCTTCACATACTCGTTGAACGGATCCTGGGTTTTCTCTGGTTTGTATCACGTAGTAATGTGGGACCACACTGAAACAATCAATTAAACCTGGTCTTGATAAATATTTTAGAGGATAACGCATGTTAGGTCTGGGATAGGTCTGGGATTTGCCCTCATCAGACTCATACTTTCGCACACTTCACATACTCGTTGAACAGATCCTGGGTTATTTTCTGGTTTGGATCACATTGTAATGTGGTACCACAGTGAAACAGTCGATTAAACCAGGTTTCGATCAATATTTTAGAGGATAACGCATGTTAGGTCTAGGTTAGGCCTGGGATTTTGACTCATCAGACTCATACTTTCGCATTCTACTCATACTTGTTGAACGGATCCTGGGTTTTTTCTGGTTTGGATCACGTAGTAATGTGGTACCACACTGACACAGTCAATTAAACCTGGTTTTGATCAATATTTTAGAGAATAATTCATGTTAGGTCTAGGTTAGGTCTGGGATTTGCTCTCATCAGGCTCATTCTTTCGCATATTTCTCATACTTGATGGCTAGATCCTGGGCTTTTTCTGGATTGCATCACGTAGTAATGAAGTACAACACTGAAACAGTCAGCTAAACCTGGTTTCCATCAATATCTTAGAGGACAACGCAAGTTAGGTCTGGGATAGGTCCGGGATTTGCCCACATCAGGCTCATACTTTCGCGTTTTTCACATACTCGTTGAACAGATCCTGGGTTATTTTCTGGTTTGGATCGCATAGTAATGTGGTACCACACTGAAACAGTCGATTAAACCTGGTCTTGATAAATATTTTAGAGGATAACGCATGTTAGGTCCGGGTTAGGTCTAGGATTTGCCCTCATCAGGCTCATACTTTCGCATATTTCTCATACTTCATGGCTGGATCCTGGGCTATTTCTGGATTGGATCACGTAGTAATGTGGTACCACACTGAAACAGTCGATTAAACCAGGTTTCGATCAATATTTTTGAGGATAACGCATGTCAGGTCTAGGTTAGGCCTGGGATTTTCACTCATCAGACTCATACTTTCGCACACTTCACATACTCGTTGAACAGATCCTGGGTTATTTTCTGGTTTGGATCACATAGTAATGTGGTACCACACTGAAACAGTCGATTAAACCAGGTTTCGATCAATATTTTTGAGGATAACGCATGTTTGGTCTAGGTTAGGCCTGGGATTTTCACTCATCAGACTCATACTTTCGCATTCTTCTCATACTTGTTGAACGGATCCTGGGTTTTTTCTGGTTTGGATCACGTAGTAATGTGGGACCGCACAGAAACAATCAATTAAACCTGGTGTTGATAAATATTTTAGAGGATAACGCAAGTTAGGTCTGGGATAGGTCTGGGATTTGCCCACATCAGGCTCATACTTTCGCGTTTTTCACATACTTGTTGAACAGATCCTAGGTTTTTTCTGGTTTGGATCACGTAGTAGTGTGGTACCACACTGAAACAGCCCATTAAACCTGGTTTGGATCAACATTTTACAGGATAACGCATGTTAGATCTAGGTTAGGTCTGGGATTTTCACTCATCAGACTCATACTTTCGCATTCTTCACATACTTGTTGAACGGACCCTGGGTTTTTTCTGGTTTGGATCACGTAGTAATGTGGTACCACACTGAAACATTGAATTAAACCTGGTCTTGATAAATATTTTAGAGGATAACGCATGTTAGGTCTGGGTTAGGTCTAGGATTTGCTCTCATCAGGCTTATACTTTCGCATATTTCTCATACTTCATGGCTGGATCCTGGGCTATTTCTGGGTTGGATCACGTATTAATGTGGTACCACACTGAAACAGTCAATTAAGCCTGGCTTTGATGAATATTTTAGAGAATAATTCATGTTAGGTCTAGGTTAGGCATGGGATTTGCTCTCACCAGGCTCATTCTTTCGCATATTTCTCATACTAGATGGCTAGATCCTGGGCTTTTTCTGGATCGCATCACGCAGTAATGAAGTACAACACTGAAACACTCAATTAAACCTGGTTTCGATCAATATTATTGAGGATAACGCATGTTAGGTCTAGGTTAGGCCTGGGATTTTCACTCACCAGACTCATACTTTCGCATTCTTCACATACTTGTTGAACGGATCTTGGGTTTTTTCTGGTGTGGATCACGTAGTAATGTGGTACCACACTGAAACAATCAATTAAACCTGATCCTGATAAATATTTTAGAGGATAACGCATGTTTGGTCTGGGGTAGGTCTAGGATTTGCCCCCATCAGGCTCATACTTTCGCATATTTCTCATACTTCATGGCTGGATCCTGGGCTGTTTCTGGATTGTATCACATAGTAATGTGGTACCACGCTGAAACAGTCGATTAAACCTGGTTTCGATCAATATTTTAGAGGATAACGCAAGTTAAGTCTGGGATAGGTCTGGGATTTGACCTCATCAGACTCATACTTTCGCGTTTTTCACATACTTGTTGAACAGATCCTGGGTTTTTTCTGGTTTGGATCACGCAGTAGTGTGGTACCACACTGAAACAGTCCATTAAACCTGGTTGCGATCAATATTTTAGAGGATAACGCATGTTAGGTCTGGGTTAGGTCTAGGATTTGCCCTCATCAGGCTCATACTTTCGCATATTTCTCATACTTCATGGCTGGATCCTGGGCTATTTCTGGATTGGATCACGTAGTAATGTGGTACCACACTGAAACAGTCAATTAAACCTGGTTTTGATCAATATTTTAGAGAATAATTCATGTTAGCTCTAGGTTACGTCTGGGATTTGCCCACATCAGGCTCATACTTTCGCATATTTCTCATACTTCATGGCTGGATCCTGGGCTATTTCTGGATTGGATCACGTAGTAATGTGGTACCACACTGAAACAGTCGATTAAACCAGATTTCGATCAATATTTTTGAGGATAACGCATGTCAGGTCTAGGTTAGGCCTGGGATTTTCACTCATCAGACTCATACTTTCGCACACTTCACATACTCGTTGAACAGATCCTGGGTTATTTTCTGGTTTGGATCACATAGTAATGTGGTACCACACTGAAACAGTCGATTAAACCAGGTTTCGATCAATATTTTAGAGGATAACGCAAGTTAGGTCTGGGATAGGTCTGGGATTTGCCCACATCAGGCTCATACTTTCGCGTTTTTCACATACTTGTTGAACAGATCCTGGGTTTTTTCTGGTTTGGATCACGTAGTAGTGTGGTACCACACTGAAACAGCCCATTAAACCTGGTTTGGATCAACATTTTACAGGATAACGCATGTTAGATCTAGGTTAGGTCTGGGATTTTCACTCATCAGACTCATACTTTCGCATTCTTCACATACTTGTTGAACGGATCCTGGGTCTTTTCTGGTTTGGATCTCGTAGTAATGTGGGACCACACTGAAACAATCAATTAAACCTGGTCTTGATAAATATATTAGAGGATAACGCATGTTAGGTCTGGGATAGGTCTGGGATTTGCCCTCATCAGACTCATACTTTCGCACACTTCACATACTCGTTGAACAGATCCTGGGTTATTTTCTGGTTTGGATCACATAGTAATGTGGTACCACACTGAAACAGTCGATTAAACCAGGTTTGGATCAACATTTTACAGGATAACGCATGTTACGTCTACGTTAGGTCTCGGATTTTCACTCATCAGACTCATACTTTCGCATTCTTCACATACTTGTTGAACGGATCCTGGGTTTTTTCTGGTTTGGATCACGTAGTAATGTGGTACCACACTGAAACATTCAATTAAACCTGGTCTTGATAAATATTTTAGAGGATAACGCATGTTAGGTCTGGGTTAGGTCTAGGATATGCCCCCATCAGGCTCATACTTTCGCATATTTCTCATACTTCATGGCTGGATCCTGGGCTATTTCTGGATTGGATCACGTATTAATGTGGTACCACACTGAAGCAGTCAATTAAACCTGGCTTTGATGAATATTTTAGAGAATAATACATGTTAGGTCCAGGTTAGGCATGGGATTTGCTCTCACCAGGCTCATTCTTTCGCATATTTCTCATACTAGATGGCTAGATCCTGGGCTTTTTCTGGATCGCATCACGCAGTAATGAAGTACAACACTGAAACACTCAATTAAACCTGGTTTCGATCAATATTATTGAGGATAACGCATGTTAGGTCTAGGTTAGGCCTGGGATTTTCACTCATCAGACTCATACTTTCGCATTCTTCACATACTTGTTGAACGGATCTTGGGTTTTTTCTGGTGTGGATCACGTAGTAATGTGGTACCACACTGAAACAATCAATTAAACCTGATCTTGATAAATATTTTAGAGGATAACGCATGTTTGGTCTGGGGTAGGTCTAGGATTTGCCCCCATCAGGCTCATACTTTCGCATATTTCTCATACTTCATGGCTGGATCCTGGGCTGTTTCTGGATTGTATCACATAGTAGTGTGGTACCACACTGAAACCGCCCATTAAACCTGGTTTGGATCAACATTTTACAGGATAACGCATGTTAGATCTAGGTTAGGTCTGGGATTTTCACTCATCAGACTCATACTTTCGCATTCTTCACATACTTGTTGAACGGATCCTGGGTTTTTTCTGGTTTGGATCTCGTAGTAATGTGGGACCACACTGAAACAATCAATTAAACCTGGTCTTGATAAATATATTAGAGGATAACGCATGTTAGGTCTGGAATAGGTCTGGGATTTGCCCTCATCAGACTCATACTTTCGCACACTTCACATACTCGTTGATCAGATCCTGGGTATTTTCTGGTTTGGATCACGTAGTAGTGTCGTACCACACTGAAACAGTCCATTAAACCTGGTTGCGATCAATATTTTAGAGGATAACGCATGTTAGGTCTGGGTTAGGTCTAGGATTTGCCCTCATCAGGCTCATACTTTCGCATATTTCTCATACTTCATGGCTGGATCCTGCGCTATTTCTGGATTGGATCACGTAGTAATGTGGTACCACACTGAAACAGTCAATTAAACCTGGTTTTGATCAATATTTTAGAGAATAATTCATGTTAGGTCTAGGTTACGTCTGGGATTTGCCCTCATCAGGCTCATACTTTCGCATATTTCTCATACTTCATGGCTGGATCCTGGGCTATTTCTGGATTGGATCACGTAGTAATGTGGTACCACACTGAAACAGTCAATTGAACCTGGTTTTGATCAATATTTTAGAGAATTACTCATGTTAGGTCTAGGTTAGGTCTGGGATTTGCTCTCATCAGGCTCATTCTTTCGCATATTTCTCGTACTTCATGGCTGGATCCTGGGCTATTTCTGGATTGGATCACGCAGTAACGTGGTACCACACTGAAACAGTCAATTAAACCTGGTTTTGATCAATATTTTAGAGAATAATTCATGTTAGGTCTAGGTTAGGTCTGGGATTTGCTCTCATCAGGCTCATTCTTTCGCATATTTCTCATACTTCACGGCTAGATCCTGGGCTTTTTCTGGATTGCATCACGTAGTAATGAAGTACAACACTGAAACAGTCAATTAAACCTGGTTTCGATCAATATTTTAGAGAATAATTCACGTTAGGTCTAGGTTAGGTCTGGGATTTGCTCTCATCAGGCTCATTCTTTCGCATATTTCTCATACTTGATGGCTAGATCCTGGGCTTTCTCTGGATTGCATTACGTAGTAATGAAGTACAACACTGAAACAGTCAATTAACCCTGGTTTCCATCAATATTTTAGAGGACAACGCATGTTAGGTCTAGGTTAGGCCTGGGATTTGCCCTCATCAGGGTCATACTTTCGCAGTTTTAACATACATGTTGACCTGATCGAGGGTTTTTTCTGCTTTGGATCACGTAGTAAAGTGGTACCACACTGAAACAGTCCATTAAACCTGGTTTCGATCAATATTATTGAGGATAACGCATGTTAGGTCTCGGTTAGCCCTGGGGTTTTCACTCATCAGACTCATACTTTCGCATTCTTCACATACTTGTTGAACGGATCTTGGGTTTTTTCTGGTGTGGATCACGTAGTAATGTGGTACCACACTGAAACAATCAATTAAACCTGATGTTGATAAATATTTTAGAGGATAACGCATGTTAGGTCTGGGTTAGGTCTAGGATATGCCCCCATCAGGCTCATACTTTCGCATATTTCTCATACTTCATGGCTGGATCCTGGGCTGTTTCTGGATTGTATCACATAGTAATGTGGTACCACGCTGAAACAGTCGTTTAAACCTGGTTTCGATCAATTTTTTAGAGGATAAAGCAAGTTAAGTCTGGGATAGGTCTGGGATTTGACCTCATCAGACTCATACTTTCGCGTTTTTCACATACTTGTTGAACAGATCCTGGGTTTTTTCTGGTTTGGATCACGTAGTAGTGTGGTACCACACTGAAACAGTCCATTAAACCTGGTTGCGATCAATATTTTAGAGGATAACGCATGTTAGGTCTGGGTTAGGTCTAGGATTTGCCCTCATCAGGCTCATACTTTCGCATATTTCTCATACTTCATGGCTGGATCCTGGGCTATTTCTGGATTGGATCACGTAGTAATGTGGTACCACACTGAAACAGTCAATTAAACCTGGTTTTGATCAATATTTTAGAGAATAATTCATGTTAGGTCTAGGTTACGTCTGGGATTTGCCCACATCAGGCTCATACTTTCGCATATTTCTCATACTTCATGGCTGGATCCTGGGCTATTTCTGGATTGGATCACGTAGTAATGTGGTACCACACTGAAACAGTCGATTAAACCAGATTTCGATCAATATTTTTGAGGATAACGCATGTCAGGTCTAGGTTAGGCCTGGGATTTTCACTCATCAGACTCATACTTTCGCACACTTCACATACTCGTTGAACAGATCCTGGGTTATTTTCTGGTTTGGATCACATAGTAATGTGGTACCACACTGAAACAGTCGATAAAACCAGGTTTCGATCAATATTTTAGAGGATAACGCATGTTTGGTCTAGGTTAGGCCTGGGATTTTCACTCATCAGACTCATACTTTCGCATTCTTCTCATACTTGTTGAACGGATCCTGGGTTTTTTCTGGTTTGGATCACGTAGCAATGTGGGACCGCACAGAAACAATCAATTAAACCTGGTGTTGATAAATATTTTAGAGGATAACGCAAGTTAGGTCTGGGATAGGTCTGGGATTTGCCCACATCAGGCTCATACTTTCGCGTTTTTCACATACTTGTTGAACAGATCCTGGGTTTTTTCTGGTTTGGATCACGTAGTAGTGTGGTACCACACTGAAACAGCCCATTAAACCTGGTTTGGATCAACATTTTACAGGATAACGCATGTTAGATCTAGGTTAGGTCTGGGATTTTCACTCATCAGACTCATACTTTCGCATTCTTCACATACTTGTTGAACGGATCCTGGGTCTTTTCTGGTTTGGATCTCGTAGTAATGTGGGACCACACTGAAACAATCAATTAAACCTGGTCTTGATAAATATATTAGAGGATAGCGCATGTTAGGTCTGGGATAGGTCTGGGATTTGCCCTCATCAGACTCATACTTTCGCACACTTCACATACTCGTTGAACAGATCCTGGGTTATTTTCTGGTTTGGATCACATAGTAATGTGGTACCACACTGAAACAGTCGATTAAACCAGGTTTGGATCAACATTTTACAGGATAACGCATGTTACGTCTACGTTAGGTCTCGGATTTTCACTCATCAGACTCATACTTTCGCATTCTTCACATACTTGTTGAACGGATCCTGGGTTTTTTCTGGTTTGGATCACGTAGTAATGTGGTACCACACTGAAACATTCAATTAAACCTGGTCTTGATAAATATTTTAGAGGATAACGCATGTTAGGTCTGGGTTAGGTCTAGGATATGCCCCCATCAGGCTCATACTTTCGCATATTTCTCATACTTCATGGCTGGATCCTGGGCTATTTCTGGATTGGATCACGTATTAATGTGGTACCACACTGAAGCAGTCAATTAAACCTGGCTTTGATGAATATTTTAGAGAATAATACATGTTAGGTCCAGGTTAGGCATGGGATTTGCTCTCACCAGGCTCATTCTTTCGCATATTTCTCATACTAGATGGCTAGATCCTGGGCTTTTTCTGGATCGCATCACGCAGTAATGAAGTACAACACTGAAACACTCAATTAAACCTGGTTTCGATCAATATTATTGAGGATAACGCATGTTAGGTCTAGGTTAGGCCTGGGATTTTCACTCATCAGACTCATACTTTCGCATTCTTCACATACTTGTTGAACGGATCTTGGGTTTTTTCTGGTGTGGATCACGTAGTAATGTGGTACCACACTGAAACAATCAATTAAACCTGATCTTGATAAATATTTTAGAGGATAACGCATGTTTGGTCTGGGGTAGGTCTAGGATTTGCCCCCATCAGGCTCATACTTTCGCATATTTCTCATACTTCATGGCTGGATCCTGGGCTGTTTCTGGATTGTATCACATAGTAGTGTGGTACCACACTGAAACAGCCCATTAAACCTGGTTTGGATCAACATTTTACAGGATAACGCATGTTAGATCTAGGTTAGGTCTGGGATTTTCACTCATCAGACTCATACTTTCGCATTCTTCACATACTTGTTGAACGGATCCTGGGTTTTTTCTGGTTTGGATCTCGTAGTAATGTGGGACCACACTGAAACAATCAATTAAACCTGGTCTTGATAAATATATTAGAGGATAACGCATGTTTGGTCTGGGGTAGGTCTAGGATTTGCCCCCATCAGGCTCATACTTTCGCATATTTCTCATACTTCATGGCTGGATCCTGGGCTGTTTCTGGATTGTATCACATAGTAGTGTGGTACCACACTGAAACAGCCCATTAAACCTGGTTTGGATCAACATTTTACAGGATAACGCATGTTAGATCTAGGTTAGGTCTGGGATTTTCACTCATCAGACTCATACTTTCGCATTCTTCACATACTTGTTGAACGGATCCTGGGTTTTTTCTGGTTTGGATCTCGTAGTAATGTGGGACCACACTGAAACAATCAATTAAACCTGGTCTTGATAAATATATTAGAGGATAACGCATGTTAGGTCTGGAATAGGTCTGGGATTTGCCCTCATCAGACTCATACTTTCGCACACTTCACATACTCGTTGATCAGATCCTGGGTATTTTCTGGTTTGGATCACGTAGTAGTGTCGTACCACACTGAAACAGTCCATTAAACCTGGTTGCGATCAATATTTTAGAGGATAACGCATGTTAGGTCTGGGTTAGGTCTAGGATTTGCCCTCATCAGGCTCATACTTTCGCATATTTCTCATACTTCATGGCTGGATCCTGCGCTATTTCTGGATTGGATCACGTAGTAATGTGGTACCACACTGAAACAGTCAATTAAACCTGGTTTTGATCAATATTTTAGAGAATAATTCATGTTAGGTCTAGGTTACGTCTGGGATTTGCCCTCATCAGGCTCATACTTTCGCATATTTCTCATACTTCATGGCTGGCTCCTGGGCTATTTCTGGATTGGATCACGTAGTAATGTGGTACCACACTGAAACAGTCAATTGAACCTGGTTTTGATCAATATTTTAGAGAATTACTCATGTTAGGTCTAGGTTAGGTCTGGGATTTGCTCTCATCAGGCTCATTCTTTCGCATATTTCTCGTACTTCATGGCTGGATCCTGGGCTATTTCTGGATTGGATCACGCAGTAACGTGGTACCACACTGAAACAGTCAATTAAACCTGGTTTTGATCAATATTTTAGAGAATAATTCATGTTAGGTCTAGGTTAGGTATGGGATTTGCTCTCATCAGGCTCATTCTTTCGCATATTTCTCATACTTCACGGCTAGATCCTGGGCTTTTTCTGGATTGCATCACGTAGTAATGAAGTACAACACTGAAACAGTCAATTAAACCTGGTTTCGATCAATATTTTAGAGAATAATTCACGTTAGGTCTAGGTTAGGTCTGGGATTTGCTCTCATCAGGCTCATTCTTTCGCATATTTCTCATACTTGATGGCTAGATCCTGGGCTTTCTCTGGATTGCATTACGTAGTAATGAAGTACAACACTGAAACAGTCAATTAACCCTGGTTTCCATCAATATTTTAGAGGACAACGCATGTTAGATCTAGGTTAGGCCTGGGATTTGCCCTCATCAGGGTCATACTTTCGCAGTTTTAACATACATGTTGACCTGATCGAGGGTTTTTTCTGCTTTGGATCACGTAGTAAAGTGGTACCACACTGAAACAGTCATTAAACCTGGTTTCGATCAATATTATTGAGGATAACGCATGTTAGGTCTCGGTTAGCCCTGGGGTTTTCACTCATCAGACTCATACTTTCGCATTCTTCACATACTTGTTGAACGGATCTTGGGTTTTTTCTGGTGTGGATCACGTAGTAATGTGGTACCACACTGAAACAATCAATTAAACCTGATGTTGATAAATATTTTAGAGGATAACGCATGTTAGGTCTGGGTTAGGTCTAGGATATGCCCCCATCAGGCTCATACTTTCGCATATTTCTCATACTTCATGGCTGGATCCTGGGCTGTTTCTGGATTGTATCACATAGTAATGTGGTACCACGCTGAAACAGTCGATTAAACCTGGTTTCGATCAATTTTTTAGAGGATAAAGCAAGTTAAGTCTGGGATAGGTCTGGGATTTGACCTCATCAGACTCATACTTTCGCGTTTTTCACATACTTGTTGAACAGATCCTGGGTTTTTTCTGGTTTGGATCACGTAGTAGTGTGGTACCACACTGAAACAGTCCATTAAACCTGGTTGCGATCAATATTTTAGAGGATAACGCATGTTAGGTCTGGGTTAGGTCTAGGATTTGCCCTCATCAGGCTCATACTTTCGCATATTTCTCATACTTCATGGCTGGATCCTGGGCTATTTCTGGATTGGATCACGTAGTAATGTGGTACCACACTGAAACAGTCAATTAAACCTGGTTTTGATCAATATTTTAGAGAATAATTCATGTTAGGTCTAGGTTACGTCTGGGATTTGCCCACATCAGGCTCATACTTTCGCATGTTTCTCATACTTCATGGCTGGATCCTGGGCTATTTCTGGATTGGATCACGTAGTAATGTGGTACCACACTGAAACAGTCGATTAAACCAGATTTCGATCAATATTTTTGAGGATAACGCATGTCAGGTCTAGGTTAGGCCTGGGATTTTCACTCATCAGACTCATACTTTCGCACACTTCACATACTCGTTGAACAGATCCTGGGTTATTTTCTGGTTTGGATCACATAGTAATGTGGTACCACACTGAAACAGTCGATTAAACCAGGTTTCGATCAATATTTTAGAGGATAACGCATGTTTGGTCTAGGTTAGGCCTGGGATTTTCACTCATCAGACTCATACTTTCGCATTCTTCTCATACTTGTTGAACGGATCCTGGGTTTTTTCTGGTTTGGATCACGTAGCAATGTGGGACCGCACAGAAACAATCAATTAAACCTGGTGTTGATAAATATTTTAGAGGATAACGCAAGTTAGGTCTGGGATAGGTCTGGGATTTGCCCACATCAGGCTCATACTTTCGCGTTTTTCACATACTTGTTGAACAGATCCTGGGTTTTTTCTGGTTTGGATCACGTAGTAGTGTGGTACCACACTGAAACAGCCCATTAAACCTGGTTTGGATCAACATTTTACAGGATAACGCATGTTAGATCTAGGTTAGGTCTGGGATATTCACTCATCAGACTCATACTTTCGCATTCTTCACATACTTGTTGAACGGATCCTGGGTCTTTTCTGGTTTGGATCTCGTAGTAATGTGGGACCACACTGAAACAATCAATTAAACCTGGTCTTGATAAATATATTAGAGGATAACGCATGTTAGGTCTGGGATAGGTCTGGGATTTGCCCTCATCAGACTCATACTTTCGCACACTTCACATACTCGTTGAACAGATCCTGGGTTATTTTCTGGTTTGGATCACATAGTAATGTGGTACCACACTGAAACAGTCGATTAAACCAGGTTTGGATCAACATTTTACAGGATAACGCATGTTACGTCTACGTTAGGTCTCGGATTTTCACTCATCAGACTCATACTTTCGCATTCTTCACATACTTGTTGAACGGATCCTGGGTTTTTTCTGGTTTGGATCACGTAGTAATGTGGTACCACACTGAAACATTCAATTAAACCTGGTCTTGATAAATATTTTAGAGGATAACGCATGTTAGGTCTGGGTTAGGTCTAGGATATGCCCCCATCAGGCTCATACTTTCGCATATTTCTCATACTTCATGGCTGGATCCTGGGCTATTTCTGGATTGGATCACGTATTAATGTGGTACCACACTGAAGCAGTCAATTAAACCTGGCTTTGATGAATATTTTAGAGAATAATACATGTTAGGTCCAGGTTAGGCATGGGATTTGCTCTCACCAGGCTCATTCTTTCGCATATTTCTCATACTAGATGGCTAGATCCTGGGCTTTTTCTGGATCGCATCACGCAGTAATGAAGTACAACACTGAAACACTCAATTAAACCTGGTTTCGATCAATATTATTGAGGATAACGCATGTTAGGTCTAGGTTAGGCCTGGGATTTTCACTCATCAGACTCATACTTTCGCATTCTTCACATACTTGTTGAACGGATCTTGGGTTTTTTCTGGTGTGGATCACGTAGTAATGTGGTACCACACTGAAACAATCAATTAAACCTGATCTTGATAAATATTTTAGAGGATAACGCATGTTTGGTCTGGGGTAGATCTAGGATTTGCCCCCATCAGGCTCATACTTTCGCATATTTCTCATACTTCATGGCTGGATCCTGGGCTGTTTCTGGATTGTATCACATAGTAGTGTGGTACCACACTGAAACAGCCCATTAAACCTGGTTTGGATCAACATTTTACAGGATAACGCATGTTAGATCTAGGTTAGGTCTGGGATTTTCACTCATCAGACTCATACTTTCGCATTCTTCACATACTTGTTGAACGGATCCTGGGTTTTTTCTGGTTTGGATCTCGTAGTAATGTGGGACCACACTGAAACAATCAATTAAACCTGGTCTTGATAAATATATTAGAGGATAACGCATGTTAGGTCTGGAATAGGTCTGGGATTTGCCCTCATCAGACTCATACTTTCGCACACTTCACATACTCGTTGATCAGATCCTGGGTATTTTCTGGTTTGGATCACGTAGTAGTGTCGTACCACACTGAAACAGTCCATTAAACCTGGTTGCGATCAATATTTTAGAGGATAACGCATGTTAGGTCTGGGTTAGGTCTAGGATTTGCCCTCATCAGGCTCATACTTTCGCATATTTCTCATACTTCATGGCTGGATCCTGCGCTATTTCTGGATTGGATCACGTAGTAATGTGGTACCACACTGAAACAGTCAATTAAACCTGGTTTTGATCAATATTTTAGAGAATAATTCATGTTAGGTCTAGGTTACGTCTGGGATTTGCCCTCATCAGGCTCATACTTTCGCATATTTCTCATACTTCATGGCTGGATCCTGGGCTATTTCTGGATTGGATCACGTAGTAATGTGGTACCACACTGAAACAGTCAATTGAACCTGGTTTTGATCAATATTTTAGAGAATTACTCATGTTAGGTCTAGGTTAGGTCTGGGATTTGCTCTCATCAGGCTCATTCTTTCGCATATTTCTCGTACTTCATGGCTGGATCCTGGGCTATTTCTGGATTGGATCACGCAGTAACGTGGTACCACACTGAAACAGTCAATTAAACCTGGTTTTGATCAATATTTTAGAGAATAATTCATGTTAGTTCTAGGTTAGGTCTGGGATTTGCTCTCATCAGGCTCATTCTTTCGCATATTTCTCATACTTCACGGCTAGATCCTGGGCTTTTTCTGGATTGCATCACGTAGTAATGAAGTACAACACTGAAACAGTCAATTAAACCTGGTTTCGATCAATATTTTAGAGAATAATTCACGTTAGGTCTAGGTTAGGTCTGGGATTTGCTCTCATCAGGCTCATTCTTTCGCATATTTCTCATACTTGAAGGCTAGATCCTGGGCTTTCTCTGGATTGCATTACGTAGTAATGAAGTACAACACTGAAACAGTCAATTAACCCTGGTTTCCATCAATATTTTAGAGGACAACGCATGTTAGGTCTAGGTTAGGCCTGGGATTTGCCCTCATCAGGGTCATACTTTCGCAGTTTTAACATACATGTTGACCTGATCGAGGGTTTTTTCTGCTTTGGATCACGTAGTAAAGTGGTACCACACTGAAACAGTCCATTAAACCTGGTTTCGATCAATATTATTGAGGATAACGCATGTTAGGTCTCGGTTAGCCCTGGGGTTTTCACTCATCAGACTCATACTTTCGCATTCTTCACATACTTGTTGAACGGATCTTGGGTTTTTTCTGGTGTGGATCACGTAGTAATGTGGTACCACACTGAAACAATCAATTAAACCTGATGTTGATAAATATTTTAGAGGATAACGCATGTTAGGTCTGGGTTAGGTCTAGGATATGCCCCCATCAGGCTCATACTTTCGCATATTTCTCATACTTCATGGCTGGATCCTGGGCTGTTTCTGGATTGTATCACATAGTAATGTGGTACCACGCTGAAACAGTCGATTAAACCTGGTTTCGATCAATTTTTTAGAGGATAAAGCAAGTTAAGTCTGGGATAGGTCTGGGATTTGTCCTCATCAGACTCATACTTTCGCGTTTTTCACATACTTGTTGAACAGATCCTGGGTTTTTTCTGGTTTGGATCACGGAGTAGTGTGGTACCACACTGAAACAGTCCATTAAACCTGGTTGCGATCAATATTTTAGAGGATAACGCATGTTAGGTCTGGGTTAGGTCTAGGATTTGCCCTCATCAGGCTCATACTTTCGCATATTTCTCATACTTCATGGCTGGATCCTGGGCTATTTCTGGATTGGAACACGTAGTAATGTGGTACCACACTGAAACAGTCAATTAAACCTGGTTTTGAACAATATTTTAGAGAATAATTCATGTTAGGTCTAGGTTAGGTCTGGGATTTGCCCTCATCAGGCTCATACTTTCGCAAATTTCTCATACTTCATGGCTGGATCCTGGGCTATTTCTGGATTGGATCACGTAGTAATGTGGTACCACACTGAAACAGTCAATTAAACCTGGTTTCGATCAATATTTTAGAGAATAATTCATGTTAGGTCTAGGTTAGGTCTGGGATTTGCTCTCATCAGGCTCATTCTTTCGCATATTTCTCGTACTTCATGGCTGGATCCTGGGCTATTTCTGGATTGCATCACGTAGTAATGTGGTACCACACTGAAACAGTCAATTAAACCTGGTTTTGATCAATATTTTGGAGAATAATTCATGTTAGGTCTAGGTTAGGTCTGGGATTTGCTCTCATCAGGCTCATTCTTTCGCATATTTCTCATACTTGACGGCTAGATCCTGGGCTTTGTCTGGATTGCATCACGTAGTAATGAAGTACAACACTGAAACAGTCAATTAAACCTGGTTTCGATCAATATTTTAGAGAATAATTCATGTTAGGTCTAGGTTAGGTCTGGGATTTGTTCTCATCAGGCTCGTTCTTTCGCATATTTCTCATACTTGATGGCTAGATCCTGGGCTTTCTCTGGATTGCATCACGAAGTAATGAAGTACAACACTGAAACAGTCAATTAACCCTGGTTTCCATCAATATTTTAGAGGACAACGCATGTTAGGTCTAGGTTAGGCCTGGGATTTGCCCTCATCAGGGTCATACTTTCGCAGTTTTAACATACATATTGACCTGATCGAGGGTTTTTTCTGCATTGGATCACGTAGTAAAGTGGTACCACACTGAAACAGTCCATTAAACCTGGTTTGGATCCATATTTTTAGAGGATAACGCATGTTAGGTCTAGGTTAGCCCTGGGATTTTCACTCATCAGACTCATACTTTCGCATTCTTCACATACTTGTTGAACGGATCCTGGGTTTTTTCTGGTTTGGTTCACGTAGTAATGTGGTACCACACTGAAACATTCAATTAAACCTGATCTTGATAAATATTTTGGAGTATAACGCATGTTAGGTCTGGGCTAGGTCTAGGATTTGCCCTCATCAGGCTCATACTTTCGCATATTTCTCATACTTCATGGCTAGATCCTGGGCTGTTTCTGTATTGTATCACGTAGTAATGTGGTACCACGCTGAAACAGTCAATTAAACCTGGTTTCGATCAATATTTTAGAGGATAACGCAAGTTAGGTCTGGCATAGGTCTGGGATTCGCCCTCATCAGACTCATACTTTCGCGTTCTTCACATACTTGTTGAACTGATCCTGGGCTTTTTCTGGTTTGGATCTCGTAGTAATGTGGGGCCACACTGAAACAATCAATTAAACCTGGTCTTGATAAATATATTAGAGGATAACGCATGTTAGGTCTGGGATAGGTCTGGGATTTGCCCTCATCAGACTCATACTTTCGCATTCTTCACATACTTGTTGAACGGATCTTGGGTTTTTTCTGGTGTGGATCACGTAGTAATGTGGTACCACACTGAAACAATCAATTAAACCTGATGTTGATAAATATTTTAGAGGATAACGCATGTTAGGTCTGGGTTAGGTCTAGGATATGCCCCCATCAGGCTCATACTTTCGCATATTTCTCATACTTCATGGCTGGATCCTGGGCTGTTTCTGGATTGTATCACATAGTAATGTGGTACCACGCTGAAACAGTCGATTAAACCTGGTTTCGATCAATATTTTAGAGGATAACGCAAGTTAAGTCTGGGATAGGTCTGGGATTTGTCCTCATCAGACTCATACTTTCGCGTTTTTCACATACTTGTTGAACAGATCCTGGGTTTTTTCTGGTTTGGATCACGTAGTAGTGTGGTACCACACTGAGACAGTCCATTAAACCTGGTTGCGATCAATATTTTAGAGGATAACGCATGTTAGGTCTGGGTTAGGTCTAGGATTTGCCCTCATCAGGCTCATACTTTCGCATATTTCTCATACTTCATGGCTGGATCCTGGGCTATTTCTGGATTGGAACACGTAGTAATGTGGTACCACACTGAAACAGTCAATTAAACCTGGTTTTGATCAATATTTTAGAGAATAATTCATGTTAGGTCTAGGTTAGGTCTGGGATTTGCCCTCATCAGGCTCATTCTTTCGCAAATTTCTCATACTTCATGGCTGGATCCTCGGCTATTTCTGGATTGGATCACGTAGTAATGTGGTACCACACTGAAACAGTCAATTAAACCTGGTTTTGATCAATATTTTAGAGAATAATTCATGTTAGGTCTAGGTTAGGTCTGGGATTTGCTCTCATCAGGCTCATTCTTTCGCATATTTCTCGTACTTCATGGCTGGATCCTGGGCTATTTCTGGATTGGATCACGTAGTAATGTGGTACCACACTGAAACAGTCAATTAAACCTGGTTTTGATCAATATTTTAGAGAATAATTCATGTTAGGTCTAGGTTAGGTCTGGGATTTGCTCTCATCAGGCTCATTCTTTCGCATATTTCTCATACTTGACGGCTAGATCCTGGGCTTTTTCTGGATTGCATCACGTAGTAATGAAGTACAACACTGAAACAGTCAATTAAACCTGGTTTCGGTCAATATTTTAGAGAATAATTCATGTTAGGTCTAGGTTAGGTCTGGGATTTGCTCTCATCAGGCTCATTCTTTCGCATATTTCTCATACTTGATGGCTAGATCCTGGGCTTTCTCTGGATTGCATCACGCTGTAATGAAGTACAACACTGAAACAGTCAATTAACCCTGGTTTCCATCAATATTTTAGAGGACAACGCATGTTAGGTCTAGGTTAGGCCTGGGATTTGCCCTCATCAGGGTCATACTTTCGCATTCTTCACATACTTGTTGAACGGATCCTTGGTTTTTTCTGGTTTGGTTCACGTAGTAATGTGGTACCACACTGAAACATTCAATTAAACCTGATCTTGATAAATATTTTAGAGTATAACGCATGTTATGTCTGGGTTAGGTCTAGGATTTGCCCTCATCAGCCTCATACTTTCGCATATTTCTCATACTTCATGGCTAGATCCTGGGCTGTTTCTGGATTGTATCACGTAGTAATGTGGTACCACGCTGAAACAGTCAATTAAACCTGGTTTCGATCAATATTTTGGAGGATAACGCAAGTTAGGTCTGGCATAGGTCTGGGATTCGCCCTCATCAGACTCATACTTTCGCGTTTTTCACATACTTGTTGAACTGATCCTGGGCTTTTTCTGGCTTGGATCACGTAGTAATGTGGGACCACACTGAAGCAGTCAATTAAACCTGGTTTCGATCAATATATTAGAGAATAATTCATGTTAGGACTAGGTTAGGTCTGGGATTTGCTCTCATCAGGCTCATACTTTCGCATATTTCTCATACTAGATGGCTAGTTCCTGGGCTTTTTCTGGATTGCATCACGTAGTAATGAAGTACAACACTGAAACACTCAATTAAACCTGGTTTCGATCAATATTATTGAGGATAACACATGTTAGGTCTAGGTTGGGCCTGGGATTTTCACTCATCAGACTCATACTTTCGCATTCTTCACATACTTGTTGAACGGATCCTGGGTTTTTTCTGGTTTGGATCACGTAGTAATGTGGGACCACACTGAAGCAGTCAATTAAACCTGGTTTCGATCAATATATTAGAGAATAATTCATGTTAGGTCTAGGTTAGGTCTGGGATTTGCTCTCATCAGGCTCATTCTTTCGCATATTTCTCATACTTGATGGCTAGATCCTGGGCTTTTTCTGGATTGCATCACGTAGTAATGAAGTACAACACTGAAACAGTCAATTAAACCTGGTTTCCATCAATATCTTAGAGGACAACGCAAGTTAGGTCTGGGATAGGTCTTGGACATGCCCTCATCAGGCTCATACTTTCGCGTTTTTCACATACTTGTTGAACAGAACCTGGGTTTTTTCTGGTTTGGATCACGTAGTAGTGTGGTACCACACTGAAACAGTCCATTAAACCTGGTTTGGATCAATATTTTAGAGGATAACGCATGTTAGGTCTAGGTTAGGTCTGGGATTTTCACTCATCAGACTCATACTTTCGCATTCTTCACATACTTGTTGAACGGATCCTGGGTTTTTTCTGGTTTGGATCACGTAGTAATGTGGGTCCACACTGAAACAGTCAATTAAACCTGGTCATGATAAATATTTTAGAGGATAACGCATGTTAGGTCTAGGTTAGGGCTGGGATTTGCTCTCATCAGGCTCGTTCTTTCGCATATTTCTCATACTTGATGGCTAGATCCTGGGCTTTCTCTGGATTGCATCACGAAGTAATGAAGTACAACACTGAAACAGTCAATTAACCCTGGTTTCCATCAATATTTTAGAGGACAACGCATGTTAGGTCTAGGTTAGGCCTGGGATTTGCCCTCATCAGGGTCATACTTTCGCAGTTTTAACATACATATTGACCTGATCGAGGGTTTTTTCTGCATTGGATCACGTAGTAAAGTGGTACCACACTGAAACAGTCCATTAAACCTGGTTTGGATCCATATTTTTAGAGGATAACGCATGTTAGGTCTAGGTTAGCCCTGGGATTTTCACTCATCAGACTCATACTTTCGCATTCTTCACATACTTGTTGAACGGATCCTGGGTTTTTTCTGGTTTGGTTCACGTAGTAATGTGGTACCACACTGAAACATTCAATTAAACCTGATCTTGATAAATATTTTGGAGTATAACGCATGTTAGGTCTGGGCTAGGTCTAGGATTTGCCCTCATCAGGCTCATACTTTCGCATATTTCTCATACTTCATGGCTAGATCCTGGGCTGTTTCTGTATTGTATCACGTAGTAATGTGGTACCACGCTGAAACAGTCAATTAAACCTGGTCTTGATAAATATATTAGAGGATAACGCATGTTAGGTCTGGGATAGGTCTGGGATTTGCCCTCATCAGACTCATACTTTCGCATTCTTCACATACTTGTTGAACGGATCTTGGGTTTTTTCTGGTGTGGATCACGTAGTAATGTGGTACCACACTGAAACAATCAATTAAACCTGATGTTGATAAATATTTTAGAGGATAACGCATGTTAGGTCTGGGTTAGGTCTAGGATATGCCCCCATCAGGCTCATACTTTCGCATATTTCTCATACTTCATGGCTGGATCCTGGGCTGTTTCTGGATTGTATCACATAGTAATGTGGTACCACGCTGAAACAGTCGATTAAACCTGGTTTCGATCAATATTTTAGAGGATAACGCAAGTTAAGTCTGGGATAGGTCTAGCATATGCCCCCATCAGGCTCATACTTTCGCATATTTCTCATACTTCATGGCTGGATCCTGGGCTGTTTCTGGATTGTATCACATAGTAATGTGGTACCACGCTGAAACAGTCGATTAAACCTGGTTTCGATCAATATTTTAGAGAATAATTCATGTTAGGTCTAGGTTAGGTCTGGGATTTGCTCTCATCAGGCTCATTCTTTCGCATATTTCTCATACTTGATGGCTAGATCCTGGGCTTTCTCTGGATTGCATCACGCTGTAATGAAGTACAACACTGAAACAGTCAATTAACCCTGGTTTCCATCAATATTTTAGAGGACAACGCATGTTAGGTCAAGGTTAGGCCTGGGATTTGCCCTCATCAGGGTCATACTTTCGCAGTTTTAACATACATATTGACCTGATCGAGGTTTTTTTCTGCATTGGATCACGAAGTAAAGTGGTACCACACTGAAACAGTCCATTAAACCTGGTTTGGATCCATATTTTTAGAGGATAACGCATGTTAGGTCTAGGTTAGCCCTGGGATTTTCACTCATCAGACTCATACTTTCGCATTCTTCACATACTTGTTGAACGGATCCTGGGTTTTTTCTGGTTTGGTTCACGTAGTAATGTGGTACCACACTGAAACATTCAATTAAACCTGATCTTGATAAATATATTAGAGGATAACGCATGTTAGGTCTGGGATAGGTCTAGGATATGCCCCCATCAGGCTCATACTTTCGCATATTTCTCATACTTCATGGCTAGATCCTGGGCTGTTTCTGTATTGTATCACGTAGTAATGTGGTACCACGCTGAAACAGTCAATTAAACCTGGTTTCGATCAATATTTTAGAGGATAACGCAAGTTAGGTCTGGCATAGGTCTGGGATTCGCCCTCATCAGACTCATACTTTCGCGTTTTTCACATAGTTGTTGAACTGATCCTGGGCTTTTTCTGGTTTGGATCTCGTAGTAATGTGGGGCCACACTGAAACAATCAATTAAACCTGGTCTTGATAAATATATTAGAGGATAACGCATGTTAGGTCTGGGATAGGTCTAGGATTTGCCCTCATCAGGCTCATACTTTCGCATATTTCTCATACTTCATGGCTAGATCCTGGGCTGTTTCTGTATTGTATCACGTAGTAATGTGGTACCACACTGAAACAGTCCATTAAACCTGGTTTGGATCCATATTTTTAGAGGATAACGCATGTTAGGTCTGGGATAGGTCTGGGATTTGCCCTCATCAGACTCATACTTTCGCATTCTTCACATACTTGTTGAACGGATCTTGGGTTTTTTCTGGTGTGGATCACGTAGTAATGTGGTACCACACTGAAACAATCAATTAAACCTGATCTTGATAAATATTTTGGAGTATAACGCATGTTAGGTCTGGGCTAGGTCTAGGATTTGCCCTCATCAGGCTCATACTTTCGCATATTTCTCATACTTCATGGCTAGATCCTGGGCTGTTTCTGTATTGTATCACGTAGTAATGTGGTACCACGCTGAAACAGTCAATTAAACCTGGTTTCGATCAATATTTTAGAGGATAACGCAAGTTAGGTCTGGCATAGGTCTGGGATTCGCCCTCATCAGACTCATACTTTCGCGTTTTTCACATAGTTGTTGAACTGATCCTGGGCTTTTTCTGGTTTGGATCTCGTAGTAATGTGGGGCCACACTGAAACAATCAATTAAACCTGGTCTTGATAAATATATTAGAGGATAACGCATGTTAGGTCTGGGATAGGTCTGGGATTTGCCCTCATCAGACTCATACTTTCGCATTCTTCACATACTTGTTGAACGGATCTTGGGTTTTTTCTGGTGTGGATCACGTAGTAATGTGGTACCACACTGAAACAATCAATTAAACCTGATGTTGATAAATATTTTAGAGGATAACGCATGTTAGGTCTGGGTTAGGTCTAGGATATGCCCCCATCAGGCTCATACTTTCGCATATTTCTCATACTTCATGGCTGGATCCTGGGCTGTTTCTGGATTGTATCACATAGTAATGTGGTACCACGCTGAAACAGTCGATTAAACCTGGTTTCGATTAATATTTTAGAGGATAACGCAAGTTAAGTCTGGGATAGGTCTGGGATTTGTCCTCATCAGACTCATACTTTCGCGTTTTTCACATACTTGTTGAACAGATCCTGGGTTTTTTCTGGTTTGGATCACGTAGTAGTGCGGTACCACACTGAGACAGTCCATTAAACCTGGTTGCGATCAATATTTTAGAGGATAACGCATGTTAGGTCTGGGTTAGGTCTAGGATTTGCCCTCATCAGGCTCATACTTTCGCATATTTCTCATACTTCATGGCTGGATCCTGGGCTATTTCTGGATTGGAACACGTAGTAATGTGGTACCACAATGAAACAGTCAATTAAACCTGGTTTTGATCAATATTTTAGAGAATAATTCATATTAGGTCTAGGTTAGGTCTGGGATTTGCCCTCATCAGGCTCATTCTTTCGCAAATTTCTCATACTTCATGGCTGGATCCTGGGCTATTTCTGGATTGGATCACGTAGTAATGTGGTACCACACTGAAACAGTCAATTAAACCTGGTTTTGATCAATATTTTAGAGAATAATTCATGTTAGGTCTAGGTTAGGTCTGGGATTTGCTCTCATCAGGCTCATTCTTTCGCATATTTCTCGTACTTCATGGCTGGATCCTGGGCTATTTCTGGATTGGATCACGTAGTAATGTGGTACCACACTGAAACAGTCAATTAAACCTGGTTTTGATCAATATTTTGGAGAATAATTCATGTTAGGTCTAGGTTAGGTCTGGGATTTGCTCTCATCAGGCTCATTCTTTCGCATATTTCTCATACTTGACGGCTAGATCCTGGGCTTTGTCTGGATTGCATCACGTAGTAATGAAGTACAACACTGAAACAGTCAATTAAACCTGGTTTCGATCAATATTTTAGAGAATAATTCATGTTAGGTCTAGGTTAGGTCTGGGATTTGCTCTCATCAGGCTCGTTCTTTCGCATATTTCTCATACTTGATGGCTAGATCCTGGGCTTTCTCGGGATTGCATCACGAAGTAATGAAGTACAACACTGAAACAGTCAATTAACCCTGGTTTCCATCAATATTTTAGAGGACAACGCATGTTAGGTCTAGGTTAGGCCTGGGATTTGCCCTCATCAGGGTCATACTTTCGCAGTTTTAACATACATATTGACCTGATCGAGGGTTTTTTCTGCATTGGATCACGTAGTAAAGTGGTACCACACTGAAACAGTCCATTAAACCTGGTTTGGATCCATATTTTTAGAGGATAACGCATGTTAGGTCTAGGTTAGCCCTGGGATTTTCACTCATCAGACTCATACTTTCGCATTCTTCACATACTTGTTGAACGGATCCTGGGTTTTTTCTGGTTTGGTTCACGTAGTAATGTGGTACCACACTGAAACATTCAATTAAACCTGATCTTGATAAATATTTTGGAGTATAACGCATGTTAGGTCTGGGCTAGGTCTAGGATTTGCCCTCATCAGGCTCATACTTTCGCATATTTCTCATACTTCATGGCTAGATCCTGGGCTGTTTCTGTATTGTATCACGTAGTAATGTGGTACCACGCTGAAACAGTCAATTAAACCTGGTTTCGATAAATATTTTAGAGGATAACGCAAGTTAGGTCTGGCATAGGTCTGGGATTCGCCCTCATCAGACTCATACTTTCGCGTTTTTCACATACTTGTTGAACTGATCCTGGGCTTTTTCTGGTTTGGATCTCGTAGTAATGTGGGACCACACTGAAACAATCAATTAAACCTGGTCTTGGTAAATATATTAGAGGATAACGCATGTTAGGTCTGGGATAGGTCTGGGATTTGCCCTCATCAGACTCATACTTTCGCATTCTTCACATACTTGTTGAACGGATCTTGGGTTTTTTCTGGTGTGGATCACGTAGTAATGTGGTACCACACTGAAACAATCAATTAAACCTGATGTTGATAAATATTTTAGAGGATAACGCATGTTAGGTCTGGGTTAGGTCTAGCATATGCCCCCATCAGGCTCATACTTTCGCATATTTCTCATACTTCATGGCTGGATCCTGGGCTGTTTCTGGATTGTATCACATAGTAATGTGGTACCACGCTGAAACAGTCGATTAAACCTGGTTTCGATCAATATTTTAGAGGATAACGCAAGTTAAGTCTGGGATAGGTCTGGGATTTGTCCTCATCAGACTCATACTTTCGCGTTTTTCACATACTTGTTGAACAGATCCTGGGTTTTTTCTGGTTTGGATCACGTAGTAGTGTGGTACCACACTGAGACAGTCCATTAAACCTGGTTGCGATCAATATTTTAGAGGATAACGCATGTTAGGTCTGGGTTAGGTCTAGGATTTGCCCTCATCAGGCTCATACTTTCGCATATTTCTCACACTTCATGGCTGGATCCTGGGCTATTTCTGGATTGGAACACGTAGTAATGTGGTACCACACTGAAACAGTCAATTAAACCTGGTTTTGATCAATATTTTAGAGAATAATTCATGTTAGGTCTAGGTTAGGTCTGGGATTTGCCCTCATCAGGCTCATTCTTTCGCAAATTTCTCATACTTCATGGCTGGATCCTGGGCTATTTCTGGATTGGATCACGTAGTAATGTGGTACCACACTGAAACAGTCAATTAAACCTGGTTTTGATCAATATTTTAGAGAATAATTCATGTTAGGTCTAGGTTAGGTCTGGGATTTGCTCTCATCAGGCTCATTCTTTCGCATATTTCTCGTACTTCATGGCTGGATCCTGGGCTATTTCTGGATTGGATCACGTAGTAATGTGGTACCACACTGAAACAGTCAATTAAACCTGGTTTTGATCAATATTTTAGAGAATAATTCATGTTAGGTCTAGGTTAGGTCTGGGATTTGCTCTCATCAGGCTCATTCTTTCGCATATTTCTCATACTTGACGGCTAGATCCTGGGCTTTTTCTGGATTGCATCACGTAGTAATGAAGTACAACACTGAAACAGTCAATTAAACCTGGTTTCGGTCAATATTTTAGAGAATAATTCATGTTAGGTCTAGGTTAGGTCTGGGATTTGCTCTCATCAGGCTCATTCTTTCGCATATTTCTCATACTTGATGGCTAGATCCTGGGCTTTCTCTGGATTGCATCACGCTGTAATGAAGTACAACACTGAAACAGTCAATTAACCCTGGTTTCCATCAATATTTTAGAGGACAACGCATGTTAGGTCTAGGTTAGGCCTGGGATTTGCCCTCATCAGGGTCATACTTTCGCATTCTTCACATACTTGTTGAACGGATCCTTGGTTTTTTCTGGTTTGGTTTACGTAGTAATGTGGTACCACACTGAAACGTTCAATTAAACCTGATCTTGATAAATATTTTGGAGTATAACGCATGTTAGGTCTGGGCTAGGTCTAGGATTTGCCCTCATCAGGCTCATACTTTCGCATATTTCTCATACTTCATGGCTGGATCCTGGGCTATTTCTGGATTGGAACACGTAGTAATGTGGTACCACACTGAAACAGTCAATTAAACCTGGTTTTGATCAATATTTTAGAGAATAATTCATGTTTGGTCTAGGTTAGGTCTGGGATTTGCCCTCATCAGGCTCATTCTTTCGCATATTTCTCATACTTCATGGCTGGATCCTGGGCTGTTTCTGGATTGTATCACATAGTAATGTGGTACCACGCTGAAACAGTCGATTAAACCTGGTTTCGATCAATATTTTAGAGGATAACGCAAGTTAAGTCTGGGATAGGTCTGGGATTTGTCCTCATCAGACTCATACTTTCGCGTTTTTCACATACTTGTTGAACAGATCCTGGGTTTTTTCTGGTTTGGATCACGTAGTAGTGTGGTACCACACTGAGACAGTCCATTAAACCTGGTTGCGATCAATATTTTAGAGGATAACGCATGTTAGGTCTGGGTGGGGGGGCTAGGATTTGCCCTCATCAGGCTCATACTTTCGCATATTTCTCATACTTCATGGCTGGATCCTGGGCTATTTCTGGATTGGAACACGTAGTAATGTGGTACCACACTGAAACAGTCAATTAAACCTGGTTTTGATCAATATTTTAGAGAATAATTCATGTTAGGTCTAGGTTAGGTCTGGGATTTGCCCTCATCAGGCTCATTCTTTCGCAAATTTCTCATACTTCATGGCTGGATCCTGGGCTATTTCTGGATTGGATCACGTAGTAATGTGGTACCACACTGAAACAGTCAATTAAACCTGGTTTTGATCAATATTTTAGAGAATAATTCATGTTAGGTCTAGGTTAGGTCTGGGATTTGCTCTCATCAGGCTCATTCTTTCGCATATTTCTCGTACTTCATGGCTGGATCCTGGGCTTTTTCTGGATTGGATCACGTAGTAATGTGGTACCACACTGAAACAGTCAATTAAACCTGGTTTTGATCAATATTTTAGAGAATAATTCATGTTAGGTCTAGGTTAGGTCTGGGATTTGCTCTCATCAGGCTCATTCTTTCGCATATTTCTCATACTTGACGGCTAGATCCTGGGCTTTTTCTGGATTGCATCACGTAGTAATGAAGTACAACACTGAAACAGTCAATTAAACCTGGTTTCGGTCAATATTTTAGAGAATAATTCATGTTAGGTCTAGGTTAGGTCTGGGATTTGCTCTCATCAGGCTCATTCTTTCGCATATTTCTCATACTTGATGGCTAGATCCTGGGCTTTCTCTGGATTGCATCACGCTGTAATGAAGTACAACACTGAAACAGTCAATTAACCCTGGTTTCCATCAATATTTTGGAGGACAACGCATGTTAGGTCTAGGTTAGGCCTGGGATTTGCCCTCATCAGGGTCATACTTTCGCATTCTTCACATACTTGTTGAACGGATCCTTGGTTTTTTCTGGTTTGGTTTACGTAGTAATGTGGTACCACACTGAAACGTTCAATTAAACCTGATCTTGATAAATATTTTAGAGTATAACGCATGTTAGGTCTGGGCTAGGTCTAGGATTTGCCCTCATCAGGCTCATACTTTCGCATATTTCTCATACTTCATGGCTGGATCCTGGGCTGTTTCTGGATTGTATCACATAGTAATGTGGTACCACACTGAAACAGTCAATTAAACCTGGTTTCGATCAATATTTTAGAGAATAATTCATGTTAGGTCTAGGTTAGGTCTGGTATTTGCTCTCATCAGGCTCATACTTTCGCATATTTCTCATACTAGATGGCTAGTTCCTGGGCTTTTTCTGGATTGCATCACGTAGTAATGAAGTACAACACTGAAACACTCAATTAAACCTGGTTTCGATCAATATTATTGAGGATAACGCACGTGAGGTCTAGGTTGGGCCTGGGATTTTCACTCATCAGACTCATACTTTCGCATTCTTCACATACTTGTTGAACGGATCCTGGGTTTTTTCTGGTTTGGATCACGTAGTAATGTGGGACCACACTGAAACAGTCAATTAAACCTGGTTTCGATCAATATTTTAGAGAATAATTCATGTTAGGTCTAGGTTAGGTCTTGGATTTGCTCTCATCAGGCTCATTCTTTCGCATATTTCTCATACTTGATGGCTAGATCCTGGGCTTTTTCTGGATTGCATCTCGTAGTAATGAAGTACAACACTGAAACTGTCAATTAATCCTGGTTTGGATCAATATTTTAGAGGATAACGCATGTTAGGTCTAGGTTAGCCCTGGGATTTTCACTCAACAGACTCATACTTTCGCATTCTTCACATACTTGTTGAACGGATCCTGGGTTTTTTCTGGTTTGGTTCACGTAGTAATGTGGTACCACACTGAAACATTCAATTAAACCTGATCTTGATAAATATTTTAGAGGATAACGCATGTTAGGTCTGGGTTAGGTCTAAGATTTGCCCTCATCAGGCTCATACTTTCGCATATTTCTCATACTTCATGGCTAGATCCTGGGCTGTTTCTGGATTGTATCACGTAGTAATGTGGTACCACGCTGAAACAGTCAATTAAACCTGGTTGGATCAATATTTTAGAGGATAACGCATGTTAGGTCTAGGTTAGCCCTGGGATTTTCACTCATCAGACTCATACGTTCGCGTTTTTCACATACTTGTTGAACTGATCCTGGGCTTTTTCTGGTTTGGATCACGTAGTAATGTGGTACCACACTGAAACAGTCAATTAAACCTGGTTTTGATCAATATTTTAGAGAATAATTCATGTTAGGTCTAGGTTAGGTCTGGGATTTGCTCTCATCAGGCTCATACTTTCGCACACTTCACATACTCGTTTGACAGATCCTGGGTTATTTTCTGGTTTGGATCGCATAGTAATGTGGTACCACACTGAAACAGTCGATTAAACCAGGTTTCGACCAATATTTTCGAGGATAACGCATGTTAGGTCTAGGTTAGGCCTGGGATTTTCACTCATCAGACTCATACTTTCGCATTCTTCACATACTTGTTCAACGGATCCTGGGTTTTTTCTGGTTTGGATCACGTAGTAATGTGGTACCACACTGAAACAGTCAATTAAACCTGGTTTTGATCAATATTTTAGAGAATAATTCATGTTAGGTCTAGGTTAGGTCTGGGATTTGCTCTCATCAGGCTCATACTTTCGCACACTTCACATACTCGTTTGACAGATCCTGGGTTTTATCTGGTTTGGATCACGTAGTAGTGTGGTACCACACTGAAACAGTCCATTAAACCTGGTTTGGATCAATATTTTAGAGGATAACGCATGTTAGGTCTAGGTTAGGTCTGGGATTTTCACTCATCAGACTCATACTTTGGCATTCTTCACATACTTGTTGAACGGTTCCTTGGTTTTTTCTGGTTTGGATCGCGTAGTAATGTGGGTCCACTCTGAAACAGTCAATTAAACCAGGTTTTGATCAATATTTTACAGAATAATTCATGTTAGGTCTAGGTTAGGTCTGGGATTTGCTCTCATCAGGCTCATTCTTTCGCATATTTCTCATACTAGATGGCTAGATCCTGGGCTTTTTCTGGATTGCATCACGCAGTAATGAAGTACAACACTGAAACACTCAATTAAACCTGGTTTCGATCAATATTATTGAGGATAACGCATGTTAGGTCTAGGTTAGGCCTGGGATTTTCACTCATCAGACTCATGCTTTCGCATTCTTCACATACTTGTTGAACGGATCCTGGGTTTTTTCTGGTTTGGATCACGTAGTAATGTGGGTCCACACTGAAACAATCAATTAAATCTGGTCTTGATAAATATTTTAGAGGATAACGCATGTTAGGTCTGGGATAGGTCTGGGATTTGCCCTCATCAGACTCATACTTTCGCACACATCACATACTCGTTGAACAGATCCTGGGTTATTTTCTGGTTTGGACCACATAGTAATGTGGTACCACACTGAAACAGTCGATTAAACCAGGTTTCGATCAATATTTTTGAGGATAACGCTTGTTATGTCTAGGTTAGGCCGGGGATTTTCACTCAACAGACTCATACTTTCGCATTCTTCACATACTTGTTGAACGGATCCTGGATTTTTTCTGGTTTGGATCACGTAGTAATGTGGGACCACACTGAAACTGTCAATTAAACCTGGTTTCGATCAATATATTAGAGAATAATCCATGTTAGGTCTAGGTTGGGTCTGGGATTTGCTCTCATCAGGCTCATTCTTTCGCATATTTCTCATACTTGATGGCTAGATCCTGGCCTTTTTCTGGATTGCATCTCGTAGTAATGAAGTACAACACTGAAACAGTCAATTAAACCTGGTTTCCATCAATATCTTAGAGGACAACGCAAGTTAGGTCTGGGATAGGTCTGGGATTTGCCCACATCAGGCTCATACTTTCGCGTTTTTCACATACTCGTTGAACAGATCCTGGGTTATTTTCTGGTTTGGATCACATAGTAATGTGGTACCACACTGAAACGGTCGATTAATCCAGGTTTCGATAAATATTTTTGAGGATAACGCATGTTAGGTCTAGGTTTGGCCTGGTATTTTCACTCATCAGACTCATACTTTCGCATTCTTCTCATACTTGTTGAACGGATCCTGGGTTTTTTCTGGTTTGGATCACGTAGTAATGTGGGACCACACAGAAACAATCAATTAAACCTGGTCTTGATAAGTATTTTAGAGGATAACGCATGTTAGGTCTAGGTTAGGTCTACGATTTGCCCTCGTCAGGCTCATACATTCGCATATTTCTCATACTTCATGGCTAGATCCTGGGGTATTTCTGGATTGTATCACGTAGTAATGGGGTACCACACAGAAACAGTCAATTAAACCTGGTTTCGATGAATATTTTAGAGGATAACGCAAGTTAGGTCTGGGTTAGGTCTGGGATTTGCCCTCATCAGGCTCATACTTTCGCGTTTTTCACATACTTGTTGAACAGATCCTGGGTTTTTTTCTGGATTGCGTCACGTAGTAGTGTGGTACCACACTGAAACAGTCGATTAAACCCGGTTTCGATCAATATTTTAGAGGATAACGCATGTTAGGTCTAGGTTAGGCCTGGTATTTTCACTCATCAGACTCATACTTTCGCATTCTTCTCATACTTGTTGAACGGATCCTGGGTTTTTTCTGGTTTGGATCACGTAGTAATGTGGGACCACACAGAAACAATCAATTAAACCTGGTCTTGATAAATATTTTAGAGGATAACGCATGTTAGGTCTGGGTTAGGTCTAGGATTTGCCCTCGTCAGGCTCATACATTCGCATATTACTCATACTTCATGGCTAGATCCTGGGCTGTTTCTGGATTGTATCACGTAGTAATGTGGTACCACGCTGAAACAGTCAATTAAACCTGGTTGGATCAATATTTTAGAGGATAACGCATGTTAGGTCTAGGTTAGCCCTGGGATTTTCACTCATCAGACTCATACTTTCGCGTTTTTCACATACTTGTTGAACTGATCCTGGGCTTTTTCTGGTTTGGATCACGTAGTAATGTGGTACCACACTGAAACAGTCAATTAAACTTGGTTTTGATCAATATTTTAGAGAATAATTCATGTTAGGTCTAGGTTAGGTCTGGGATTTGCTCTCATCAGGCTCATACTTTCGCACACTTCACATACTCGTTTGACAGATCCTGGGTTATTTTCTGGTTTGGATCGCATAGTAATGTGGTACCACACTGAAACAGTCGATTAAACCAGGTTTCGACCAATATTTTCGAGGATAACGCATGTTAGGTCTAGGTTAGGCCTGGGATTTTCACTCATCAGACTCATACTTTCGCATTCTTCACATACTTGTTCAACGGATCCTGGGTTTTTTCTGGTTTGGATCACGTAGTAATGTGGTACCACACTGAAACAGTCAATTAAACCTGGTTTTGATCAAGATTTTAGAGAATAATTCATGTTAGGTCTAGGTTAGGTCTGGGATTTGCTCTCATCAGGCTCATACTTTCGCACACTTCACATACTCGTTTGACAGATCCTGGGTTTTATCTGGTTTGGATCACGTAGTAGTGTGGTACAACACTGAAACAGTCCATTAAACCTGGTTTGGATCAATATTTTAGAGGATAACGCATGTTAGGTCTAGGTTAGGTCTGGGATTTTCACTCATCAGACTCATACTTTCGCATTCTTCACATACTTGTTGAACGGATCCTGGGTTTTTTCTGGTTTGGATCGCGTAGTAATGTGGGTCCACTCTGAAACAGTCAATTAAACCTGGTTTCGATCAATATTTTAGAGAATAATTCATGTTAGGTCTAGGTTAGGTCTGGGATTAGCTCTCATCAGGCCCATTCTTTCGCATATTTCTCATACTTGATGGCTAGATCCTGGGCTTTTTCTGGATTGCATCACGTAGTAATGAAGTACAACACTGAAACAGTTAATTAAACCTGGTTTCCATCAATACCTTAGAGGACAACGCAAGTTAGGTCTGGGATATGGCTGGGATTTGCCCTCATCAGGCTCATACATTCGCATTCTTCACATACTTCTTGAACAGATCCTGGGTTTTTTCTGGTTTGGATCACGTAGTAGTGTGGTACCACACTGAAACAGTCGAGTAAACCTGGTTCCGATCAAAATTTTAGAGGATAACGCAAGTTAGGTCTGGGATAGGTCTGGGATTTCACCTCATCAGACTCATACTTTCACACACTTCACATACTCCTTGAACAGATCCTGGGTTTTGTCTTGTTCGGATCACGAAGTAGTGTGGTACCACACTGAAACAGTCCATTAAAGCTGGTTTCGCTCAATATTTTAGAGGATAACGCATGTTAGGTCTAGGTTAGGTCTGGCACTTGCCCTCATCAGGCTCATACTTTCGCAGTTTTAACATGCATGTTGACCTGATCGAGGGTTTTTTCTGCTTTGGATCACGTAGTAAAGTGGTACCACACTGAAGCAGTCCATTAAACCTGGTTTGGATCAATATTTTAGAGGATAACGCATGTTAGGTCTGGGTAAGGTCTAGGATTTGCCCTCATCAGGCTCATACTTTCGCATATTTCTCATACTTCATGGCTAGATCCTGGGCTGTCTCTGGATTGTATCACGTAGTAATGTGGTACCACGTTGAAACAGTCAATTAAACCTGGTTTCGATCAATATTTTAGAGGATAACGCAAGTTAGGTCTGGGATAGGTCTGGGATTCGCCCTCATCAGGCTCATACTTCCGCGTTTTTCACATACTTCTTGAACTGATCCTGGGCTATTTCTGGATTGGATCACATAGTAATGTGGTACCACACTGAAACAGTCGATCAAACCAGGTTTCGATCAATATTTTTGAGGATAACGCATGTTAGGTCTAGGTTAGGCCTGGGATTTTCACTCATCAGACTCATACTTTCGCAGTTTTAACATACATGTTGATCTGATCGAGCGTTTTTTCTGCTTTGCATCACGTAGTAAAGTGGTACCACACTGAAACAATCAATTAAACCTGGTCTTGATAAATATTTTAGAGAATAATTCATGTTAGGTCTAGGTTAGGTCTGGGATTTGCTCTCATCAGGCTCATTCTTTCGCATATTTCTCATACTTGATGGCTAGATCCTGGAGTTTTTCTGGATTGCATCACGTAGTAATGTGGTACCACACTGAAACAGTCAATTAAACCTGGTTTCCATCAATATTTTAGAGGACAACGCATGTTTGGGCTGGGATAGGCCTGGGATTTGCCCTCATCAGGATCATACTTTCGCAGTTTTAACATACATGTTGATCTGATCGAGCGTTTTTTCTGCTTTGCATCACGTAGTAAAGTGGTACCACACTGAAGCAGTCCATTATACCTGGTTTGGATCAATATTTTAGAGGATAACGCATGTTAGGTTTGGGTTAGGTCTAGGATTTGCCCTCATCAGGCTCATACTTTCGCATATTTCTCATACTTCATGGCTAGATCCTGGGCTGTTTCTGGATTGTATCACGTAGTAGTGTGATACCACACTGAAACAGTCGATTAAACCTGGTTTCGATCAATATTTTAGAGGATAACGCATGTTAGGTCTAAGTTAGCCCTGGGATTCGCCCTCATCAGGCTCATACTTTCGCATTTTTCACGTACTTGTTGAACTGATCCTGGGTTTTTTCTGGTTTGGGTCACGTAGTAATGTGGTACCACACTGAAACAGTCGATTAGACCAGGTTTCGATCAATATTTTTGAGGATAACGCATGTTAGGTCTAGGTTAGGCCTGGGATTTTCACTCATCAGACACATACTATTGTATTCTTCACATACTTGTTGAACGGATCCTGGGTTTTTTCTGGTTTGGATCACGTAGTAATGTGGGACCTCACTGAAACAGTCAATTAAACCTGGTTTCGACCAATATTTTAGAGAATAATTCATGTTAGTTCTAGGTTAGGTCTGGGATTTGCTCTCATCAGGGTCATTCTTTCGCATATTTCTCATCCTTGATGGCTAGATCCTGGGCTATTTCTGGATTGCATCACGTAGTAATGAAGTACAACACTGAAACAGTCGATTAAACCAGGTTTCGATCAATATTTTTGAGGATAACGCATGTTAGGTCTAGGTTAGGCCTGGGATTTTCACTCATCAGACACATACTATTGTATTCTTCACATACTTGTTGAACGGATCCTGGGTTTTTTCTGGTTTGGATCACGTAGTAATGTGGGACCACACTGAAACAGTCAATTAAACCTGGTTTCGATCAATATTTTAAAGAATAATTCATGTTAGGTCTAGGTTTGGTCTGGGATTTTCCCTCATCAGGCTCATACTTTCGCGTTTTTTACATACTTGCTGAACAGATCATGGGTTTTTTCTGGTTTGGGTCACGTAGTAGTGTTATACCACACTGAAACAGTCGATTAAACCTGGTTTCGATCAATATTTTAGAGGATAACGCATGTTAGGTCTAGGTTAGCCCTGGGATTTTCACTCATCAGACTCATACTTTCGCATTCTTCACATACTTGTTGAACTGATCCTGGGTTTTTTCTGGTTTGGATCACGTAGTAATGTGGGACCACACTGAAACAGTCAATTAAACCTGGTTTCGATCAATATTTTAAAGAATAATTCATGTTAGGTCTAGGTTTGGTCTGGGATTTTCCCTCATCAGGCTCATACTTTCGCGTTTTTTACATACTTGCTGAACAGATCATGGGTTTTTTCTGGTTTGGGTCACGTAGTAGTGTTATACCACACTGAAACAGTCGATTAAACCTGGTTTCGATCAATATTTTAGAGGATAACGCATGTTAGGTCTAGGTTAGCCCTGGGATTTTCACTCATCAGACTCATACTTTCGCATTCTTCACATACTTGTTGAACTGATCCTGGGTTTTTTCTGGTTTGGATGACGTAGTAATGTGGTGCCACACTGAAACAGTCCATTAAACCTGGTTTGGATCAATATTTTAGAGGATAACGTATGTTAGGTCTAGGTAAGCCCTGGGATTTTCACTCATCAGACTCATACTTTCGCATTCTTCACATACTTGTTGAACTGATCCTGGGTTTTTTCTGGTTTGGATCACGTAGTAATGTGGTACCACACTGAAACAGTCGATTAAACCTGGTTTCGATCAATATTTTAGAGGATAACGCAAGTTAGGTCTGGGATAGGTCTGGGATTTGCCCTCATCAGGCTCATACTTTCGCGTTTTTCACATACTTGTTGAACAGATCCTGGGTTTTTTCTGGTTTGGATCACGAAGTAGTGTGGTACCACACTGAAACAGTGAATTAAACCTGGTTTCCATCAATATCTTAGAGGACAACGCAAGTTAGGTCTAGGTTAGGCCTGGGATTTTCACTCATCAGGCTCATACTTTCGCATTCTTCACATACTTGTTGAACGGATCCTGGGTGTTTTCTGGTTTGGATCACGTAGTAATGTGGGACCACACTGAAACAGGCAATTAAACCTGGTTTCGATCAATATTTTACAGAATAATTCATGTTAGGTCTAGGTTAGGTCTGGGATTTGCTCTCATCAGGCTCATTCTTTCGCATATTTCTCATACTTGATGGCTAGATCCTGGGCTTTTTCTGGATTGCATCACGTAGTAATGAAGTACAACACTGAAACAGTCAATTAAACCTGGTTTCCGTCAATATCTTAGAGGACAACGCATGTTAGGTCTAGGTTAGCCCTGGGATTTTCACTCTTCAGACTCATACTTTCGCATTCTTCACATACTTGTTGAACAGATCCTGGGTTTTTTCGGGTTTGGATCACGTAGTAGTGTGGTACCACACTGAAACAGTCCATTAAACCTGGTTTGGATCAATATTTTAGAGGATAACGCATGTTAGGTCTAGGTTAGGTCTGGGATTTTCACTCATCCGACTCATACTTTCGCATTCTTCACATACTTGTTGAACGTATCCTGGGTTTTTTCTGGTTTGCATCACGTAGTAATGTGGGATCACACTGAAACAGTCAATTAAACCTGATTTCGGTCAATATTTTAGAGAATAATTCATGTTAGGTCTAGGTTATGTCTGGGATTTGCTCTCATCAGGCTCATTCTTTCGCATATTTCTCATACTTGATGGCTAGATCCTGGGCTCTTTCTGGATTGCATCACGTAGTAATGAAGTACAACACTGAAACAGTCCATTAAACCTGGTTTGGATCAATATTTTAGAGGATAACGCATGTTAGGTCTAGGTTAGCCCTGGGATTTTCACTCATCAGACTCATACTTTCGCATTCTTCACATACTTGTTGACCTGATCGAGGGTTTTTTCTGCTTTGGATCACGTAGTAAAGTGGTACCACACTAAAACAGTCAATTAAACCTGATTGCGATCAATATTTTAGAGGTTAACGAAAGTTATGTCTAGTTTAGGTCTGGGATTTGCCCTAATCAGACTCATACTTTCGCATACTTCACATACTTGTTGAACAGATCCTGGGTTTTTTTCTGGTTTGGATCACGTAGTAATGTGGGTCCACACTGAAACAATCAATTAATCCTGGTCATGATAAATATTTTAGAGGACAACGCATGTTAGGTCTGGGATAGGTCTGGGATTTGCCCTCATCAGACTCATACTTTCGCACACTTCACATACTCGTTGAACAGATCCTGGGTTTTTTCTGGTTTGGATCACGTCGTAATGTGGTACCACACTGAAACAGTCGATGAAACCTGGTTTCGATCAATATTTTAGAGGATAACGAAAGTTATGTCTAGTTTAGGTCTTGGATTTGCCCTCATCAGACTCATACTTTCGCATACTTCACATACTTGTTGAACAGATCCTGGGTTTTTTCCTGGTTTGGATCACGTAGTAATGTGGTACCACACTGAAACAATCGATTAAACCAGGTTTCGATCAATAATTTTGAGGATAACGCATGTTAGGTGTAGGTTAGGCCTGGGATTTTCACTCATCAGACTCATACTTTCGCATTCTTCACATACTTGTTGAACGGATCCTGGGTTTTTTCTGGTTTGGGTCACGTAGTAATGTGGTACCACACTGAAACAGTCCGTTAAACCAGGTTTCGATCAATATTTTTGAGGATAACGCAAGTTAGGTCTGGGATAGGTCTGGGATTTGCCCTCATCAGGCTCATTCTTTCGCATATTTCTCATACTTGATGGCTAGATCCTGGGCTATTTCTGGATTGCATCACGTAGTAATGAAATACAACAATGGAACTGTCAATTAAACCTGGTTTCCATCAATATCTTAGAGGACAACGCAAGTTAGGTCTGGGATAGGTCTGGGATTTGCCCTCATCAGGCTCATACTTTCGCGTTTTTCACATACTTGTTGAACAGATCCTGGGTTTTTTCTGATTTGGATTACGTAGTAGTGTGGTACCACACTGAAACAGTCCATTAAACCTGGTTTGGATCAATATTTTAGAGGATAACGCAAGTTAGGTCTGGGATAGGTCTGGGATTTGCCCTCATCAGGCTCATACTTTCGCGTTTTTCACTTACTTGTTGAACAGATCCTGGGTTTTTCCTGGTTTGGGTCACGTAGTAATGTGGTACCACACTGAAACAGTCGATTAAACCTGGTTTCGATCAATATTTATGAGGATAACGCATGTTAGGTCTAGGTTAGGCCTGGGATTTTCACTCACCAGACACATACTTTCGTATTCTTCACATACTTGCTGAACGGAGCCTGGGTTTTTTCTGGTTTGGATCACGTAGTAATGTGGGACCACACTGAAACAGTCAATTAAACCTGGTTTCGACCAATATTTAAGAGAATAATTCATGTTAGGTCTAGGTTAGGTCTGGGATTTGCTCTCATCAGGCGCATTCTTTCGCATATTTCTCATACTTGATGGCTAGATCCTGGGCTTTTCCTGGATTGCATCACGTAGTAATGAAGTACAACACTGAAACGGCCAATTAAATCTGGTTTCCATCAATATTTATGAGGAAAACGCATGTGTGGGTCTAGGTTAGGCCTGGGAATTTCACTCATCAGACACATACTTTCGTATTCTTCACATACTTGTTGAACGGATCCTGGGTTTTTTCTGGTTTGGATCACGTAGTAATGTGGGACCACACCGAAACAGTCCATTAAACCTGGTTTGGATCAATATTTTGGAGGATAACGCATGTTAGGTTTGGGTTAGGTCAGGATTTGCCCTCATCAGGCTCATACTTTCGCATATTTCTTATACTTCATGGCTAGATCCTGGGCTGTTTCTGGATTGTATCACGTAGTAATGTGGTACCACGCTGAAACAGTCAATTAAACCTGGTTTCGATCAATATTTTAGAGGATAACGCAAGTTAGGTCTGGGATAGGTCTGGGATTCGCCCTCCTCAGGCTCATACTTTCGCGTTTTTCACATACTCGTTGAACTGATCCTGGGTTTTTTCTGGTTTGGATCACGTAGCAATGTGGTACCACACTGAAACAGTCGATTAAACCTGGTTTCGATCAATATTTTAGAGGATAACGCAAGTTTGGTCTGGGATAGGTCTGGGATTTTCACTCATCAGACTCATACTTTCGCATTCTTCACATACTTGTTGAACAGATCCTGGGTTTTTCCTGGTTTGGGTCACGTAGTAATGTGGTACCACACTGAAACAGTCGATTAAACCTGGTTTCGATCAATATTTTAGAGAATAATTCATATTAGGTCTAGGTTAGGTCAGGGATTTGCTCTCATCAGTCTCATTCCTTCGCATATTTCTCATACTTGATGGCTAGATCCTGGGCTTTTTCTGGATTGCATCACGTAGTAATGAAGTACAACACTGAAACAGTCAATTAAACCTCGTTTCGATCAATATTTTGGAGAATAATTCATGTTAGGTCTAGGTTAGGTCTGGGATTTGCTCTCATCAGGCTCATTCTTTCGCATATTTCTCATACTTGATGGCTAGATCCTGGGCTTTTTCTGGATTGCATCACGTAGTAATGAAGTACAACACTGAAACAGTCAATTAAACCTGGTTTCGATCAATATTTTAGAGAATAATTCATGTTAGGTCTAGGTTAGGTCTGGGATTTGCTCTCATCAGGCTCATTCTTTCGCATATTTCTCATACTTGATGGCTAGATCCTGGGTTTTTTTCTGGTTTGGATCACGTAGTAATGTGGTACCACACTGAAACAGTCGATTAAACCTGGTTTCGGTCAATATTTTTGAGGATAACGCATGTTAGGTTTAGGTTAGGCCTGGGATTTTCCCTCATCAGACTCATACTTTCGCATTCTTCACATACTTGTTGAACGGATCCTGGGTTTTTTCTGGTTTGGATCACGTAGTAATGTGGGACCACACTGAAACAGTCGACTAAACCTGGTTTCGATCAATATTTTAGAGGATAACGCATGTTAGGTCTAGGTTAGGCCTGGGATTTTCCCTCATCAGACTCAAACTTTCGCATTCTTCACATACTTGTTGAACGGAACCTGGGTTTTTTCTGGTTTGGATCACGTAGTAATGTGGGACCACACTGAAGCAGTCAAGTAAACCTGGTTTCGATCAATATTTTAGAGAATAATTCATGTTAGGTCTGGGTTAGGTCTGGGATTTGCTCTCATCAGGCTCATTCTTTCGCATATTTCTCATACATGTTGCACAGATACTGGGTTTTTTCTGGTTTGGATCACGTAGTAATGTGGGACCACACTGAAACAATCAATTAAACCTGATCTTGATAAATATTTTAGAGGATAACGCAAGTTAGGTCTGGGATAGGTCTAGGATTTGCCCTCATCAGGCTCCTACTTTCGCATATTTCTCATACTTCATGGCTAGATCCTGGGCTATTTCTGGATTGGATCACGTAGCAATGTGGTACCACACTGAAACAGTCGATTAAACCTGGTTTCGATCAATATTTTAGAGGATAACGCAAGTTTGGTCTGGGATAGGTCTGGGATTTTCACTCATCAGACTCATACTTTCGCATTCTTCACATACTTGTTGAACGGATCCTGGGTTTTTTCTGGTTTTGATCACGTAGTAATGTGGTACCACACTGAAACAGTCGATTAAACCAGGTTTCGATCAATATTTTAGAGGATAACGCAAGTTAGGTCTGGGATAGGTCTGGGATTTGACCTCATCAGGCTCCTACTTTCGCATATTTCTCATACTTCATGGCTAGATCCTGGGCTATTTCTGGATTGGATCACGTAGTAATATGGTACCACACTGAAACATTCAATTAAACCTGGTCTTGATAAATATTTTAGAGAATAACGCATGTTAGGACTGGGTTAGGTCTACGATTTGTCCTCATCAGGCTCATACTTTCGCATATTTCTCATACTTCATGGCTAGATCCTGGGCTATTTCTGGATTGGATCACGTAGTAATGTGGTACTACACTGAAACAGTCAATTAAACCTGGTTTTGACCAATATTTTAGAGAATAATTCATGTTAGGTCTAGGTTAGGTCTGGGATTTGCTCTCATCAGGCTCATTCTTTCGCATATTTCTCATACTTGATGGCTAGATCCTGGGCTTTTTCTGGATTGCATCACGTAGTAATGAAGTACAACACTGAACCAGTCAATTAAACCTGGTTTCCATCAATATTCTAGAGGGCAACGCATGTTAGGTCTGGGTTAGGCCTGGGATTTGCCCTCATCAGGTTCATACTGTCGCAGTTTTAACATACTTGTTGAACGTATCCTGGGTTTTTTCTGGTTTGGTCCACGTAGTAATGTGGTACCACACTGAAACATTCAACTAAACCTTCTCTTGATAAATATTTTAGAGGATAACGCATGTTAGGTTTGGGTTAGGTCTAGGATTTGCCCTCATCAGGCTCATACTTTCGCATATTTCTCATACTTCATGGCTAGATCCTGGGCTGTTTCTGGATTGTATCAGGTAGTAAAGTGGTACCACACTGAAACATTCAATGAAACCTGGTCTGGATAAATATTTTAGAGGATAACGCATCTTAGGTCTGGGTTAGGTCTAAGATTTGCCCTCATCAGGCTCACAGTTTAGCGTTTTTCACATACTTCTTGAACAGATCCTGGGCTTTCTCTGGTTTCGATCACGAAGTAGTGTGGTACCACACTGAAACAGTCCATTAAACCTGATCTTGATAAATATTTTAGAGGATAACGCAAGTTAGGTCTGGGATAGGTCTAGGATTTGCCCTCATCAGGCTACTACTTTCGCATATTTCTCATACTTCATGGCTAGATCCCGGGCTATTACTGGATTGGATCACGTAGTAAAGTGGTACCACACTGAAACAGTCGATTAAACCAGGTTTTGACCAATATTTTAAAGAATAATTCATGTTAGGTCTAGGTTAGGTCAGGGATTTGCTCCCATCAGGCTCATTCTTTCGCATATTTCTCATACTTGATGGCTAGATCCTGGGCTTTTTCTGGACTGCATCACGTAATAATGAAGTACAACACTGAAACAGTCAATTAAACCTGGTTTCCATCAATATTCTAGAGGACAACGCATGTTAGGTCTGGGTTAGGCCTGGGATTTGCCCTCATCAGGTTCATACTGTCGCAGTTTTTACATACTTGTTGAACGGATCCTGGGTTTTTTCTGGTTTGGATCACGTAGTAGTGTGGTACCACGCTGAAACAGTCCATTAAACCTGGTTTGGATCAATATTTTAGAGGATAACGCATGTTAGGTCTAGGTTAGGCCTGGGATTTTCACTCATCAGACTCATACTTTCGCATTCTTCACATACTTGTTGAACGGAACCTGGGTTTTTTCTGGTTTGGATCACGCAGTAATGTGGGACCACACTGAAGCAGTCAAGTAAACCTGGTTTCGATCAATATTTTAGAGAATAATTCATGTTAGGTCTAGGTTAGGTCTGGGATTTGCTCTCATCAGGCTCATTCTTTCGCATATTTCTCATACATGTTGCACAGATACTGGGTTTTTTCTGGTTTGGATCACGTAGTAATGTGGGACCACACTGAAACAATCAATTAAACCTGAACTTGATAAATATTTTAGAGGATAACGCATGTTAGGTCTGGGTTAGGGCTAGGATTTGCCCTCATCAGGCTCATACTTTCGCATATTTCTCATACTTCATGGCTAGATCCTGGGCTTTTTCTGGATTGCATCACGTAGTAAAGTGGTACCACACGGAAACATTCAATGAAACCTCGTCTGGATAAATATTTTAGAGGTTAACGCATCTTAGGTCTGGGTTATGTCTACGATTTGCCCTCATCAGGCTCACAGTTTAGCGTTTTTCACATACTTGTTGAACAGATCCTGGCTTTTTCTGGTTTGGATCACGAAGTAATGTGGTACCACACTGAAGCAGTCCATTAAACCTGGTTTCGCTCAATATTTTAGAGGATAACGCATGTAAGGTCTAGGTTAGGTCTGGGATTTGCTCTCATCAGGCTCATTCTTTCGCATATTTCTCATACTTGATGGCTAGATCCTGGGTTTTTTCTGGTTTGGATCACGTAGTAATGTGGTACCACACTGAAACAGTCGATTAAACCTGGTTTCGATCAATATTTTAGAGGATAACGCAAGTTAGGTCTGGGATAGGTCTCGGATTTGGCCTCATCAGACTCATACTTTCGCAACACTTCACATACTCCTTGAACAGATCCTGGGTTATTTTCTGGTTTGGATCACATTGTAATGTGGTACCACACTGAAACGGTCAATTAAACCTGGTTTCGATCAATATTTTAGAGGATAACGCAAGTTAGGTCTGGGATAGGTCTGGGATTTGCCCTCATCAGGCTCATACTTTCGCATTCTTCACATACTTCATGGCTAGATCCTGGGCTTTTTTTGGATTGAATCACGTAGTAATGAAGTACAACACTGAAACATTCAATTAAACCTGGTTTCCATCAATATCTTAGAGAACAACGCAAGTTAGGTCTGGGATAGGTCTTGGATTTGCCCCCATCAGGCTCATACTTTCGCATATTTCTCATACATGTTGAACAGATCCTGGGTTTTTTCTGGTTTGGATCATGTAGTAATGTGGTACCACACTGAAACGGTCAATTAAACCTGGTTTCCATCAATATCTTAGAGAACAACGCAAGTTAGGTCTGGGATAGGTCTGGGATTTGCTCTCATCAGGCTCATTCTTTCGCATATTTCTCATACATGTTGAACAGATCCTGGGTTTTTTCTGGTTTGGATCACGTAGTAATGTGGGACCACACTGAAACAATCAATTAAACCTGGTCTTGATAAATATTTTAGAGGATAACGCATGTTAGGTCTGGGTTAGGTCTAGGATTTGCCCTCATCAGGCTCATACTTTCGCATATTTCTCATACCTCAAGGCTAGATCCTGGGCTGTTTCTGGATTGTATCACGTAGTAATGTGGCACCACGCTGAAACAGTCAATTAAACCTGGTTTCGATCAATATTTTAGAGAATAATTCATGTTAGGTCTAGGTTAGGTCTGGGATTTGCTCTCATCAGGCACATTCTTTCGCATATTTCTCAAACTTGATGGCTAGATCCTGGGCTTTTTCTGGATTGCATCACGTAGTAATGTGGTACCACACTGAAACTTTCAATTAAACCAGGTCTTGATAAATATTTTAGAGGCTAACGCATGTTAGGTCTGGGTTAGGGCTAGGATTTGCCCTCATCAGGCTCATACTTTCGCATATTTCTCATACTTCATGGCTAGATCCTGGGCTTTTTCTGGATTGCATCACGTAGTAAAGTGGTACCACACGGAAACATTCAATGAAACCTCGTCTGGATAAATATTTTAGAGGTTAACGCATCTTAGGTCTGGGTTAGGTCTACGATTTGCCCTCATCAGGCTCACAGTTTAGCGTTTTTCACATACTTGTTGAACAGATCCTGGCTTTTTCTGGTTTGGATCACGAAGTAATGTGGTACCACACTGAAACAGTCCATTAAACCTGGTTTCGCTCAATATTTTAGTGGATAACGCATGTAAGGTCTAGGTTAGGTCTGGCATTTGCTCTCATCAGGCTCATTCTTTCGCATATTTCTCATACTTGATGGCTAGATCCTGGGTTTTTTCTGGTTTGGATCACGTAGTAATGTGGTACCACACTGAAACAGTCGATTAAACCTGGTTTCGATCAATATTTTAGAGGATAACGCAAGTTAGGTCTGGGATAGGTCTGGGATTTGACCTCATCAGACTCATACTTTCGCACGCTTCACATACTCGTTGAACAGATCCTGGGTTAGTTTCTGGTTGGGATCACGTAGTAATGTGGTACCACGCTGAAACAATCGATTAAACCTGGTTTCGATCAATATTTTAGAGGATAACGCAAGTTAAGTCTGGGATAGGTCTGGGATTTGCCCTCATCAGGCTAATACTTTCGCATATTTCAAATCCTTCATGGCTAGATCCTGGGCAGTTTCTGGATTGTATCACGTAGTAATGTGGTACCTCGCTGAAACAGTCGATTAAACCTGGTTTCGATCAATATTTTAGAGGATAACACAAGTAAAGTCTGGGATAGGTCTGGGATTTGACCTCATCAGACTCATACTTTCGCGTTTTTCACATACTTGTTGAACAGATCCTGGGCTATTTTCTGGTCTGGATCACATAGTAATGTGGTACCACACTGAAACAGTCGATTAAACCAGGTTTCGATCAATATTTTTGAGGATAACGCATGTTAGGTCTAGGTTAGGCCTGGGATTTTCACTCATCGGACTCATACTTTCGCATTCTTCACATACTTGTTGAACGGATCCTGGGTTTTCTCTGGTTTGGATCACGTAGTAATGTGGGAACACACTGAAACAGCAATTAAACCTGGTTTCGATAAATATTTTAGAGAATTATTCATGTTAGGTCTAGGTTAGGTCTGGGATTTGCTCTCATCAGGCTCATTCTTTCGCATATTTCTCATACTTGATGGCTAGATCCTGGGCTTTTTCTGGATTGCATCACGTAGTAATGAAGTACAACACTGAAACAGTCAATTAATCCTGGTTTCCATCAATATCTTAGAGGACAACGCAAGTTTGGTCTGGGATAGGTCTGGGATTTGCCCTCATCAGGCTCATACTTTCGCATTCTTCACATACTTGTTGAACTGATCCTGGGTTTTTTCTGGTTTGGATCACGTAGTAGTGTGGTACCACGCTGAAACAGTCCATTAAACCTGGTTTGGATCAATATTTTAGAGGATAACGCATGTTAGGTCTAGGTTAGGCCTGGGATTTTCACTCATCAGACTCATACTTTCGCATTCTTCACATACTTGTTGAACAGATCCTGGGTTATTTCTGGTTTGGATCACGCAGTAATGTGGGACCACACTGAAACAATCAATTAAACCTGAACTTGATAAATATTTTAGAGGATAACGCATGTTAGGTCTGGGTTAGGGCTAGGATTTGCCCTCATCAGGCTCATACTTTCGCATATTTCTCATACTTCATGGCTAGATCCTGGGCTTTTTCTGGATTGCATCACGTAGTAAAGTGGTACCACACGGAAACATTCAATGAAACCTCGTCTGGATAAATATTTTAGAGGTTAACGCATCTTAGGTCTGGGTTATGTCTACGATTTGCCCTCATCAGGCTCACAGTTTAGCGTTTTTCACATACTTGTTGAACAGATCCTGGCTTTTTCTGGTTTGGATCACGAAGTAATGTGGTACCACACTGAAGCAGTCCATTAAACCTGGTTTCGCTCAATATTTTAGAGGATAACGCATGTAAGGTCTAGGTTAGGTCTGGGATTTGCTCTCATCAGGCTCATTCTTTCGCATATTTCTCATACTTGATGGCTAGATCCTGGGTTTTTTCTGGTTTGGATCACGTAGTAATGTGGTACCACACTGAAACAGTCGATTAAACCTGGTTTCGATCAATATTTTAGAGGATAACGCAAGTTAGGTCTGGGATAGGTCTCGGATTTGGCCTCATCAGACTCATACTTTCGCAACACTTCACATACTCCTTGAACAGATCCTGGGTTATTTTCTGGTTTGGATCACATTGTAATGTGGTACCACACTGAAACGGTCAATTAAACCTGGTTTCGATCAATATTTTAGAGGATAACGCAAGTTAGGTCTGGGATAGGTCTGGGATTTGCCCTCATCAGGCTCATACTTTCGCATTCTTCACATACTTGTTGAACTGATCCTGGGTTTTTTCTGGTTTGGATCATGTAGTAATGTGGTACCACACTGAAACGGTCAATTAAACCTGGTTTCGATCAATATTTTAGAGAATAATTCATGTTAGGTCAAGGCTAGGTCTGGGATTTGCCCTCATCAGGCTCATTCTTTCGCATATTTCTCAAACTTGATGGCTAGATCCTGGGCTTTTTCTGGATTGCATCACGTAGTAATGTGGTACCACACTGAAACATTCAATTAAACCTGGTCTTGATAAATATTTTAGAGGCTAACGCATGTTAGGTCTGGGTTAGGTCTAGGATTTGCCGTCATCAGGCTCATACTTTCGCATATTTCTCATACTTCATGGCTAGATCCTGGGCTTTTTTTGGATTGAATCACGTAGTAATGAAGTACAACACTGAAACATTCAATTAAACCTGGTTTCCATCAATATCTTAGAGAACAACGCAAGTTAGGTCTGGGATAGGTCTTGGATTTGCCCCCATCAGGCTCATACTTTCGCATATTTCTCATACATGTTGAACAGATCCTGGGTTTTTTCTGGTTTGGATCATGTAGTAATGTGGTACCACACTGAAACGGTCAATTAAACCTGGTTTCCATCAATATCTTAGAGAACAACGCAAGTTAGGTCTGGGATAGGTCTGGGATTTGCTCTCATCAGGCTCATTCTTTCGCATATTTCTCATACATGTTGAACAGATCCTGGGTTTTTTCTGGTTTGGATCACGTAGTAATGTGGGACCACACTGAAACAATCAATTAAACCTGGTCTTGATAAATATTTTAGAGGATAACGCATGTTAGGTCTGGGTTAGGTCTAGGATTTGCCCTCATCAGGCTCATACTTTCGCATATTTCTCATACCTCAAGGCTAGATCCTGGGCTGTTTCTGGATTGTATCACGTAGTAATGTGGCACCACGCTGAAACAGTCAATTAAACCTGGTTTCGATCAATATTTTAGAGAATAATTCATGTTAGGTCTAGGTTAGGTCTGGGATTTGCTCTCATCAGGCACATTCTTTCGCATATTTCTCAAACTTGATGGCTAGATCCTGGGCTTTTTCTGGATTGCATCACGTAGTAATGTGGTACCACACTGAAACTTTCAATTAAACCAGGTCTTGATAAATATTTTAGAGGCTAACGCATGTTAGGTCTGGGTTAGGGCTAGGATTTGCCCTCATCAGGCTCATACTTTCGCATATTTCTCATACTTCATGGCTAGATCCTGGGCTTTTTCTGGATTGCATCACGTAGTAAAGTGGTACCACACGGAAACATTCAATGAAACCTCGTCTGGATAAATATTTTAGAGGTTAACGCATCTTAGGTCTGGGTTAGGTCTACGATTTGCCCTCATCAGGCTCACAGTTTAGCGTTTTTCACATACTTGTTGAACAGATCCTGGCTTTTTCTGGTTTGGATCACGAAGTAATGTGGTACCACACTGAAACAGTCCATTAAACCTGGTTTCGCTCAATATTTTAGTGGATAACGCATGTAAGGTCTAGGTTAGGTCTGGCATTTGCTCTCATCAGGCTCATTCTTTCGCATATTTCTCATACTTGATGGCTAGATCCTGGGTTTTTTCTGGTTTGGATCACGTAGTAATGTGGTACCACACTGAAACAGTCGATTAAACCTGGTTTCGATCAATATTTTAGAGGATAACGCAAGTTAGGTCTGGGATAGGTCTGGGATTTGACCTCATCAGACTCATACTTTCGCACGCTTCACATACTCGTTGAACAGATCCTGGGTTAGTTTCTGGTTGGGATCACGTAGTAATGTGGTACCACGCTGAAACAATCGATTAAACCTGGTTTCGATCAATATTTTAGAGGATAACGCAAGTTAAGTCTGGGATAGGTCTGGGATTTGCCCTCATCAGGCTCATACTTTCGCATATTTCAAATCCTTCATGGCTAGATCCTGGGCAGTTTCTGGATTGTATCACGTAGTAATGTGGTACCACGCTGAAACAGTCGATTAAACCTGGTTTCGATCAATATTTTAGAGGATAACACAAGTAAAGTCTGGGATAGGTCTGGGATTTGACCTCATCAGACTCATACTTTCGCGTTTTTCACATACTTGTTGAACAGATCCTGGGCTATTTTCTGGTCTGGATCACATAGTAATGTGGTACCACACTGAAACAGTCGATTAAACCAGGTTTCGATCAATATTTTTGAGGATAACGCATGTTAGGTCTAGGTTAGGCCTGGGATTTTCACTCATCGGACTCATACTTTCGCATTCTTCACATACTTGTTGAACGGATCCTGGGTTTTCTCTGGTTTGGATCACGTAGTAATGTGGGAACACACTGAAACAGCAATTAAACCTGGTTTCGATAAATATTTTAGAGAATTATTCATGTTAGGTCTAGGTTAGGTCTGGGATTTGCTCTCATCAGGCTCATTCTTTCGCATATTTCTCATACTTGATGGCTAGATCCTGGGCTTTTTCTGGATTGCATCACGTAGTAATGAAGTACAACACTGAAACAGTCAATTAATCCTGGTTTCCATCAATATCTTAGAGGACAACGCAAGTTTGGTCTGGGATAGGTCTGGGATTTGCCCTCATCAGGCTCATACTTTCGCATTCTTCACATACTTGTTGAACTGATCCTGGGTTTTTTCTGGTTTGGATCACGTAGTAGTGTGGTGCCACGCTGAAACAGTCCATTAAACCTGGTTTGGATCAATATTTTAGAGGATAACGCATGTTAGGTCTAGGTTAGGCCTGGGATTTTCACTCATCAGACTCATACTTTCGCATTCTTCACATACTTGTTGAACAGATCCTGGGTTATTTCTGGTTTGGATCACGTAGTAATGAGGGACCACACTGAAACAGTCAATTAAACCTGGTTTCGATCAATATTTTAGAGAATAATTCATGTTAGGTCTATGTTAGGTCTGGGATTTGCTCTCATCAGGCTCATTCTTTCGCATATTTCTCATACACGTTGAACAGATCCTGGGTTTTTTCTGGTTTGGATCACGTAGTAATGTGGGACCACACTGAAACAATCAATTAAACCTGGTCTTGATAAATATTTTAGAGGATAACGCATGTTAGGTCTGGGTTAGGTCTAGGATTTGCCCTCATCAGGCTCATACTTTCGCATATTTCTCATACCTCAAGGCTAGATCTTGGGCTGTTTCTGGATTGTATCACGTAGTAATGTGGCACCACGCTGAAACAGTCAATTAAACCTGGTTTCGATCAATATTTTAGAGGATAACGCAAGTTAGGTCTGGGATAGGTCTAGGATTTGCCCTCATCAGGCTCTAACTTTCGCATATTTCTCATACTTCATGGCTAGATCCTGTGCTATTTCTGGATTGGATCACGTAGTAAAGTGGTACCACACTGAAACATTCAATGAAACCTGGTCTGAATAAATATTTTAGAGGTTAACGCATCTTAGGTCTGGGTTAGGTCTAAGATTTGCCCTCATCAGGCTCACAGTTTAGCGTTTTTCACATACTTGTTGAACAGATCCTGGGTTTTTTCTGGTTTGGATCACGAAGTAGTGTGGTACCACACTGAAACAGTCCATTAAACCTGGTTTCGCTCAATATTTTAGAGGATAACGCATGTTAGGTCAAGGTTAGGCCTGGGATTTTCACTCATCAGACTCATACTTTCGCATTCTTCACATACTTGTTGAACGGATCCTGGGTTATTTCTGGTTTGGATCACGTAGTAATGAGGGACCACACTGAAACAGTCAATTAAACCTGGTTTCGATCAATATTTTAGAGAATAATTCATGTTAGGTCTATGTTAGGTCTGGGATTTGCTCTCATCAGGCTCATTCTTTCGCATATTTCTCATACACGTTGAACAGATCCTGGGTTTTTTCTGGTTTGGATCACGTAGTAATGTGGGACCACACTGAAACAATCAATTAAACCTGGTCTTGATAAATATTTTAGAGGATAACGCATGTTAGGTCTGGGTTAGGTCTAGGATTTGCCCTCATCAGGCTCATACTTTCGCATTCTTCACATACTTGTTGAACTGATCCTGGGTTTTTTCTGGTTTGGATCACGTAGTAATGTGGTACCACACTGAAACGGTCAATTAAACCTGGTTTCGATCAATATTTTAGAGGATAACGCAAGTTAGGTCTGGGATAGGTCTAGGATTTGCCCTCATCAGACTCTAACTTTCGCATATTTCTCATACCTCAAGGCTAGATCCTGGGCTGTTTCTGGATTGTATCACGTAGTAATGTGGCACCACGCTGAAACAGTCAACTAAACCTGGTTTCGATCAATATTTTAGAGGATAACGCAAGTTAGGTCTGGGATAGGTCTGGGATTTGCCCTCATCTGGCTCATACTTTCGCATTCTTCACATACTTGTTGAACTGATCCTGGGTTTTTTCTGGTTTGGATCACGTAGTAATGTGGTACCACACTGAAACGGTCAATTAAACCTGGTTTCGATCAATATTTTAGAGGATAACGCAAGTTAGGTCTGGGATAGGTCTGGGATTTGACCTCATCAGACTCATACTTTCGCACACTTCACATACTCGTTGAACAGATCCTGGGTTATTTTCTGGTTGGGATCACGTAGTAATGTGGTACCACGCTGAAACAGTCGATTAAACCTGGTTTCGATCAATATTTTAGAGGATAACGCAAGTTAGGTCTGGTATAGGTCTGGGATTTGCCCTCATCTGGCTCATACTTTCGCATTCTTCACATACTTGTTGAACTGATCCTGGGTTAATGGTTTGGATCACGTAGTAATGTGGTACCACACTGAAACGGTCAATTAAACCTGGTTTCGATCAATATTTTAGAGGATAACGAAAGTTAGGTCTGGGATAGGTCTGGGATTTGACCTCATCAGACTCATACTTTCGCACACTTCACATACTCGTTGAACGGATCCTGGGTTATTTTCTGGTTGGGATCACGTAGTAATGTGGTACCACGCTGAAACAGTCGATTAAACCTGGTTTCGATCAATATTTTAGAGGATAACGCAAGTTAAGTCTGGGATAGGTCTCGGATTTGACCTCATCAGACTCATACTTTCGCAACACTTCACATACTCCTTGAACAGATCCTGGGTTATTTTCTGGTTTGGATCACATAGTAAAGTGGTACCACACTGAAACGGTCAATTAAACGTGGTTTCGATCAATATTTTAGAGGATAACGCAAGTTAGGTCTGGGATAGGTCTGGGATTTGCCCTCATCTGGCTCATACTTTCGCATTCTTCACATACTTGTTGAACTGATCCTGGGTTTTTTCTGGTTTGGATCACGTAGTAATGTGGTACCACACTGAAACGGTCAATTAAACCTGGTTTCGATCAATATTTTAGAGGATAACGCAAGTTAGGTCTGGGATAGGTCTGGGATTTGACCTCATCAGACTCATACTTTCGCACACTTCACATACTCGTTGAACAGATCCTGGGTTATTTTCTGGTTGGGATCACGTAGTAATGTGGTACCACGCTGAAACAGTCGATTAAACCTGGTCTCGATCAATATTTTAGAGGATAACGCAAGTTAAGTCTGGGATAGGTCTGGGATTTGACCTCATCAGACTCATACTTTCGCATTCTTCACATACTTGTTGAACGGATCCTGGGTTTTTTCTGGTTTGGATCACGTAGTAATGTGGGACCACACTGAAACAGTCGACTAAACCCGTTTTCGATCAATATTTTAGAGGATAACGCATGTTAGGTCTAGGTTAGGTCTGGGATTTGCTCTCATCAGGCTCATTCTTTCGCATATTTCTCATACATGTTGAACAGATACTGGGTTTTTTCTGGTTTGGATCACGTAGTAATATGGGACCACACTGAAACAATCAATTAAACCTGATCTTGATAAATATTTTAGAGAATTATTCATGTTAGGTCTAGGTTAGGTCTGGGATTTGCTCTCATCAGGCTCATTCTTTCGCATATTTCTCATACTTGATGGCTAGATCCTGGGCTTTTTCTGGATTGCATCACGTAGTAATGTGGTACCACACTGAAACAGTCGATTAATCCTGGTTTCGATCAATATTTTAGAGAATAATTCATGTTAGGTCTATGTTAGGTCTGGGATTTGCTCTCATCAGGCTCATTCTTTCGCATATTTCTCATACATGTTGAACAGATCCTGGGTTTTTTCTGGTTTGGATCACGTAGTAATGTGGGACCACACTGAAACAATCAATTAAACCTGGTCTTGATAAATATTTTAGAGGATAACGCATGTTAGGTCTGGGTTAGGTCTAGGATTTGCCCACATCAGGCTCATACTTTCGCATATTTCTCATACTTCAAGGCTAGATCCTGGGCTGTTTCTGGATTGTATCACGTAGTAATGTGGTACCACGCTGAAACAGTCAATTAAACCTGGTTTCGATCAATATTTTAGAGGATAACGCAAGTTAGGTCTGGGATAGGTCTAGGATTTGCCCTCATCAGGCTCTTACTTTCGCATATTTCTCATACTTCATGGCTAGATCCTGTGCTATTTCTGGATTGGATCACGTAGTAAAGTGGTACCACACTGAAACATTCAATGAAACCTGGTCTGAATAAATATTTTAGAGGTTAACGCATCTTAGGTCTGGGTTAGGTCTAAGATTTGCCCTCATCAGGCTCACAGTTTAGCGTTTTTCACATACTTGTTGAACAGATCCTGGGTTTTTTCTGGTTTGGATCACGAAGTAGTGTGGTACCACACTGAAACAGTCCATTAAACCTGGTTTCGCTCAATATTTTTGAGGATAACGCATGTTAGGTCTAGGTTAGGCCTGGGATTTTCACTCATCAGACTCATACTTTCGCATTCTTCACATACTTGTTGAACGGAACCTGGGTTTTTTCTGGTTTGGATCACGTAGTAACGTGGGACCACACTGAAACAGTCAATTAAACCTGGTTTCGATCAATATTTTAGAGAATAATTCATGTTAGGTCAAGGTTAGGTCTGGGATTTGCTCTCATCAGGCACATTCTTTCGCATATTTCTCAAACTTGATGGCTAGATCCTGGGCTTTTTCTGGATTGCATCACGTAGTAATGTGGTACCACACTGAAACTTTCAATTAAACCAGGTCTTGATAAATATTTTAGAGGCTAACGCATGTTAGGTCTGGGTTAGGGCTAGGATTTGCCCTCATCAGGCTCATACTTTCGCATATTTCTCATACTTCATGGCTAGATCCTGGGCTTTTTCTGGATTGCATCACGTAGTAAAGTGGTACCACACGGAAACATTCAATGAAACCTGGTCTGAATAAATATTTTAGAGGCTAACGCATCTTAGGTCTGGGTTAGGTCTACGATTTGCCCTCATCAGGCTCACAGTTTAGCGGTTTTCACATACTTGTTGAACAGATCCTGGCTTTTTCTGGTTTGGATCACGAAGTAATGTGGTACCACACTGAAACAGTCCATTAAACCTGGTTTCGCTCAATATTTTAGAGGATAACGCATGTAAGGTCTAGGTTAGGTCTGGGATTTGCTCTCATCAGACTCATACTTTCGCATTCTTCACATACTTGTTGAACGGATCCTGGGTTATTTCTGGTTTGGATCACGTAGTAATGAGGGACCACACTGAAACAGTCAATTAAACCTGGTTTCGCTCAATATTTTAGAGGATAACGCATGTAAGGTCTAGGTTAGGTCTGGGATTTGCTCTCATCAGGCTCATTCTTTCGCATATTTCTCATACTTGATGGCTAGATCCTGGGTTTTTTCTGGTTTGGATCACGTAGTAATGTGGTACCACACTGAAACAGTCGATTAATCCTGGTTTCGATCAATATTTTAGAGGATAACGCAAGTTAGGTCTGGGATAGGTCTCGGATTTGACCTCATCAGACTCATACTTTCGCAACACTTCACATACTCCTTGATCAGATCCTGGGTTATTTTCTGGTTTGGATCACATTGTAATGTGGTACCACACTGAAACGGTCAATTAAACCTGGTTTCGATCAATATTTTAGAGGATAACGCAAGTTAGGTCTGGGATAGGTCTGGGATTTGCCCTCATCTGGCTCATACTTTCGCATTCTTCACATACTTGTTGAACTGATCCTTGGTTTTTTCTGGTTTGGATCACGTAGTAATGTGGTACCACACTGAAACGGTCAATTAAACCTGGTTTCGATCAATATTTTAGAGGATAACGCAAGTTAGGTCTGGGATAGGTCTGGGATTTGACCTCATCAGACTCATACTTTCGCACACTTCACATACTCGTTGAACAGATCCTGGGTTATTTTCTGGTTGGGATCACGTAGTAATGTGGTACCACGCTGAAACAGTCGATTAAACCTGGTTTCGATCAATATTTTAGAGGATAACGCAAGTTAAGTCTGGGATAGGTCTGGGATTTGACCTCATCAGACACATACTTTCGCAACACTTCACATACTCGTTGAACAGATCCTGGGTTATTTTCTGGTTGGGAACACGTAGTAATGTGGTACCACGCTGAAACAGTCGATTAAACCTGGTTTCGATCAATATTTTAGAGGATAAGTCAAGTTAAGTCTGGGATAGGTCTGGGATTTGACCTCATCAGACTCATACTTTCGCATTCTTCACATACTTGTTGAACGGATCCTGGGTTTTTTCTGGTTTAGATCACGTAGTAATGTGGGACCATACTGAAACAGTCGACTAAACCTGTTTTCGATCAATATTTTAGAGGATAACGCATGTTAGGTCTAGGTTAGGCCTGGGATTTTCCCTCATCAGACTCATACTTTCGCATTCTTCACATACTTGTTGAACGGATCCTGGGTTTTTTCTGGTTTGGATCACGTAGTAATGTGGTACCACACTGAAACGGTCAATCAAACCTGGTCTTGATAAATATTTTAGAGGATAACGCATGTTAGGTCTGGGTTAGGTTTCGGATTTGCCCTCATCAGGCTCATACTTTCGCATATTTCTCATACTTCAAGGCTAGATCCTGGGCTGTTTCTGGATTGTATCACGTAGTAATGTGGTACCACACTGAAACAGTCAATTAAACCTGGTTTCGATCAATATTTTAGAGGATAACGCAAGTTAGGTCTGGGATAGGTCTAGGATTTGCCCGCATCAGGCTCTTACTTTCGCATATTTCTCATACTTCATGGCTAGATCCTGTGCTATTTCTGGATTGCATCACGTAGTAAAGTGGTACCACACTGAAACATTCAATGAAACCTGGTCTGGATATATATTTTAGAGGTTAACGCATCTTAGGTCTGGGTTATGTCTACGATTTGCCCTCATCAGGCTCACTGTTTAGCGTTTTTCACATACTTGTTGAACAGATCCTGGGTTTTTTCTGGTTTGGATCACGAAGTAATGTGGTACCACACTGAAACAGTCCATTAAACCTGGTTTCGCTCAATATTTTAGAGGATAACGCATGTAAGGTCTAGGTTAGGTCTGGGATTTTCACTCATCCGACTCATACTTTCGCATTCTTCACATTCATGTTGAACGGATCCTGGGTTTTTTCTGGTTTGGATCACGTAGTAATGTGGGACCACACTGAAACAGTCAATTAAACCTGGTTTCGATCAATATTTTAGAGAATAATTCATGTTAGGTCTAGGTTAGGTCTGGGATTTGCTCTCATCAGGCTCATTCTTTCGCATATTTCTCATACTTCATGGCTAGATCCTGGGCTGTTTCTGGATTGTATCACGTAGTAATGTGGTACCACGCTGAAACAGTCAATTAAACCTGGTTTCGATCAATATTTTAGAGGATAACGCAAGTTAGGTCTGGGATAGGTCTAGGATTTGCCCTCATCAGGCTCTTACTTTCGCATATTTCTCATACTTCATGGCTAGATTCTGGTCTATTTCTGGATTGGATCACGTAGTAAAGTGGTGCCACACTGAAACATTCAATGAAACCTGGTCTGGATAAATATTTTAGAGGATAACGCATCTTAGGTCTGGGTTAGGTCTAAGATTTGCCCTCATCAGGCTCACAGTTTCGCGTTTTTCACATACTTGTTGAACCGATCCTGGGTTTTTTCTGCTTTGGATCACGAAGTAGTGTGGTACCACACTGAAACAGTCCACTAAACCTGCTTTCGCTCAATATTTTAAAGGATAACGCATGTTAGGTCTAGGTTAGGTCTGGGATTTGCTCTCATCAGGCTCATTCTTTCGCATATTTCTCATACTTCATGGCTAGATCCTGGGCTGTTTCTGGATTGCATCACGTAGTAATGTAGTGCCACACTGAAGCAGTCAATGAAACCTGGTTTTCATCAGTATTTTAGAGGACAACGCATGTTAGGTCTAGGTTAGCCATGGGAATTACACTCATCAGACTCATACTTTCGCATTCTTCACATACTTGTTGAACTGATCCTGGGTTTTTTCTGGTTTGGATCACGTAGTATTGTGGTACCACACTGAAACAGTCAATGAAACCTGGTTTCCATCAATATTTTAGAGGACAACGCATGTTAGGTCTAGGTTAGGCCTGGGATTTTCACTCATCAGACTCATACTTTCGCATTCTTCACATACTTGTTGAACGGATCCTGTGTTTTTTCTGGTTTGGATCACGTAGTAATGTGGTACCACACTGAAACAGTCAATGAAACCTGGTTTCCATCAATATTTTAGAGGACAACGCAAGTTAGGTCTAGGTAAGGCTTGAGATTTTCACTGATCGGACTCATACTTTCGCATTCTTCACATACTTGTTGTACAGATCCTGGGTTTTTTCTGGTTTGGGTCACGTACTAGTGTGATACCACACTGAAACAGTCGATTCAACCTGGTTTCGATCAATATTTTAGAGGATAACGCATGTTAGGTCTAGGTCAGCCCTGGGAATTACACTCATCAGACTCATACTTTCGCATTCTTCACATACTTGTTGAACTGATCCTGGGTTTTTTCTGGTTTGGATCACGTAGTAATGTGGTACCACACTGAAACAGTCGATTAAACCTGGTTTCGATCAATATTTTAGAGGATAACGTATGTTAGGTCTGGGATAGGTCTGGGATTCTCACTCATCAGACTCATACTTTCGCAACACTTCACATACTCGTTGAACAGATCCTGGGTTATTTTCTGGTTGGGAACACGTAGTAATGTGGTACCACGCTGAAACAGTCGATTAAACCTGGTTTCGATCAATATTTTAGAGGATAAGTCAAGTTAAGTCTGGGATAGGTCTGGGATTTGACCTCATCAGACTCATACTTTCGCATTCTTCACATACTTGATGGCTAGATCCTGGGTTTTTTCTCGTTTGGATCACGTAGTAATGTGGTACCACACTGAAACAGTCGATTAAACCTGGTTTCGATCAATATTTTAGAGGATAACGCATGTAAGGTCTAGGTTAGGTCTGGGATTTGCTCTCATCAGGTTCATTCTTTCGCATATTTCTCATACTTGATGGCTAGATCCTGGGTTTTTTCTCGTTTGGATCACGTAGTAATGTGGTACCACACTGAAGCAATCGATTAAACCTGGTTTCGATCAATATTTTAGAGGATAACGAATGTTAGGTCTGGGATTGGTCTGGGATTCTCACTCATCAGACTCATACTTTCGCATTCTTCTCATACTTGTTGAACTGATCCTGGGTTTTTTCTGGTTTGGATCACATAGTAATGTGGTACCACACTGTAACAGTCGATTAAACCTGGTTTCGATCAATATTTTAGAGGATAACGCATGTTAGGTCTGGGTTAGGTCTAGGATTTGCCCTCATCAGGCTCACAGTTTAGCGTTTTTCACATACTTGTTGAACAGATCCTGGGTTTTTTCTGGTTTGGATCACGAAGTAATGTGGTACCACACTGAAACAGTCCGTTAAACCTGGTTTCGCTCAATATTTTAGAGGATAACGCATGTAAGGTCAAGGTTAGGTCTGGGATTTGCTCTCATCAGGCTCATTCTTTCGCATATTTCTCAAACTTGATGGCTAGATCCTGGGCATTTTCTGGATTGTATCACGTAGTAAAGTGCTACCACACTGAAACTTTCAATTAAACCAGGTCTTGATAAATATTTTAGAGGCTAACGCATGTTAGGTCTGGGTTAGGTCTAGGATTTGCCCTCATCAGGCTCATACTTTCGCATATTTCTCATACTTCATGGCTAGATCCTGGGCTTTTTCTGGATTGCATCACGTAGTAAAGTGGTACCACACTGAAACATTCAATGAAACCTGGTCTGGATATATATTTTAGAGGTTAACGCATCTTAGGTCTGGGTTATGTCTACGATTTGCCCTCATCAGGCTCACTGTTTAGCGTTTTTCACATACTTGTTGAACAGATCCTGGGTTTTTTCTGGTTTGGATCACGAAGTAATGTGGTACCACACTGAAACAGTCCATTAAACCTGGTTTCGCTCAATATTTTAGAGGATAACGCATGTAAGGTCTAGGTTAGGTCTGGGATTTTCACTCATCCGACTCATACTTTCGCATTCTTCACATTCATGTTGAACGGATCCTGGGTTTTTTCTGGTTTGGATCACGTAGTAATGTGGGACCACACTGAAACAGTCAATTAAACCTGGTTTCGATCAATATTTTAGAGAATAATTCATGTTAGGTCTAGGTTAGGTCTGGGATTTGCTCTCATCAGGCTCATTCTTTCGCATATTTCTCATACTTCATGGCTAGATCCTGGGCTGTTTCTGGATTGTATCACGTAGTAATGTGGTACCACGCTGAAACAGTCAATTAAACCTGGTTTCGATCAATATTTTAGAGGATAACGCAAGTTAGGTCTGGGATAGGTCTAAGATTTGCCCTCATCAGGCTCACAGTTTCGCGTTTTTCACATACTTGTTGAACCGATCCTGGGTTTTTTCTGGTTTGGATCACGAAGTAGTGTGGTACCACACTGAAACAGTCCACTAAACCTGCTTTCGCTCAATATTTTAGAGGATAACGCATGTTAGGTCTAGGTTAGGTCTGGGATTTGCTCTCATCAGGCTCATTCTTTCGCATATTTCTCATACTTCATGGCTAGATCCTGGGTTTTTTCTGGTTTGGATCACGTAGTAATGTGGGACCACACTGAAACAGTCAATGAAACCTGGTTTCCATCAATATTTTAGAGGACAACGCATGTTAGGCCTAGGTTAGGCCTGGGATTTTCACTCATCAGACTCATACTTTCGCATTCTTCACATACTTGTTGAACGGATCCTGTGTTTTTTCTGGTTTGGATCACGTAGTAATGTGGTACCATACTGAAACAGTCAATGAAACCTGGTTTCCATCAATATTTTAGAGGACAACGCAAGTTAGGTCTAGGTAAGGCCTGAGATTTTCACTGATCGGACTCATACTTTCGCATTCTTCACATACTTGTTGTACAGATCCTGGGTTTTTTCTGGTTTGGGTCACGTACTAGTGTGATACCACACTGAAACAGTCGATTCAACCTGGTTTCGATCAATATTTTAGAGGATAACGCATGTTAGGTCTAGGTCAGCCCTGGGAATTACACTCATCAGACTCACACTTTCGCATTCTTCACATACTTGTTGAACTGATCCTGGGTTTTTTCTGGTTTGGATCACGTAGTAATGTGGTACCACACTGAAACAGTCGATGAAACCTGGTTTCGATCAATATTTTAGAGGATAACGTATGTTAGGTCTGGGATAGGTCTGGGATTCTCACTCATCAGACTCATACTTTCGCATTCTTCTCATACTTGTTGAACTGATCCTGGGTTTTTTCTGGTTTGGATCACATAGTAATGTGGTACCACACTGAAACAGTCGATTAAACCTGGTTTCGATCAATATTTTAGAGGATAACGCAAGTTAGGTCTGGGATAGGTCTAGGATTTGCTCTCATCAGGTTCATTCTTGCGCATATTTCTCATACCTGATGGCTAGATCCTGGGTTTTTTCTCGTTTGGATCACGTAGTAATGTGGTACCACACTGAAACAGTCAATGAAACCTGGTTTCCATCAATATATTAGAGGACAACGCAAGTTAGGTCTAGGTAAGGCCTGAGATTTTCACTGATCGGACTCATACTTTCGCATTTTTCACATTCTTGTTGAACGGATCCTGGGTTTTTTCTGGCTTGGATCACGTAGTAATGTGGTACCACACTGAAACGGTCAATCAAACCTGGTTTCGATCAATATTTTAGAGGATAACGCATGTTAGGTCTAGGTTAGGTCTGGGATTTGCTCTCATCAGGCTCATTCTTTCGCATATTTCTCATACTTGATGGCTAGATCCTGGGCTTTTTGTGGATTGCATCACACAGTAATGTGGTACCACACAGAAACAGTCGATTAAACCTGGTTTCGCTCAATATTTTAGAGGATAACGCATGTAAGGTCTAGGTTAGTTCTGGGATTTGCTCTCATCAGGTTCATTCTTCCGCATATTTCTCATACTTGATAGCTAGATCCTGGGTTTTTTCTCGTTTGGATCACGTAGTAATGTGGTACCACACTGAAACAGTCGATTAAACCTGGTTTCGATCAATATTTAAGAGGATAACGCAAGTTAAGTCTGGGATTGGTCTGGGATTTGACCTCATCAGACTCACACTTTCGCACACTTCACATACTCGTTGAACAGATCCTGGGTTATTTTCTGGTTGGGATCACATAGTAATGTGGTACCACACTGAAACAGTCGATTAAACCAGGTTTCGCTCAATATTTTAGAGGATAATGCATGTAAGGTCTAGGTTAGGTCTGGGATTTGCTCTCATCAGGTTCATTCTTTCGCATATTTCTCATACTTGATGGCTAGATCCTGGGTTTTTTCTCGTTTGGATCACGTAGTAATGTGGTACCACACTGAAACAGTCGATTAAACCTGGTTTCGATCAATATTTTAGAGGATAACGAATGTTAGGTCTGGGATAGGTCTGGGATTCTCACTCATCAGATTCATACTTTCGCATTCTTCTCATACTTGTTGAACTGATCCTGGGTTTTTTCTGGTTTGGATCACATAGTAATGTGGTACCACACTGTAACAGTCGATTAAACCTGGTTTCGATCAATATTTTAGAGGATAACGCAAGTTAGGTCTGGGATAGGTCTAGGATTTGACCTCATCAGACTCATACTTTCGCACACTTCACATACTCCTTGAACAGATCCTGGGCTATTTCTGGATTGGATCACGTAGTAAAGTGGTACCACACTGAAACAGTCGATTAAACCAGGTTTCGATCAATATTTTAGAGGATAACGCATGTTAAGTCTAGGTTAGGTCTGGGATTTTCACTTATCAGACTCATACTTTCGCATTCTTCACATACTTGTTGAACGGATCCTGGGTTTTTTCTGGTTTGGATCACGTAGTAATGTGGTACCACACTGAAACAGTCGATTAAACCTGGTTTCGATCAATATTTTAGAGGATAACGAATGTTAGGTCTGGGATAGGTCTGGGATTCTCACTCATCAGATTCATACTTTCGCATTCTTCTCATACTTGTTGAACTGATCCTGGGTTTTTTCTGGTTTGGATCACATAGTAATGTGGTACCACACTGTAACAGTCGATTAAACCTGGTTTCGATCAATATTTTAGAGGATAACGCAAGTTAGGTCTGGGATAGGTCTAGGATTTGACCTCATCAGACTCATACTTTCGCACACTTCACATACTCCTTGAACAGATCCTGGGCTATTTCTGGATTGGATCACGTAGTAAAGTGGTACCACACTGAAACAGTCGATTAAACCAGGTTTCGATCAATATTTTAGAGGATAACGCATGTTAAGTCTAGGTTAGGTCTGGGATTTTCACTTATCAGACTCATACTTTCGCATTCTTCACATACTTGTTGAACGGATCCTGGGTTTTTTCTGGTTTGGATCACGTAGTAATATGGTACCACACTGAAACAGTCGATTAAACCTGGTTTCAATCAATATTTTTGAGGATAACGCAAGTTAGGTCTGGGATAGGTCTGGGATTCTCACTCATCAGACTCATACTTTCGCATTCTTCTCATACTTGTTGAACTGATCCTGGGCTTTTTCTGTTTTGCATCACATAGTAATGTGGTACCACACTGAAACAGTCGATTAAACCCGGTTTCGCTCAATATTTTAGAGGATAACGCATGTAAGGTCTAGGTTAGGTCTGGGATTTGCTCTCATCAGGTTCATTCTTTCGCATATTTCTCATACTTGATGGCTAGATCCTGGGTTTTTTCTCGTTTGGATCACGTAGTAATGTGGTACCACACTGAAACAGTCAATGAAACCTGGTTTCCATCAATATTTTAGAGGACAACGCAAGTTAGGTCTAGGTAAGGCCTGAGATTTTCACTGGTCGGACTCATACTTTCGCATTTTTCACATTCTTGTTGAACGGATCCTGGGTTTTTTCTGGTTTGGATCACGTAGTAACGTGGTACCACACTGAAACGGTCATTCAAACCTGGTTTCGATCAGTATTTTAGAGGATAACGCAAGTTAGGTCTGGGATTGGTCTGGGATTTGCCCTCATTAGGTTCATACTCTCGCGTTTTTCACATTCCTGTTGTACAGATCCTGGGTTTTTTCTGGTTTGGGTCACGTAGTAGTGTGATACCACACTGAAACAGTCGATTAAACCTGGTTTCGATCAATATTTAAGAGGATAACGCAAGTTAAGTCTGGGCTTGGTCTGGGATTTGACCTCATCAGACTCACACTTTCGCACACTTCACATACTCGTTGAACAGATCCTGGGTTATTTTCTGGTTGGGATCACATAGTAATGTGGTACCACACTGAAACAGTCGATTAAACCAGGTTTCGATCAATATTTTAGAGGATAACGCATGTAAGGTCTAGGTTAGGTCTGGGATTTGCTCTCATCAGGTTCATTCTTTCGCATATTTCTCATACTTGATGGCTAGATCCTGGGTTTTATCTCGTTTGGATCACGTAGTAATGTGGTACCACACTGAAACAGTCAATGAAACCTGGTTTCCATCAATATATTAGAGGACAACGCAAGTTAGGTCTAGGTAAGGCCTGAGATTTTCACTGATCGGACTCATACTTTCGCATTTTTCACATTCTTGTTGAACGGATCCTGGGTTTTTTCTGGCTTGGATCACGTAGTAATGTGGTACCACACTGAAACGGTCAATCAAACCTGGTTTCGATCAATATTTTAGAGGATAACGCATGTTAGGTCTAGGTTAGGTCTGGGATTTGCTCTCATCAGGCTCATTCTTTCGCATATTTCTCATACTTGATGGCTAGATCCTGGGCTTTTTGTGGATTGCATCACACAGTAATGTGGTACCACACAGAAACAGTCGATTAAACCTGGTTTCGCTCAATATTTTAGAGGATAACGCATGTAAGGTCTAGGTTAGTTCTGGGATTTGCTCTCATCAGGTTCATTCTTCCGCATATTTCTCATACTTGATAGCTAGATCCTGGGTTTTTTCTCGTTTGGATCACGTAGTAATGTGGTACCACACTGAAACAGTCGATTAAACCTGGTTTCGATCAATATTTAAGAGGATAACGCAAGTTAAGTCTGGGATTGGTCTGGGATTTGACCTCATCAGACTCACACTTTCGCACACTTCACATACTCGTTGAACAGATCCTGGGTTATTTTCTGGTTGGGATCACATAGTAATGTGGTACCACACTGAAACAGTCGATTAAACCAGGTTTCGCTCAATATTTTAGAGGATAATGCATGTAAGGTCTAGGTTAGGTCTGGGATTTGCTCTCATCAGGTTCATTCTTTCGCATATTTCTCATACTTGATGGCTAGATCCTGGGTTTTTTCTCGTTTGGATCACGTAGTAATGTGGTACCACACTGAAACAGTCGATTAAACCTGGTTTCGATCAATATTTTAGAGGATAACGAATGTTAGGTCTGGGATAGGTCTGGGATTCTCACTCATCAGATTCATACTTTCGCATTCTTCTCATACTTGTTGAACTGATCCTGGGTTTTTTCTGGTTTGGATCACATAGTAATGTGGTACCACACTGTAACAGTCGATTAAACCTGGTTTCGATCAATATTTTAGAGGATAACGCAAGTTAGGTCTGGGATAGGTCTAGGATTTGACCTCATCAGACTCATACTTTCGCACACTTCACATACTCCTTGAACAGATCCTGGGCTATTTCTGGATTGGATCACGTAGTAAAGTGGTACCACACTGAAACAGTCGATTAAACCAGGTTTCGATCAATATTTTAGAGGATAACGCATGTTAAGTCTAGGTTAGGTCTGGGATTTTCACTTATCAGACTCATACTTTCGCATTCTTCACATACTTGTTGAACGGATCCTGGGTTTTTTCTGGTTTGGATCACGTAGTAATGTGGTACCACACTGAAACAGTCGATTAAACCTGGTTTCGATCAATATTTTAGAGGATAACGAATGTTAGGTCTGGGATAGGTCTGGGATTCTCACTCATCAGATTCATACTTTCGCATTCTTCTCATACTTGTTGAACTGATCCTGGGTTTTTTCTGGTTTGGATCACATAGTAATGTGGTACCACACTGTAACAGTCGATTAAACCTGGTTTCGATCAATATTTTAGAGGATAACGCAAGTTAGGTCTGGGATAGGTCTAGGATTTGACCTCATCAGACTCATACTTTCGCACACTTCACATACTCCTTGAACAGATCCTGGGCTATTTCTGGATTGGATCACGTAGTAAAGTGGTACCACACTGAAACAGTCGATTAAACCAGGTTTCGATCAATATTTTAGAGGATAACGCATGTTAAGTCTAGGTTAGGTCTGGGATTTCCACTTATCAGACTCATACTTTCGCATTCTTCACATACTTGTTGAACGGATCCTGGGTTTTTTCTGGTTTGGATCACGTAGTAATATGGTACCACACTGAAACAGTCGATTAAACCTGGTTTCAATCAATATTTTTGAGGATAACGCAAGTTAGGTCTGGGATAGGTCTGGGATTCTCACTCATCAGACTCATACTTTCGCATTCTTCTCATACTTGTTGAACTGATCCTGGGCTTTTTCTGTTTTGCATCACATAGTAATGTGGTACCACACTGAAACAGTCGATTAAACCCGGTTTCGCTCAATATTTTAGAGGATAACGCATGTAAGGTCTAGGTTAGGTCTGGGATTTGCTCTCATCAGGTTCATTCTTTCGCATATTTCTCATACTTGATGGCTAGCTCCTGGGTTTTTTCTCGTTTGGATCACGTAGTAATGTGGTACCACACTGAAACAGTCAATGAAACCTGGTTTCCATCAATATTTTAGAGGACAACGCAAGTTAGGTCTAGGTAAGGCCTGAGATTTTCACTGGTCGGACTCATACTTTCGCATTTTTCACATTCTTGTTGAACGGATCCTGGGTTTTTTCTGGTTTGGATCACGTAGTAACGTGGTACCACACTGAAACGGTCATTCAAACCTGGTTTCGATCAGTATTTTAGAGGATAACGCAAGTTAGGTCTGGGATTGGTCTGGGATTTGCCCTCATTAGGTTCATACTCTCGCGTTTTTCACATTCCTGTTGTACAGATCCTGGGTTTTTTCTGGTTTGGGTCACGTAGTAGTGTGATACCACACTGAAACAGTCGATTAAACCTGGTTTCGATCAATATTTAAGAGGATAACGCAAGTTAAGTCTGGGCTTGGTCTGGGATTTGACCTCATCAGACTCACACTTTCGCACACTTCACATACTCGTTGAACAGATCCTGGGTTATTTTCTGGTTGGGATCACATAGTAATGTGGTACCACACTGAAACAGTCGATTAAACCAGGTTTCGATCAATATTTTAGAGGATAACGCATGTAAGGTCTAGGTTAGGTCTGGGATTTGCTCTCATCAGGTTCATTCTTTCGCATATTTCTCATACTTGATGGCTAGATCCTGGGTTTTATCTCGTTTGGATCACGTAGTAATGTGGTACCACACTGAAGCAGTCAATGAAACCTGGTTTCCATCAATATATTAGAGGAAAACGCAAGTTAGGTCTAGGTAAGGCCTGAGATTTTCACTGATAGGACTCATACTTTCGCATTTTTCACATTCTTGTTGAACGGATCCTGGGTTTTTACCTGGCTTGGATCACGTAGTAATGTGGTACCACACTGAAACGGTCAATCAAACCTGGTTTCGATCAATATTTTATAGGATAACGCAAGTTAGGTCTGGGATAGGTCTAGGATTTGACCTCATCAGACTCATACTTTCGCACACTTCACATACTCCTTGAACAGATCCTGGGCTATTTCTGGATTGGATCACGTAGTAAAGTGGTACCACACTGAAACAGTCGATTAAACCAGGTTTCGATCAATATTTTAGAGGATAACGCATGTTAAGTCTAGGTTAGGTCTGGGATTTTCACTTATCAGACTCATACTTTCGCATTCTTCACATACTTGTTGAACGGATCCTGGGTTTTTTCTGGTTTGGATCACGTAGTAATATGGTACCACACTGAAACAGTCGATTAAACCTGGTTTCAATCAATATTTTTGAGGATAACGCAAGTTAGGTCTGGGATAGGTCTGGGATTCTCACTCATCAGACTCATACTTTCGCATTCTTCTCATACTTGTTGAACTGATCCTGGGCTTTTTCTGTTTTGCATCACATAGTAATGTGGTACCACACTGAAACAGTCGATTAAACCCGGTTTCGCTCAATATTTTAGAGGATAACGCATGTAAGGTCTAGGTTAGGTCTGGGATTTGCTCTCATCAGGTTCATTCTTTCGCATATTTCTCATACTTGATGGCTAGATCCTGGGTTTTTTCTCGTTTGGATCACGTAGTAATGTGGTACCACACTGAAACAGTCAATGAAACCTGGTTTCCATCAATATTTTAGAGGACAACGCAAGTTAGGTCTAGGTAAGGCCTGAGATTTTCACTGGTCGGACTCATACTTTCGCATTTTTCACATTCTTGTTGAACGGATCCTGGGTTTTTTCTGGTTTGGATCACGTAGTAATGTGGTACCACACTGAAACGGTCATTCAAACCTGGTTTCGATCAGTATTTTAGAGGATAACGCAAGTTAGGTCTGGGATTGGTCTGGGATTTGCCCTCATCAGGTTCATACTCTCGCGTTTTTCACATTCCTGTTGTACAGATCCTGGGTTTTTTCTGGTTTGGGTCACGTAGTAGTGTGATACCACACTGAAACAGTCGATTAAACCTGGTTTCGATCAATATTTAAGAGGATAACGCAAGTTAAGTCTGGGATTGGTCTGGGATTTGACCTCATCAGACTCATACTTTCGCACACTTCACATACTCCTTGAACAGATCCTGGGCTATTTCTGGATTGGATCACGTAGTAAAGTGGTACCACACTGAAACAGTCGATTAAACCAGGTTTCGATCAATATTTTAGAGGATAACGCATGTTAAGTCTAGGTTAGGTCTGGGATTTTCACTTATCAGACTCATACTTTCGCATTCTTCACATACTTGTTGAACGGATCCTGGGTTTTTTCTGGTTTGGATCACGTAGTAATATGGTACCACACTGAAACAGTCGATTAAACCTGGTTTCGATCAATATTTTAGAGGATAACGCATGTAAGGTCTAGGTTAGGTCTGGGATTTGCTCTCATCAGGTTCATTCTTTCGCATATTTCTCATACTTGATAGCTAGATCCTGGGTTTTTTCTCGTTTGGATCACGTAGTAATGTGGTACCACACTGAAACAGTCGATTAAACCTGGTTTCGATCAATATTTTAGAGGATAACGAATGTTAGGTCTGGGATAGGTCTGGGATTCTCACTCATCAGACTCATACTTTCGCATTCTTCTCATACTTGTTGAACTGATCCTGGGTTTTTTCTGGTTTGGATCACATAGTAATGTGGTACCACACTGTAACAGTCGATTAAACCTGGTTTCGATCAATATTTTAGAGGATAACGCAAGTTAGGTCTGGGATAGGTCTAGGATTTGACCTCATCAGACTCATACTTTCGCACACTTCACATACTCCTTGAACAGATCCTGGGCTATTTCTGGATTGGATCACGTAGTAAAGTGGTACCACACTGAAACAGTCGATTAAACCAGGTTTCGATCAATATTTTAGAGGATAACGCATGTTAAGTCTAGGTTAGGTCTGGGATTTTCACTTATCAGACTCATACTTTCGCATTCTTCACATACTTGTTGAACGGATCCTGGGTTTTTTCTGGTTTGGATCACGTAGTAATATGGTACCACACTGAAACATTCGATTAAACCTGGTTTCAATCAATATTTTTGAGGATAACGCAAGTTAGGTCTGGGATAGGTCTGGGATTCTCACTCATCAGACTCATACTTTCGCATTCTTCTCATACTTGTTGAACTGATCCTGGGCTTTTTCTGGATTGCATCACATAGTAATGTGGTACCACACTGAAACAGTCGATTAAACCCGGTTTCGCTCAATATTTTAGAGGATAACGCATGTAAGGTCTAGGTTAGGTCTGGGATTTGCTCTCATCAGGTTCATTCTTTCGCATATTTCTCATACTTGATGGCTAGATCCTGGGTTTTTTCTCGTTTGGATCACGTTGTAATGTGGTACCACACTGAAACAGTCAATGAAACCTGGTTGCAATAAATATTTTAGAGGATAACGGCGGTTATGTCATGGTTAGGTCTGGGATTTTCACTTATCAGACTCATACTTTCGCATTCTTCACATACTTGTTGAACGGATCCTGGCCTTTTTCTGGCTTGGACCACGTTGTAATGTGGTATCACACTGAAACAGTCAATTAAACCTGGTTCCGATTGATATTTTAGAGGATAACGCTGGTTATGTGTGGGTTAAATCTGGTATTTGCCCTTATCTGGCTCGTACTTTCGCGTTTTTCGCTTACTAGTTGGCCAGATCCTGGCCTTTTTCTGGGTTGGACCACGTAGTAATGAGATACCACACTGAAACAGTCAATTAAACCTGGTTGCGATTAATATTTTAGAGGATAACGCCGGTTATGTCTGGGTTAGGTCTGGGATTTGCCCTCATCTAGCTCGTACTTTCGCATTTCTCGCATACTTGTTTGCCAGATCCTGGGCTTTTTCTGGTTTAGATAACGTAGTAATGTGGTTCCACACCGAAACAGTCATTTAAACCTGGTTGCGATTAATATTTGAGAGGATAACGCCGGTTATGTCTGGGTTAGGTCTGGTATTTGCCCTCATCTGGCTCGTACTTTCGCATTTTCCGCATACTTGGTGGCCAGATCCTGGCCTTTTTCTGGCTTGGACCAAGTAGTGATGTGGGACCACACTCAGACAGTCAATTAAACCTGGTTGCGATTAATATTTTAGAGGATAGCGCCGGCTATGTCTCGGCGAGGTCTGGGATTTGCCCTCGTCTGGCTCGTACTTTCGCATTTTTCGCTTACTTGTCGGCCAGATCCTGGCCTTTTTCTGGTGTGGATCACGTAGCACTGTGGCATCACACTGAAACAGTCAATTAAACCTGGTTGCGATTAATATTTTGGAGGATAACGCCGGTTATGTCTCGGTTAGGTCTGGGATTTGATCTCATCTGGCTCGTACCTTCGCATTTTTCGCCTACTTGTTGGCAAGATCCTGGGCTCTTTCTGGTTTGGATCACGTAGTAATGCGGTACCACACCGAAGCAGTCAATTAAACCTGGTTGCGATTAATATTTTAGAGGATAACGCCGGTTATGTCTGGGTTAGCTCTGGTATTTGCCCTCATCTGGCTCGTACTTTCGCATTTCTTGCATACTTGTTGGCCAGATCCAGGGTTTTTTCTGGTTTGGATCCAGTAATAATGACGTTCCACACCGAAACAGTCAATTAAACCTGGTTTCGATTAATAGTTTAGAGGATAACGCCGGTTATGTCTCGGTTAGGTCTGGGATTTGCCCTCATCTGGCACGTACTTTCGCATTTTTCGCCTACTTGTTGGCAAGATCCTGGGCTTCTTCCGGTTTGGATCACGTAGTAATGCGGTAGCACACCGTAACAGTCAATTAAGCCTGGTTGCGATTAATATTTTGGAGGATAACGCCGTTTATGTCTCGGTTAGGTCTAGGATTCGCCCTCATCTGGCTCGTACCTTCGCATTTTTCGCCTACTTGTTGGCAAGATCCAGGGCTTTTTCCGGTTTGGATCACGTAGTAATGTGGTACCACACTGAAACAGTCAATAAAAGCTGGCTCCGATTAGTATTTTAGAGGATAACGCAGGTTATGTCTGGTTTAGGTCTGGTATTTGCAATCATCTGGCTCATACTATCGCAATTTTCGCGTACTTGTTGGCCAGATCTTGGGTTTTTTGTGGTTTGGATCCCATCGTAATGTGGTTCCACACCGAAGCAGCCAATTTAACCTGGTTGCGATGAATATTGTGGAGGATAACGCTGGTTATGTTTGGGTTAGTTCTGGTATTTGCAATCATCTGGCTCGTACTTTCGCATTTTTCGCATACTTGTTGGCCAGATCCTCGGCTTTTTCTGGTTTGTATCACGTAGTAATGTGGTACCACACTGAAACAGTCAATAGAAGCTGGTTCCGAATAGTATTTTAGGGGATAACGCAGGCTACGTCTCGGTTAACACTGGTATATGCAAACATCTGGCTCAAACTTTCGCGTTTTTCGCATACATGTCGGCCAGATCCTGGCCTTTTTCTGGTTTGGATCACGTAGTAATGCGGAACCACACCGAAACAGTCTATTAAACCTGGTTGCGATTAATATTTTAGAGGATAACGCCGGTTATGTCACGGTTAGGTCTGGGATTTGCCCTCATCTGTCTCGTACTTTCGCATTTTTCGCATACTTGATGGCCAGATCCTGGGCTTTTTTTGGTTTGGATCACGTAGTAATGTGGTACCACACGGAAACAGTCAATAAAAGCTGGTCCCGATTAGTATTTTATAGGTTAACGCTGGTTACGTCTGGGTTAGTTCTGGTATTTGCAATCATCTGGCTCATACCTTCGCGTTTTTCGCCTACTTGCTGGCCAGATCCTGGACTTTTTCTGGTTTGGATCACGTAGTAATGCGGCACCACACTGAAACAGCCAATTAAACCTGGTTGCGATTATTATTTTAGAGGATAACGCCGGTTATGTTTGGCTTAGGGCTGGTATTTGCCCTCATCTGGCTCGTACTTTCGCATTTTTCGCATACTTGATGGTCAGATCCTGGGCTCTTTTTGGTTTGGATCACATAGTAATGTGGTACCGCACTGAAACAGTCAATAAAAGCTGGTTCCGACTAGTATTTTAGAGGAGAACGCTGGTTATGTCTGGGTTAGTTCTGGTATTTGCAATCATCTGGCTCATACTTTCGCAATTTTCGCGTACTTGTTGGCCAGATCTTGGGTTTTTTGTGGTTTGGATCCCGTCGTAATGTGGTTCCACACCGAAGCAGTCAATTAAACCTGGTTGCGATGAATATTTTAGAGGATAACGCCGGTTATGTCTGGGTTAGGTCTGGTATTTGCCCTCAGCTGGCTCGTACTTTCGCATTTTTCGCATACTTGGTGGCCAGGTCCTGGCCTTTTTCTGGCTTGGGCCAAGTAGTAATGTGGGACCACACTCTGACAGTCAATTAAACCTGGTTGCGATTAATATTTTAGAGGATAGCGCCGGTTATTTCTCGGTTAGGTCTGGGATTTGCCCTCATCTGTCTCGTACTTTCGCATTTTTCGCATACTTGTTGGCCAGATCCTAGCCTTATTCTGGTCTGTATCACGTAGTAATGCGGTACCACACCGAAACAGTCAATAAAAGCTGGTTCCGATTAGTATTTTAGAGGAGAACGCTGGTTATGTCTGGGTTAGTTCTGGTATTTGCAATCATCTGACTAATACTTTCGCAATTTTCGCGTACTTGTTGGCCAGATCTTGGGTTTTTTGTGGTTTGGATCCCGTCGTAATGTGGTTCCACACCCAAGCAGTCAATTAAACCTGGTTCCGATTAATATTTTAGGGGATAACGCTGGTTATGTCTGGGTAAGTTCTGGTATTTGCAATCATCTGGCTCATACTATCGCAATTTTCGCGTACTTCTTGGCCAGATCTTGGGTTTTTTGTGGTTTGAATCCCATCGTAATGTGGTTCCACACCGAAGCAGTCAATTAAACCTGGTTCCGATTAATATTATAGGGGATAACGCTGGTTATGTCTGGGTTAGTTCTGGTATTTCCAATCATCTGACTCGTACTTTCGCATTTTTCGCCTACTTGTTGGCCAGATCCTGGGTTTTTCTCTGGTTTGGATCCCGTAGTAATGTGGTTCCACAACAAGACAGTCAATTAAACCTGGTTGCGATGAATATTTTGGAGGATAACGCTGGTTATGTTTGGGTTAGTTCTTGTATTTGTAATCATCTGGCTCGTACTTTCGCATTTTTCGCATACATGTTGGCCAGATCCTGGCCTTTTTCTGGTTTGGATCACGTAGTAATGCGGTACCACACCGAAGCAGTCAATTAAACCTGGTTGCGATTAATATTTTAGAGGATAACGCTGGTTACGTCACGGTTAGTTCTGGTATTTGCAATCATCTGGCTCATACCTTCGCGTTTTTCGCCTACTTGTTGGCCAGATCCTGGCCTTTTTCTGGCTTGGACCACGTAGTAATGAGGTACTACACTGGAACAGTCAATTAAGCCTGGTTCCGATTAATATTTTATACGATAACGCTGGTTATGTCTGGGTTAGTTCTGGTATTTGCAATCATCTGGCCCGTACTTTCGCATTTTCCGCATATGTGATGGCCAGATCCTGGCCGTTTTCTGGCTTGGACCACGTAGTAATGAGGTACCACACTGGAACAGTCAATTAAACCTGGTTCCGATTAATATTTTAGAGGACAACGCTGGTTATGTCTGGGTTATTTCTGGTATTAGCAATCATCTGGCTCGTACTTTCGCATTTTTCGCATACTTGATGGCCAGATCCTGGGCTTTTTTTGGTTTGGGTCACGTAGTAATGTGGTACCACACTGAAACAGTCAATTAAACCTGGTTGCGATTAATATTTTAGAGGTTAACGCTGGTTACGTCTGGGTTAGTTCTGGTATTTGCAATCATCTGGCTCTTACCTTCGTGTTTTTCGCTTACTTGTTGGCCAGATCCTAGCCTTTTTCTGGCTTGGACCACGTAGTAATGAGGTACCACGCTGGAACAGTCAATTAAACCTGGTTCCGATTAATGTTTTATACGATAACGCTGGATATGTCTGGGTTAGTTCTGGTATTTGCAATCATCTGGCTCGTACTTTCGCATTTTTCGCCTACTTGTTGGCCAGATCCTGGCCTTTTTCTGGCTTGACCACGTAGTAATGCGGTACCACACCGAAGCAGTCAATTCAAACTGGTGGCGATTAATATTTTAGAGGATAACGCCGGTTATGTCACGGTTAGGTCTGGGAATTGCCGTCATCTGGCTCGTATTTTCGCATTTTTCGCATACTTGTTGGCCAGATCCTGGCCTTTTTCTTGCTTGGACCACGTAGTAATGTGGTATCACACTGAAACAGTCAATTGAACCTGGTTCCGATTAATATTTTAGAGGATAACGCCGGTTATGTCTGGGTTAAGTCTGGTATTTGCCCTTATCTGGCTCGTACTTTCGCATTTCTCGCATACTTGTTTGCCAGATCCTGGGCTTTTTCTGGTTTAGATAACGTAGTAATGTGGTTCCACGCCGAAGCAGTGAATTAAACCTGGTTGCGATTAATATTTTATACGATAACGCTGGATATGTCTGGGTTAGTTCTGGTATTTGCAATCATCTGGCTCGTACTTTCGCATTTTTCGCATACTTGGTGGCCAGATCCTGGCCTTTTTCTGGCTTGGACCAAGTAATAATGTGGGACCACACTCAGACAGTCAATTGAACCTGGTTGCGATTAATATTATAGAGGATAGCGCCGGTTATTTCTCGGTTAGGTCTGGGAATGGCCCTCATCTGCCTCGTACTTTCGCATTTTTCCCATACTTGTTGGCCAGGTCCTGGCCTTTTTCTTGCTTAGACCACGTTGTAATGTGGTACCACACTGAAACAGTCAATTAAACCTGGTTCCGATTAATACTTTAGAGGATAACGCCGGTTATGTCTGGGTTAAATCTGGTATTTGCCCTTATCTGGCTCGTACTTTCGCGTTTTTCGCTTACTTGTTGGCCAGATCCTGGCCTTCTTCTGGGTTGGACCACGTAGTAATGAGGTACCACACTGAAACAGTCAATTAATCCTTGTTCCGATTAATATTTTAGAGGATAACCCTGGTTATGTCTGGGTTAGTTCTGGTATTTGCAATCATCTGGCTCATACTATCGCAATTTTCGCATACTTGTTTGCCAGATCCTGGCCTTTTTCTGGCTTGGACCAAGTAGTAATGTGGGACCACACCGTATCAGTCAATTAAACCTGGTTGCGATTAATATTTTAGAGCATAACGGCGGTTATGTCACGGTTAGTTCTGGGATTTGCCGTCATCTGGCTCGTATTTTCGCATTTTTCCCATACTTGTTGGCCAGATCCTGGCCTTTTTCTTGCTTAGACCACGTTGTAATGTGGTACCACACTGAAACAGTCAATTAAACCTGGTTCCGATTAATATTTTAGAGGATAACGCCGGTTATGTCTGGGTTAAATCTGGTATTTGCCCTTATCTGGCTCGTACTTTCGCGTTTTTCGCTTACTTGTTGGCCAGATCCTGGCCTTCTTCTGGGTTGGACCACGTAGTAATGAGGTACCACACTGAAACAGTCAATTAATCCTTGTTCCGATTAATATTTTAGAGGATAACCCTGGTTATGTCTGGGTTAGTTCTGGTATTTGCAATCATCTGGCTCATACTATCGCAATTTTCGCATACTTGTTTGCCAGATCCTGGCCTTTTTCTGGCTTGGACCAAGTAGTAATGTGGGACCACACTCAGACAGTCAATTGAACCTGGTTGCGATTAATATTTTAGAGGATAGCGCTGGTTATATCTCGGTTATGTCTGGGATTTGCCCTCATCTGTCTCGTACTTTCGCATTTTTCGCATACTTGTTGGCCAGATCCTGGCCTTTTTCTGGTCTGTATCACGTAGTAATGTGATACCACACTGAAACAGTCAATTAAACCTGGTTCCGATTAATATTTTAGAGGATAACGCCGGTTATGTCTGGGTTAAATCTGGTATTTGCCCTTATCTGGCTCGTACTTTCGCATTTCTCGCATACTTGTTTGCCAGATCCTGGGTTTTTTCTGGGTTAGATAACGTAGTAATGTGGTTCCACTCCGAAGCAGTCAATTAAACCTGGTTGCGATTAATATTTTAGAGGATAACGCCGGTTATGTCTGGGTTAGGTCTGGTATTTGTCCTCATGTGGCTCGTACTTTCGCATTTTTCGCATACTTGGTGGCCAGATCCTGGCCTTTTTCTGGCTTGGACCAAGTAGTAATGTGGGACCACACTCAGACAGTCAATTGAACCTGGTTGCGATTAATATTTTAGAGGATAGCGCCGGTTATATCTCGGTTATGTCTGGGATTTGCCCTCATCTGTCTCGTGCTTTCGTATTGTTTAAATATCGCGTTAATTGACGGATTTGAGAACCGTTTAGAGAAATATTCAAGTTAACGTGAATTATAACTGAGAACCATAAATTCCTCGTACGATATTGTTTTTCGTGTACGCGTCATTCCAGAGACTCTCTGATGCGTAGTTCGGTACACGGAACGATACAGGTTAGAAAAACCATACGCGAGTGTTGGCTGCTCTCAGTCACGTGATCGACCCAATATATTTATTTGGGATCGATCGTCGAAGATCCATAAACAGAGAGGGTAGAGGAATATTGAAATTAAGAAGAGATAGACATTGAAGAACAGGGATAGCGCCGCGAGGTGGTGATTACCCCTCTCGTGGCCGCGACTGCGTATGTCTGTTCGCTTCTTAGCTTAGGGACTCGATAGCGAGTCCTCGCAGCGAGCAGATCGACAAACGATTCCGCTCCGCGACGAAACCAAATCTCCGAATATAGGTTCTGAGAACACTCGAACCTTTCGTTGAGAATTTTAAATTGTTGCTCAAAATTAACTAAATCGGTGAGGCGTTTTATCAGCCCCGATTATTAACTGTACAATCTCGCCGAATAGCACGTGACGCTCGAGTTACGTGGTCGTGTGAGGGAATTGAAAAACTTCGGTTCCCGCTTGGCGAGATTATTAACAAAAAGACTGTGGTTTTTCGTCCAACTTTCATGTGACGTTTGTGCTACGCGGTCATGAAAGGGGAATCGAGATAAGAATCGTTTCCCGTGTGTCGAAACTCCAGTCTCAGCAAGGGCTACGGCCCGATCAGTACTGACGACTCCACGGACTGCTGCATTTGACGCGGTCGTGCGAGGCTGGCATTATCACGGACTGCTGCATTTGACGCGGTCGTGAGGCTGACTTTCCAACGTCTCGCTGCAACCAGCGGTCGTCGGAATTCCAGTTTCGGCCAGTGGCTACGGCCAACTCAATACTGATTTCTCCACGGACTGCTGCATTTGACGCGGTCGTGTGAGGCTGATTAATCTTCACGTGACGTTTGAGTTTCGCGGTCGTGTAAGAATTTGTCGTACGGACTGCTGCATTTGACGCGGTCGTGCGACAAGTTGAATTCTCCGCACGGTTTTGTATATCACCCCTAGGGTGGTCTCTGACCGATACCCTACGTGGGCTCACCGTTTCTCAGGTCGGGGCTAAGAAATTCCGGACTTCTTAGCTCAACCTGCTCGAGCAACGTTCCTTGACCGCCAGTGAGTACGTACCCTGTGCGTAGAGCAACGCATAATGAGCACCGTGGTGTATGCTCCTTTAAACGTAAGACGCTACGTGCGCCGTTAAGGGCTACACCACACAGCGTCTTGTACGCAGGGAACGGTGAGAAACTGCGGTTTGGCCAGCATTTGGAGCTTTACGACCTCCACCTGTTGTCCTTTCCTGCGGCATTCAATGATCGCTAAAAAGCGGAGAATTGAGAAATTAGATCTCTTCTTCCGCACAGCGATCGAACGGTTCTCGATTTGTGAGAACGTTCATATATACAGTCCACTTATACATATCTCAGTTCGTCGAGACGTGTCTGTAATCTCCGCTCTTGAGTGCGAACGGCACAGACAGGAGCGTGCGAGATAGAGCGAGACAGGCGACGCGACAAGAGTTAATAGGTATTTAAATCCAGCCTTGTCTTTCCTTGTTACAGAACAACACATCGCGAACTTGGCCAGGAGCAGCCGGCCCAGGTTTCTTTCCCCAGACGTCGGACCGACGTCTAGACGGTTTTTTTTCCTTTTTTTTTTTTTTTTTGATTAAAAATAAACGTTAATATCATTAAGCAAAAATCAGGTGCATCAATTTATTCAAACTTTTTTCCCAGTGTCCTTTCCCTCGTAATCCGGACCACGTCAGACTAAAATAACACCCCTTAGGGCGGTTAAGGTCTTTAAACACGTATTTTTCGCATACTAGTTGGCCAGATCCTGGCCTTTTTCATGCTTGGACCACGTAGTAATGTGGTACCACACTGAAACAGTCAAATAAACCTGGTTCCGATTAATATTTTACAGGATAACGCCGGCTATGTCTGGGTTAGGTCTGGTATTTGCCCTCATCTGCCTCGTACTTTCGCGTTTTTCGCATACATGTTGGCCAGATCCTGGCCTTTTTCTGGATTGGATCACGTAGTAATGCGGTACCACACCGAAGCAGTCTATTAAACCTGGTTGCGATTAATATTTTAGAGGATAACGCAAGTTATGTCTGGGTTAAGTCTGGTATTTGCCCTTATCTGGCTCGTACTTTCGCATTTTTCGCTTACTTGTTGGCCAGATCCTGGCCGTTTTCTGGTTTGGATCACGTAGTAATGTGGTACCACACTGAAACAGTCAATAAAAGCTGGTCCCGATTAGTATTTTAGAGGATAACGCTGGTTACGTCTGGGTTAGTTCTGGTATTTGCAATCATCTGGCTCATACCTTCGCGTTTTTCGCCTACATGTTGGCCAGATCCTGGGTTTTTTCTGGTTTGGATCCCGTAGTAATGTGGTTCCACACCGAAACAGTCAATTAAACCTGGCTGCGATTAATATTTTAGAGGATAACGCCGGTGATGTCTGGGTTAGGTCTATTTGCCCTCATCTGGCTCGTACTTTCGCATTTTTCGCATACTTGTTGGCCAGATCCTGGGCTTTCTCTGGTTTAGATCACGTAGTAATATGGTACCACACAGAAACAGTCAATAGAAGCTGGTTCCGAATAGTATTTTCGAGGACAACGCTGGTTATGTCTGGGTTAGTTCTGGTATTTGCAAACATCTGGCACATACTTTCGCGATTTCGCATACTTGTTGGCCAGATCCTGGGTTTTTTCTGGTTTGGATCCCGTAGTAATGAGATTCCACACCGAAACAGACAATTAAACCTGGTTGCGATTAATATTTGAGAGGATAACGCTGATTATGTCTTGGTTAGGTCTGGGATTTGCCCTCATCTGGCTAGTACTTTCGCATTTTTCGCTTACTTGTTGGCCAGATCCTGGCCTTTTTCTGGTTTGGATCACGTAGTAATGTGGCACCACACTGAGACAGTCAGTAAAAGCTGGTTCCGATTAGTATTTTAGAGGAGAACGCTGGTTATGTCTCGGTTAGTTCTGCTATATGCAATCATCTGGCTCATACTTTCGCGTTTTTCGCATACATGCTAGCCAGATCCTGGCCTTTTTCTGGTTTGGATCACGTAGTAATGCGGTACCACACCGAAGCAGCCAATTAAACCTGGTTGCGATCAATATTTTAGAGGATAACGTCGGTTATGTCTGGGTTAAGTCTGGTATTTGCCCTTATCTGGCTCGTACTTTCGCATTTTTCGCTTACTTGTTGGCCAGATCCTGGCCATTTTCTGGTTTGGATCACGTAGTAATGTGGTACCACACTGAAACAGTCAATAAAAGCTGGTCCCGATTAGTATTTTACAGCATAACGCTGGTTACGTCTGGGTTAGTTCTGGTATTTGCAATCATCTGGCTCATACCTTCGCGTTTTTCGCCTACCTGTTGGCCAGATCCTGGGCTTCTTCTGGTTTCGATCCCGTAGTAATGCGTTTCCACACGGAAACAGTGAATTAAACCCGTTTGCGATTATTATTTTAGAGGATAACGCCGGTAATGACTGGGTTAGGTCTGGGATTTTCCCACATCTGGCTCGTACTTTCGCGTTTCTCGCATTCTTGTTGGCCCGATCGTGGGATTTTTCTGGTTTGGATCACGTCGTAATGTGTTACCACACTGAAGCAGTCATTAAAAGCATGTTCCGATTCGTATTTTAGAGGATAACGCTGGTTATGTCAGGCATAGTTCTGGTATTTGCAATCATCTGGCTCAGACTTTCGCAATTTTCTCATTCTTGTTGGCAAGATCCTTGCCTTTCTCTGGTTTCGATCACGTAGTAATGCGGTGCCACACCGAAACAGTCAATTAAACCTGTTTGCGATAAATATTTTAGTGGATAAAGCCGGTTATGTCACGGTTAGGTCTAGGATTTGCCCTCATCTGCCTCGTACTTTCGCACGTTTCGTTTACTTGTTGGCCAGATCCTGGCCTTTTTGTGGTTTGGATCACGTAGTAATGTGGTACCACACTGAAACAGTCAATAAATATGGTTCCGATTAGTATTTTAGAGGATAACGCTGGTTATGTCTGTGCTAGTTCTGGTATTTGCAATCATCTGGCTCATACTTTCGCGTTTTTCGCACGCTTGTTGGTCAGACCCTGGCCCTTTCTCTGGCTTGGATCACGTAGTAATGCGGTACCACACCGAAACAGTCAACTAAACCTGGTTGCGATTAATATTTTAGAGGATAACGCTGGTTATGTCTGGGTTAGTTCTGGTATTTGCAATCATCTGGCTCATACTTTCGCATTTTTCGCATACCTGTTGGGCAGATCCTGCCCTTTCTCTGGTTTGGATCCCGTAGTAATGTGGTTCCACAACGAAACAGTCAATTAAACCTGGTTGAGATTAATATTTTTGCGGATAACGCCGGTTATGTCTGGGTTAGGTCTGGTATTTGCCCTCATCTGCCTCATACCTTCGCATTTTTCGCATACTTGTTGGCCATATCCTGGGTTTTTTTCTGGTTTGGATCCCGTAGTAATGTGGTACCACACTGAAACAGTCAATTAAACCTGGTTGCGATTAATACTTTAGAGGATAACGCTGGTTATGTCTCGGTTAGGTCTGGGATTTGCCCCCATCTGGCTCGTACTTTCGCGTTTTTCGCATTCTTGTTGGCCAGATCCTGGGCTTTTTCTGATTTGGATCCCGTAGTAATGTGGTACCACACTGAAACAGTCAATAAATATGGTTCCGATTAGTATTTTAGAGGATAACGCTGGTTATGTCTGTGCTAGTTCTGGTATTTGCAATCATCTGGCTCATACTTTCGCGTTTTTCGCACGCTTGTTGGTCAGACCCTGGCCCTTTTCTGGTTTGGATCACGTAGTAATGTGGTACCACACTGAAACAGTCAATAGAAGCTGGTTCTGATAAGTATTTTAGAGGATAACGCTGGTTATGTCTGGGTTAGTTCTGGTATTTGCAATCATCTGGCTCATACTTTCGCATTTTTCGCATACTTGTTGGCCAGATCTTGGGTTTTTTGTGGATTGGATCACGTCGTATTGTGGTTCCACACCGAAACAGTCAATTAAACCTGGTTGGGATTAATATTTTAGAGGATAACGCCGGTTATGCCTAGGTTAGGTCTGGTATTTGCCCTCATCTCGCTCGTACTTTCGCATCTTTCGCTTACTTGTTGGCCTCATCCTAGCCTTTTTATGGTTTCGATCACGTAGTAATGTGGTACCACACTGAAACAGTCAATAGAAGCTGGTTCCGCTTAGTATTTTAGAGGATAACGCTGGTTATGCCTGGGTTAGTTCTGGTATTTGCAATCATCTGGCTCATACTTTCGCGTTTTTCGCATACTTGTTGGCCAGATCCTGGGTTTTTTCTGGTTTGGATCCCGTAGTAATGTGGTTTCACACCGATACAGTCAATTAAACCTGGTTGCGATTAATATTTTAGGGGATAACGCCGGTTATGTCTGGGTTAGGTCTGGGATTTTCCCTCATCTGGCTCGTACTTTCGCGTTTCTCGCATTCTTGTTGGCCCGATCCTGGGATTTTTCTGGTTTGGATCACGTAGTAATGTGTTACCACACTGAAACAGTCATTAAAAGCATGTTCCGATTAATATTTTAGGGGATAACGCCGGTTATGTCTGGGTTAGGTCTGGTATTTGTCCTCATCTGGCTCGTACTTTCGCATTCATCTCATACTTGTTGGCCAGATCCTGGCCTTTTTCTGGTTTGGATCACGTAGTAATGCGTTACCACACCGAAACAGTCAATTAAACCTGGTTGCGATTAATATTTTAGAGGATAACGCTGGTTATGTCTGGGTTAGTTCTGGTATTTGTAATCATCTGGTTCATACTTTCGCATTTTTCGCATACCTGTTGGCCAGATCCTGGGTTTCTTTCTAGTTTGAATACCGTAGTAATGTGGTTCCACACCGAAACAGTCAATTAAACCTGGTTGCGATTAATATTTTAGAAGATAACGCCGGTTTTGTCTGGGTTAGGTCTGGTATTTGCCCTCATCTAGCTCGAACTTTCGCATTTTTCTCATACTTCATGCCCAGATCCTGGCCTTTTTCTGGTTTGGATCACGTAGTAATGCGGTACCACACCGAAACAGTCAATTAAACCTGGTTGCGATTAATATTTTAGAGGATAACGCCGGTTATGTCTCGGTTTGGTCTGGGATTTGCCCTCATCTGGCTCGTACTTTCGCATTTTGCGCATACTTGTTGGCCAGATCCTGGCCTCTTTCTGGTGTGGATCATCGTAGCAATGCGGTACCACACCGAAACAGTCAATTATACCTGGTTGCGATTAATATTTTAGGGGATAACGCCGGTTACGTCTCGGTTAGGTCTGGGATTTGCCCTCATCTGGATCGTACTTTCGCATTTTTCGCATACTTGTTGGCCAGATCCTGGGCTTCTTCTGGTTTGGATCCCGTAGTAATGCGTTTCCACACGGAAACAGTCAATTAAAGGCGGTTGCGATTATTATTTTAGAGGATAACGCCGTTTATGTCTGGGTTAGGTCTGGGATTTTCCCTCATCTGGCTCGTACTTTCGCGTTTCTCGCATTCTTGTTGGCCCGATCCTGGGATTTTTGTGGTTTGGATCACGTAGTAATGTGTTACCACACTGAAGCAGTCATTAAAAGCATGTTCCGATTCGTATTTTAGAGGATAACGCTGGTTATGTCAGGCATAGTTCTGGTATTTGCAATCATCTGGCTCATACTTTTGCATTTTCCTCATTCTTGTTGGCAAGATCCTGGCCTTTCTCTGGTTTGGATCACGTAGTAATGCGGTACCATACCGAAACAGTCAATTAAACCTGGTTGCGATTAATATTTTAGGGGATAACGCCGGTTATGTCTGGGTTAGGTCTGGTATTTGCCCTCATCTGGCTCGTACTTTCGTATTTTTCTCATACTTGTTGGCCAGATCCTGGCCTTTTTCTGGTTTGGATCACGTAGTAATGTGGTACCACATTGAAACAGTCATTAAACGCATGTTCCGATTCGTATTTTAGAGGATAACGCTGGTTATGTCAGGCATATTTCTGGTATTTGCCCTCATCTGGCTCGTACTTTCGCATTTTCCGCATTCTTGTTGGCCAGATCCTGCCCTTTCTCTGGTTTGGATCACGTAGTAATGCGGTACCACACCGAAACAGTCAATTAAACCTGGTTGCGATTAATATTTTAGAGGATAGCGCTGGTTATGTCTGGGTTAGTTCTGGTATTTGCAATCATCTGGCTCATACTTTCGCATTTTTCGCATACCTGTTGGCCAGATCCTGGGTTTTCTCTGGTTTGGATCCCGTAGTAATGTGGTTCCACAACGAAACAGTCAATTAAACCTGGTTGAGATTAATATTTTAGCGGATAACGCCGGTTATGTCTGGGTTAGGCCTGGTATTTGCCCCCATCTGCCTCATACCTTCGCATTTTTCGCATACTTGTTGGCCAGATCCTGGCCTCTTTCTGGTTTGGATCGTCGTAGCAATGCGGTACCACACCGAAACAGTCAATGATACCTGGTTGCGATTAATATTTTAGGGGATAACGCCGGTTACGTTTCGGTTAGGTCTGGGATTTGCCCTCATCTGGCTCGTACTTTCGCATTTTTCGCATTCTTGTTGGCCAGATCCTGCCCTTTCTCTGGTTTGGATCACGTAGTAATGCGGTACCACACCGAAACAGTCAATTAAACCTGGTTGCGATTAATATTTTAGAGGATAACGCCGGTTATGTCTCGGTTTGGTCTGGGATTTGCCCTCATCTGGCTCCTACTTTCGCATTTTGCGCATACTTGTTGGCCAGATCCTGGCCTCTTTCTGGTGTGGATCATCGTAGCAATGCGGTACCACACCGAAACAGTCAATTATACCTGGTTGCGATTAATATTTTAGGGGATAACGCCGGTTACGTTTCGGTTAGGTCTGGGATTTGCCCTCATCTGGATCGTACTTTCGCATTTTTCGCATACTTGTTGGCCAGATCCTGGGCTTCTTCTGGTTTGGATCCCGTAGTAATGCGTTTCCACACGAAAACAGTCAATTAAAGGCGGTTGCGATTATTATTTTAGAGGATAACGCCGTTTATGTCTGGGTTAGGTCTGGGATTTTCCCTCATCTGGCTCGTACTTTCGCGTTTCTCGCATTCTTGTTGGCCCGATCCTGGGATTTTTGTGGTTTGGATCACGTAGTAATGTGTTACCACACTGAAGCAGTCATTAAAAGCATGTTCCGATTCGTATTTTAGAGGATAACGCTGGTTATGTCAGGCATAGTTCTGGTATTTGCAATCATCTGGCTCATACTTTTGCATTTTCCTCATTCTTGTTGGCAAGATCCTGGCCTTTCTCTGGTTTGGATCACGTAGTAATGCGGTACCATACCGAAACAGTCAATTAAACCTGGTTGCGATTAATATTTTAGGGGATAACGCCGGTTATGTCTGGGTTAGGTCTGGTATTTGCCCTCATCTGGCTCGTACTTTCGTATTTTTCTCATACTTGTTGGCCAGATCCTGGCCTTTTTCTAGTTTGGATCACGTAGTAATGTGGTACCACACTGAAACAGTCATTAAACGCATGTTCCGATTCGTATTTTAGAGGATAACGCTGGTTATGTCAGGCATATTTCTGGTATTTGCCCTCATCTGGCTCGTACTTTCGCATTTTCCGCATTCTTGTTGGCCAGATCCTGCCCTTTCTCTGGTTTGGATCACGTAGTAATGCGGTACCACACCGAAACAGTCAATTAAACCTGGTTGCGATTAATATTTTAGAGGATAACGCTGGTTATGTCTGGGTTAGTTCTGGTATTTGCCCTCATCTGGCTCGTACTTTCGCATTTTTCGCATACCTGTTGGCCAGATCCTGGGTTTTCTCTGGTTTGGATCCCGTAGTAATGTGGTTCCACAACGAAACAGTCAATTAAACCTGGTTGAGATTAATATTTTAGCGGATAACGCCGGTTATGTCTGGGTTAGGTCTGGGATTTGCCCACATCTGGCTCGTACTTTCGCATTTTTCGCATTCTTGTTGGCCAGATCCTGGCCTCTTTCTGGTTTGGGTCAAGTAGTAAAGCGGTACCACATCGAAACAGTCAATTAAACCTGGTTGCGATTAATGCTTTAGAGGATAACGCTGGTTATGTCTCGGTTAGGTCTGGGATTTGCCCCCATCTGGCTCGTACTTTCGCGTTTTTCGCATTCTTGTTGGCCAGATCCTGGGCTTTTTCTGATTTGGATCCCGTAGTAATGTGGTACCACACTGAAACAGTCAATTAAACCTGGTTGCGATTAATATTTTAGAGGATAACGCCGGTTATGTCTGGGTTAGTTCTGGTATTTGCCCTCATCTGGCTCGTACTTTCGCATTTTTCGCATACCTGTTGGCCAGATCCTGGGTTTTCTCTGGTTTGGATCCCGTAGTAATGTGGTTCCACAACGAAACAGTCAATTAAACCTGTTTGCGATAAATATTTTAGTGGATAACGCCGGTTATGTCACGGTTAGGTCTGGGATTTTCCCTCATCTGGCTCGTACTTTCGCGTTTCTCGCATTCTTGTTGGCCCGATCCTGGGATTTTTCTGGTTTGGATCACGTAGTAATGTGGTACCACACTGAAACAGTCATTAAACGCATGTTCCGATTCGTATTTTAGAGGATAACGCTGGTTATGTCAGGGTTAGTTGTGGTATTTGCAATCATCTGGCTCAAACTTTCGCATTTTTCTCATACTTGTTGGCAAGATCCTGGCCTTTTTCTGGTTTGGATCACGTAGTAATGCGGTACCACACCGAAACAGTCAATTAAACCTGGTTGCGATTAATATTTTAGAGGATAACGCCGGTTATGTCTCGGTTAGGTCTGGGATTTGCCCTCGTCTGGATCGTACTTTCGCATTTTTCGCATACTTGTTGGCCAGATCCTGGGCTTCTTCTGGTTTGGATCCCGTAGTAATGCGTTTCACAAGGAAACAGTCAATTAAAGCCGGTTGCCATTATTATTTTAGAGGATAACGCCGATTATGTCAGGCATAGTTCTGGTATTTGCCGTCATCTGGCTCGTACTTTCGCATTTTTCGCATTCTTGTTGGCCATATCCTGCCCTTTCTCTGGTTTGGATCACGTAGTAATGCGGTACCACACCGAAACAGTCAATTAAACCTGGTTGCGATTAATATTTTAGAGGATAACGCTGGTTATGTCTGGGTTAGTTCTGGTATTTGCAATCATCTGGCTCATACTTTCGCATTTTTCGCATACCTGTTGGCCAGATCCTGGGTTTTCTCTGGTTTGGATCCCGTAGTAATGTTGTTCCACAACGAAACAGTCAATTAAACCTGGTTGAGATTAATATTTTAGCGGATAACGCCGGTTATGTCTGGGTTAGGTCTGGGATTTGCCCACATCTGGCTCGTACTTTCGCATTTTTCGCATTCTTGTTGCCAGATCCTGGCCTCATCCTGGTTTGGATCACGTAGTAATGCGGTACCACATCGAAACAGTCAATTAAACCTGGTTGCGATGAATACTTTAGAGGATAACGCTGGTTATGTCTCGGTTAGGTCTGGGATTTGCCCCCATCTGGCTCGCACTTTCGCGTTTTTCGCATTCTTGTTGGCCAGATCCTGGGCTTTTTCTGATTTGGATCCCGTAGTAATGTGGTACCACAATGAAACAGTCAATAAAAGCTGGTTCCGATTAGTATTTTAGAGGATAACGCTGGTTATGTCTGTGTTAGTTCTGGTATTTGCAATCATCTGGCTCATACTTTCGCGTTTTTCGCACACTTGTTGGCCAGACCCTGGCCCTTTTCTGGTTTGGATCACGTAGTAATGTGGTACCACACTGAAACAGTCAATAGAAGCTGCTTCCGATAAGTATTTTAGAGGATAACGCTGGTTATGTCTGGGTTAGTGCTGGTATTTGCAATCATCTGGCTCATACTTACGCGTTTTTCTCATAGTTGTTGGCCAGATCCTGGGTTTTTTCTGATTTGGATCCCGTAGTAATGTGGTACCACAACGAAACAGTCAATTAAACCTGGTTGCGATTAGTATTTTAGAGGATAACGCCGTTTATGACTCGGGTAGGTCTGGTATTTGCCCTCATCTGGCTCATACTTTCGCGTTTTTCTCATGCTTGTTGGCCAGATCCTGGGTTTTCTCTGGTTTGGATCCCGTAGGAATGTGGTTCCACACCGAAACAGTCAATTAAACCTGGGTCCGATTAATATTTTAGAGGATAACGCCGGTTATGTGTGTGTTAGGTCTGGTATTTGCCCTCATCTGGCTCATACTTTCGCATTTTTCGCATACTTGTTGGCCAGATCTTGGGTTTTTTGTGGATTGGATCCCGTCGAATTGTGGTTCCACACCGAAACAGTCAATTAAACCTGGTTGCGATTAATATTTTAGAGGATAACGCCGGTTATGTCTAGGTTAGGTCTGGTATTTGCCCTCATCTCGCTCGTACTTTCGCATCTTTCGCTTACTTGTTGGCCTCATCCTAGCCTTTTTATGGTTTCGATCACGTAGTAATGCGGTACGACACCGAAACAGTCAATTAAACCAGTTTGCGATAAATATTTTAGTGGATAACGCCGGTTATGTCACGGTTAGGCCTAGGATTTGCACGTATCTGTCTCGTACTTTCGCACGTTTCGCATACTTGTTGGCCAGATCCTGGGCTTTTTCTGGTTTGGATCACGTAGTAATGTGGTACCACACTGAAACAGTCAATAGAAGCTGGTTCCGCTTAGTATTTTAGAGGATAACGCTGGTTATGTCTGTGTTAGTTCTGGTATTTGCAATCATCTGGCTCATACTTTCGCGTTTTTCGCACACTTGTTGGCCAGATCTTGGGTTTTTTGTGGATTGGATCCCGTCGTATTGTGGTTCCACACCGAAACAGTCAATTAAACCTGGTTGCGATTAATATTTTAGAGGATAACGCCGGTTATGTCTCGGTTAGGTCTGGGATTTGCCCTCATCTGGATCGTACTTTCGCATTTTTCGCATACTTGTTGGCCAGATCCTGGGCTTCTTCTGGTTTGGATCCCGTAGTAATGCGTTTCCACACGGAAACAGTCAATTAAAGCCGGTTGCGATTAATATTTTAGCGGATAACGCCGGTTACGTCTCGGTTAGGTCTGGGATTTTCCCACATCTGGCTCGTACTTTCGCATTTTTTGCATTCTTGTTGGCCCGATCCTGGGCTTTTTCTGGTTTGGATCACGTAGTACTGTGGTACCACACTGAAACAGTCATTGAAGGCATGTTCCGATTCGTATTTTAGAGGATAACGCTGGTTATGTCAGGGTTAGTTGTGGTATTTGCAATCATCTGGCTCATACTTTCGCATTTTTCTCATACTTGTTGGCAAGATCCTGGCCTTTTTCTGGTTTGGATCACGTAGTAATGCGGTACCACACCGAAACAGTCAATTAAACCTGGTTGCGATTAATATTTTAGAGGATAACGCCGGTTATGTCTCGGTTAGGTCTGGGATTTGCCCTCATCTGGATCGTACTTTCGCATTTATCGCATACCTGTTGGCCAGATCCTGGGCTTCTTCTGGTTTGGATCCCGTAGTAATGCGTTTCCACACGGAAACAGTCAATTAAATCCGTTTGCGATTATTATTTTAGAGGATAACGCCGGTAATGACTGGGTTAGGTCTGGGATTTTCCCACATCTGGCTCGTACTTTCGCGTTTCTCGCATTCTTGTTGGCCCGATCCTGGGTTTTTTCTGGTTTGGATCACGTAGTAATGTGTTACCACACTGAAACAGTCATTAAAAGCATGTTCCGATTCGTATTTTAGAGGATAACGCTGGTTATGTCAGGCATAGTTCTGGCATTTGCAATCATCTGGCACATACTATCGCATTTTTCTCATTCTTGTTGGCCAGATCCTGGCCTTTTTCTGGTTTGGATCACGTAGTAATGTGGTACCACACTGAAACAGTCATTAAACGCATGTTCCGATTCGTATTTTAGAGGATAACGCTGGTTATGTCAGGGTTAGTTGTGGTATTTGCAATCATCTGGCTCATACTTTCGCATTTTTCTCATACTTGTTGGCAAGATCCTGGCCTTTTTCTGGTTTGGATCACGTAGTAATGCGGTACCACACCGAAACAGTCAATTAAACCTGGTTGCGATTAATATTTTAGAGGATAACGCCGGTTATGTCTCGGTTAGGTCTGGGATTTGCCCTCATCTGGATCGTACTTTCGCATTTTTCGCATACCTGTTGGCCAGATCCTGGGCTTCTTCTGGTTTGGATCCCGTAGTAATGCGTTTCCACACGGAAACAGTCAATTAAACCCGTTTGCGATTATAATTTTAGAGGATAACGCCGGTAATGACTGGGTTAGGTCTGGGATTTTCCCACATCTGGCTCGTACTTGGAATCATCTGGCACATACTATCGCATTTTTCTCATTCTTGTTGGCCAGATCCTGGCCTTTTTCTGGTTTGGATCACGTAGTAATGTGTTACCACACTGAAACAGTCATTAAAAGCATTTTCCGATTCGTATTTTAGAGGATAACGCTGGTTATGTCAGGCATAGTTCTGGTATTTGCAATCATCTGGCTCATACTTTCGCATTTTTCTCATTCTTGTTGGCAAGATCCTGGCCTTTCTCTGGTTTGGATCACGTAGTAATGCGGTACCACACCGAAACAGTCAATTAAACCTGGTTGCGATTAATATTTTAGGGGATAACGCCGGTTATGTCTGGGTTAGGTCTGGTATTTGCCCTCATCTGGCTCGTACTTTCGCATTTTTCGCATTCTTGTTGGCCAGATCCTGGCCTTTTTCTGGTTTGGATCACGTAGTAATGTGGTACCACACTGAAACAGTCATTAAACGCATGTTCCGATTCGTATTTTAGAGGATAACGCTGGTTATGTCAGGGTTAGTTGTGGTATTTGCAATCATCTGGCTCTTACTTTCGCATTTTTCTCATACTTGTTGTCCAGATCCTGGCCTTTTTCTGGTTTGGATCACGTAGTAAAGCAGTACCACACCGAAACAGTCAATTAAACCTGGTTGCGATTAATATTTTAGAGGATAACGCTGGTTATGTCTGGGTTAGTTCTGGTATTTGCAATCATCTGGCTCATACTTTCGCATTTTTCGCATACCTATTGGCCAGATCCTGGGCTTTCTCTGGTTTGGATCCCGTAGTAATGTGGTTCCACAACGAAACAGTCAATTAAACCTGGTTGAGATTAATATTTTAGCGGATAACGCCGGTTATGTCTGGGTTAGGTCTGGTATTTGCCCTCATCTGGCTCATACCTCCGCAATTTTCGCATACTTGTTGGCCATATCCTGGGTTTTTTTCTGGTTTGGATCCCGTAGTAATGCGGTACCACACCGAAACAGTCAATTATACCTGGTTGCGATTAATATTTTAGGTGATAACGCCGATTTTGTGTGGGTTAGGTCTGGTATTTGCCCTCATCTGGCTCAAACTTTCGCATTTTTCTCATACTTGTTGGCCAGATCCTGGGCTTTATCTGGTTTGGATCACGTAGTAATGCGTTACCACACCGAAACAGTCAAATAAACCTGGTTGCGATTAATATTTTAGAGGATAACGCCGGTTATGTCTCGGTTAGGTCTGGGATTTGCCCTCATCTGGATCGTACTTTCGCATTTTTCGCATACTTGTTAGCCAGATCCTGGCCTCTTTCTGGTTTGGATCATCGTAGCAATGCGGTACCACACCGAAACAGTCAATTATACCTGGTTGCGATTAATATTTTAGGGGATAACGCCGGTTATGTCTCGGTTAGGTCTGGGATTTGCCCTCATCTGGCTCGTACTTTCGCATTTTTCGCATACTTGTTGGCCTGATCCTGGGCTTTTTCTGATTTGGATCACGTACTAATGTAGTACCACACTGAAACAGTTAATTAAACCTGGTTGCGATTAATATTTTAGAGGATAACGCCGGTTATGTCTCGGTTAGGTCTGGGATTTGCCCTCATCTGGATCGTACTTTCGCATTTTTCGTATACTTGTTGGCCAGATCCTGGGTTTTTTCTGGATTGGATCCCGCAGTAATGTGGTTCCACAACGAAACAGTCAATTAAACCTGGTTGCGATTAATATTTTAGACGATAACGCCGGTTATGTCTCGGTTAGGTCTGGGATTTGCCCTCATCTGGATCGTACTTTCGCATTTTTCGCATACTTGTTAGCCAAATCCTGGCCTCTTTCTGGTTTGGATCATCGTAGCAATGCGGTACCACACCGAAACAGTCAATTATACCTGGTTGCGATTAATATTTTAGGGGATAACGCCGGTTTTGTCTGGGTTAGGTCTGGTATTTGCCCTCATCTGGCTCGAACTTTCGCATTTTTCTCATACTTGTTGGCCAGATCCTGGCCTTTTTCTGGTTTGGATCACGTGGTAATGCGGTACCACACCGAAACAGTCAATTAAACCTGGTTGCGATTAATATTTTAGAGGATAACGCCGGTTATGTCTCGGTTAGGTCTGGGATTTGCCCTCATCTGGATCGTTCTTTCGCATTTTTCGCATACCTATTGGCCAGATCCTGGGCTTTCTCTGGTTTGGATCCCGTAGTAATGTGGATCCACAACGAAACAGTCAATTAAACCTGGTTGAGATTAATATTTTAGCGGATAACGCCGGTTATGTCTGGGTTAGGTCTGGTATTTGCCCTCATCTGGCTCATACCTTCGCAATTTTCGCATACTTGTTGGCCATATCCTGGGTTTTTTTCTGGTTTGGATCCCGTAGTAATGTGGTACCATACCGAAACAGTCAATTATACCTGGTTGCGATTAATATTTTAGGGGATAACGCCGATTTTGTGTGGGTTAGGTCTGGTACTTGCAATCATCTGGCTCATACTTTCGCGTTTTTCTGATAGTTGTTGGCCAGATCCTGGGTTTTTTCTGGTCTGGATCACGTAGTAATGCAGTACCACACCGAAACAGTCAACTAAACCTGGTTGCGATTAATATTTTAGAGGATAACGCTGGTTATGTCTGGGTTAGTTCTGGTATTTGCAATCATCTGGCTCATACTTTCGCATTTTTCGCATACCTGTTGGCCAGATCCTGGGCTTTCTCTGGTTTGGATCCCGTAGTAATGTGGTTCCACAACGAAACAGTCAATTAAACCTGGTTGAGATTAATATTTTAGCGGATAACGCCGGTTATGTCTGGGTTAGGTCTGGTATTTGCCCTCATCTGGCTCATACCTTCGCAATTTTCGCATACTTGTTGGCCATATCCTGGGTTTTTTTCTGATTTGGATCACGTAGTAATGTGGTACCACACTGAAACAGTTAATCAAACCTGGTTGCAATTAATATTTTAGAGGATAAAGCCGGTTATGTCTCGGTTAGTTCTGGGATTTGCCCTCATCTGGATCGTTCTTTGCATTTTTCGCATACTTGTTAGCCAGATCCTGGCCTCTTTCTGGTTTGGATCATCGTAGCAATACGGTACCACACCGAAACAGTCAATTATACCTGGTTGCGATTAATATTTTAGAGGATAACGCCGGTTTTGTCTGGGTTAGGTGTGGTAATTGCCCTCATCTGGCTCGAACATTCGCATTTCTCTCATACTTGTTGGCCTGATCCTGGGCTTTTTCTGATTTGGATCACGTAGTAATGTAGTACCACACTGAAACAGTTAATTAAACCTGGTTGCGATTAATATTTTAGAGGATAACGCCGGTTATGTCTCGGTTAGGTCTGGGATTTGCCCTCGTCTGGATCGTACTTTCGCGTTTCTCGCATTCTTGTTGGCCCGATCCTGGGATTTTTGTGGTTTGGATCACGTAGTAATGTGGTACCAGAGTGAAACAGTGAATTAAACCTGGTTGCGAATAATATTTTAGAGGATAACGCTGGTTATGTCTGGGATAGTTCTGGTATTTGCCATTATCTGGCTCATACTTTCGCGTTTTTCTCATGCTTGTTGGCCAGATCTTGGGTTTTTTGTGGATTGGATCCCGTCGTATTGTGGTTCCACACCGAAACAGTCAATTAAACCTGGTTGCGATTAATATTTTAGAGGATAACGCCGGTTATGTCTAGGTTAGGTCTGGTATTTGCCCTCATCTCGCTCGTACTTTCGCATCTTTCGCTTACTTGTTGGCCAGATCCTGGGCTTTTTCTGGTTTGGATCACGTAGTAATGTGGTACCACACTGAAACAGTCAATAGAAGCTGGTTCCGCTTAGTATTTTAGAGGATAACGCTGGTTATGTCTGTGTTAGTTCTGGTATTTGCAATCATCTGGCTCATACTTTCGCGTTTTTCGCACACTTGTTGGCCAGATCTTGGGTTTTTTGTGGATTGGATCCCGTCGTATTGTGGTTCCACACCGAAACAGTCAATTAAACCAGTTTGCGATAAATATTTTAGTGGATAACGCCGGTTATGTCACGGTTAGGCCTAGGATTTGCACGTATCTGTCTCGTACTTTCGCACGTTTCGCATACTTGTTGGCCAGATCCTGGGCTTTTTCTGGTTTGGATCACGTAGTAATGTGGTACCACACTGAAACAGTCAATAGAAGCTGGTTCCGCTAAGTATTTTAGAGGATAACGCTGGTTATGTCTGTGTTAGTTCTGGTATTTGCAATCATCTGGCTCATACTTTCGCGTTTTTCGCACACTTGTTGGCCAGATCTTGGGTTTTTTGTGGATTGGATCCCGTCGTATTGTGGTTCCACACCGAAACAGTCAATTGTACCTGGTTGCGATTAATATTTTAGAGGATAACGCCGGTTATGTCTCGGTTAGGTCTGGGATTTGCCCTCATCTGGATCGTACTTTCGCATTTTTCGCATACTTGTTGGCCAGATCCTGGGCTTCTTCTGGTTTGGATCCCGTAGTAATGCGTTTCCACACGGAAACAGTCAATTAAAACCGGTTGCGATTAATATTTTAGCGGATAACGCCGGTTACGTCTCGGTTAGGTCTGGGATTTTCCCTCATCTGGCTCGTACTTTCGCATTTTTTGCATTCTTGTTGGCCCGATCCTGGGCTTTTTCTGGTTTGGATCACGTAGTACTGTGGTACCACACTGAAACAGTCATTGAAGGCATGTTCCGATTCGTATTTTAGAGGATATCGCTGGTTATGTCAGGGTTAGTTGTGGTATTTGCAATCATCTGGCTCATACTTTCGCATTTTTCTCATACTTGTTGGCAAGATCCTGGCCTTTTTCTGGTTTGGATCACGTAGTAATGCGGTACCACACCGAAACAGTCAATTAAACCTGGTTGCGATTAATATTTTAGAGGATAACGCCGGTTATGTCTCGGTTAGGTCTGGGATTTGCCCTCATCTGGATCGTACTTTCGCATTTATCGCATACCTGTTGGCCAGATCCTGGGCTTCTTCTGGTTTGGATCCCGTAGTAATGCGTTTCCACACGGAAACAGTCAATTAAATCCGTTTGCGATTATTATTTTAGAGGATAACGCCGGTAATGACTGGGTTAGGTCTGGGATTTTCCCACATCTGGCTCGTACTTTCGCGTTTCTCGCATTCTTGTTGGCCCGATCCTGGGTTTTATCTGGTTTGGATCACGTAGTAATGTGTTACCACACTGAAACAGTCATTAAAAGCATGTTCCGATTCGTATTTTAGAGGATAACGCTGGTTATGTCAGGCATAGTTCTGGCATTTGCAATCATCTGGCACATACTATCGCATTTTTCTCATTCTTGTTGGCCAGATCCTGGCCTTTTTCTGGTTTGGATCACGTAGTAATGTGGTACCACACTGAAACAGTCATTAAACGCATGTTCCGATTCGTATTTTAGAGGATAACGCTGGTTATGTCAGGGTTAGTTGTGGTATTTGCAATCATCTGGCTCATACTTTTGCATTTTTCTCATACTTGTTGGCAAGATCCTGGCCTTTTTCTGGTTTGGATCACGTAGTAATGCGGTACCACACCGAAACAGTCAATTAAACCTGGTTGCGATTAATATTTTAGAGGATAACGCCGGTTATGTCTCGGTTAGGTCCGGGATTTGCCCTCATCTGGATCGTACTTTCGCATTTTTCGCATACCTGTTGGCCAGATCCTGGGCTTCTTCTGGTTTGGATCCCGTAGTAATGCGTTTCCACACGGAAACAGTCAATTAAACCCGTTTGCGATTATTATTTTAGAGGATAACGCCGGTAATGACTGGGTTAGGTCTGGGATTTTCCCACATCTGGCTCGTACTTTCGCGTTTCTCGCATTCTTGTTGGCCCGATCCTGGGATTTTTCTGGTTTGGATCACGTAGTAATGTGTTACCACACTGAAACAGTCATTAAACGCATGTTCCGATTCGTATTTTAGAGGATAACGCTGGTTATGTCAGGGTTAGTTGTGGTATTTGCAATCATCTGGCTCTTACTTTCGCATTTTTCTCATACTTGTTGTCCAGATCCTGGCCTTTTTCTGGTTTGGATCACGTAGTAAAGCAGTACCACACCGAAACAGTCAATTAAACCTGGTTGCGATTAATATTTTAGAGGATAACGCCGGTTATGTCTCGGTTAGGTCTGGGATTTGCCCTCATCTGGATCGTACTTTCGCATTTTTCGCATACTTGTTGGCCAGATCCTGGGCTTCTTCTGGTTTGGATCCCGTAGTAATGCGTTTCCACACGGAAACAGTCAATTAAAACCGGTTGCGATTAATATTTTAGCGGATAACGCCGGTTACGTCTCGGTTAGGTCTGGGATTTTCCCTCATCTGGCTCGTACTTTCGCATTTTTTGCATTCTTGTTGGCCCGATCCTGGGCTTTTTCTGGTTTGGATCACGTAGTACTGTGGTACCACACTGAAACAGTCATTGAAGGCATGTTCCGATTCGTATTTTAGAGGATATCGCTGGTTATGTCAGGGTTAGTTGTGGTATTTGCAATCATCTGGCTCATACTTTCGCATTTTTCTCATACTTGTTGGCAAGATCCTGGCCTTTTTCTGGTTTGGATCACGTAGTAATGCGGTACCACACCGAAACAGTCAATTAAACCTGGTTGCGATTAATATTTTAGAGGATAACGCCGGTTATGTCTCGGTTAGGTCTGGGATTTGCCCTCATCTGGATCGTACTTTCGCATTTATCGCATACCTGTTGGCCAGATCCTGGGCTTCTTCTGGTTTGGATCCCGTAGTAATGCGTTTCCACACGGAAACAGTCAATTAAATCCGTTTGCGATTATTATTTTAGAGGATAACGCCGGTAATGACTGGGTTAGGTCTGGGATTTTCCCACATCTGGCTCGTACTTTCGCGTTTCTCGCATTCTTGTTGGCCCGATCCTGGGTTTTATCTGGTTTGGATCACGTAGTAATGTGTTACCACACTGAAACAGTCATTAAAAGCATGTTCCGATTCGTATTTTAGAGGATAACGCTGGTTATGTCAGGCATAGTTCTGGCATTTGCAATCATCTGGCACATACTATCGCATTTTTCTCATTCTTGTTGGCCAGATCCTGGCCTTTTTCTGGTTTGGATCACGTAGTAATGTGGTACCACACTGAAACAGTCATTAAACGCATGTTCCGATTCGTATTTTAGAGGATAACGCTGGTTATGTCAGGGTTAGTTGTGGTATTTGCAATCATCTGGCTCATACTTTTGCATTTTTCTCATACTTGTTGGCAAGATCCTGGCCTTTTTCTGGTTTGGATCACGTAGTAATGCGGTACCACACCGAAACAGTCAATTAAACCTGGTTGCGATTAATATTTTAGAGGATAACGCCGGTTATGTCTCGGTTAGGTCCGGGATTTGCCCTCATCTGGATCGTACTTTCGCATTTTTCGCATACCTGTTGGCCAGATCCTGGGCTTCTTCTGGTTTGGATCCCGTAGTAATGCGTTTCCACACGGAAACAGTCAATTAAACCCGTTTGCGATTATTATTTTAGAGGATAACGCCGGTAATGACTGGGTTAGGTCTGGGATTTTCCCACATCTGGCTCGTACTTTCGCGTTTCTCGCATTCTTGTTGGCCCGATCCTGGGATTTTTCTGGTTTGGATCACGTAGTAATGTGTTACCACACTGAAACAGTCATTAAACGCATGTTCCGATTCGTATTTTAGAGGATAACGCTGGTTATGTCAGGGTTAGTTGTGGTATTTGCAATCATCTGGCTCTTACTTTCGCATTTTTCTCATACTTGTTGTCCAGATCCTGGCCTTTTTCTGGTTTGGATCACGTAGTAAAGCAGTACCACACCGAAACAGTCAATTAAACCTGGTTGCGATTAATATTTTAGAGGATAACGCCGGTTATGTCTCGGTTAGGTCTGGGATTTGCCCTCATCTGGATCGTTCTTTCGCATTTTTCGCATACTTGTTGGCCAGGTCCTGGGTTCTTTCTGGTTTGGATCCCGTAGTAATGTGGTTCCACAACGAAACAGTCAATTAAACCTGGTTGCGATTAATATTTTAGCGGATAACGCCGGTTATGTCTGGGTTAGGTCTGGGATTTTCCCTCATGTGGCTCGTACTTTCGCGTTTCTCGCATTCTTGTTGGCCCGATCCTGGGATTTTTCTGGTCTGGATCACGTAGTAATGCAGTACCACACCGAAACAGTCAATTAAACCTGGTTGCGATTAATATTTTAGAGGATAACGCTGGTTATGTCTGGGTTAGTTCTGGTATTTGCAATCATCTGGCTCATACTTTCGCATTTTTCGCATACCTATTGGCCAGATCCTGGGCTTTCTCTGGTTTGGATCCCGTAGTAATGTGGTTCCACAACGAAACAGTCAATTAAACCTGGTTCAGATTAATATTTTAGCGGATAACGCCGGTTATGTCTGGGTTAGGTCTGGTATTTGCCCCCATCTGGCTCATACCTCCGCAATTTTCGCATACTTGTTGGCCATATCCTGGGTTTTTTTCTGGTTTGGATCCCGTAGTAATGCGGTACCACACCGAAACAGTCAATAATACCTGGTTGCGATTAATATTTTAGGTGATAACGCCGATTTTGTGTGGGTTAGGTCTGGTATTTGCCCTCATCTGGCTCAAACTTTCGCATTTTTCTCATACTTGTTGGCCAGATCCTGGGCTTTATCTGGTTTGGATCACGTAGTAATGCGTTACCACACCGAAACAGTCAATTAAACCTGGTTGCGATTAATATTTTAGGGGATAACGCCGGTTATGTCTGGGTTAGGTCTGGTATTTGCCCTCATCTGGCTCGTACTTTCGCATTTTTCGCATTCTTGTTGGCCAGATCCTGGCCTTTTTCTGGTTTGGATCACGTAGTAATGTGGTACCACACTGAAACAGTCATTAAACGCATGTTCCGATTCGTATTTTAGAGGATAACGCTGGTTATGTCAGGGTTAGTTGTGGTATTTGCAATCATCTGGCTCTTATTTTCGCATTTTTCTCATACTTGTTGTCCAGATCCTGGCCTTTTTCTGGTTTGGATCACGTAGTAAAGCAGTACCACACCGAAACAGTCAATTAAACCTGGTTGCGATTAATATTTTAGAGGATAACGCCGGTTATGTCTCGGTTAGGTCTGGGATTTGCCCTCATCTGGATCGTTCTTTCGCATTTTTCGCATACTTGTTGGCCAGGTCCTGGGTTCTTTCTGGTTTGGATCCCGTAGTAATGTGGTTCCACAACGAAACAGTCAATTAAACCTGGTTGCGATTAATATTTTAGCGGATAACGCCGGTTATGTCTGGGTTAGGTCTGGGATTTTCCCTCATGTGGCTCGTACTTTCGCGTTTCTCGCATTCTTGTTGGCCCGATCCTGGGATTTTTCTGGTCTGGATCACGTAGTAATGCAGTACCACACCGAAACAGTCAATTAAACCTGGTTGCGATTAATATTTTAGAGGATAACGCTGGTTATGTCTGGGTTAGTTCTGGTATTTGCAATCATCTGGCTCATACTTTCGCATTTTTCGCATACCTATTGGCCAGATCCTGGGCTTTCTCTGGTTTGGATCCCGTAGTAATGTGGTTCCACAACGAAACAGTCAATTAAACCTGGTTGAGATTAATATTTTAGCGGATAACGCCGGTTATGTCTGGGTTAGGTCTGGTATTTGCCCCCATCTGGCTCATACCTCCGCAATTTTCGCATACTTGTTGGCCATATCCTGGGTTTTTTTCTGGTTTGGATCCCGTAGTAATGCGGTACCACACCGAAACAGTCAATAATACCTGGTTGCGATTAATATTTTAGGTGATAACGCCGATTTTGTGTGGGTTAGGTCTGGTATTTGCCCTCATCTGGCTCAAACTTTCGCATTTTTCTCATACTTGTTGGCCAGATCCTGGGCTTTATCTGGTTTGGATCACGTAGTAATGCGTTACCACACCGAAACAGTCAAATAAACCTGGTTGCGATTAATATTTTAGAGGATAACGCCGGTTATGTCTCGGTTAGGTCTGGGATTTGCCCTCATCTGGATCGTACTTTCGCATTTTTCGCATACTTGTTAGCCAGATCCTGGCCTCTTTCTGGTTTGGATCATCGTAGCAATGCGGTACCACACCGAAACAGTCAATTATACCTGGTTGCGATTAATATTTTAGGGGATAACGACGGTTTTGTCTGGGTTAGTTCTGGTATTTGCCCTCATCTGGCTCGAACTTTCGCATTTTTCTGATACTTGTTGGCCAGATCCTGGGCTTTATCTGGTTTGGATCACGTAGTAATGCGTTACCACACTGAAACAGTTAATTAAACCTGGTTGCAATTAATATTTTAGAGGATAACGCCGGTTATGTCTGGGTTAGGTCTGGTATTTGCCCTCATCTGGCTCATACCTTCGCAATTTTCGCATACTTGTTGGCCATATCCTGGGTTTTTTCTGGATTGGATCCCGCAGTAATGTGGTTCCACAACGTAACAGTCAATTATACCTGGTTGCGATTAATATTTTAGGGGATAACGCCGGTTATGTCTCGGTTAGGTCTGGGATTTGCCCTCATCTGGCTCGTACTTTCGCATTTTTCGCATACTTGTTGGCCTGATCCTGGGCTTTTTCTGATTTGGATCACGTAGTAATGTAGTACCACACTGAAACAGTTAATTAAACCTGGTTGCGATTAATATTTTAGAGGATAACGCCGGTTATGTCTCGGTTAGGTCTGGGATTTGCCCTCATCTGGATCGTACTTTCGCATTTTTCGTATACTTGTTGGCCAGATCCTGGGTTTTTTCTGGATTGGATCCCGCAGTAATGTGGTTCCACAACGAAACAGTCAATTAAACCTGGTTGCGATTAATATTTTAGACGATAACGCCGGTTATGTCTCGGTTAGGTCTGGGATTTGCCCTCATCTGGATCGTACTTTCGCATTTTTCGCATACTTGTTAGCCAGATCCTGGCCTCTTTCTGGTTTGGATCATCGTAGCAATGCGGTACCACACCGAAACAGTCAATTATACCTGGTTGCGATTAATATTTTAGGGGATAACGCCGGTTTTGTCTGGGTTAGGTCTGGTATTTGCCCTCATCTGGCTCGAACTTTCGCATTTTTCTCATACTTGTTGGCCAGATCCTGGCCTTTTTCTGGTTTGGATCACGTGGTAATGCGGTACCACACCGAAACAGTCAATTAAACCTGGTTGCGAATAATATTTTAGAGGTTAACGCCGGTTATGTCTCGGTTAGGTCTGGGATTTGCCCTCATCTGGATCGTTCTTTCGCATTTTTCGCATACCTATTGGCCAGATCCTGGGCTTTCTCTGGTTTGGATCCCGTAGTAATGTGGTTCCACAACGAAACAGTCAATTAAACCTGGTTGAGATTAATATTTTAGCGGATAACGCCGGTTATGTCTGGGTTAGGTCTGGTATTTGCCCTCATCTGGCTCATACCTTCGCAATTTTCGCATACTTGTTGGCCATATCCTGGGTTTTTTTCTGGTTTGGATCCCGTAGTAATGCGGTACCATACCGAAACAGTCAATTATACCTGGTTGCGATTAATATTATAGGGGATAACGCCGATTTTGTGTGGGTTAGGTCTGGTACTTGCAATCATCTGGCTCATACTTTCGCGTTTTTCTGATAGTTGTTGGCCAGATCCTGAGTTTTTTCTGGTCTGGATCACGTAGTAATGCAGTACCACACCGAATCAGTCAACTAAACCTGGTTGCGATTAATATTTTAGAGGATAACGCTGGTTATGTCTGGGTTAGTTCTGGTATTTGCAATCATCTGGCTCATACTTTCGCATTTTTCGCATACCTGTTGGCCAGATCCTGGGCTTTCTCTGGTTTGGATCCCGTAATAATGTGGTTCCACAACGAAACAGTCAATTAAACCTGGTTGAGATTAATATTTTAGCGGATAACGCCGGTTATGTCTGCGTTAGGTCTGGTATTTGCCCTCATCTGGCTCATACCTTCGCAATTTTCGCATACTTGTTGGCCATATCCTGGGTTTTTTTCTGGTTTGGATCCCGTAGTAATACGGTACCACACCGAAACAGTCAATTATACCTGGTTGCGATTAATATTTTAGGGGATAACGCCGATTTTGTGTGGGTTAGGTCTGGTATTCGCCCTCATCTGGCTCAAACTTTCGCATTTTTCTCATACTTGTTGGCCAGATCCTGGGCTTTATCTGGTTTGGATCACATAGTAATGCGTTACTACACCGAAACAGTCAAATAAACCTGTTTGCGATTAATATTTTAGAGGATAACGCCGGTTATGTCTCGGTTAGGTCTGGGATTTGCCCTCATCTGGCTCGTACTTTCGCATTTTTCGCATACTTGTTGGCCAGATCCTGGGCTTTTTCTGATTTGGATCACGTAGTAATGTGGTACCACACTGAAACAGTTAATCAAACCTGATTGCAATTAATATTTTAGAGGATAAAGCCGGTTATGTCTCGGTTAGGTCTGGGATTTGCCCTCATCTGGATCGATCTTTGCATTTTTCGCATACTTGTTAGCCAGATCCTGGCCTCTTTCTGGTTTGGATCATCGTAGCAATACGGTACCACACCGAAACAGTCAATTATACCTGGTTGCGATTAATATTTTAGAGGATAACGCCGGTTTTGTCTGGGTTAGGTCTGGTATTTGCCCTCATCTGGCTCGAACATTCGCATTTCTCTCATACTTGTTGGCCTGATCCTGGGCTTTTTCTGATTTGGATCACGTAGTAATGTAGTACCACACTGAAACAGTTAATTAAACCTGGTTGCGATTAATATTTTAGAGGATAACGCCGGTTATGTCTCGGTTAGGTCTGGGATTTGCCCTCATCTGGCTCGTACTTTCGCATTTTTCGCATACTTGTTGGCCTGATCCTGGGCTTTTTCTGATTTGGATCACGTAGTAATGTAGTACCACACTGAAACAGTTAATTAAACCTGGTTGCGATTAATATTTTAGAGGATAACGCCGGTTATGTCTCGGTTAGGTCTGGGATTTGCCCTCATCTGGATCGTACTTTCGTATTTTTCGTATACTTGTTGGCCAGATCCTGGGTTTTTTCTGGATTGGATCCCGCAGTAATGTGGTTCCACAACGAAACAGTCAATTAAACCTGGTTGCGATTAATATTTTAGACGATAACGCCGGTTATGTCTCGGTTAGGTCTGGGATTTGCCCTCATCTGGATCGTACTTTCGCATTTTTCGCATACTTGTTAGCCAGATCCTGGCCTCTTTCTGGTTTGGATCATCGTAGCAATGCGGTACCACACCGAAACAGTCAATTATACCTGGTTGCGATTAATATTTTAGGGGATAACGCCGGTTTTGTCTGGGTTAGGTCTGGTATTTGCCCTCATCTGGCTCGAACTTTCGCATTTTTCACATACTTGTTGGCCAGATCCTGGCCTTTTTCTGGTTTGGATCACGTGGTAATGCGGTACCACACCGAAACAGTCAATTAAACCTGGTTGCGATTAATATTTTAGAGGATAACGCCGGTTATGTCTCGGTTAGGTCTGGGATTTGCCCTCATCTGGATCGTTCTTTCGCATTTTTCGCATACTTGTTGGCCAGGTCCAGGGTTCTTTCTGGTTTGGATCCCGTAGTAATGTGGTTCCACAACGAAACAGTCAATTAAACCTGGTTGCGATTAATATTTTAGGGGATAACGCCGGTTTTGTCTGGGTTAGGTCTGGTATTTGCCCTCATCTGGCTCGAACTTTCGCATTTCTCTCATACTTGTTGGCCAGATCCTGGCCTTTTTCTGGTTTGGATCACGTGGTAATGCGGTACCACACCGAAACAGTCAATTATACCTGGTTGCGATTAATATTTTAGGGGATAACGCCGGTTTTGTCTGGGTTAGTTCTGGTACTTGCAATCATCTGGCTCATACTTTCGCGTTTTTCTCATAGTTGTTGGCCAGATCCTGGGTTTTTCCTGGTCTGGATCACGTAGTAATGCAGTACCACACCGAAACAGTCAACTAAACCTGGTTGCGATTAATATTTTAGAGGATAACGCTGGTTATGTCTGGGTTAGTTCTGGTATTTGCAATCATCTGGCTCATACTTTCGCATTTTTCGCATACCTGTTGGCCAGATCCTGGGCTTTCTCTGGTTTGGATCCCGTAGTAATGTGGTTCCACAACGAAACAGTCAATTAAACCTGGTTGAGATTAATATTTTAGCGGATAACGCCGGTTATGTCTGGGTTAGGTCTGGTATTTGCCCTCATCTGGCTCATACCTTCGCAATTTTCGCATACTTGTTGGCCATATCCTGGGTTTTTTTCTGGTTTGGATCCCGTAGTAATGCGGTACAACACCGAAACAGTCAATTATACCTGGTTGCGATTAATATTTTAGGGGATAACGCCGATTTTGTGTGGGTTAGGTCTGGTATTTGCCCTCATCTGGCTCAAACTTTCGCATTTTTCTCATACTTGTTGGCCAGATCCTGGGCTTTATCTGGTTTGGATCACGTAGTAATGCGTTACCACACCGAAACAGTCAAATAAACCTGGTTGCGATTAATATTTTAGAGGTTAACGCCGTTTATGTCTCGGTTAGGTCTGGGATTTGCCCTCATCTGGCTCGTACTTTCGCATTTTTCGCATACTTGTTGGCCAGATCCTGGGCTTTTTCTGATTTGGATCACGTAGTAATGTGGTACCACACTGAAACAGTCAATTATACCTGGTTGCGATTAATATTTTAGGGGATAACGCCGGTTTTGTCTGGGTTAGTTCTGGTACTTGCAATCATCTGGCTCATACTTTCGCGTTTTTCTCATAGTTGTTGGCCAGATCCTGGGTTTTTTCTGGTCTGGATCACGTAGTAATGCAGTACCACACCGAAACAGTCAACTAAACCTGGTTGCGATTAATATTTTAGAGGATAACGCTGGTTATGTCTGGGTTAGTTCTGGTATTTGCAATCATCTGGCTCATACTTTCGCATTTTTCGCATACCTGTTGGGCAGATCCTGCCCTTTCTCTGGTTTGGATCACGTAGTAATGCGGTACCACACCGAAACAGTCAATTAAACCTGGTTGCGATTAATATTTTAGAGGATAACGCTGGTTATGTCTGGGTTAGTTCTGGTATTTGCAATCATCTGGCTCATACTTTCGCATTTTTCGCATACCTGTTGGCCAGATCCTGGGTTTTCTCTGGTTTGGATCCCGTAGTAATGTGGTTCCACAACGAAACAGTCAATTAAACCTGGTTGAGATTAATATTTTAGCGGATAACGCCGGTTATGTCTGGGTTAGGCCTGGTATTTGCCCCCATCTGCCTCATACCTTCGCATTTTTCGCATACTTGTTGGCCAGATCCTGGCCTCTTTCTGGTTTGGATCGTCGTAGCAATGCGGTACCACACCGAAACAGTCAATTATACCTGGTTGCGATTAATATTTTAGGGGATAACGCCGGTTACGTTTCGGTTAGGTCTGGGATTTGCCCTCATCTGGCTCGTACTTTCGCATTTTTCGCATTCTTGTTGGCCAGATCCTGCCCTTTCTCTGGTTTGGATCACGTAGTAATGTGGTACCACACCGAAACAGTCAACTAAACCTGGTTGCGATTAATATTTTAGAGGATAACGCTGGTTATGTCTGGGTTAGTTCTGGTATTTGCAATCATCTGGCTCATACTTTCGCATTTTTCGCATACCTGTTGGCCAGATCCTGGGCTTTCTCTGGTTTGGATCCCGTAGTAATGCGGTTCCACAACGAAACAGTCAATTAAACCTGGTTGAGATTAATATTTTAGCGGATAACGGCGGTTATGTCTGGGTTAGGTCTGGTATTTGCCCTCATCTGGCTCATACCTTCGCAATTTTCGCATACTTGTTGGCCATATCCTGGGTTTTTTTCTGGTTTGGATCCCGTAGTAATGCGGTACCACGCCGAAGCAGTCAATTAAACCTGGTTGCGATTAATATTTTAGAGGATAAAGCCGGTTATGTCTCAGTTAGGTCTGGGATTTGCCCTCATCTGGATCGTACTTTCGCATTTTTCGCATACTTGTTGGCCAGATCCTGGGCTTTATCTGGTTTGGATCACGTAGTAATGCGTTACCACACCGAAACAGTCAAATAAACCTGGTTGCGATTAATACCTTAGAGGATAACGCCGGTTATGTCTCGGTTGGGTCTGGGATTTTCCCTCATGTGGCTCGTACTTTCGCGTTTCTCGCATCCTTGTTGGCCCGATCCAGGGATTTTTCTGGCTTGGATCTCGTAGTAATGTGTTACCACACCGAAACAGTCATTAAAAGCATGTGCCGATTCGTATTTTAGAGGATAACGCTTGTTATGTCAGGCATAGTTCTGGTATTTGCAATCATCTGGCTCATACTTTCGCATTTTTCGCATACTTGTTAGCCAGATCCTGGCCTCTTTCTGGTTTGGATCCCGTAGTATTGTGGTTCCACAACGAAACAGTCAATTAAACCTGCTTGCGATTAATATTTTAGCGGATAACGCCGGTTATGTCTAGGTTAGGTCTGGGATGTTCCCTCATGTGGCTCGTACTTTCGCGTTTCTCGCATTCTTGCTGGCCCGATCCTGGGATTTTTCTGGTTTGGATCTCGTAGTAATGTGGTACCACACTGAAACAGTCATTAAAAGCATGTTCCGATTCGTATTTTAGAGGATAACGCTGGTTATGTCAGGCATAGTTCTGGTATTTGCAATCATCTGGCTCATACTTTCGCATTTTTCGCATACTTGTTGGCCAGATCCTGGGTTCTTTCAGGTTTGGATCCCGTAGTAATGTGGTTCCACAACGAAACAGTCAATTAAACCTGGTTGCGATTAATATTTTAGCGGATAACGCCGGTTAAGTCTGGGTTAGGTCTGCGATTTTCCCTCATGTGGCTCGTACTTTCGCGTTTCTCGCATTCTTGTTGGCCCGATCCTGGGATTTTTCTGGTTTGGATCTCGTAGTAATGTGTTACCACAATGAAACAGTAATTAAAAGCATGTTCCGATTCGTATTTTAGAGGATAACGCTGGTTACGTCAGGCATAGTTCTGGTATTCGCAATCATCTGGCTCATACTTTCGCATTTTTCGCATACTTGTTGGCCAGATCCTGGCCTTTTTCTGGTCTGGATCACGTAGTAATGCAGTACCACACCGAAACAGTCAATTAAACCTGGTTGCGATTAATATTTTAGTGGATAACGCCGTTTATGTCTCGGTTTGGTCTGGGATTTGCACTCATCTGGCTCGTACTTTCGCATTTTGCGCTTACTTGTTGGCCAGATCCTGGCCTTTTTCTGGTCTGGATCACGTAGTAATGCAGTACCACACCGAAACAGTCAATTAAACCTGGTTGCGATTAATATTTTAGAGGATAACGCTGGTTATGTGTGGGTTAGTTCTGGTATTTCCAATCATCTGGCTCATACTTTCGCATTTTTCGCATACTTGTTGGCCAGATCCTGGCCTCTTTGTGGTTTGGATCATCGTAGCAATGCGGTACCACACCGAAACAGTCAATTATACCTGGTTCCGATTAATGTTTTAGGGGATAACGCCGGTTACGTCTCGGTTAGGTCTGGGATTTTCCCTCATCTGGCTCGTACTTTCCCATTTTTCGCATACTTGTTGGCCAGATCCTGGGCTTTTTCTGATTTGGATCACGTAGTAATGTGGTACCACACTGAAACAGTTAATCAAACCTGGTTGCAATTAATATTTTAGAGGATAAAGCCGGTTATGTCTCGGTTAGGTCTGGGATTTGCCCTCATCTGGATCGTTCTTTGCATTTTTCGCATACTTGTTAGCCAGATCCTGGCCTCTTTCTGGTTTGGATCATCGTAGCAATACGGTACCACACCGAAACAGTCAATTATACCTGGTTGCGATTAATATTTTAGAGGATAACGCCGGTTTTGTCTGGGTTAGGTCTGGTATTTGCCCTCATCTGGCTCGAACTTTCGCATTTCTCTCATACTTGTTGGCCAGATCCTGGCCTTTTTCTGGTTTGGATCACGTGGTAATGCGGTACCACACCGAAACAGTCAATTAAACCTGGTTGCGATTAATATTTTAGAGGATAACGCCGGTTATGTCTCGGTTAGGTCTGGGATTTGCCCTCATCTGGATCGTACTTTCGCATTTTTCGCATACTTGTTGGCCAGATCCTGGCCTTTTTCTGGTCTGGATCACGTAGTAATGCAGTACCACACCGAAACAGTCAATTAAACCTGGTTGCGATTAATATTTTAGTGGATAACGCCGTTTATGTCTCGGTTTGGTCTGGGATTTGCCCTCATCTGGCTCGTACTTTCGCATTTTGCGCTTACTTGTTGGCCAGATCCTGGCCTTTTTCTGGTCTGGATCACGTAGTAATGCAGTACCACACCAAAACAGTCAATTAAACCTGGTTGCGATTAATATTTTAGAGGATAACGCTGGTTATGTGTGGGTTAGTTCTGGTATTTCCAATCATCTGGCTCATACTTTCGCATTTTTCGCATACTTGTTGGCCAGATCCTGGCCTCTTTCTGGTTTGGATCATCGTAGCAATGCGGTACCACACCGAAACAGTCAATTATACCTGGTTCCGATTAATGGTTTAGGGGATAACGCCGGTTACGTCTCGGTTAGGTCTGGGATTTTCCCTCATCTGGCTCGTACTTTCGCATTTTTCGCATTCTTGTTGGCCCGATCCTGGGCTTTTTCTGGTTTGGATCACGTAGTAATGTGGTACCACACTGAAACAGTCATTAAAAGCATGTTCCGATGCGTATTTTAGAGGATAACGCTGGTTATGTCAGGGTTAGTTCTGGTATTTGCAATCATCTGGATCATATATTCGCATTTTTCTCATCCTTGCTGGCCAGATCCTGGCCTTCCTCTGGTTTGGATCACGTAGTAATGCGGTACCACACCGAAACAGTCAATTATACCTGGTTCCGATTAATGGTTTAGGGGATAACGCCGGTTACGTCTCGGTTAGGTCTGGGATTTTCCCTCATCTGGCTCGTACTTTCGCATTTTTCGCATTCTTGCTGGCCAGATCCTGGCCTTCCTCTGGTTTGGATCACGTAGTAATGCGGTACCACACCGAAACAGTCAATTAAACCTGGTTGCGATTAATATTTTAGAGGATAACGCCGGTTATGTCTAGGTTAGGTCTGGGATTTGTCCTCATCTGGCTCGTACTTTCACGTTTTTCGCATACTTGTTGGCCAGATCCTGGCCTTTTTCGGGTGTGGATCACGTAGTAATGTCGTACCACACTGAAACAGTCAATAGAAGCTGGTTCCGATCAGTATTTTAGAGGATAACGCTGGTTATGTCAGGCATAGTTCTGGTATTTGCAATCATCTGGCTCATACTTTCGCATTTTTCGCATACTTGTTGGCCAGATCATGGCCTTTTTCTGGTTTGGATCACGTAGTAATGCGGTACCACACCGAAACAGTCAATTATACCTGGTTGCTGTTAATATTTTAGGGGATAATGCCGGTTTTGTCTGGGTTAGGTCTGGGATTTGCCCTCATCTGGCTGGTACTTTCGCATTTTTCGCATACTTGTTGGCCAGATCCTGGGCTTTTTCTGATTTGGATCACGTAGTAATGTGGTACCACACTGAAACAGTTAATTAAACCTGGTTGCAATTAATATTTTAGAGGATAACGCCGGTTATGTCTCGGTTAGGTCTGGGATTTGCCCTCATCTGGATCGTTCTTTCGCATTTTTCTCATCCTTGTTGGCCAGATCCTGGCCTTTCTCTGGTTTGGATCACGTAGTAATGCGGTACCACACCGAAACTGTCAATTAAACCTGGTTGCGATTAATATTTTAGGGGATAACGCCGGTTATGTCTGGGTTAGTTCTGGTATTTGCAATCATCTGGCTCATACTTTCGCATTTCTCGCATACTTGTTGGCCAGATCCTGGCCTCTTTCTGGTTTGGATCATCGTAGCAATGCGGTGCCACACCGAAACAGTCAATTAAACGTGGTTGCGATTAATATTTTAGAGGATAACGCTGGTTATGTCTCGGTTAGGTCTGGGATTTGTCCTCATCTGGCTCGTACTTTCACGTTTTTCGCATACTTGTTGGCCAGATCCTGGCCTTTTTCGGGTGTGGATCACGTAGTAATGACGTACCACACTGAAACAGTCAATAGAAGCTGGTTCCGATCAGTATTTTAGAGGATAACGCTGGTTATGTCTGGGTTAGTTCTGGTATTTGCAATCATCTGGCTCATACTTTCGCTTTTTCTCATAGTTGTTGGCCAGATCCTGGCCTCTTTCCGGTTTGGATCACGTAGTAATGCGGTACCACACCGAAACAGTCAATTAAACGTGGTTGCGATTAATATTTTAGAGGATAACGCTGGTTATGTCTCGGTTAGGTCTGGGATTTGTCCTCATCTGGCTCGTACTTTCACGTTTTTCGCATACTTGTTGGCCAGATCCTGGCCTTTTTCGGGTGTCGATCACGTAGTAATGTCGTACCACACTGAAACAGTCAATAGAAGCTGGTTCCGATCAGTATTTTAGAGGATAACGCTGGTTATGTCTGGGTTAGTTCTGGTATTTGCAATCATCTGGCTCATACTTTCGCATTTTTCGCATACTTGTTGGCCCGATCCAGGGATTTTTCTGGCTTGGATCTCGTAGTAATGTGTTACCACACCGAAACAGTCATTAAAAGCATGTGCCGATTCGTATTTTAGAGGATAACGCTTGTTATGTCAGGCATAGTTCTGGTATTTGCAATCATCTGGCTCATACTTTCGCATTTTTCGCATACTTGTTGGCCAGATCCTGGGTTCTTTCTGGTTTGGATCCCGTAGTAATGTGGTTCCACAACGAAACAGTCAATTAAACCTGGTTGCGATTAATATTTTAGCGGATAACGCCGGTTATGTCTAGGTTAGGTCTGGGATGTTCCCTCATGTGGCTCGTACTTTCGCGTTTCTCGCATTCTTGTTGGCCCGATCCTGGGATTTTTCTGGTTTGGATCTCGTAGTAATGTGTTACCACACTGAAACAGTCATTAAAAGCATGTTCCGATTCGTATTTTAGAGGATAACGCTGGTTATGTCAGGCATAGTTCTGGTATTTGCAATCATCTGGCTCATACTTTCGCATTTTTCGCATACTTGTTGGCCAGATCCTGGGTTCTTTCTGGTTTGGATCCCGTAGTAATGTGGTTCCACAACGAAACAGTCAATTAAACCTGGTTGCGGTTAATATTTTAGCGGATAACGCCGGTTAAGTCTGGGTTAGGTCTGGGATTTTCCCTCATGTGGCTCGTACTTTCGCGTTTCTCGCATTCTTGTTGGCCCGATCCTGGGATTTTTCTGGTTTGGATCTCGTAGTAATGTGTTACCACAATGAAACAGTAATTAAAAGCATGTTCCGATTCGTATTTTAGAGGATAACGCTGGTTACGTCAGGCATAGTTCTGGTATTCGCAATCATCTGGCTTATACTTTCGCATTTTTCGCATACTTGTTGGCCAGATCCTGGCCTTTTTCTGGTCTGGATCACGTAGTAATGCAGTACCACACCGAAACAGTCAATTTAACCTGGTTGCGATTAATATTTTAGAGGATAACGCTGGTTATGTGTGGGTTAGTTCTGGTATTTCCAATCATCTGGCTCATACTTTCGCATTTTTCGCATACTTGTTGGACAGATCCTGGCCTCTTTCTGGTTTGGATCATCGTAGCAATGCGGTACCACACCGAAACAGTCAATTATACCTGGTTCCGATTAATGTTTTAGGGGATAACGCCGGTTATGTCTAGGTTAGGTCTGGGATTTTCCCTCATCTGGCTCGTACTTTCGCATTTTTCGCATTCTTGTTGGCCCGATCCTGGGCTTTTTCTGGTTTGGATCACGTAGTAATGTGGTACCACACTGAAACAGTCATTAAAAGCATGTTCCGATGCGTATTTTAGAGGATAACGCTGGTTATGTCAGGCATAGTTCTGGTATTTCCAATCATCTGGCTCATACTTTCGCATTTTTCGCATACTTGTTAGCCAGATCCTGGCCTCTTTCTGGTTTGGATCCCGTAGTATTGTGGTTCCACAACGAAACAGTCAATTAAACCTGCTTGCGATTAATATTTTAGCGGATAACGCCGGTTTTGTCTAGGTTAGGTCTGGGATTTTCCCTCATCTGGCTCGTACTTTCGCATTTTTCCCATTCTTGTTGGCCCGATCCTGGGCTTTTTCTGGTTTGGATCACGTAGTAATGTGGTACCACACTGAAACAGTCATTAAAAGCATGTTCCGATGCGTATTTTAGAGGATAACGCTGGTTATGTCAGGGTTAGTTCTGGTATTTGCAATCATCTGGATCATATATTCGCATTTTTCTCATCCTTGTTGGCCAGATCCTGGCCTTCCTCTGGTTTGGATCACGTAGTAATGCGGTACCACACCGAAACAGTCAATTAAACCTGGTTGCGATTAATATTTTAGGGGATAACGCCGGTTATGTCTAGGTTAGGTCTGGGATTTGTCCTCATCTGGCTCGTACTTTCACGTTTTTCGCATACTTGTTGGCCAGATCATGGCCTTTTTCTGGTTTGGATCACGTAGTAATGCGGTACCACACCGAAACAGTCAATTAAACCAGGTTGCGATTAATATTTTAGGGGATAACGCCGGTTATGTCTGGGTTAGTTCTGGTATTTGCAATCATCTGGCTCATACTTTCGCATTTCTCGCATACTTGTTGGCCAGATCCTGGCCTCTTTCTGGTTTGGATCATCGTAGCAATGCGGTGCCACACCGAAACAGTCAATTAAACGTGGTTGCGATTAATATTTTAGAGGATAACGCTGGTTATGTCTCGGTTAGGTCTGGGATTTGTCCTCATCTGGCTCGTACTTTCACGTTTTTCGCATACTTGTTGGCCAGATCCTGGCCTTTTTCGGGTGTGGATCACGTAGTAATGTCGTACCACACTGAAACAGTCAATAGAAGCTGGTTCCGATCAGTATTTTAGAGGATAACGCTGGTTATGTCTGGGTTAGTTCTGGTATTTGCAATCATCTGGCTCATACTTTCGCTTTTTCTCATAGTTGTTGGCCAGATCCTGGCCACTTTCCGGTTTGGATCACGTAGTAATGCGGTACCACACCGAAACAGGCAATTAAACGTGGTTGCGATTAATATTTTAGAGGATAACGCTGGTTATGTCTCGGTTAGGTCTGGGATTTGCCCCCATCTGGCTCGTACTTTCGCGTTTTTCTCATAGTTGTTGAACATATCCTGGGTTTTTTCTGGTTTGGATCCCGTAGTAATGTGGTTCCACACCGAAACAGTCAATTGAACCTGGTTGCGATTAATATTTTAGAGGATAACGCCGGTAATGTCTCGGTTAGGTCTGATATTTGCCCCCATCTGGCGCGTACTTTCGCATTTTTGGCATTCTTGTTGGCCAGATCCCGGCCTTTTTCTGGCTTGGACCACGTAGTAATGTGGTACCACACCGAAACAGTCAATTAGACCTGGATGCGAATACTATTTTAGAGGATAACGCTGGTTATGCCTGGGATAGTTCTGGTATTTGCAATCATCTGGCTCATACTTTCGCGTGTTTCTCATAGTTGTTGGCCAGATCCTGGGCTTTTTCTGGTTTGGATCCCGTAGTAATGTGGTTCCACAACGAAACAGTCAATTAAACCTGGTTGCGATTAATATTTTAGCGGATAACGCCGGTTAAGTCTGGGTTAGGTCTGGGATTTTCCCTCATGTGGCTCGTACTTTCGCGTTTCTCGCATCCCTGTTGGCCCGATCCTGGGATTTTTCTGGTTTGGATCTCGTAGTAATGTGTTACCACAATGAAACAGTAATTAAAAGCATGTTCCGATTCGTATTTTAGAGGATAACGCTGGTTACGTCAGGCATAGTTCTGGTATTCGCAATCATCTGGCTCATACTTTCGCATTTTTCGCATACTTGTTGGCCAGATCCTGGCCTTTTTCTGGTCTGGATCACGTAGTAATGCAGTACCACACCGAAACAGTCAATTAAACCTGGTTGCGAATAATATTTTAGTGGATAATGCCGTTTATGTCTCGGTTTGGTCTGGGATTTGCCCTCATCTGGCTCGTACTTTCGCATTTTGCGCTTACTTGTTGGCCAGATCCTGGCCTTTTTCTGGTCTGGATCACGTAGTAATGCAGTACCACACCGAAACAGTCAATTAAACCTGGTTGCGATTAATATTTTAGAGGATAACGCTGGTTATGTGTGGGTTAGTTCTGGTATTTCCAATCATCTGGCTCATACTTTCGCATTTTTCGCATACTTGTTGGCCCGATCCTGGGCTTTTTCTGGTTTGGATCACGTAGTAATGCGGTACCACACCGAAACAGTCAATTAAACCTGGTTGCGAATAATATTTTAGTGGATAACGCTGGTTACGTCAGGCATAGTTCTGGTATTCGCAATCATCTGGCTCATACTTTCGCGTTTTTCTCATAGTTGTTGGCCAGATCCTGGGTTTTTTCTGGTTTGGATCCCGTAGTAATGTGGTTCCACACCGAAACAGTCAATTGAACCTGGTTGCGATTAATATTTTGGAGGATAACGCCGGTTATGTCTCGGTTAGGTCTGGTATATGCCCTCATCTGGCTCGGACCTTCGCATTTTTCGCATACTTGTTGGCCAGATCCTGGCCTTCTTCTGGCTTGGACCACGTAGTAAAGTGGCACCAGACTGAAACAGTCAATTAAACCTGGTTGCGAATAATGTTTTAGAGGATAACGCTGGTTATGTCTGGGATAGTTCTGGTATTTGCAATCATCTGGCTCATACTTTCGCATTTTTCTCATACTTGTTAGCCAGTTCCTGGCCTTTTTCTGGTTTGGATCACGTAGTAATGGGGTACCACACCGAAACAGTCAATTAAATCTGGTTGCGATTAATATTTTAGAGGATAATGCCGGGAATGTCTCGGTTAGGTCTGGTATTTGCCCTCATCTGGCGCGTACTTTCGCATTTTTCGCATTCTTGTTGGCCAGATCCTGGCCTTTTTCTGGCTTGGACCACGTAGTAATGTGGTACCACACCGAAACAGTCAATTAAACCTGGTTGCGAATAATATTTTAGTGGATAACGCTGGTTATGCCTGGGATAGTTCTGGTATTTGCAATCATCTGGCTCATACTTTCGCGTTTTTCTCATAGTTGTTGGCCAGATCCTGGGTTTTTTCTGGTTTGGATCCCGTAGTAATGTGGTTCCACACGGAAACAGTCAATTTAACCCGGTTGCGATTAATATTTTAGAGGATAACGCCGGTTATGTCTGTGTTAACTCAGGTATTTGCCCTCCTCTGGCTCATACTATCGCATTTTTCGAATACTTATCGGCCAGATCCTGGGATCTTTCTGGTTTGGATCACGTAGTAATGTGTTACCACACTGAAACAGTCATTAAAAGCATGTTCCGATTCGTATTTTAGAGGATAACGCTGGTTATGTCTGGGTTAGTTCTGGTATTTGCAATCATCAGGCTCATACTTTCGCATTATTCGCATACTTGTTGGCCAGATCCTGGCCTTTTTCTGGCTTGGACCACGTAGTAATGTGGTACCACACCGAAACAGTCAATTAAACCTGGTTGCGAGTAATATTTTAGAGGATAACGCTGGTTATGCCTGGGATAGTTCTGGTATTTGCAATCATCTGGCTCGTACTTTCGCGTTTTTCTCATAGTTGTTGAACAGATCCTGGGTTTCTTCTGGTCTGGATCACGTAGTAACGCAGTACCACACCGAAACAGTCAATTAAACCTGGTTGCGATTAATATTTTAGGGGATAACGCCGCTTACGTCTCGGTTAGGTCTTGGATTTTCCCTCATCTGGCTCGTAATTTCGCATTTTTCGCATTCTTGTTGGCCCGATCCTGGGCTTTTTCTGGTTTGGATCACGTAGTAATGTGGTACCACACTGAAACAGTCATTAAAAGCATGTTCCGATGCGTATTTTAGAGGATAACGCTGGTTATGTCAGGGTTAGTTCTGGTATTTGCTATCATCTTGATCATATATCCGTATTTTTCTCATCCTTGTTGGCCAGATCCTGGCCTTTCTCTGGTTTGGATCACGTAGCAATGCGGTACCACACCGAAACAGTCAATTATATCTGGTTGCGATTAATATTTTAGGGGATAACGCCGATTTTGTCTGGGTTAGGGCTGGTATTTGCCCTCATCTGGCTCGAACTATCGCATATTTCTCATACTTGTTGGCCAGATCCTGGCCTTTTTCTGGTTCGGATCACGTAGTAATGCGGTACCACACCGAAACAGTCAATTAAACCTGGTTGCGATTAATATTTTACAGGATAACGCAGGTTATGTCTCGGCTTGGTCTGGGATTTGCCCTCATCTGGCTCGTACTTTCGCAGTTTTCGCATACTTGTTAGCCAGATCCTGGCCTCTTTCTGGTTTGGAACATGGTAGCAATGCGGTACCACACCGAAACAGTCAATTAAACCTGGTTGCGATTAATATTTTAGGGGATAACGCCGGTTTTGTCTGGGTTAGGTCTGGTATTTGCCCTCATCTGGCTCGAACTTTCGCATTTTTCTGATACTTGTTGGCCAGATCCTGGGCTTTATCTGGTTTGGATCACGTAGTAATGCGTTACCACACCGAAACAGTCAAATAAACCTGGTTGCGATTAATATTTTAGAGGATAACGCCGGTTATGTCTCGGTTAGGTCTGGGATTTGCCCTAAACTGGCTCGTACTTTCGCATTTTTCGCATACTTGTTGGCCAGATCCTGGGCTTTTTCTGATTTGGATCACGTAGTAATGTGGTACCACACTGAAACAGTTAATTAAACCTGGTTGCAATTAATATTTTAGAGGATAACGCCGGTTATGTCTCGGATAGGTCTGGGATTTGCCCTCATCTGGATCGTTCTTTCGCATTTTTCGCATACTTGTTGGCCAGATCATGGGCTTTTTCTGGTTTGGATCACGTAGTAATGCGGAACCACACCGAAACAGTCAATTAAACCTGGTTGCGATTAATATTTTAGAGGATAACGCCGGTTATGTCTCAGTTAGGTCTGGGATTTGCCCTCATCTGGATCGTACTTCCGCATTTTTCGCATACTTGTTGGCCAAATTCTGGGCTTTATCTGGTTTGGATCACGTAGTAATGCGTTACCACACCGAAACAGTCAAATAAACCTGGTTGCGATTAATATCTTAGAGGATAACGCCGGTTATGTCTCGGTTAGATCTGGGATTTGTCCTCATCTGGCTCGTACTTTCACGTTTTTCGCATACTTGTTGGCCAGATCCTGGCCTCTTTCTGGTTTGGATCATCGTAGCAATGCGGTACCACACCGAAACAGTCAATTAAACCTGGTTGCGATTAATATTTTAGAGGATAACTCTGGTTATGTCTCGGTTAGGGCTGGGATTTGCCCCCATCTGGCTCGTACTTTCGCGTTTTTCTCATAGTTGTTGAACAGATCCTGGGTTTTTTCTGGTTTGGATCCCGTAGTAATGTGGTCCCACACCGAAACAGTCAGTTGAACCTGGTTGCGATTAATATTTTAGAGGATAACGCCGGTAATGTCTCGGTTAGGTCTGATATTTGCCCTCATCTGGCGCGTACTTTCGCATTTTTCGCATTCTTGTTGGCCAGATCCTGACCTTTTTCTGGCTTGGACCACGTAGTAATGTGGTACCACACCGAAACAGTCAATTAAACCTGGTTGCGAATAATATTTTAGAGGATAACGCTGGTTATGCCTGGGATAGTTCTGGTATTTGCAATCATCTGGCTCATACTGTCGCGTTTTTCTCATAGTTGTTGGCCAGATCCTACGTTTTTTCTGGTTTGGATCCCGTAGTAATGTGGTTCCACACGGAAACAGTCAATTAAACCCGGTTGCGATTAATATTTTAGAGGATAACGCCGGTTATGTCTGTGTTAACTCAGGTATTTGTCCTCCTCAGGCTCATACTATCGCATTTTTCGAATACTTGTCGGCCAGATCCTGGGATGTTTCTGGTTTGGATCACGTAGTAATGTGTTACCACACTGAAACAGTCATTAAAAGCATGTTCCGATTCGTATTTTAGAGGATAACGCTGGTTATGGCTGGGTTAGTTCTGGTATTTGCAATCATCAGGCTCATACTTTCGCATTATTCGCATACTTGTTGGCCAGATCCTGGCCTCTTTCTGGTTTGGATCATCGTAGCAATGCGGTACCACACCGAAACAGTCAATTATACCTGGTTGCGATTAATATTTTAGGGGATAACGCCGGTTACGTCTCGGTTAGGTCTGGGATTTGTCCTCATCTGGCTCGTACTTTCACGCTTTTCGCATACTTGTTGGCCAGATCCTGGCCTCTTTCTGGTTTGGATCATCGTAGCAATGCGGTACCACACCGAAACAGTCAATAGAAGCTGGTTCCGATCAGTATTTTAGAGGATAACGCTGGTTATGTCTTAGTTCTGGTATTTGCAATCATCTGGCTCATACATTCGCGTTTTTCGCATACTTGTAGGCCAGATCCTGGGCTTTTTCTGGTTTGGATCACGTAGTAATGTGGTACCACACTGAAACAGTCAATTAAACCTGGTTGCGATTAATATTTTAGAGGATAACGCCGGTTACGTCTCGGTTAGGTCTGGGATTTTCCCTCATCTGGCTCGTACTTTCGCATTTTTCGCATTCTTGTTGGCCCGATCCTGGGCTTTTTCTGGTTTGGATCACGTAGTAATGTGGTACCACACTGAAACAGTCATTAAAAGCATGTTCCGATGCGTATTTTAGAGGATAACGCTGGTTATGTCAGGGTTAGTTCTGGTATTTACAATCATCTGGATCATATATTTACATTTTTCTCATCCTTGTTGGCCAGATCCTGGCCTTTCTCTGGTTTGGATCACGTAGTAATGCGCTACCACACCGAAACAGTCAATTAAACCTGGTTGCGATTAATATTTTAGGGGATAACGCCGGTTATGTCTGGGTTAGTTCTGGTATTTGCAATCATCTGGCTCATACTTTCGCATTTTTCGCACACTTGTTGGCCAGATCCTGGCCTCTTTCTGGTTTGGATCATCGTAGCAATGCGGTACCACACCGGAACAGTCAATTATACCTGGTTGCGATTAATATTTTATGGGATAACGCCGGTTACGTCTCGGTTAGGTCTGGGATTTGTCCTCATCTGGTTCGTACTTTCACGTTTTTGGCATACTTGTTGGCCAGATCCTGGCCTCTTTCTGGTTTGGATCATCGTAGCAATGCTGTACCACACCGAAACAGTCAATTAAACCTGGTTGCGAGTAATATTTTAGAGGATAACTCTGGTTATGTCTCAGTTAGGGCTGGGATTTGCCCCCATCTGGCTCGTACTTTCGCGTTTTTCTCATAGTTGTTGAACAGATCCTGGGTTTTTTCTGGTTTGGATCCCGTAGTAATGTGGTCCCACACCGAAACAGTCAATTGAACCTGGTTGCGATTGATATTTTAGAGGATAACGCCGGTAATGTCTCGGTTAGGTCTGATATTTGCCCTCATCTGGCGCGTACTTTCGCATTTTTCGCATTCTTGTTGGCCAGATCCTGGCCTTTTTCTGGCTTGGACCACGTAATAATGTGGTACCACACCGAAACAGTCAATTAAACCTGGATGCGAATAATATTTTAGAGGATAACGCTGGTTATGCCTGGGATAGTTCTGGTATTTGCAATCATCTGGCTCATACTTTCGCGTTTTTCTCATAGTTGTTGGCCAGATCCTGGGTTTTTTCTGGTTTGGATCCCGTAGTAATGCGGTTCCACAAAGAAACAGTCAATTAAACCTGGTTGCGATTAATACTTTAGCGGATAACGCCGGTTATGTCTGGGTTAGGCCTGGTATTTGCCCTCAACTGGCTCGTACTTTCGCATTTTTCGCATTCTTGTTGGCCAGATCCTGGCCTTTTTCTGGCTTGGACCACGTAATAATGTGGTACCACACCGAAACAGTCAATTAAACCTGGTTGCGATTAATACTTTAGCGGATAACGCCGGTTATGTCTGGGTTAGGCCTGGTATTTGCCCTCAACTGGCTCGTACTTTCGCATTTTTCGCATTCTTGTTGGCCAGATCCTGGCCTTTTTCTGGCTTGGACCACGTAATAATGTGGTACCACACCGAAACAGTCAATTAAACCTGGTTGCGATTAATATTTTAGGGGATAACGCCGGTTATGTCTGGGTTAGTTCTGGTATTTGCAATCATCTGGCTCATACTTTCGCATTTTTCGCATACTTGTTGGCCAGATCCTGGCCTCTTTCTGGTTTGGATCATCGTAGCAATGCGGTACCACACCGGAACAGTCAATTATACCTGGTTGCGATTAATATTTTATGGGATAACGCCGGTTACGTCTCGGTTAGGTCTGGGATTTGTCCTCATCTGGCTCGTACTTTCACGTTTTTGGCATACTTGTTGGCCAGATCCTGGCCTCTTTCTGGTTTGGATCATCGTAGCAATGCTGTACCACACCGAAACAGTCAATTAAACCTGGTTGCGATTAATATTTTAGAGGATAACTCTGGTTATGTCTCGGTTAGGGCTGGGATTTGCCCCCATCTGGCTCGTACTTTCGCGTTTTTCTCATAGTTGTTGAACAGATCCTGGGTTTTTTCTGGTTTGGATCCCGTAGTAATGTGGTCCCACACCGAAACAGTCAATTGAACCTGGTTGCGATTGATATTTTAGAGGATAACGCCGGTAATGTCTCGGTTAGGTCTGATATTTGCCCTCATCTGGCGCGTACTTTCGCATTTTTCGCATTCTTGTTGGCCAGATCCTGGCCTTTTTCTGGCTTGGACCACGTAATAATGTGGTACCACACCGAAACAGTCAATTAAACCTGGATGCGAATAATATTTTAGAGGATAACGCTGGTTATGCCTGGGATAGTTCTGGTATTTGCAATCATCTGGCTCATACTATCGCGTTTTTCTCATAGTTGTTGGCCAGATCCTGGGTTTTTTCTGGTTTGGATCCCGTAGTAATGCGGTTCCACAAAGAAACAGTCAATTAAACCTGGTTGCGATTAATACTTTAGCGGATAACGCCGGTTATGTCTGGGTTAGGCCTGGTATTTGCCCTCAACTGGCTCGTACTTTCGCATTTTTCGCATTCTTGTTGGCCAGATCCTGGCCTTTTTCTGGCTTGGACCACGTAATAATGTGGTACCACACCGAAACAGTCAATTAAACCTGGTTGCGAATAATATTTTAGAGGATAACGCTGGTTATGCCTGGGATAGTTCTGGTATTTGCAATCATCTGGCTCATACTTTCGCGTTTTTCTCATAGTTGTTGTCCAGATCCTAGGTTTTTTCTGGTTTGGATCCCGTAGTAATGTGGTTCCACACGGAAACAGTCAATTAAACCCGGTTGCGATTAATATTTTAGAGGATAACGCCGGTTATGTCTGTGTTAACTCAGGTATTTGCCCTCCTCAGGCTCATACTACGCATTTTTCGAATAGTTGTCGGCCAGATCCTGGGATGTTTCTGGTTTGGATCACGTAGTAATGTGTTACCACACTGAAACAGTCATTAAAAGCATGTTCCGATTCGTATTTTAGAGGATAACGCTGGTTATGTCTGGGTTAGTTCTGGTATTTGCAATCATCAGGCTCATACTTTCGCATTATTCGCATACTTGTTGGCCAGATCCTGGCCTCTTTCTGGTTTGGATCATCGTAGCAATGCCGTACCACACCGAAACAGTCAATTATACCTGGTTGCGATTAATATTTTAGGGGATAACGCCGGTTACGTCTCGGTTAGGTCTGGGATTTGTCCTCATCTGGCTCGTACTTTCACGTTTTTCGCATTCTTGTTGTCCCGATCCTGGGCTTTTTCTGGTTTGGATCACGTAGTAATGTGGTACCACACTGAAACAGTCATTAAAAGCGTGTTCCGATGCGTATTTTAGAGGATAACGCTGGTTATGTCAGGGTTAGTTCTGGTATTTGCAATCATCTTGATCATATATTCGCATTTTTCTCATCCTTGTTGGCCAGATCCTGGCCTTTCTCTGGTTTGGATCACGTTGTAATGCGGTACCACACCGAAACAGTCAATTAAACATGGTTGCGATTAATATTTTAGGGGATAACGCCGGTTATGTCTGGGTTAGGTCTGGTATTTGCCCTCATCTGGCTCGTACTTTCGCATTTTTCGCATACTTGTTAGCCAAATCCTGGCCTTTTTCTGGTTTGGATCACGTAGTAATGCGGTACCACACCGAAACAGTCAATTAAATCTGGTTGCGATTAATATTTTAGAGGATAATGCCGATAATGTCTCGGTTAGGTCTAGTATTTGCCCTCATCTGGCGCGTACTTTCGCATTTTTCGCATTCTTGTTGGCCAGATCCTGGCCTTTTTCTGGCTTGGACCACGTAGTAATGTGGTACCACACCGAAACAGTCAATTAAACCTGGTTGCGAATAATATTTTAGTGGATAACGCTGGTTATGCCTGGGATAGTTCTGGTATTTGCAATCATCTGACTCATACTTTCGCGTTTTTCTCATAGTTGTTGGCCAGATCCTGGGTTTTTTCTGGTTTGGATCCCGTAGTAATGTGGTTCCACACGGAAACAGTCAATTAAACCCGGTTGCGATTAATATTTTAGAGGATAACGCCGGTTATGTCTGTGTTAACTCAGGTATTTGCCCTCCTCTGGCTCATACTATCGCATTTTTCGAATACTTGTCGGCCAGATCCTGGGATGTTTCTGGTTTGGATCACGTAGTAATGTGTTACCACACTGAAACAGTCATTAAAAGCATGTTCCGATTCGTATTTTAGAGGATAACGCTGGTTATGTCTGGGTTAGTTCTGGTATTTGCAATCATCAGGCTCATACTTTCGCATTATTCGCATACTTGTTGGCCAGATCCTGGCCTTTTTCTGGCTTGGACCACGTAGTAATGTGGTACCACACCGAAACAGTCAATTAAACCTGGATGCGATTAATATTTTAGAGGTTAACGCTGGTTATGTCTCGGTTAGGTCTGGGATTTGCCCCCATCTGGCTCGTACTTTCGCGTTTTTCTCATAGTTGTTGAACAGATCCTGGGTTTTTTCTAGTCTGGATCACGTAGTAATGCAGTACCACACCGAAACAGTCAATTAAACCTGGTTGCGATTAATATTTTAGGGGATAACGCCGGTTACGTCTCGGTTAGGTCTGGGATTTTCCCTCATATGGCTCGTACTTTTGCATTTTTCGCATTCTTGTTGGCCAGATCCTGGCCTTTTTCTGGCTTGGATCACGTAGTAATGCGGTACCACAACGAAACAGTCAATTAAACCTGGTTGCGATTAATATTTTAGGGGATAACGCCGGCTATGTCTGGGTTAGTTCTGGTATTTGCAATCATCTGGCTCATACTTTCGCATTTTTCGCATACTTGTTGGCCCGATCCTGGCCTCTTTCTGGTTTGGATCATCGTAGCAATGCGGTACCACACCGAAACAGTGAATTATACCTGGTTGCGATTAATATTTTAGGGGATAACGCCGATTTTGTCTGGGTTAGGTGTGGTATTTGCCCTCATCTGGCTCGAACTTTCGCATATTTCTCATACTTGTTGGCCAGATCCTGGCCTTTTTCTGGTTCGGATCACGTAGTAATGCGGTACCACACCGAAACAGTCAATTAAACCTGGTTGCGATTAATATTTTACAGGATAACGCAGGTTATGTCTCGGCTTGGTCTGGGATTTGCCCTCATCTGGCTCGTACTTTCGCATTTTTCGCATACTTGTTAGCCAGATCCTGGCCTCTTTCTGGTTTGGAACATCGTAGCAATGCGGTACCACACCGAAACAGTTAATTAAACCTGGTTGCGATTAATATTTTACGGGATAACGCCGGTTTTGTCTGGGTTAGGTCTGGTATTTGCCCTCATCTGGCTCGAACTTTCGCATTTTTCTGATACTTGTTGGCCAGATCCTGGGCTTTATCTGGTTTGGATCACGTAGTAATGCGTTACCACACCGAAACAGTCAAATAAACCTGGTTGCGATTAATATTTTAGAGGATAACGCCGGTTATGTCTCGGTTAGGTCTGGGATTTGCCCTCATCTGGCTCGTACTTTCGCATTTTTCGCATACTTGTTGGCCAGATCCTGGGCTTTTTCTGATTTGGATCACGTAGTAATGTGGTACCACACTGAAACAGTTAATTAAACCTGGTTGCAATTAATATTTTAGAGGATAACGCCGGTTATGTCTCGGATAGGTCTGGGATTTGCCCTCATCTGGATCGTTCTTTCGCCTTTTTCGCATACTTGTTGGCCAGATCCTGGGTTCTTTCTGGTTTGGATCCCGTGGTAATTTGGTTCCACAACGAAACAGTCAATTAAACCTGGTTGCGATTAATATTTTAGCGGATAACGCCGGTTATGTCAGGGTTAGGTCTGGGATTTTCCCTCATGTGGCTCGTACTTTCGCGTTTCTCGCATTCTTGTTGGCCCGATCCTGGGATTTTTCTGGTTTGGATCTCGTAGTAATGTGCTACCACACTGAAACAGTCATTAAAAGCATGTTCCGATTCGTATTTTAGAGGATAACGCTGGTTATGTCAGGCATAGTTCTGGTATTTGCAATCATCTGGCTCATACTTTTTTTTTTTTTCTTTTTTTTTTTGTCGTGGGGAAAATCTTCGAAAGACTCCCTCCCACCTCCTTGGGGAGAGGTGGGAGGGGTGTGTGGGATTCCCCGCGCCCGTACAACGACAGTCGCTGGACCTACCCACTAAAAACCCCACGGTGACCCTTCGGCACGCTTTGGGAGGATACCGGGAATCGCTCGAAGCTTTCTTCCGGTATCCTCCCCGTGCCCGCGCTTTCGCGCCCATCCCCCGGGGGGACAATCGGTCCCCCCAGTAGACACACTGCCTCATAGCGGCCGGACGGGGCCACTCCATCCCGCCGCTATCCGTCCAGGGGCCGCGTTTAGTGGCGGCTGCGAGCCCCAACTCGCAACCGCCCGCGACCCCGTATCTGGCCCATACTTTCGCATTCTTCGCATACCTGTTGGCCAGATCCTGGGTTTTCTCTGGTTTGGATCCCGTAGTAATGTGGTTTCACACTGAAACAGTCAATTAAACCTCGTTGCGATTAATATTTTAGGGGATGACGCCGGTTATGTCTGGGTTAGTTCTGGTATTTGCAATCATCTGGCTCATACTTTCGCATTTTTCGCATACTTGTTGGCCAGATCCTGGCCTCTTTCTGGTTTGGATCATCGTAGCAATTCGGTACCACACCGAAACAGTCAATTATACCTGGTTGCGATTGATATTTTAGGGGATAACGCCGATTTTGTCTGGGTTAGGTGTGGTATTTGCCCTCATCTGGCTCGAACTTTCGCATATTTCTCATACTTGTTGGCCAGATCCTGGCCTCTTTCTGGTTTGGATCATCGTAGCAATGCGGTACCACACCGAAACAGTCAATTAAACCTGGTTGCGATTAATATTTTAGAGGATAACGCTGGTTATGTCTCGGTTAGGTCTGGGATTTGCCCCCATCTGGCGCGTACTTTCGCGTTTTTCTCATAGTTGTTGAACAGATCCTGGGTTTTTTCTGGTCTGGATCACGTAGTAATGCAGTACCACACCGAAACAGTCAATTAAACCTGGTTGCGATTAATATTTTAGGGGATAACGCCGGTTACGTCTCGGTTAGGTCTGGGATTTTCCCTCATCTGGCTCGTACTTTCGCATTTTTCGCATTCTTGTTGGCCCGATCCTGGGCTTTTTCTGGTTTGGATCACGTAGTAATGTGGTACCACACTGAAACAGTCATTAAAAGCATGTTCCGATGCGTATTTTAGAGGATAACGCTGGTTATGTCAGGGTTAGTTCTGGTATTTGCAATCATCTTGATCATATATTCGCATTTTTCTCATCCTTGTTGGCCAGATCCTGGCCTTTCTCTGGTTTGGATCACGTAGTAATGCGGTACCACACCGAAACAGTCAATTAAACCTGGTTGCGATTAATATTTTAGGGGATAACGCCGGTTATGTCTGGGTTAGTTCTGGTATTTGCAATCATCTGGCTCATACTTTCGCATTTTTCGCATACTTGTTGGCCAGATCCTGGCCTCTTTCTGGTTTGGATCATCGTAGCAATGCGGTACCACACCGAAACAGTCAATTATACCTGGTTGCGATTAATATTTTAGGGGATAACGCCGATTTTGTCTGGGTTAGGTCTTGTATTTGCCCTCATCTGGCTCGAACTTTCGCATATTTCTCATATTTGTTGGCCAGATCCTGGCCTTTTTCTGGTTTGGATCACGTAGTAATGCGGTACCACACCGAAACAGTCAATTAAACCTGGTTGCGATTAATATTTTACAGGATAACGCAGGTTATATCTCGGCTTGGTCTGGGATTTGCCCTCATCTGGCTCGTACTTTCGCATTTTTCGCATACTTGTTAGCCAGATCCTGGCCTCTTTCTGGTTTGGAACATCGTAGCAATGCGGTACCACACCGAAACAGTCAATTAAACCTGGTTGCGATTAATATTTTAGGGGATAACGCCGGTTTTGTCTGGGTTAGGTCTGGTATTTGCCCTCATCTGCCTCGAACTTTCGCATTTTTCTGATACTTGTTGGCCAGATCCTGTGCTTTATCTGGTTTGGATCACGTGGTAATGCGTTACCACACCGTAACAGTCAAATAAACCTGGTTGCGATTAATATTTTAGAGGATAACGCCGGTTATGTCTCGGTTAGGTCTGGGATTTGCCTCATCTGGCTCGTTCTTTCGCATTTTTCGCATACTTGTTGGCCAGATCCTGGGTTCTTTCTGGTTTGGATCCCGTAGTAATGTGGTTCCACACCGAAACAGTCAATTAAACCTGGTTGCGATTAATATTTTACAGGATAACGCAGGTTATATCTCGGCTTGGTCTGGGATTTGCCCTCATCTGGATCGTTCTTTCGCATTTTTCGCATACTTGTTGGCCAGATCCTGGGTTCTTTCTGGTTTGGATCCCGTAGTAATGTGGTTCCACACCGAAACAGTCAATTAAACCTGGTTGCGATTAATATTTTACAGGATAACGCAGGTTATATCTCGGCTTGGTCTGGGATTTGCCCTCATCTGGCTCGTACATTCGCATTTTTCGCATACTTGTTAGCCAGATCCTGGCCTCTTTCTGGTTTGGAACATCGTAGCAATGCGGTACCACACCGAAACAGTCAATTAAACCTGGTTGCGATTAATATTTTAGGGGATAACGCCGGTTTTGTCTGGGTTAGGTCTGGTATTTGCCCTCATCTGCCTCGAACTCTCGCATTTTTCTGATACTTGTTGGCCAGATCCTGTGCTTTATCTGGTTTGGATCACGTGGTAATGCGTTACCACACCGTAACAGTCAAATAAACCTGGTTGCGATTAATATTTTAGAGGATAACGCCGGTTATGTCTCGGTTAGGTCTGGGATTTGCCTCATCTGGCTCGTACTTTCGCATTTTTCGCATACTTGTTGGCCAGATCCTGGGCTTTTTCTGATTTGGATCACATAGTAATGTGGTACCACACTGAAACAATTAATTAAACCTGGTTGCAATTAATATTTTAGAGGATAACGCCGGTTATGTCTCGGATAGGTCTGGGATTTGCCCTCATCTGGATCGTTCTTTCGCATTTTTCGCATACTTGTTGGCCAGATCCTGGGTTCTTTCTGGTTTGGATCCCGTAGTAATGTGGTTCTACAACGAAACAGTCAATTAAACCTGGTTGCGATTAATATTTTAGCGGATAACGCCGGTTATGTCTGGGTTAGCTCTGGGTTTTTCCCTCATGTGGCTCGTACTTTCGCGTTTCTCGCATTCCTGTTGGCCCGATCCTGGGATTTTTCTGGTTTGGATCTCGTAGTAATGTGCTACCACACTGAAACAGTCATTAAAAGCATGTTCCGATTCGTATTTTAGAGGATAACGCTGGTTATGTCAGGCATAGTTCTGGTATTTGCAATCATCTGGCTCATACTTTCGCATTTTTCGCATACTTGTTGGCCAGATCATGGGCTTTTTCTGGTTTGGATCACGTAGTAATGCGGTACCACACCGAAACAGTCAGTTAAACCTGGTTGCGATTAATATTTTAGAGGATAACGCCGGTTATGTCTCAGTTAGGTCTGGGATTTACCCTCATCTGGATCGTACTACCGCATTTTTCGCATACTTGTTGGCCAGATCCTGGGCTTTATCTGGTTTGGATCACGTAGAAATGCGTTACCACACCGAAACAGTCAAATAAACCTGGTTGCGATTAATATCTTAGAGGATAACGCCGGTTATGTCTCGGTTGGGTCTGGGATTTTCCCTCATGTGGCTTGTTCTTTCGCGTTTCTCGCATCCTTGTTGGCCCGATCCTGGGATTTTGCTGGTTTGGATCTCGTAGTAATGTATTACCACACCGAAACAGTCATTAAAACCATGTTCCGATTCGTATTTTAGAGGATAACGCTGGTTATGTCAGGCATAGTTCTGGTATTTGCAGTCATCTGGCTCATACTTTCGCATTTTTCGCATACTTGTTAGCCAGATCCTGGCCTCTTTCTGGTTTGGATCATCGTAGCAATGCGGTACCACACCGAAACAGTCAATTATACCTGGTTGCGATTAATATTTTAGAGGATAACGCCGGTTATGTCTCGGTTAGGTCTGGGATTTGCCCTCATCTGGCTCGAACTTTCGCATTTTTCTGATACATGTAGGCCAGATCCTGGGCTTTATCTGGTTTGGATCACGCAGTAATGCGTTACCACACCGAAACAGTCAAATAAACCTGGTTGCGATTAATAGTTTAGTGGATAACGCCGGTTATGTCTCGGTTAGGTCTGGGATTTGCCCTCATCTGGCTCGTACTTTCGCATTTTTCGCATACTTGTTGGCCAGATCCTGGGCTTTTTCTGATTTGGATCACGTAGTAATGTGGTACCACACTGAAACAGTTAATTAAACCTGGTTGCAATTAATATTTTAGAGGATAACGCCGGTTATGTCTCGGTTAGGTCTGGGATTTGCCCTCATCTGGATCGTTCTTTCGCATTTTTCGCATACTTGTTGGCCAGATCCTGGGTTCTTTCTGGTTTGGATCCCGTAGTAATGTGGTTCCACAACGAAACAGTCAATTAAACCTGGTTGCGATTAATATTTTAGCGGATAACGCCGGTTATGTCTGGGTTAGCTCTGGGTTTTTCCCTCATGTGGCTCGTACTTTCGCGTTTCTCGCATTCCTGTTGGCCCGATCCTGGGATTTTTCTGGTTTGGATCTCGTAGTAATGTGCTATCACACTGAAACAGTCATTAAAAGCATGTTCCGATTCGTATTTTAGAGGATAACGCTGGTTATGTCAGGCATAGTTCTGGTATTTGCAATCATCTGGCTCATACTTTCGCATTTTTCGCATACTTGTTGGCCAGATCCTGGGCTTTTTCTGGTTTGGATCCCGTAGTAATGTGGTTCCACACCGAAACAGTCAATTGAACCTGGTTGCGATTAATATTTTGGAGGATAACGCCGGTTATGTCTCGGTTAGGTCTGGTATTTGCCCTCATCTGGCTCGGGCCTTCGCATTTCTCGCATACTTGTTGGCCAGATCCTGGGCTTTTTCTGATTTGGATCACGTAGTAATGTGGTACCACACTGAAACAGTTAATTAAACCTGGTTGCAAATAATATTTTTGAGGATAACGCCGGTTATGTCTCGGTTAGGTCTGGGATTTGCCCTCATCTGGATCGTTCTTTCGCATTTTTCGCATACTTGTTGGCCAGATCCCGGGCTTTTTCTGATTTGGATCACGCAGTAATGCGTTACCACACCGAAACAGTCAAATAAACCTGGTTGCGATTAATATTTTAGAGGGTAACGCCGGTTATGTCTCGGTTAGGTCTGGCATTTGCCCTCATCTGGCTCGTACTTTCGCGTTTTTCTCATAGTTGTTGAACAGCTCCTGGGTTTTTTCTGGTTTGGATCACGTAGTAATGCGGTTCCACACCGAAACAGTCAATTGAACCTGGTTGCGATTAATATTTTAGAGGATAACGCCGGTAATGTCTCGGTTAGGTCTGATATTTGCCCTCATCTGGCGCGTCCTTTCGCATTTTTCGCATTCTTGTTGGCCAGATCCTGGCCTTTTTCTGGCATGGACCACGTAGTAATGTGGTACCACACCGAAACAGTCAATTAAACCTGGATGCGAATAATATTTTAGAGGATAACGCTGGTTATGCCTGGGATAGTTCTGGTATTTGCAATCATCTGGCTCATACTTTCGCGTTTTTCTCATAGTTGTTGGCCAGATCCTGGGCTTTTTCTGGTTTGGATCCCGTAGTAATGTGGTTCCACACCGAAAGAGTCAATTGAACCTGGTTGCGATTAATATTTTGGAGGATAACGCCGGTTATGTCTCGGTTAGGTCTGGTATTTGCCCTCATCTGGCTCGGACCATCGCATTTCTCGCATACTTGTTGGCCAGATCCTGGGCTTTTTCTGATTTGGATCACGTAGTAATGTGGTACCACACTGAAACAGTTAATTAAACCTGGTTGCAATTAATATTTTAGAGGATAACGCCGGTTATGTCTCGGTTAGGTCTGGGATTTGCCCTCATCTGGATCGTTCTTTCGCATTTTTCGCATACTTGTTGGCCAGATCCTGGGCTTTTTCTGATTTGGATCACGCAGTAATGCGTTACCACACCGAAACAGTCAAATAAACCTGGTTGCGATTAATATTTTAGAGGATAACGCCGGTTATGTCTCGGTTAGGTCTGGCATTTGCCCTCATCTGGCTCGTACTTTCGCGTTTTTCTCATAGTTGTTGAACAGATCCTGGGTTTTTTCTGGTCTGGATCACGTAGTAATGCAGTACCACACCGAAACAGTCAATTAAACCTGGTTGCGATTAATATTTTAGGGGATAACGCCGGTTACGTCTCGGTTAGGTCTGGGATTTTCCCTCATATGGCACGTACTTTCGCATTTTTCGCATTCTTGTTGGCCAGATCCTGGCCTTTTTCTGGCTTGGATCACGTAGTAATGCGGTACCACAACGAAACAGTCAATTAAACCTGGTTGCGATTAATATTTTAGGGGATAACGCCGGCTATGTCTGGGTTAGTTCTGGTATTTGCAATCATCTGGCTCATACTTTCGCATTTTTCGCATACTTGTTGGCCAGATCCTGGCCTCTTTCTGGTTTGGATCATCGTAGCAATGCGGTACCACACCGAAACAGTCAATTATACCTGGTTGCGATTAATATTTTAGGGGATAACGCCGATTTTGTCTGGGTTAGGTGTGGTATTTGCCCTCATCTGGCTCGAACTTTCGCATATTTCTCATACTTGTTGGCCAGGTCCTGGCCTTTTTCTGGTTCGGATCACGTAGTAATGCGGTACCACACCGAAACAGTCAATTAAACCTGGTTGCGATTAATATTTTACAGGATAACGCAGGTTATGTCTCGGCTTGGTCTGGGATTTGCCCTCATCTGGCTCGTACTTTCGCATTTTTCGCATACTTGTTAGCCAGATCCTGGCCTCTTTCTGGTTTGGAACATCGTAGCAATGCGGTACCACACCGAAACAGTCAATTAAACCTGGTTGCGATTAATATTTTACGGGATAACGCCGGTTTTGTCTGGGTTAGGTCTGGTATTTGCCCTCATCTGGCTCGAACTTTCGCATTTTTCGCATACTTGTTGGCCAGATCCTGGGCTTTTTCTCATTTGGATCACGTAGTAATGTGGTACCACACTGAAACAGTTAATTAAACCTGGTTGCAATTAATATTTTAGAGGATAACGCCGGTTATGTCTCGGATAGGTCTGGGATTTGCCCTCATCTGGATCGTTCTTTCGCCTTTTTCGCATACTTGTTGGCCAGATCCTGGGTTCTTTCTGGTTTGGATCCCGTGGTAATTTGGTTCCACAACGAAACAGTCAATTAAACCTGGTTGCGATTAATATTTTAGCGGATAACGCCGGTTATGTCAGGGTTAGGTCTGGGATTTTCCCTCATGTGGCTCGTACTTTCGCGTTTCTCGCATTCTTGTTGGCCCGATCCTGGGATTTTTCTGGTTTGGATCTCGTAGTAATGTGCTACCACACTGAAACAGTCATTAAAAGCATGTTCCGATTCGTATTTTAGAGGATAACGCTGGTTATGTCAGGCATAGTTCTGGTATTTGCAATCATCTGGCTCATACTTTTTTTTTTTTTTTTTTTTTTTTTTGTCGTGGGGAAAATCTTCGAAAGACTCCCTCCCACCTCCTTGGGGAGAGGTGGGAGGGGTGTGTGGGATTCCCCGCGCCCGTACAACGACAGTCGCGGGACCTACCCACTAAAAACCCCACGGTGACCCTTCGGCGCGCTTTGGGAGGATACCGGGAATCGCTCGAAGCTTTCTTCCGGTATCCTCCCCGTGCCCGCGCTTTCGCGCCCATCCCCCGGGGGGACAATCGGTCCCCCCAGTAGACACACTGCCTCATAGCGGCGGGACGGGGCCACTCCATCCCGCCGCTATCCGTCCCGGGGCCGCGTTTAGTGGCGGCTGCGAGCCCCAACTCGCAACCGCCCGCGACCCCGTATCTGGCTCATACTTTCGCATTCTTCGCATACCTGTTGGCCAGATCCTGGGTTTTCTCTGGTTTGGATCCCGTAGTAATGTGGTTTCACACTGAAACAGTCAATTAAACCTCGTTGCGATTAATATTTTAGGGGATAACGCCGGTTATGTCTCGGTTAGGTCTGGGATTTGCCCTCATCTGGATCGTTCTTTCGCATTTTTCGCATACTTGTTGGCCAGATCCTGGGTTCTTTCTGGTTTGGATCCCGTAGTAATGTGGTTCCACAACGAAACAGTCAATTAAACCTGGTTGCGATTAATATTTTAGCGGATAACGCCGGTTATGTCTGGGTTAGCTCTGGGTTTTTCCCTCATGTGGCTCGTACTTTCGCGTTTCTCGCATTCCTGTTGGCCCGATCCTGGGATTTTTCTGGTTTGGATCTCGTAGTAATGTGCTACCACACTGAAACAGTCATTAAAAGCATGTTCCGATTCGTATTTTAGAGGATAACGCTGGTTATGTCAGGCATAGTTCTGGTATTTGCAATCATCTGGCTCATACTTTCGCATTTTTCGCATACTTGTTGGCCAGATCCTGGGCTTTATCTGGTTTGGATCACGTAGAAATGCGTTACCACACCGAAACAGTCAAATAAACCTGGTTGCGATTAATATCTTAGAGGATAACGCCGGTTATGTCTCGGTTGGGTCTGGGATTTTCCCTCATGTGGCTCGTTCTTTCGCGTTTCTCGCATCCTTGTTGGCCCGATCCTGGGATTTTGCTGGTTTGGATCTCGTAGTAATGTATTACCACACCGAAACAGTCATTAAAACCATGTTCCGATTCGTATTTTAGAGGATAACGCCGGTTATGTCTCGGTTAGGTCTGGGATTTGCCCTCATCTGGCTCGAACTTTCGCATTTTTCTGATACTTGTTGGCCAGATCCTGGGCTTTATCTGGTTTGGATCACGCAGTAATGCGTTACCACACCGAAACAGTCAAATAAACCTGGTTGCGATTACTATTTTAGTGGATAACGCCGGTTATGTCTCGGTTAGGTCTGGGATTTGCCCTCATCTGGCTCGTACTTTCGCATTTTTCGCATACTTGTTGGCCAGATCCTGGGCTTTTTCTGATTTGGATCACGTAGTAATGTGGTACCACACTGAAACAGTTAATTAAACCTGGTTGCAATTAATATTTTAGAGGATAACGCCGGTTATGTCTCGGTTAGGTCTGGGATTTGCCCTCATCTGGATCGTTCTTTCGCATTTTTCGCATACTTGTTGGCCAGATCCTGGGTTCTTTCTGGTTTGGATCCCGTAGTAATGTGGTTCCACAACGAAACAGTCAATTAAACCTGGTTGCGATTAATATTTTAGCGGATAACGCCGGTTATGTCTGGGTTAGCTCTGGGTTTTTCCCTCATGTGGCTCGTACTTTCGCGTTTCTCGCATTCCTGTTGGCCCGATCCTGGGATTTTTCTGGTTTGGATCTCGTAGTAATGTGCTATCACACTGAAACAGTCATTAAAAGCATGTTCCGATTCGTATTTTAGAGGATAACGCTGGTTATGTCAGGCATAGTTCTGGTATTTGCAATCATCTGGCTCATACTTTCGCATTTTTCGCATACTTGTTGGCCAGATCCTGGGCTTTTTCTGGTTTGGATCCCGTAGTAATGTGGTTCCACACCGAAACAGTCAATTGAACCTGGTTGCGATTAATATTTTGGAGGATAACGCCGGTTATGTCTCGGTTAGGTCTGGTATTTGCCCTCATCTGGCTCGGACCTACGCATTTCTCGCATACTTGTTGGCCAGATACTGGGCTTTTTCTGATTTGGATCACGTAGTAATGTGGTACCACACTGAAACAGTTAATTAAACCTGGTTGCAATTAATATTTTAGAGGATAACGCCGGTTATGTCTCGGTTAGGTCTGGGATTTGCCCTCATCTGGATCGTTCTTTCGCATTTTTCGCATACTTGTTGGCCAGATCCTGGGCTTTTTCTGATTTGGATCACGCAGTAATGCGTTACCACACCGAAACAGTCAAATAAACCTGGTTGCGATTAATATTTTAGAGGATAACGCCGGTTATGTCTCGGTTAGGTCTGGCATTCGCCCTCATCTGGCTCGTACTTTCGCGTTTTTCTCATAGTTGTTGAACAGCTCCTGGGTTTTTTCTGGTTTGGATCACGTAGTAATGCGGTTCCACACCGAAACAGTCAATTGAACCTGGTTGCGATTAATATTTTAGAGGATAACGCCGGTAATGTCTCGGTTAGGTCTGATATTTGCCCTCATCTGGCGCGTCCTTTCGCATTTTTCGCATTCTTGTTGGCCAGATCCTGGCCTTTTTCTGGCTTGGACCACGTAGTAATGTGGTACCACACCGAAACAGTCAATTAAACCTGGATGCGAATAATATTTTAGAGGATAACGCTGGTTATGCCTGGGATAGTTCTGGTATTTGCAATCATCTGGCTCATACTTTCGCGTTTTTCTCATAGTTGTTGGCCAGATCCTGGGCTTTTTCTGGTTTGGATCCCGTAGTAATGTGGTTCCACACCGAAACAGTCAATTGAACCTGGTTGCGATTAATATTTTGGAGGATAACGCCGGTTATGTCTCGGTTAGGTCTGGTATTTGCCCTCATCTGGCTCGGACCTTCGCATTTCTCGCATACTTGTTGGCCAGATCCTGGGCTTTTTCTGATTTGGATCACGTAGTAATGTGGTACCACACTGAAACAGTTAATTAAACCTGGTTGCAATTAATATTTTAGAGGATAACGCCGGTTATGTCTCGGTTAGGTCTGGGATTTGCCCTCATCTGGATCGTTCTTTCGCATTTTTCGCATACTTGTTGGCCAGATCCTGGGCTTTTTCTGATTTGGATCACGCAGTAATGCGTTACCACACCGAAACAGTCAAATAAACCTGGTTGCGATTAATATTTTAGAGGATAACGCCGGTTATGTCTCGGTTAGGTCTGGCATTTGCCCTCATCTGGCTCGTACTTTCGCGTTTTTCTCATAGTTGTTGAACAGATCCTGGGTTTTTTCTGGTCTGGATCACGTAGTAATGTGGTACCACACCGAAACAGTCAATTAAACCTGGTTGCGATTAATATTTTAGGGGCTAACGCCGGTTACGTCTCGGTTAGTTCTGGGATTTTCCCTCATATGGCTCGTACTTTCGCATTTTTCGCATTCTTGTTGGCCAGATCCTGGCCTTTTTCTGGCTTGGATCACGTAGTAATGCGGTACCACAACGAAACAGTCAATTAAACCTGGTTGCGATTAATATTTTAGGGGATAACGCCGGCTATGTCTGGGTTAGTTCTGGTATTTGCAATCATCTGGCTCATACTTTCGCATTTTTCGCATACTTGTTGGCCAGATCCTGGCCTCTTTCTGGTTTGGATCATCGTAGCAATGCGGTACCTCACCGAAACAGTCAATTATACCTGGTTGCGATTAATATTTTAGGGGATAACGCCGATTTTGTCTGGGTTAGGTGTGGTATTTGCCCTCATCTGGCTCGAACTTTCGCATATTTCTCATACTTGTTGGCCAGATCCTGGCCTTTTTCTGGTTTGGATCACGTAGTAATGCGGTACCACACCGAAACAGTCAATTAAACCTGGTTGCGATTAATATTTTACAGGATAACGCAGGTTATATCTCGGCTTGGTCTGGGATTTGCCCTCATCTGGCTCGTACTTTCGCATTTTTCGCATACTTGTTAGCCAGATCCTGGCCTCTTTCTGGTTTGGAACATCGTAGCAATGCGGTACCACACCGAAACAGTCAATTAAACCTGGTTGCGATTAATATTTTAGGGGATAACGCCGGTTTTGTCTGGGTTAGGTCTGGTATTTGCCCTCATCTGCCTCGAACTTTCGCATTTTTCTGATACTTGTTGGCCAGATCCTGTGCTTTATCTGGTTTGGATCACGTGGTAATGCGTTACCACACCGTAACAGTCAAATAAACCTGGTTGCGATTAATATTTTAGAGGATAACGCCGGTTATGTCTCGGTTAGGTCTGGGATTTGCCTCATCTCGCTCGTACTTTCGCATTTTTCGCATACTTGTTGGCCAGATCCTGGGCTTTTTCTGATTTGGATCACATAGTAATGTGGTACCACACTGAAACAGTTAATTAAACCTGGTTGCAATTAATATTTTAGAGGATAACGCCGGTTATGTCTCGGATAGGTCTGGGATTTGCCCTCATCTGGATCGTTCTTTCGCATTTTTCGCATACTTGTTGGCCAGATCCTGGGTTCTTTCTGGTTTGGATCCCGTAGTAATGTGGTTCCACAACGAAACAGTCAATTAAACCTGGTTGCGATTAATATTTTAGCGGATAACGCCGGTTATGTCTGGGTTAGCTCTGGGTTTTTCCCTCATGTGGCTCGTACTTTCGCGTTTCTCGCATTCCTGTTGGCCCGATCCTGGGATTTTTCTGGTTTGGATCTCGTAGTAATGTGCTACCACACTGAAACAGTCATTAAAAGCATGTTCCGATTCGTATTTTAGAGGATAACGCTGGTTATGTCAGGCATAGTTCTGGTACTTGCAATCATCAGGCTCATACTTTCGCATTTTTCGCATACTTGTTGGCCAGATCATGGGCTTTTTCTGGTTTGGATCACGTAGTAATGCGGTACCACACCGAAACAGTCAGTTAAACCTGGTTGCGATTAATATTTTAGAGGATAACGCCGGTTATGTCTCAGTTAGGTCTGGGATTTGCCCTCATCTGGATCGTACTACCGCATTTTTCGCATACTTGTTGGCCAGATCCTGGGCTTTATCTGGTTTGGATCACGTAGAAATGCGTTACCACACCGAAACAGTCAAATAAACCTGGTTGCGATTAATATCTTAGAGGATAACGCCGGTTATGTCTCGGTTGGGTCTGGGATTTTCCCTCATGTGGCTCGTTCTTTCGCGTTTCTCGCATCCTTGTTGGCCCGATCCTGAGATTTTGCTGGTTTGGATTTCGTAGTAATGTATTACCACACCGAAACAGTCATTAAAACCATGTTCCGATTCGTATTTTAGAGGATAACGCTGGTTATGTCAGGCATAGTTCTGGTATTTGCTGTCATCTGGCTCATACTTTCGCATTTTTCGCATACTTGTTAGCCAGATCCTGGCCTCTTTCTGGTTTGGATCATCGTAGCAATGCGGTACCACACCGAAACAGTCAATTATACCTGGTTGCGATTAATATTTTAGAGGATAACGCCGGTTATGTCTCGGTTAGGTCTGGGATTTGCCCTCATCTGGCTCGAACTTTCGCATTTTTCTGATACTTGTTGGCCAGATCCTGGGCTTTATCTGGTTTGGATCACGCAGTAATGCGTTACCACACCGAAACAGTCAAATAAACCTGGTTGCGATTAATATTTTAGTGGATAACGCCGGTTATGTCTCGGTTAGGTCTGGGATTTGCCCTCATCTGGCTCGTACTTTCGCATTTTTCGCATACTTGTTGGCCAGATCCTGGGCTTTTTCTGATTTGGATCACGTAGTAATGTGGTACCACACTGAAACAGTTAATTAAACCTGGTTGCAATTAATATTTTAGAGGATAACGCCGGTTATGTCTCGGTTAGGTCTGGGATTTGCCCTCATCTGGATCGTTCTTTCGCATTTTTCGCATACTTGTTGGCCAGATCCTGGGTTCTTTCTGGTTTGGATCCCGTAGTAATGTGGTTCCACAACGAAACAGTCAATTAAACCTGGTTGCGATTAATATTTTAGCGGATAACGCCGTTATGTCTGGGTTAGGTCTGGGATTTTCCCTCATGTGGCTCGTACTTTCGCGTTTCTCGCATTCTTGTTGGCCCGATCGTGGGATTTTTCTGGATTGGACCTCGTAGTAATGTGTTACCACACTGAAACAGTCATTAAAAGCATGTTCCGATTCGTATTTTAGAGGATAACGCTGGTTATGTCAGGCATAGTTCTGGTATTTGCAATCATCTGGCTCATACTTTCGCATTTTTCGCATACTTGTTGGCCAGATCCTGGGCCTTTTCTGGTTTGGATCCCGTAGTAATGTGGTTCCACACCGAAACAGTCAATTGAACCTGGTTGCGATTAATATTTTGGAGGATAACGCCGGTTATGTCTCGGTTAGGTCTGGTATTTGCCCTAATCTGGCTCGGACCTTCGCATTTCTCGCATACTTGTTGGCCAGATTCTGGCCTTCTTCTGGCTTGGACCACGTAGTAATGTGGTACCACACCGAAACAGTCAATTAAACCTGGATGCAGATAATATTTTAGAGGATAACGCTGGTTATGCCTGGGATAGTTCTGGTATTTGCAATCATCTGGCTCATACTTTCGCGTTTTTCTCATAGTTGTTGGCCCGATCCTGGGCTTTTTCTGGTTTGGATCACGTAGTAATGTGGTTCCACACGGAAACAGTCAATTAAACCCGGTTGCGATTAATATTTTAGAGGATAACGCCGGTTATGTCTGTGTTAAGTCTGGTATTTGCCCTCCTCTGGCTCATACAATCGCATTTTTCGAATACTTGTCGGCCAGATCCTGAGTTTTTTCTGGTTTGGATCCCGTAGTAATGTGGTTCCACACTGAAACAGTTAATTAAACCTGGTTGCAATTAATATTTTAGAGGATAACGCCGGTAATGTCTCGGTTAGGTCTGGGATTTTCCCTCATCTGGTTCGTACTTTCGCATTTTTCGCATTCTTGTTGGCCCGATCCTGGGATGCTTCTGGTTTGGATCACGTGGTAATGTGTTACCACACTGAAACAGTCAACTAAACCTGGTTGCGATTAATATTTTAGAGGATAACGCTGGTTATGTCTGGGTTAGTTCTAGTATTTGCAATCATCTGGCTCATACTTTCGCATTTTTCGCATACCTGTTGGCCAGATCCTGGGTTTTATCTGGTTTGGATCCCGTAGTAATGTGGTTCCACACCGAAACAGTGAATTAAACCTGGTTGCGATTAATATTTTACAGGATAACACCGGTTATGTCTCGGTTTGGCCGGGGATTTGCCCTCATCTGGCTCGTACTTTCGCATTTTTCGCATACTTGTTAGCCAGATCCTGGCCTCTTTCTGGATTGGATCATCGTAGCAATGCGGTACCACACCGAAACAGTCAGTTATACCTGGTTGCGATTAATATTTTAGAGGATAGCGCCGGTTATGTCTCGGTTAGGTCTGGGATTTGCAATCATCTGGCTCATACTTTCGCATTTTTCGCATACTTGTTGGCCAGATCCTGGCCTTTTTCTAGTCTGGATCACGTAGTAATGCAGAACCACACCGAAACAGTCAATTAAACCTGGTTGCGATTAATATTTTAGAGGATAACGCCGTTTATGTCTCGGTTTGGTCTGGGATTTGCCCTCATCTGGCTCGTACTTTCGCGTTTTGCGCATACTTGTTGGCCAGATCCTGGCCTTTTTCTGGTCTGGATCACGTAGTAATGCAGTACCACACCGAAACAGTCAATTAAACCTGGTTGCGATTAATATTTTAGAGGATAACGCTGGTTATGTCTGGGTTAGTTCTGGTATTTGCAATGATCAGGCTCATACTTTCGCATTTTTCGCATACTTGTTGGCCAGATCCTGGCCTCTTTCTGGTTTGGATCATCGTAGCAATGCGGTACCACACCGAAACAGTGTATTATACCTGGTTGCGATTAATATTTTAGGGGATATCGCCGGTTACGTCTCGGTTAGGTCTGGGATTTTCCCTCATCTGGCTCGTACTTTCGCATTTTTCGCATTCTTGTTGGCCCGATCCTGGGCTTTTTCTGGCTTGGATCACGTAGTAATGTGGTACCACACTGAAACAGTCATTAAAAGCATGTTCCGATGCGTATTTTAGAGGATAACGCTGGTTATGTCAGGCATAGTTCTGGTATTTGCTGTCATCTGGCTCATACTTTCGCATTTTTCGCATACTTGTTAGCCAGATCCTGGCCTCTTTCTGGTTTGGATCATCGTAGCAATGCGGTACCACACCGAAACAGTCAATTATACCTGGTTGCGATTAATATTTTAGAGGATAACGCCGGTTATGTCTCGGTTAGGTCTGGGATTTGCCCTCATCTGGCTCGAACTTTCGCATTTTTCTGATACTTGTTGGCCAGATCCTGGGCTTTATCTGGTTTGGATCACGCAGTAATGCGTTACCACACCGAAACAGTCAAATAAACCTGGTTGCGATTAATATTTTAGTGGATAACGCCGGTTATGTCTCGGTTAGGTCTGGGATTTGCCCTCATCTGGCTCGTACTTTCGCATTTTTCGCATACTTGTTGGCCAGATCCTGGGCTTTTTCTGATTTGGATCACGTAGTAATGTGGTACCACACTGAAACAGTTAATTAAACCTGGTTGCAATTAATATTTTAGAGGATAACGCCGGTTATGTCTCGGTTAGGTCTGGGATTTGCCCTCATCTGGATCGTTCTTTCGCATTTTTCGCATACTTGTTGGCCAGATCCTGGGTTCTTTCTGGTTTGGATCCCGTAGTAATGTGGTTCCACAACGAAACAGTCAATTAAACCTGGTTGCGATTAATATTTTAGCGGATAACGCCGTTATGTCTGGGTTAGGTCTGGGATTTTCCCTCATGTGGCTCGTACTTTCGCGTTTCTCGCATTCTTGTTGGCCCGATCGTGGGATTTTTCTGGATTGGACCTCGTAGTAATGTGTTACCACACTGAAACAGTCATTAAAAGCATGTTCCGATTCGTATTTTAGAGGATAACGCTGGTTATGTCAGGCATAGTTCTGGTATTTGCAATCATCTGGCTCATACTTTCGCATTTTTCGCATACTTGTTGGCCAGATCCTGGGCCTTTTCTGGTTTGGATCCCGTAGTAATGTGGTTCCACACCGAAACAGTCAATTGAACCTGGTTGCGATTAATATTTTGGAGGATAACGCCGGTTATGTCTCGGTTAGGTCTGGTATTTGCCCTAATCTGGCTCGGACCTTCGCATTTCTCGCATACTTGTTGGCCAGATTCTGGCCTTCTTCTGGCTTGGACCACGTAGTAATGTGGTACCACACCGAAACAGTCAATTAAACCTGGATGCGAATAATATTTTAGAGGATAACGCTGGTTATGCCTGGGATAGTTCTGGTATTTGCAATCATCTGGCTCATACTTTCGCGTTTTTCTCATAGTTGTTGGCCCGATCCTGGGCTTTTTCTGGTTTGGATCACGTAGTAATGTGGTTCCACACGGAAACAGTCAATTAAACCCGGTTGCGATTAATATTTTAGAGGATAACGCCGGTTATGTCTGTGTTAAGTCTGGTATTTGCCCTCCTCTGGCTCATACTATCGCATTTTTCGAATACTTGTCGGCCAGATCCTGAGTTTTTTCTGGTTTGGATCCCGTAGTAATGTGGTTCCACACTGAAACAGTTAATTAAACCTGGTTGCAATTAATATTTTAGAGGATAACGCCGGTAATGTCTCGGTTAGGTCTGATATTTGCCCTCATCTGGCGCGTTCTTTCGCATTTTTCGCATTCTTGTTGGTCAGATCCTGGCCTTTTTCTGGCTTGGACCACGTAGTAATGTGGTTCCACACCGAAACAGTCAATTGAACCTGGTTGCGATTAATATTTTGGAGGATAACGCCGGTTATGTCTCGGTTAGGTCTGGTATTTGCCCTCATCTGGCGCGTACTTTCGCATTTTTCGCGTTCTTGTTGGCCAGATCCTGGCCTTTTTCTGGCTTGGACCACGTAGTAATGTGGTACCACACCGAAACAGTCAATTAAACCTGGTTGCGAATAATATTTTAGAGGATAACGCTGGTTATGCCTGGGATAGTTCTGGTATTTGCAATCATCTGGCTCATACTTTCGCGTTTTTCTCATAGTTGTTGGCCAGATCCTGGGTTTTTTCTGGTTTGGATCCCGTAGTAATGTGGTTCCACACGGAAACAGTCAATTAAACCCGGTTGCGATTAATATTTTAGAGGATAACGCCGGTTATGTCTGTGTTAAGTCTGGTATTTGCCCTCCTCTGGCTCATACTATCGCATTTTTCGAATACTTGTCGGCCAGATCCTGAGTTTTTTCTGGTTTGGATCCCGTAGTAATGTGGTTCCACACCGAAACAGTCAATTAAACCTGGTTGCGATTAATATTTTAGGGGATAACGCCGGTTACGTCTCGGTTAGGTCTGGGATTTTCCCTCATCTGGTTCGTACTTTCGCATTTTTCGCATTCTTGTTGGCCCGATCCTGGGATGCTTCTGGTTTGGATCACGTGGTAATGTGTTACCACACTGAAACAGTCAACTAAACCTGGTTGCGATTAATATTTTAGAGGATAACGCTGGTTATGTCTGGGTTAGTTCTAGTATTTGCAATCATCTGGCTCATACTTTCGCATTTTTCGCATACCTGTTGGCCAGATCCTGGGTTTTATCTGGTTTGGATCCCGTAGTAATGTGGTTCCACACCGAAACAGTGAATTAAACCTGGTTGCGATTAATATTTTACAGGATAACACCGGTTATGTCTCGGTTTGGCCGGGGATTTGCCCTCATCTGGCTCGTACTTTCGCATTTTTCGCATACTTGTTAGCCAGATCCTGGCCTCTTTCTGGATTGGATCATCGTAGCAATGCGGTACCACACCGAAACAGTCAGTTATACCTGGTTGCGATTAATATTTTAGAGGATAGCGCCGGTTATGTCTCGGTTAGGTCTGGGATTTGCAATCATCTGGCTCATACTTTCGCATTTTTCGCATACTTGTTGGCCAGATCCTGGCCTTTTTCTAGTCTGGATCACGTAGTAATGCAGAACCACACCGAAACAGTTAATTAAACCTGGTTGCAATTAATATTTTGGAGGATAACACCGGTTATGTCTCGGTTAGGTCTGGGATTTGCCCTCATCTGGATCGTTCTTTCGCATTTTTCGCATACTTGTTGGCCAGTTCCTGGGTTCTTTCTGGTTTGGATCCCGTAGTATTGTGGTTCCGCAACGAAAGAGTCAATTAAACCTGGTTGCGATTAATATTTTAGCGGATAACGCCGGTTATGTCTGGGTTAGGTCTGGGATTTTCCCTCATGTGGCTCGTACTTTCGCATTTTTCGCATTCTTGTTGGCCCGATCCTGGGCTTTTTCTGGTTTGGATCACGTAGTAATGTGGTACCACACTGAAACAGTCATTAAGAGCATGTTCCGATGCGTATTTTGGAGGATAACGCTGGTTATGTCAGGGTTAGTTCTGGTATTTGCAATCATCTTGATCATATATTCGGATTTTTCTCATCCTTGTTGGCCAGATCCTGGCCTTTCTCTGGTTTGGATCACGTAGTAATGCGGTACCACACCGAAACAGTCAATTAAACCTGGTTGCGATTAATATTTTAGAGGATAACGCCGGTTATGTCTCGGTTAGGTCTGGGATTTGCCCTCATCTGGATCGTACTTTCGCATTTTTCGCATACTTGTTGGCCAGATCCTGGCCTTTCTCTGGTTTGGATCCCGTAGTAATGTGGTTCCACACGGTAACAGTCAATTAAACCCGGTTGCGATTAATATTTTAGAGGATAACGCCGGTTATGTCCGGGTTAGTGCTAGTATTTGCAATCATCTGGCTCATACTTTCGCATTTTTCGCATACCTGTTGGCCAGATCCTGGGTTTTCTCTGGTTTGGATCACGTAGTAATGTGTTACCACACTGAAACAGTCAATTAAACCTGGTTGCGATTAATATTTTAGGGGATAACGCCGGTTACGTCTCGGTTAGGTCTGGGATTTTCCCTCATCTGGTTCGTACTTTCGCATTTTTCGCATTCTTGTTGGCCCGATCCTGGGATGTTTCTGGTTTGGATCACGTAGTAATGTGTTACCACACTGAAACAGTCATTAAAAGCATGTTCCGATTCGTATTTTAGAGGATAACGCTGGTTATGTCTGGGTTAGTTCTAGTATTTGCAATCATCTGGCTCATACTTTCGCATTTTTCGCATACCTGTTGGCCAGATCCTGGGTTTTATCTGGTTTGGATCCCGTAGTAATGTGGTTCCACATCGAAACAGTCAATTATACCTGGTTGCGATTAATATTTTAGGGGATAACGCCGGTTATGTCTCGGTTGGGTCTGGGATTTTCCCTCATGTGGCTCGTACTTTCGCGTTTCTCGCATCCTTGTTGGCCCGATCCTGGGATTTTTCTGGTTTGGATCTCGTAGTAATGTGTTACCACACTGAAACAGTCATTAAAAGCATGTTCCGATTCGTATTTTAGAGGATAACGCTGGTTATGTCTGGGTTAGTTCTGGTATTTGCAATCATCTGGCTCATACTTTCGCATTTTTCGCATTCTTGTTGGACAGATCCTGGCCTTTTTCTGGCTTGGACCACGTAGTAATGTGGTACCACACCGAAACATTCAAATAAACCTGGCTGCGATTAATATCTTAGAGGATAACGCCGGTTATGTCTCGGTTGGGTCTGGGATTTTCCCTCATGTGGCTCGTACTTTCGCGTTTCTCGCATCCTTGTTGGCCCGATCCTGGGATTTTTCTGGTTTGGATCTCGTAGTAATGTGTTACCACACCGAAACAGTCAATTATACCTGGTTGCGATTAATATTTTAGAGGATAACGCCGGTTGTGTCTCGGTTAGGTCTGGGATTTGCCCCCATCTGGCTCGAACTTTCGCATTTTTCTGATATTTGTTGGCCAGATCCTGGGCTTTATCTGGTTTGGATCACGCAGTAATGCGTTACCACACCGAAACAGTCAAATAAACCTGGTTGCGATTAATATTTTAGAGGATAACGCCGGTTATGTCTCGGTTAGGTCTGGGATTTGCCCTCATCTGGCTCGAACTTTCGCATTTTTCTGATACTTGTTGGTCAGATCCTGGGCCTTATCTGGTTTGGATCACGCAGTAATGCGTTACCACACCGAAACAGTCAAATAAACCTGGTTGCGATTAATATTTTAGAGGATAACGCCGGTTATGTCTCGGTTATGTCTGGGATTTGCCCTCATCTGGCTCGTACTTTCGCATTTTTCGCATACTTGTTGGCCAGATCCTCGGCTTTTTCTGATTTGGATCAGGTAGGAATGTGGTACCACACTGAAACAGTTAATTAAACCTGGTTGCAATTAATATTTTGGAGGATAACGCCGGTTATGTCTCGGTTAGGTCTGGGATTTGCCCTCATCTGGATCGTTCTTTCGCATTTTTCGCATACTTGTTGGCCAGATCCTGGGTTCTTTCTGGTTTGGATCCCGTAGTATTGTGGTTCCACAACGAAAGAGTCAATTAAACCTGGTTGCGATTAATATTTTAGCGGATAACGCCCGGTTATGTATGGGTTAGGTCTGGGATTTTCCCTCATGTGGCTCGTACTTTCGCGTTTCTCGCATTCTTGTTGGCCCGATCCTGGGATTTTCCTGGTTTGGATCTCGTAGTAATGTGTTACCACACTGAAGCAGTCAATTAAACCTGGTTGCGATTAATATTTTAGAGGATAACGCCGGTTATGTCTCGGTTAGGTCTGGGATTTGCCCTTATCTGGATCGTACTTTCGCATTTTTCGCATTCTTGTTGGCCCGATACTGGGATGCTTCTGGTTTGGATCACGTGGTAATGTGTTACCACACTGAAACAGTCAATTAAACCTGGTTGCGATTAATATTTTAGAGGATAACGCTGGTTATGTCTGGGTTAGTTCTAGTATTTGCAATCATCTGGCTCATACTTTCGCATTTTTCGCATACCTGTTGGCCAGATCCTGGGTTTTTTCTGGTTTGGATCCCGTAGTAATGTGGTTCCACACCGAAACAGTCAATTAAACCTGGTTGCGATTAATATTTTACAGGATAACACCGGTTATGTCTCGGTTTGGTCTGGGATTTGCCCTCATCTGGCTCGTACTTTCGCATTTTGCGCATACTTGTTGGCCAGATCCTGGCCTTTTTCTGGTCTGGATCACGTAGTAATGTGGTCCCACACCGAAACAGTCAATTGAACCTGGTTGCGATTAATATTTTAGAGGATAACGCCGGTAATGTCTCGGTTAGGTCTGATATTTGCCCTCATCTGGCGCGTACTTTCGCATTTTTCGCATTCTTGTTGGCCAGATCCTGGCCTTTTTCTGGCTTGGACCACGTAGTAATGTGGTACCACACCGAAACAGTCAAATAAACCTGGTTGCGATTATCTTAGAGGATAACGCCGGTTATGTCTCGGTTGGGTCTGGGATTTTCCCACATGTGGCTCGTACTTTCGCGTTTCTCGCATCCTTGTTGGCCCGATCCTGGGATTTTTCTGGTTTGGATCTCGTAGTAATGTGTTACCACACCGAAACAGTCAATTATACCTGGTTGCGATTAATATTTTAGAGGATAACGCCGGTTATGTCTCGGTTAGGTCTGGGATTTGCCCCCATCTGGCTCGAACTTTCGCATTTTTCTGATACTTGTTGGCCAGATCCTGGGCTTTATCTGGTTTGGATCACGCAGTAATGCGTTACCACACCGAAATAGTCAAATAAACCTGGTTGCGATTAATATTTTAGAGGATAACGCCGGTTATGTCTCGGTTAGGTCTGGGATTTGCCCTCATCTGGCTCGAACTTTCGCATTTTTCTGATACTTGTTGGTCAGATCCTGGGCCTTATCTGGTTTGGATCACGCAGTAATGCGTTACCACACCGAAACAGTCAAATAAACCTGGTTGCGATTAATATTTTAGAGGATAACGCCGGTTATGTCTCGGTTAGGTCTGGGATTTGCCCTCATCTGGATCGTACTTTCGCATTTTTCGCATACTTGTTGGCCAGATCCTGGGTTTTTTCTGGTTTGGATCATCGTAGCAATGCGGTACCACACCGAAACAGTCAATTATACCTGGTTGCGGTTAATATTTTAGGGGATAACGCCGGTTTTCTCTGGGTTAGGTCTGGTATTTGCCCTCATCTGGCTCGAACTTTCGCATTTTTCTCATACTTGTTGGCCAGATCCTGGGCTTTTTCTGATTTGGATCCCGTAGTAATGCGGTTCCACAACGAAACAGTCAATTAAACCTGGTTGCGATTAATATTTTCGCGGATAACGCCGGTTATGTCTCGGTTAGGTCTGGGATTTGCCCTCATCTGGCTCGTACTTTCGCATTTTTCGCATACTTGTTGGCCAGATCCTGGCCTTTTTCTGGCTTGGACCACGTAGTAATGTGGTACCACACCGAAACAGTCAATTAAACCTGGTTGCGAATAATATTTTAGCGGATAACGCTGGTTATGCCTGGGATAGTTCTGGTATTTGCAATCATCTGGCTCATACTTTCGCGTTTTTCTCATAGTTGTTGGCCAGATCATGGGTTTTTCCTGGTTTCGATCCCGTAGTAATGTGCTTCCACACGGAAACAGTCAATTAAACCTGGTTGCGATTAATATTTTAGAGGATAACGCTGGTTATGTCTGGGTTAGTTCTGGTATTTGCAATGATCAGGCTCATACTTTCGCATTTTTCGCATACTTGTTGGCCAGATCCTGGCCTCTTTCTGGTTTGGATCATCGTAGCAATGCGGTACCACACCGAAACAGTGTATTATACCTGGTTGCGATTAATATTTTAGGGGATATCGCCGGTTACGTCTCGGTTAGGTCTGGGATTTTCCCTCATCTGGCTCGTACTTTCGCATTTTTCGCATTCTTGTTGGCCCGATCCTGGGCTTTTTCTGGCTTGGATCACGTAGTAATGTGGTACCACACTGAAACAGTCATTAAAAGCATGTTCCGATGCGTATTTTAGAGGATAACGCTGGTTATGTCAGGGTTAGTTCTGGTATTTGCAATCATCTGGATCATTTATTTGCATTTTTCTCATGCTTGTTGGCCAGATCCTGGCCTCCTTCTGGTTTGGATCATCGTAGCAATGCGGTACCACACCGGAACGGTCAATTATACCTGGTTGCGATTAATATTTTAGGGAATAACGCCGGTTACGTCTCGGTTAGGTCTGGGATTTGTCCTCATCTGGCTCGTACTTTCACGTTTTTCGCATACTTGTTGGCCAGATCCTGGCCTCTTTCTGGTTTGGATCACCGTAGCAATGCGGTACCATACCGAAACAGTCAATTAAACCTGGTTGCGATTAATATTTTAGAGGATAACGCAGGTTATGTCTCGGTTAGGTCTGGGATTTGCCCCCATCTGGCTCGTACTTTCGCGTTTTTCTCATAGTTGTTGAACAGATCCTGGGTTTTTTCTGTTTTGGATCCCGTAGTAATGTGGTCCCACACCGAAACAGTCAACTGAACCTGGTTGCGATTAATATTTTAGAGGATAACGCCGGTAATGTCTCGGTTAGGTCTGGGATTTGCCCCCATCTGGCTCGAACTTTCGCATTTTTCTGATACTTGTTGGCCAGATCCTGGGCTTTATCTGGTTTGGATCACGCAGTAATGCGTTACCACACCGAAACAGTCAAATAAACCTGGTTGCGATTAATATTTTAGAGGATAGCGCCGGTTATGTCTGGGGTTTGCCCTCATCTGGCTCGTACTTTCGCATTTTTCGCATACTTGTTGGCCAGATCCTCGGCTTTTTCTGATTTGGATCAGGTAGGAATGTGGTACCACACTGAAACAGTTAATTAAACCTGGTTGCAATTAATATTTTGGAGGATAACACCGGTTATGTCTCGGTTAGGTCTGGGATTTGCCCTCATCTGGATCGTTCTTTCGCATTTTTCGCATACTTGTTGGCCAGTTCCTGGGTTCTTTCTGGTTTGGATCCCGTAGTATTGTGGTTCCGCAACGAAAGAGTCAATTAAACCTGGTTGCGATTAATATTTTAGCGGATAACGCCGGTTATGTCTGGGTTAGGTCTGGGATTTTCCCTCATGTGGCTCGTACTTTCGCATTTTTCGCATTCTTGTTGGCCCGATCCTGGGCTTTTTCTGGTTTGGATCACGTAGTAATGTGGTACCACACTGAAACAGTCATTAAGAGCATGTTCCGATGCGTATTTTGGAGGATAACGCTGGTTATGTCAGGGTTAGTTCTGGTATTTGCAATCATCTTGATCATATATTCGGATTTTTCTCATCCTTGTTGGCCAGATCCTGGCCTTTCTCTGGTTTGGATCACGTAGTAATGCGGTACCACACCGAAACAGTCAATTAAACCTGGTTGCGATTAATATTTTAGAGGATAACGCCGGTTATGTCTCGGTTAGGTCTGGGATTTGCCCTCATCTGGATCGTACTTTCGCATTTTTCGCATACTTGTTGGCCAGATCCTGGCCTTTCTCTGGTTTGGATCCCGTAGTAATGTGGTTCCACACGGTAACAGTCAATTAAACCCGGTTGCGATTAATATTTTAGAGGATAACGCCGGTTATGTCCGGGTTAGTGCTAGTATTTGCAATCATCTGGCTCATACTTTCGCATTTTTCGCATACCTGTTGGCCAGATCCTGGGTTTTCTCTGGTTTGGATCACGTAGTAATGTGTTACCACACTGAAACAGTCAATTAAACCTGGTTGCGATTAATATTTTAGGGGATAACGCCGGTTACGTCTCGGTTAGGTCTGGGATTTTCCCTCATCTGGTTCGTACTTTCGCATTTTTCGCATTCTTGTTGGCCCGATCCTGGGATGTTTCTGGTTTGGATCACGTAGTAATGTGTTACCACACTGAAACAGTCATTAAAAGCATGTTCCGATTCGTATTTTAGAGGATAACGCTGGTTATGTCTGGGTTAGTTCTAGTATTTGCAATCATCTGGCTCATACTTTCGCATTTTTCGCATACCTGTTGGCCAGATCCTGGGTTTTATCTGGTTTGGATCCCGTAGTAATGTGGTTCCACATCGAAACAGTCAATTATACCTGGTTGCGATTAATATTTTAGGGGATAACGCCGGTTATGTCTCGGTTGGGTCTGGGATTTTCCCTCATGTGGCTCGTACTTTCGCGTTTCTCGCATCCTTGTTGGCCCGATCCTGGGATTTTTCTGGTTTGGATCTCGTAGTAATGTGTTACCACACTGAAACAGTCATTAAAAGCATGTTCCGATTCGTATTTTAGAGGATAACGCTGGTTATGTCTGGGTTAGTTCTGGTATTTGCAATCATCTGGCTCATACTTTCGCATTTTTCGCATTCTTGTTGGACAGATCCTGGCCTTTTTCTGGCTTGGACCACGTAGTAATGTGGTACCACACCGAAACATTCAAATAAACCTGGCTGCGATTAATATCTTAGAGGATAACGCCGGTTATGTCTCGGTTGGGTCTGGGATTTTCCCTCATGTGGCTCGTACTTTCGCGTTTCTCGCATCCTTGTTGGCCCGATCCTGGGATTTTTCTGGTTTGGATCTCGTAGTAATGTGTTACCACACCGAAACAGTCAATTATACCTGGTTGCGATTAATATTTTAGAGGATAACGCCGGTTGTGTCTCGGTTAGGTCTGGGATTTGCCCCCATCTGGCTCGAACTTTCGCATTTTTCTGATATTTGTTGGCCAGATCCTGGGCTTTATCTGGTTTGGATCACGCAGTAATGCGTTACCACACCGAAACAGTCAAATAAACCTGGTTGCGATTAATATTTTAGAGGATAACGCCGGTTATGTCTCGGTTAGGTCTGGGATTTGCCCTCATCTGGCTCGAACTTTCGCATTTTTCTGATACTTGTTGGTCAGATCCTGGGCCTTATCTGGTTTGGATCACGCAGTAATGCGTTACCACACCGAAACAGTCAAATAAACCTGGTTGCGATTAATATTTTAGAGGATAACGCCGGTTATGTCTCGGTTATGTCTGGGATTTGCCCTCATCTGGCTCGTACTTTCGCATTTTTCGCATACTTGTTGGCCAGATCCTCGGCTTTTTCTGATTTGGATCAGGTAGGAATGTGGTACCACACTGAAACAGTTAATTAAACCTGGTTGCAATTAATATTTTGGAGGATAACGCCGGTTATGTCTCGGTTAGGTCTGGGATTTGCCCTCATCTGGATCGTTCTTTCGCATTTTTCGCATACTTGTTGGCCAGATCCTGGGTTCTTTCTGGTTTGGATCCCGTAGTATTGTGGTTCCACAACGAAAGAGTCAATTAAACCTGGTTGCGATTAATATTTTAGCGGATAACGCCCGGTTATGTATGGGTTAGGTCTGGGATTTTCCCTCATGTGGCTCGTACTTTCGCGTTTCTCGCATTCTTGTTGGCCCGATCCTGGGATTTTCCTGGTTTGGATCTCGTAGTAATGTGTTACCACACTGAAGCAGTCAATTAAACCTGGTTGCGATTAATATTTTAGAGGATAACGCCGGTTATGTCTCGGTTAGGTCTGGGATTTGCCCTTATCTGGATCGTACTTTCGCATTTTTCGCATTCTTGTTGGCCCGATACTGGGATGCTTCTGGTTTGGATCACGTGGTAATGTGTTACCACACTGAAACAGTCAATTAAACCTGGTTGCGATTAATATTTTAGAGGATAACGCTGGTTATGTCTGGGTTAGTTCTAGTATTTGCAATCATCTGGCTCATACTTTCGCATTTTTCGCATACCTGTTGGCCAGATCCTGGGTTTTTTCTGGTTTGGATCCCGTAGTAATGTGGTTCCACACCGAAACAGTCAATTAAACCTGGTTGCGATTAATATTTTACAGGATAACACCGGTTATGTCTCGGTTTGGTCTGGGATTTGCCCTCATCTGGCTCGTACTTTCGCATTTTGCGCATACTTGTTGGCCAGATCCTGGCCTTTTTCTGGTCTGGATCACGTAGTAATGTGGTCCCACACCGAAACAGTCAATTGAACCTGGTTGCGATTAATATTTTAGAGGATAACGCCGGTAATGTCTCGGTTAGGTCTGATATTTGCCCTCATCTGGCGCGTACTTTCGCATTTTTCGCATTCTTGTTGGCCAGATCCTGGCCTTTTTCTGGCTTGGACCACGTAGTAATGTGGTACCACACCGAAACAGTCAAATAAACCTGGTTGCGATTATCTTAGAGGATAACGCCGGTTATGTCTCGGTTGGGTCTGGGATTTTCCCACATGTGGCTCGTACTTTCGCGTTTCTCGCATCCTTGTTGGCCCGATCCTGGGATTTTTCTGGTTTGGATCTCGTAGTAATGTGTTACCACACCGAAACAGTCAATTATACCTGGTTGCGATTAATATTTTAGAGGATAACGCCGGTTATGTCTCGGTTAGGTCTGGGATTTGCCCCCATCTGGCTCGAACTTTCGCATTTTTCTGATACTTGTTGGCCAGATCCTGGGCTTTATCTGGTTTGGATCACGCAGTAATGCGTTACCACACCGAAATAGTCAAATAAACCTGGTTGCGATTAATATTTTAGAGGATAACGCCGGTTATGTCTCGGTTAGGTCTGGGATTTGCCCTCATCTGGCTCGAACTTTCGCATTTTTCTGATACTTGTTGGTCAGATCCTGGGCCTTATCTGGTTTGGATCACGCAGTAATGCGTTACCACACCGAAACAGTCAAATAAACCTGGTTGCGATTAATATTTTAGAGGATAACGCCGGTTATGTCTCGGTTAGGTCTGGGATTTGCCCTCATCTGGATCGTACTTTCGCATTTTTCGCATACTTGTTGGCCAGATCCTGGGTTTTTTCTGGTTTGGATCATCGTAGCAATGCGGTACCACACCGAAACAGTCAATTATACCTGGTTGCGGTTAATATTTTAGGGGATAACGCCGGTTTTCTCTGGGTTAGGTCTGGTATTTGCCCTCATCTGGCTCGAACTTTCGCATTTTTCTCATACTTGTTGGCCAGATCCTGGGCTTTTTCTGATTTGGATCCCGTAGTAATGCGGTTCCACAACGAAACAGTCAATTAAACCTGGTTGCGATTAATATTTTCGCGGATAACGCCGGTTATGTCTCGGTTAGGTCTGGGATTTGCCCTCATCTGGCTCGTACTTTCGCATTTTTCGCATACTTGTTGGCCAGATCCTGGCCTTTTTCTGGCTTGGACCACGTAGTAATGTGGTACCACACCGAAACAGTCAATTAAACCTGGTTGCGAATAATATTTTAGCGGATAACGCTGGTTATGCCTGGGATAGTTCTGGTATTTGCAATCATCTGGCTCATACTTTCGCGTTTTTCTCATAGTTGTTGGCCAGATCATGGGTTTTTCCTGGTTTCGATCCCGTAGTAATGTGCTTCCACACGGAAACAGTCAATTAAACCTGGTTGCGATTAATATTTTAGAGGATAACGCTGGTTATGTCTGGGTTAGTTCTGGTATTTGCAATGATCAGGCTCATACTTTCGCATTTTTCGCATACTTGTTGGCCAGATCCTGGCCTCTTTCTGGTTTGGATCATCGTAGCAATGCGGTACCACACCGAAACAGTGTATTATACCTGGTTGCGATTAATATTTTAGGGGATATCGCCGGTTACGTCTCGGTTAGGTCTGGGATTTTCCCTCATCTGGCTCGTACTTTCGCATTTTTCGCATTCTTGTTGGCCCGATCCTGGGCTTTTTCTGGCTTGGATCACGTAGTAATGTGGTACCACACTGAAACAGTCATTAAAAGCATGTTCCGATGCGTATTTTAGAGGATAACGCTGGTTATGTCAGGGTTAGTTCTGGTATTTGCAATCATCTGGATCATTTATTTGCATTTTTCTCATGCTTGTTGGCCAGATCCTGGCCTCCTTCTGGTTTGGATCATCGTAGCAATGCGGTACCACACCGGAACGGTCAATTATACCTGGTTGCGATTAATATTTTAGGGAATAACGCCGGTTACGTCTCGGTTAGGTCTGGGATTTGTCCTCATCTGGCTCGTACTTTCACGTTTTTCGCATACTTGTTGGCCAGATCCTGGCCTCTTTCTGGTTTGGATCACCGTAGCAATGCGGTACCATACCGAAACAGTCAATTAAACCTGGTTGCGATTAATATTTTAGAGGATAACGCAGGTTATGTCTCGGTTAGGTCTGGGATTTGCCCCCATCTGGCTCGTACTTTCGCGTTTTTCTCATAGTTGTTGAACAGATCCTGGGTTTTTTCTGTTTTGGATCCCGTAGTAATGTGGTCCCACACCGAAACAGTCAACTGAACCTGGTTGCGATTAATATTTTAGAGGATAACGCCGGTAATGTCTCGGTTAGGTCTGGGATTTGCCCCCATCTGGCTCGAACTTTCGCATTTTTCTGATACTTGTTGGCCAGATCCTGGGCTTTATCTGGTTTGGATCACGCAGTAATGCGTTACCACACCGAAACAGTCAAATAAACCTGGTTGCGATTAATATTTTAGAGGATAGCGCCGGTTATGTCTGGGGTTTGCCCTCATCTGGCTCGTACTTTCGCATTTTTCGCATACTTGTTGGCCAGATCCTCGGCTTTTTCTGATTTGGATCAGGTAGGAATGTGGTACCACACTGAAACAGTTAATTAAACCTGGTTGCAATTAATATTTTGGAGGATAACACCGGTTATGTCTCGGTTAGGTCTGGGATTTGCCCTCATCTGGATCGTTCTTTCGCATTTTTCGCATACTTGTTGGCCAGTTCCTGGGTTCTTTCTGGTTTGGATCCCGTAGTATTGTGGTTCCGCAACGAAAGAGTCAATTAAACCTGGTTGCGATTAATATTTTAGCGGATAACGCCGGTTATGTCTGGGTTAGGTCTGGGATTTTCCCTCATGTGGCTCGTACTTTCGCATTTTTCGCATTCTTGTTGGCCCGATCCTGGGCTTTTTCTGGTTTGGATCACGTAGTAATGTGGTACCACACTGAAACAGTCATTAAGAGCATGTTCCGATGCGTATTTTGGAGGATAACGCTGGTTATGTCAGGGTTAGTTCTGGTATTTGCAATCATCTTGATCATATATTCGGATTTTTCTCATCCTTGTTGGCCAGATCCTGGCCTTTCTCTGGTTTGGATCACGTAGTAATGCGGTACCACACCGAAACAGTCAATTAAACCTGGTTGCGATTAATATTTTAGAGGATAACGCCGGTTATGTCTCGGTTAGGTCTGGGATTTGCCCTCATCTGGATCGTACTTTCGCATTTTTCGCATACTTGTTGGCCAGATCCTGGCCTTTCTCTGGTTTGGATCCCGTAGTAATGTGGTTCCACACGGTAACAGTCAATTAAACCCGGTTGCGATTAATATTTTAGAGGATAACGCCGGTTATGTCCGGGTTAGTGCTAGTATTTGCAATCATCTGGCTCATACTTTCGCATTTTTCGCATACCTGTTGGCCAGATCCTGGGTTTTCTCTGGTTTGGATCACGTAGTAATGTGTTACCACACTGAAACAGTCAATTAAACCTGGTTGCGATTAATATTTTAGGGGATAACGCCGGTTACGTCTCGGTTAGGTCTGGGATTTTCCCTCATCTGGTTCGTACTTTCGCATTTTTCGCATTCTTGTTGGCCCGATCCTGGGATGTTTCTGGTTTGGATCACGTAGTAATGTGTTACCACACTGAAACAGTCATTAAAAGCATGTTCCGATTCGTATTTTAGAGGATAACGCTGGTTATGTCTGGGTTAGTTCTAGTATTTGCAATCATCTGGCTCATACTTTCGCATTTTTCGCATACCTGTTGGCCAGATCCTGGGTTTTATCTGGTTTGGATCCCGTAGTAATGTGGTTCCACATCGAAACAGTCAATTATACCTGGTTGCGATTAATATTTTAGGGGATAACGCCGGTTATGTCTCGGTTGGGTCTGGGATTTTCCCTCATGTGGCTCGTACTTTCGCGTTTCTCGCATCCTTGTTGGCCCGATCCTGGGATTTTTCTGGTTTGGATCTCGTAGTAATGTGTTACCACACTGAAACAGTCATTAAAAGCATGTTCCGATTCGTATTTTAGAGGATAACGCTGGTTATGTCTGGGTTAGTTCTGGTATTTGCAATCATCTGGCTCATACTTTCGCATTTTTCGCATTCTTGTTGGACAGATCCTGGCCTTTTTCTGGCTTGGACCACGTAGTAATGTGGTACCACACCGAAACATTCAAATAAACCTGGCTGCGATTAATATCTTAGAGGATAACGCCGGTTATGTCTCGGTTGGGTCTGGGATTTTCCCTCATGTGGCTCGTACTTTCGCGTTTCTCGCATCCTTGTTGGCCCGATCCTGGGATTTTTCTGGTTTGGATCTCGTAGTAATGTGTTACCACACCGAAACAGTCAATTATACCTGGTTGCGATTAATATTTTAGAGGATAACGCCGGTTGTGTCTCGGTTAGGTCTGGGATTTGCCCCCATCTGGCTCGAACTTTCGCATTTTTCTGATATTTGTTGGCCAGATCCTGGGCTTTATCTGGTTTGGATCACGCAGTAATGCGTTACCACACCGAAACAGTCAAATAAACCTGGTTGCGATTAATATTTTAGAGGATAACGCCGGTTATGTCTCGGTTAGGTCTGGGATTTGCCCTCATCTGGCTCGAACTTTCGCATTTTTCTGATACTTGTTGGTCAGATCCTGGGCCTTATCTGGTTTGGATCACGCAGTAATGCGTTACCACACCGAAACAGTCAAATAAACCTGGTTGCGATTAATATTTTAGAGGATAACGCCGGTTATGTCTCGGTTATGTCTGGGATTTGCCCTCATCTGGCTCGTACTTTCGCATTTTTCGCATACTTGTTGGCCAGATCCTCGGCTTTTTCTGATTTGGATCAGGTAGGAATGTGGTACCACACTGAAACAGTTAATTAAACCTGGTTGCAATTAATATTTTGGAGGATAACGCCGGTTATGTCTCGGTTAGGTCTGGGATTTGCCCTCATCTGGATCGTTCTTTCGCATTTTTCGCATACTTGTTGGCCAGATCCTGGGTTCTTTCTGGTTTGGATCCCGTAGTATTGTGGTTCCACAACGAAAGAGTCAATTAAACCTGGTTGCGATTAATATTTTAGCGGATAACGCCCGGTTATGTATGGGTTAGGTCTGGGATTTTCCCTCATGTGGCTCGTACTTTCGCGTTTCTCGCATTCTTGTTGGCCCGATCCTGGGATTTTCCTGGTTTGGATCTCGTAGTAATGTGTTACCACACTGAAGCAGTCAATTAAACCTGGTTGCGATTAATATTTTAGAGGATAACGCCGGTTATGTCTCGGTTAGGTCTGGGATTTGCCCTTATCTGGATCGTACTTTCGCATTTTTCGCATTCTTGTTGGCCCGATACTGGGATGCTTCTGGTTTGGATCACGTGGTAATGTGTTACCACACTGAAACAGTCAATTAAACCTGGTTGCGATTAATATTTTAGAGGATAACGCTGGTTATGTCTGGGTTAGTTCTAGTATTTGCAATCATCTGGCTCATACTTTCGCATTTTTCGCATACCTGTTGGCCAGATCCTGGGTTTTTTCTGGTTTGGATCCCGTAGTAATGTGGTTCCACACCGAAACAGTCAATTAAACCTGGTTGCGATTAATATTTTACAGGATAACACCGGTTATGTCTCGGTTTGGTCTGGGATTTGCCCTCATCTGGCTCGTACTTTCGCATTTTGCGCATACTTGTTGGCCAGATCCTGGCCTTTTTCTGGTCTGGATCACGTAGTAATGTGGTCCCACACCGAAACAGTCAATTGAACCTGGTTGCGATTAATATTTTAGAGGATAACGCCGGTAATGTCTCGGTTAGGTCTGATATTTGCCCTCATCTGGCGCGTACTTTCGCATTTTTCGCATTCTTGTTGGCCAGATCCTGGCCTTTTTCTGGCTTGGACCACGTAGTAATGTGGTACCACACCGAAACAGTCAAATAAACCTGGTTGCGATTATCTTAGAGGATAACGCCGGTTATGTCTCGGTTGGGTCTGGGATTTTCCCACATGTGGCTCGTACTTTCGCGTTTCTCGCATCCTTGTTGGCCCGATCCTGGGATTTTTCTGGTTTGGATCTCGTAGTAATGTGTTACCACACCGAAACAGTCAATTATACCTGGTTGCGATTAATATTTTAGAGGATAACGCCGGTTATGTCTCGGTTAGGTCTGGGATTTGCCCCCATCTGGCTCGAACTTTCGCATTTTTCTGATACTTGTTGGCCAGATCCTGGGCTTTATCTGGTTTGGATCACGCAGTAATGCGTTACCACACCGAAATAGTCAAATAAACCTGGTTGCGATTAATATTTTAGAGGATAACGCCGGTTATGTCTCGGTTAGGTCTGGGATTTGCCCTCATCTGGCTCGAACTTTCGCATTTTTCTGATACTTGTTGGTCAGATCCTGGGCCTTATCTGGTTTGGATCACGCAGTAATGCGTTACCACACCGAAACAGTCAAATAAACCTGGTTGCGATTAATATTTTAGAGGATAACGCCGGTTATGTCTCGGTTAGGTCTGGGATTTGCCCTCATCTGGATCGTACTTTCGCATTTTTCGCATACTTGTTGGCCAGATCCTGGGTTTTTTCTGGTTTGGATCATCGTAGCAATGCGGTACCACACCGAAACAGTCAATTATACCTGGTTGCGGTTAATATTTTAGGGGATAACGCCGGTTTTCTCTGGGTTAGGTCTGGTATTTGCCCTCATCTGGCTCGAACTTTCGCATTTTTCTCATACTTGTTGGCCAGATCCTGGGCTTTTTCTGATTTGGATCCCGTAGTAATGCGGTTCCACAACGAAACAGTCAATTAAACCTGGTTGCGATTAATATTTTCGCGGATAACGCCGGTTATGTCTCGGTTAGGTCTGGGATTTGCCCTCATCTGGCTCGTACTTTCGCATTTTTCGCATACTTGTTGGCCAGATCCTGGCCTTTTTCTGGCTTGGACCACGTAGTAATGTGGTACCACACCGAAACAGTCAATTAAACCTGGTTGCGAATAATATTTTAGCGGATAACGCTGGTTATGCCTGGGATAGTTCTGGTATTTGCAATCATCTGGCTCATACTTTCGCGTTTTTCTCATAGTTGTTGGCCAGATCATGGGTTTTTCCTGGTTTCGATCCCGTAGTAATGTGCTTCCACACGGAAACAGTCAATTAAACCCGGTTGCGATTAATATTTTAGAGGATAACGCCGGTTATGTCTGGGTTAGTGCTAGTATTTGCAATCATCTGGCGAATACTTTCGCATTTTTCGCATACCTGTTGGCCAGATCCTGGGTTTTCTCTGGTTTGGATCACGTAGTAATGTGTTACCACACTGAAACAGTCAATTAAACCTGGTTGCGATTAATATTTTAGGGGATAACGCCGGTTACGTCTCGGTTAGGTCTGGGATTTTCCCTCATCTGGTTCGTACTTTCGCATTTTTCGCATTCTTGTTGGCCCGATCCTGGGATGTTTCTGGTTTGGATCACGTAGTAATGTGTTACCACACTGAAACAGTCATTAAAAGCATGTTCCGATTCGTATTTTAGAGGATAACGCTGGTTATGTCTGGGTTAGTGCTAGTATTTGCAATCATCTGGCTCATACTATCGCATTTTTCGGATACCTGTTGGTCAGACCCTGGGTTTTCTCTGGTTTGGATCCCGTAGTAATGTGGTTCCACACCGAAACAGTCAATTAAACCTGGTTGCGATTAATATTTTAGGGGATAACGCCGGTTATGTCTGGGTTAGTTCTGGTATTTGCAATCATCTGGCTCATACTTTCGCATTTTTCGCATACTTGTTGGCCAGATCCTGGCGTCTTTCTGGTTTGGATCACGTAGTAATGTGGTACCACACTGAAACAGTCAATTAAACCTGGTTGCGATTAATATTTTAGAGGATAACGCCGGTTATGTCTCGGGTAGGTCTGGGATTAGCCCACATCTGGCTCGTACTTTCGCTTTTTTCGCATTCTTGTTGGCCAGATCCTGGCCTCTTTCTTGTTTGGATCACGTAGTAATGGGGTACCACACCGAAACAGTCAAATAAACCTGGTTGCGATTAATATCTTAGAGGATAACGCCGGTTATGTCTCGGTGGGGTCTGGGATTTTCCCTCATGTGGCTCATACTTTCGCATTTTTCGCATACTTGTTGGCCAGATCCTGGGCTTTTTCTGATTTGGATCAGGTAGGAATGTGGTACCACACTGAAACAGTTAATTAAACCTGGTTGCAATTAATATTTTGGAGGATAACGCCGGTTATGTCTCGGTTAGGTCTGGGATTTGCCCTCATCTGGCTCGTACTTTCGCATTTTTCGCATACTTGTTGGCCAGATCCTGGGCTTTTTCTGATTCGGATCAGGTAGGAATGTGGTACCACACTGAAACAGTTAATTAAACCTGGTTGCAATTAATATTTTAGCGGATAACGCCGGTTATGTCTGGGTTAGGTCTGGGATTTTCCCTCATGTGGCTCGTACTTTCGCGTTTCTCGCATTCTTGTTGGCCCGATCCTGGGATGTTTCTGGTTTGGATCACGTAGTAATGTGTTACCACACTGAAACAGTCATTAAAAGCATGTTCCGATTCGTATTTTAGAGGATAACGCTGGTTTTCTCTGGGTTAGGTCTGGTATTTGCCCTCATCTGGCTCGAACTTTCGCATTTTTCTCATACTTGTTGGCCAGATCCTGGGCTTTTTCTTATTTGGATCCCGTAGTAATGCGGTTCCACAACGAAACAGTCAATTAAACCTGGTTGCGATTAATATTTTCGCGGATTACGCCGGTTATGTCTCGGTTAGGTCTGGGATTTGCCCTCATCTGGCTCATACTTTCGCATTTTTCGCATACTTGTTGGCCAGATCCTGGCCTTTTTCTGGCTTGGACCACGTAGTAATGTGGTACCACACCGAAACAGTCAATTAAACCTGGTTGCGAATAATGTTTTAGCGGATAACGCTGGTTATGCCTGGGATAGTTCTGGTATTTGCAATCATCTGGCACATACTGTCGCGTTTTTCTCATAGTTGTTGGCCAGATCATGGGTTTTTTCTGGTTTGGATCCCGTAGTAATGTGCTTCCACACGGAAACAGTCAATTAAACCCGGTTGCGATTAATATTTTAGAGGATAACGCTGGTTATGTCTGGGTTAGTGCTAGTATTTGCAATCATCTGGCTCATACTATCGCATTTTTCGCATACCTGTTGGCCAGACCCTGGGTTTTCTCTGGTTTGGATCCCGTAGTAATGTGGTTCCACACCGAAACAGTCAATTAAACCTGGTTGCGATTAATCTTTTAGGGGATAACGCCGGTTATGTCTGGGTTAGTTCTGGTATTTGCAATCATCTGGCTCATACTTTCGCATTTTTCGCATACTTGTTGGCCAGATCCTGGCCTCTTTCTGGTTTGGATCACGTAGTAATGTGGTACCACACTGAAACAGTCAATTAAACCTGGTTGCGATTAATATTTTAGAGGATAACGCCGGTTATGTCTCGGGTAGGTCTGGGATTTGCCCACATCTGGCTCGTACTTTCGCTTTTTTTCGCATTCTTGTTGGCCAGATCCTGGCCTCTTTCTTGTTTGGATCACGTAGTAATGGGGTACCACACCGAAACAGTCAAATAAACCTGGTTGCGATTAATATCTTAGAGGATAACGCCGGTTATGTCTCGGTTGGGTCTGGGATTTTCCCTCATGTGGCTCGTACTTTCGCGTCTCTCGCATCCTTGTTGGCCCGATCCTGGGATTTTTCTGCTTTGGATCTCGTAGTAATGTGTTGCCACACCGAAACAGTCAATTATACCTGGTTGCGATTAATATTTTAGAGGATAACGCCGGCTATGTCTCGGTTAGGTCTGGGATTTGCCCTCATCTGGCTCGAACTTTCGCATTTTTCTGATACTTGTTGGCCAGATCCTGGGCTTTGTCTGGTTTGGATCACGCAGTAATGCGTTACCACACCGAAACAGTCAAATAAACCTGGTTGCGATTAATATTTTAGAGGATAACGCCGGTTATGTCTCGGTTAGGTCTGGGATTTGCCCTCATCTGGCTCGAACTTTCGCATTTTTCTGATACTTGTTGGTCAGATCCTGGGCTTTATCTGGTTTGGATCGCGTAGTAATGCGTTACCACACCGAAACAGTCAAATAAACCTGGTTGCGAGTAATATTTTAGAGGATAACGCCGGTTATGTCTCGGTTAGGTCTGGGATTTTCCCTCATGTGGCTCGTACTTTCGCGTTTCTCGCATTCTTGTTGGCCCGATCCTGGGATTTTTCTGGTTTGGATCTCGTAGTAATGTGTTACCACACTGAAACAGTCATTAAAAGCATGTTCCGCTTCGTATTTTACAGGATAACGCTGGTTATGTCAGGCATAGTTCTGGTATTTGCAATCATCTGGCTCATACTTTCGCATTTTTCTCATACTTGTTGGCCAGATCCTGGGCTTTTTCTGATTTGGATCCCGTAGTAATGTGGTACCACACCGAAACAGTCAATTAAACCTGGTTGCGAATAATATTTTAGCGGATAACGCTGGTTATGCCTGGGATAGTTCTGGTATTTGCAATCATCTGGCTCATACTTTCGCGTTTTTCTCATAGTTGTTGGCCAGATCCTGGGTTTTTTTTGGTTTGGATCCCGTAGTAATGTGGTTCCACACGGAAACAGTCAATTAAACCCGGTTGCGATTAATATTTTAGAGGATAACGCCGGTTATGTCTCGGTTAGGTCTGGGATTTGCCCTCATCTGGCTCGAACTTTCGCATTTTTCTGATACTTGTTGGTCAGATCCTGGGCCTTATCTGGTTTGGATCACGCAGTAATGCGTTACCACACCGAAACAGTCAAATAAACCTGGTTGCGATTAATATTTTAGAGGATAACGCCGGTTATGTCTCGGTTATGTCTGGGATTTGCCCTCATCTGGCTCGTACTTTCGCATTTTTCGCATACTTGTTGGCCAGATCCTCGGCTTTTTCTGATTTGGATCAGGTAGGAATGTGGTACCACACTGAAACAGTTAATTAAACCTGGTTGCAATTAATATTTTGGAGGATAACGCCGGTTATGTCTCGGTTAGGTCTGGGATTTGCCCTCATCTGGATCGTTCTTTCGCATTTTTCGCATACTTGTTGGCCAGATCCTGGGTTCTTTCTGGTTTGGATCCCGTAGTATTGTGGTTCCACAACGAAAGAGTCAATTAAACCTGGTTGCGATTAATATTTTAGCGGATAACGCCCGGTTATGTATGGGTTAGGTCTGGGATTTTCCCTCATGTGGCTCGTACTTTCGCGTTTCTCGCATTCTTGTTGGCCCGATCCTGGGATTTTCCTGGTTTGGATCTCGTAGTAATGTGTTACCACACTGAAGCAGTCAATTAAACCTGGTTGCGATTAATATTTTAGAGGATAACGCCGGTTATGTCTCGGTTAGGTCTGGGATTTGCCCTTATCTGGATCGTACTTTCGCATTTTTCGCATTCTTGTTGGCCCGATACTGGGATGCTTCTGGTTTGGATCACGTGGTAATGTGTTACCACACTGAAACAGTCAATTAAACCTGGTTGCGATTAATATTTTAGAGGATAACGCTGGTTATGTCTGGGTTAGTTCTAGTATTTGCAATCATCTGGCTCATACTTTCGCATTTTTCGCATACCTGTTGGCCAGATCCTGGGTTTTTTCTGGTTTGGATCCCGTAGTAATGTGGTTCCACACCGAAACAGTCAATTAAACCTGGTTGCGATTAATATTTTACAGGATAACACCGGTTATGTCTCGGTTTGGTCTGGGATTTGCCCTCATCTGGCTCGTACTTTCGCATTTTGCGCATACTTGTTGGCCAGATCCTGGCCTTTTTCTGGTCTGGATCACGTAGTAATGTGGTCCCACACCGAAACAGTCAATTGAACCTGGTTGCGATTAATATTTTAGAGGATAACGCCGGTAATGTCTCGGTTAGGTCTGATATTTGCCCTCATCTGGCGCGTACTTTCGCATTTTTCGCATTCTTGTTGGCCAGATCCTGGCCTTTTTCTGGCTTGGACCACGTAGTAATGTGGTACCACACCGAAACAGTCAAATAAACCTGGTTGCGATTATCTTAGAGGATAACGCCGGTTATGTCTCGGTTGGGTCTGGGATTTTCCCACATGTGGCTCGTACTTTCGCGTTTCTCGCATCCTTGTTGGCCCGATCCTGGGATTTTTCTGGTTTGGATCTCGTAGTAATGTGTTACCACACCGAAACAGTCAATTATACCTGGTTGCGATTAATATTTTAGAGGATAACGCCGGTTATGTCTCGGTTAGGTCTGGGATTTGCCCCCATCTGGCTCGAACTTTCGCATTTTTCTGATACTTGTTGGCCAGATCCTGGGCTTTATCTGGTTTGGATCACGCAGTAATGCGTTACCACACCGAAATAGTCAAATAAACCTGGTTGCGATTAATATTTTAGAGGATAACGCCGGTTATGTCTCGGTTAGGTCTGGGATTTGCCCTCATCTGGCTCGAACTTTCGCATTTTTCTGATACTTGTTGGTCAGATCCTGGGCCTTATCTGGTTTGGATCACGCAGTAATGCGTTACCACACCGAAACAGTCAAATAAACCTGGTTGCGATTAATATTTTAGAGGATAACGCCGGTTATGTCTCGGTTAGGTCTGGGATTTGCCCTCATCTGGATCGTACTTTCGCATTTTTCGCATACTTGTTGGCCAGATCCTGGGTTTTTTCTGGTTTGGATCATCGTAGCAATGCGGTACCACACCGAAACAGTCAATTATACCTGGTTGCGGTTAATATTTTAGGGGATAACGCCGGTTTTCTCTGGGTTAGGTCTGGTATTTGCCCTCATCTGGCTCGAACTTTCGCATTTTTCTCATACTTGTTGGCCAGATCCTGGGCTTTTTCTGATTTGGATCCCGTAGTAATGCGGTTCCACAACGAAACAGTCAATTAAACCTGGTTGCGATTAATATTTTCGCGGATAACGCCGGTTATGTCTCGGTTAGGTCTGGGATTTGCCCTCATCTGGCTCGTACTTTCGCATTTTTCGCATACTTGTTGGCCAGATCCTGGCCTTTTTCTGGCTTGGACCACGTACTAATGTGGTACCACACCGAAACAGTCAATTAAACCTGGTTGCGAATAATATTTTAGCGGATAACGCTGGTTATGCCTGGGATAGTTCTGGTATTTGCAATTATCTGGCTCATACTTTCGCGTTTTTCTCATAGTTGTTGGCCAGATCATGGGTTTTTCCTGGTTTCGATCCCGTAGTAATGTGCTTCCACACGGAAACAGTCAATTAAACCCGGTTGCGATTAATATTTTAGAGGATAACGCCGGTTATGTCTGGGTTAGTGCTAGTATTTGCAATCATCTGGCGAATACTTTCGCATTTTTCGCATACCTGTTGGCCAGATCCTGGGTTTTCTCTGGTTTGGATCACGTAGTAATGTGTTACCACACTGAAACAGTCAATTAAACCTGGTTGCGATTAATATTTTAGGGGATAACGCCGGTTACGTCTCGGTTAGGTCTGGGATTTTCCCTCATCTGGTTCGTACTTTCGCATTTTTCGCATTCTTGTTGGCCCGATCCTGGGATGTTTCTGGTTTGGATCACGTAGTAATGTGTTACCACACTGAAACAGTCATTAAAAGCATGTTCCGATTCGTATTTTAGAGGATAACGCTGGTTATGTCTGGGTTAGTGCTAGTATTTGCAATCATCTGGCTCATACTATCGCATTTTTCGGATACCTGTTGGTCAGACCCTGGGTTTTCTCTGGTTTGGATCCCGTAGTAATGTGGTTCCACACCGAAACAGTCAATTAAACCTGGTTGCGATTAATATTTTAGGGGATAACGCCGGTTATGTCTGGGTTAGTTCTGGTATTTGCAATCATCTGGCTCATACTTTCGCATTTTTCGCATACTTGTTGGCCAGATCCTGGCGTCTTTCTGGTTTGGATCACGTAGTAATGTGGTACCACACTGAAACAGTCAATTAAACCTGGTTGCGATTAATATTTTAGAGGATAACGCCGGTTATGTCTCGGGTAGGTCTGGGATTAGCCCACATCTGGCTCGTACTTTCGCTTTTTTCGCATTCTTGTTGGCCAGATCCTGGCCTCTTTCTTGTTTGGATCACGTAGTAATGGGGTACCACACCGAAACAGTCAAATAAACCTGGTTGCGATTAATATCTTAGAGGATAACGCCGGTTATGTCTCGGTGGGGTCTGGGATTTTCCCTCATGTGGCTCATACTTTCGCATTTTTCGCATACTTGTTGGCCAGATCCTGGGCTTTTTCTGATTTGGATCAGGTAGGAATGTGGTACCACACTGAAACAGTTAATTAAACCTGGTTGCAATTAATATTTTGGAGGATAACGCCGGTTATGTCTCGGTTAGGTCTGGGATTTGCCCTCATCTGGCTCGTACTTTCGCATTTTTCGCATACTTGTTGGCCAGATCCTGGGCTTTTTCTGATTCGGATCAGGTAGGAATGTGGTACCACACTGAAACAGTTAATTAAACCTGGTTGCAATTAATATTTTAGCGGATAACGCCGGTTATGTCTGGGTTAGGTCTGGGATTTTCCCTCATGTGGCTCGTACTTTCGCGTTTCTCGCATTCTTGTTGGCCCGATCCTGGGATTTTTCTGGTTTGGATCCCGTAGTAATGTGTTACCGCACTGAAACAGTCACTAAAAGCATGTTCCGATTCGTATTTTAGAGGATAACGCTGGTTATGTCAGGCATAGTTCTGGTATTTGCAATCATCTGGCTCATACTTTCGCATTTTTCGCATACTTGTTGGCCAGATCATAGCCTTTTTCTGGTTTGGATCACGTAGTAATGCGGTACCACACCGAAACAGTCAATTAAACCTGGTTGCGATTAATATTTTAGGGGATAACGCCGGTTACGTCTCGGTTAGGTCTGGGATTTTCCTTCATCTGGTTCGTACTTTCGCATTTTTCGCATTCTTGTTGGCCCGATCCTGGGATGTTTCTGGTTTGGATCACGTAGTAATGTGTTACCACACTGAAACAGTCATTAAAAGCATGTTCCGATTCGTATTTTAGAGGATAACGCTGGTTTTCTCTGGGTTAGGTCTGGTATTTGCCCTCATCTGGCTCGAACTTTCGCATTTTTCTCATACTTGTTGGCCAGATCCTGGGCTTTTTCTTATTTGGATCCCGTAGTAATGCGGTTCCACAACGAAACAGTCAATTAAACCTGGTTGCGATTAATATTTTCGCGGATTACGCCGGTTATGTCTCGGTTAGGTCTGGGATTTGCCCTCATCTGGCTCATACTTTCGCATTTTTCGCATACTTGTTGGCCAGATCCTGGCCTTTTTCTGGCTTGGACCACGTAGTAATGTGGTACCACACCGAAACAGTCAATTAAACCTGGTTGCGAATAATGTTTTAGCGGATAACGCTGGTTATGCCTGGGATAGTTCTGGTATTTGCAATCATCTGGCACATACTGTCGCGTTTTTCTCATAGTTGTTGGCCAGATCATGGGTTTTTTCTGGTTTGGATCCCGTAGTAATGTGCTTCCACACGGAAACAGTCAATTAAACCCGGTTGCGATTAATATTTTAGAGGATAACGCTGGTTATGTCTGGGTTAGTGCTAGTATTTGCAATCATCTGGCTCATACTATCGCATTTTTCGCATACCTGTTGGCCAGACCCTGGGTTTTCTCTGGTTTGGATCCCGTAGTAATGTGGTTCCACACCGAAACAGTCAATTAAACCTGGTTGCGATTAATCTTTTAGGGGATAACGCCGGTTATGTCTGGGTTAGTTCTGGTATTTGCAATCATCTGGCTCATACTTTCGCATTTTTCGCATACTTGTTGGCCAGATCCTGGCCTCTTTCTGGTTTGGATCACGTAGTAATGTGGTACCACACTGAAACAGTCAATTAAACCTGGTTGCGATTAATATTTTAGAGGATAACGCCGGTTATGTCTCGGGTAGGTCTGGGATTTGCCCACATCTGGCTCGTACTTTCGCTTTTTTTCGCATTCTTGTTGGCCAGATCCTGGCCTCTTTCTTGTTTGGATCACGTAGTAATGGGGTACCACACCGAAACAGTCAAATAAACCTGGTTGCGATTAATATCTTAGAGGATAACGCCGGTTATGTCTCGGTTGGGTCTGGGATTTTCCCTCATGTGGCTCGTACTTTCGCGTCTCTCGCATCCTTGTTGGCCCGATCCTGGGATTTTTCTGCTTTGGATCTCGTAGTAATGTGTTGCCACACCGAAACAGTCAATTATACCTGGTTGCGATTAATATTTTAGAGGATAACGCCGGCTATGTCTCGGTTAGGTCTGGGATTTGCCCTCATCTGGCTCGAACTTTCGCATTTTTCTGATACTTGTTGGCCAGATCCTGGGCTTTGTCTGGTTTGGATCACGCAGTAATGCGTTACCACACCGAAACAGTCAAATAAACCTGGTTGCGATTAATATTTTAGAGGATAACGCCGGTTATGTCTCGGTTAGGTCTGGGATTTGCCCTCATCTGGCTCGAACTTTCGCATTTTTCTGATACTTGTTGGTCAGATCCTGGGCTTTATCTGGTTTGGATCACGTAGTAATGCGTTACCACACCGAAACAGTCAAATAAACCTGGTTGCGAGTAATATTTTAGAGGATAACGCCGGTTATGTCTCGGTTAGGTCTGGGATTTTCCCTCATGTGGCTCGTACTTTCGCGTTTCTCGCATTCTTGTTGGCCCGATCCTGGGATTTTTCTGGTTTGGATCTCGTAGTAATGTGTTACCACACTGAAACAGTCATTAAAAGCATGTTCCGCTTCGTATTTTACAGGATAACGCTGGTTATGTCAGGCATAGTTCTGGTATTTGCAATCATCTGGCTCATACTTTCGCATTTTTCTCATACTTGTTGGCCAGATCCTGGGCTTTTTCTGATTTGGATCCCGTAGTAATGTGGTACCACACCGAAACAGTCAATTAAACCTGGTTGCGAATAATATTTTAGCGGATAACGCTGGTTATGCCTGGGATAGTTCTGGTATTTGCAATCATCTGGCTCATACTTTCGCGTTTTTCTCATAGTTGTTGGCCAGATCCTGGGTTTTTTTTGGTTTGGATCCCGTAGTAATGTGGTTCCACACGGAAACAGTCAATTAAACCCGGTTGCGATTAATATTTTAGAGGATAACGCCGGTTATGTCTGGGTTAGTGCTAGTATTTGCAATCATCTGGCTCATACTTTCGCATTTTTCGCATACCTGTTGGCCAGATCCTGGGTTTTCTCTGGTTTGGATCCCGTAGTAATGTGGTTCCACACCGAAACAGTTAATTAAACCTGGTTGCAATTAATATTTTGGAGGATAACGCCGGTTATGTCTGGGTTAGGTCTGGGATTTTCCCTCATATGGTTCGTACTTTCGCATTTTTCGCATTCTTGTTGGCCCGATCCTGGGATGTTTCTGGTTTGGATCACGTAGTAATGTGTTACCACACTGAAACAGTTATTAAAAGCATGTTCCGATTCGTATTTTAGAGGATAACGCTGGTTATGTCTGGGTTAGTGCTAGTATTTGCAATCATCTGGCTCATACTATCGCATTTTTCGCATACCTGTTGGCTAGATCCTGGGTTTCCTCTGGTTTGGATCCCGTAGTAATGTGGTTCCACACCGAAACAGTCAATTAAACCTGGTTGCGATTAATATTTTAGGGGATAACGCCGGTTATGTCTGGGTTAGTTCTGGTATTTGCAATCATCAGGCTCATACTTTCGCATTTTTCGCATACTTGTTGGCCAGATCCTGGCCTCTTTCTGGTTTGGATCATCGTAGCAATGCGGTACCACACCGAAACAGTCAATTATACCTGGTTGCGATTAATATTTTAGGGGATAACGCCGGTTACGTCTCGGTTAGGTCTGGGATTTGTCCTCATCTGGCTCGTACTTTCACGTTTTTCGCATACTTGTTGGCCAGATCCTGGCCTTCTTCTGGCTTGGACCACGTAGTAAAGTGGCAGCAGACAGAAACAGTCAATTAAACCTGGTTGCGATTAATATTTTAGAGGATAACGCCGGTTATGTCTCGGTTAGGTCCGGTATTTGCCCTCATCTGGCTCGGACCTTTGCATTTTTCGCATACTTGTTGGCCAGATCCTGGCCTTCTTCTGGCTTGGACCACGTAGTAAAGTGGCAGCAGACAGAAACAGTCAATTAAACCTGGTTGCGATTAATATTTTAGAGGATAACGACGGTAATGTCTCGGTTAGGTCTGATATTTGCTCTCATCTGACGCGTACTTTCGCATTTTTCGCATTCTTGTTGGCCAGATCCTGGCCTTTTTCTGGCTTGGACCACGTAGTAATGTGGTACCACACCGAAACAGTCAAATAAACCTGGTTGCGATTAATATCTTAGAGGATAACGCCGGTTATGTCTCGGTTGGGTCTGGGATTTTCCCTCATGTGGCTCGTACTTTCGCGTTTCTCGCATCCTTGTTGGCCCGATCCTCGGCTTTTTCTGATTTGGATCAGGTAGGAATGTGGTACCACACTGAAACAGTTAATTAAACCTGGTTGCAATTAATATTTTGGAGGATAACGCCGGTTATGTCTCGGTTAGGTCTGGGGTTTGCCCTCATCTGGATCGTTCTTTCGCATTTTTCGCATACGTGTTGGCCAGATCCTGGGTTCTTTCTGGTTTGGATCCCGTAGTATTGTGGTTCCACAACGAAACAGGCAATTAAACCTGGTTGCGATTAATATTTTAGAGGATAACGCCGGCAATGTCTCGGTTAGGTCTGATATTTGCCCTCATCTGGCGCGTACTTTCGCATTTTTCGCATTCTTGTTGGCCAGATCCTGGCCTTTTTCTGGCTTGGACCACGTAGTAATGTGGTACCACACCGAAACAGTCAATTAAACCTGGGTGCGAATAATATTTTAGAGGATAACGCTGGTTATGCCTGGGATAGTTCTGGTATTTGCAATCATCTGGCTCATACTTTCGCGTTTTTCTCATAGTTGTTGGCCAGATCCTGGGTTTTTTCTGGTTTGGATCCCGTAGTAATGTGGTTCCACACCGAAACAGTCAATTGAACCTGGTTGCGATTAATATTTTAGAGGATAACGCCGGTAATGTCTCGGTTAGGTCTGATATTTGCCCTCATCTGGCGCGTACTTTCGCATTTTTCGCATTCTTGTTGGCCAGATCCTGGCCTTTTTCTGGCTTGGACCACGTAGTAATGTGGTACCACACCGAAACAGTCAAATAAACCTGGTTGCGATTAATATCTTAGAGGATAACGCCGGTTATGTCTCGGTTGGGTCTGGGATTTTCCCTCATGTGGCTCGTACTTTCGCGTTTCTCGCATCCTTGTTGGCCCGATCCTGGGATTTTTCTGGTTTGGATCTCGTAGTAATGTGTTACCACACCGAAACAGTCAATTATACCTGGTTGCGATTAATATTTTAGAGGATAACGCCGGTTATGTCTCGGTTAGGTCTGGGATTTGCCCTCATCTGGCTCGTACTTTCGCATTTTTCGCATACTTGTTGGCCAGATCCTCGGCTTTTTCTGATTTGGATCAGGTAGGAATGTGGTACCACACTGAAACAGTTAATTAAACCTGGTTGCAATTAATATTTTGGAGGATAACGCCGGTTATGTCTCGGTTAGGTCTGGGGTTTGCCCTCATCTGGATCGTTCTTTCGCATTTTTCGCATACGTGTTGGCCAGATCCTGGGTTCTTTCTGGTTTGGATCCCGTAGTATTGTGGTTCCACAACGAAACAGGCAATTAAACCTGGTTGCGATTAATATTTTAGAGGATAACGCCGGCAATGTCTCGGTTAGGTCTGATATTTGCCCTCATCTGGCGCGTACTTTCGCATTTTTCGCATTCTTGTTGGCCAGATCCTGGCCTTTTTCTGGCTTGGACCACGTAGTAATGTGGTACCACACCGAAACAGTCAATTAAACCTGGGTGCGAATAATATTTTAGAGGATAACGCTGGTTATGCCTGGGATAGTTCTGGTATTTGCAATCATCTGGCTCATACTTTCGCGTTTTTCTCATAGTTGTTGGCCAGATCCTGGGTTTTTTCTGGTTTGGATCCCGTAGTAATGTGGTTCCACACCGAAACAGTCAATTGAACCTGGTTGCGATTAATATTTTAGAGGATAACGCCGGTAATGTCTCGGTTAGGTCTGATATTTGCCCTCATCTGGCGCGTACTTTCGCATTTTTCGCATTCTTGTTGGCCAGATCCTGGCCTTTTTCTGGCTTGGACCACGTAGTAATGTGGTACCACACCGAAACAGTCAAATAAACCTGGTTGCGATTAATATCTTAGAGGATAACGCCGGTTATGTCTCGGTTGGGTCTGGGATTTTCCCTCATGTGGCTCGTACTTTCGCGTTTCTCGCATCCTTGTTGGCCCGATCCTGGGATTTTTCTGGTTTGGATCTCGTAGTAATGTGTTACCACACCGAAACAGTCAATTATACCTGGTTGCGATTAATATTTTAGAGGATAACGCCGGTTATGTCTCGGTTAAGTCTGGGATTTGCCCTCATTTGGCTCGAACTTTCGCATTTTTCTGATACTTGTTGGCCAGATCCTGGGCTTTATCTGGTTTGGATCACGCAGTAATGCGTTACCACACCGAAACAGTCAAATAAACCTGGTTGCGATTAATATTTTAGAAGATATCGCCGGTTATGTCTCGGTTATGTCTGGGATTTGCCCTCATCTGGCTCGAACTTTCGCATTTTTCTGATACTTGTTGGTCAGATCCTGGGCTTTATCTGGTTTGGATCACGCAGTAATGCGTTACTACACCGAAACAGTCAAATAAACCTGGTTGCGATTAATATTTTAGAGGATAACGCCGGTTATGTCTGGGTTAGTTCTGGTATTTGCAATCATCTGGCTCATACTTTCGCATTTTTCGCATACTTGTTGGCCAGATCCTGGGTTTTTTCTGGTTTGGATCCCGTAGTAATGTGGTTCCACACCGAAACAGTCAATTAAACCTGGTTGCAATTAATATTTTGGAGGATAACGCCGGTTATGTCTGGGTTAGGTCTGGGATTTGCCCTCATCTGGATCGTACTTTCGCATTTTTCGTATACTTGTTGCCCAGATCCTCGGCTTTTTCTGATTTGGATCAGGTAGGAATGTGGTACCACACTGAAACAGTCATTAAAAGCATGTTCCGATTCGTATTTTAGAGGATAACGCTGGTTATGTCTGGGTTAGTGCTAGTATTTGCAATCATCTGGCTCATACTATCGCATTTTTCGCATACCTGTTGGCTAGATCCTGGGTTTCCTCTGGTTTGGATCCCGTAGTAATGTGGTTCCACACCGAAACAGTCAATTAAACCTGGTTGCGATTAATATTTTAGGGGATAACGCCGGTTATGTCTGGGTTAGTTCTGGTATTTGCAATCATCAGGCTCATACTTTCGCATTTTTCGCATACTTGTTGGCCAGATCCTGGCCTCTTTCTGGTTTGGATCATCGTAGCAATGCGGTACCACACCGAAACAGTCAATTATACCTGGTTGCGATTAATATTTTAGGGGATAACGCCGGTTACGTCTCGGTTAGGTCTGGGATTTGTCCTCATCTGGCTCGTACTTTCACGTTTTTCGCATACTTGTTGGCCAGATCCTGGCCTTCTTCTGGCTTGGACCACGTAGTAAAGTGGCAGCAGACAGAAACAGTCAATTAAACCTGGTTGCGATTAATATTTTAGAGGATAACGCCGGTTATGTCTCGGTTAGGTCCGGTATTTGCCCTCATCTGGCTCGGACCTTTGCATTTTTCGCATACTTGTTGGCCAGATCCTGGCCTTCTTCTGGCTTGGACCACGTAGTAAAGTGGCAGCAGACAGAAACAGTCAATTAAACCTGGTTGCGATTAATATTTTAGAGGATAACGACGGTAATGTCTCGGTTAGGTCTGATATTTGCTCTCATCTGGCGCGTACTTTCGCATTTTTCGCATTCTTGTTGGCCAGATCCTGGCCTTTTTCTGGCTTGGACCACGTAGTAATGTGGTACCACACCGAAACAGTCAAATAAACCTGGTTGCGATTAATATCTTAGAGGATAACGCCGGTTATGTCTCGGTTGGGTCTGGGATTTTCCCTCATGTGGCTCGTACTTTCGCGTTTCTCGCATCCTTGTTGGCCCGATCCTGGGATTTTTCTGGTTTGGATCTCGTAGTAATGTGTTACCACACCGAAACAGTCAATTATACCTGGTTGCGATTAATATTTTAGAGGATAACGCCGGTTATGTCTCGGTTAGGTCTGGGATTTGCCCTCATCTGGCTCGAACTTTCGCATTTTTCTGATACTTGTTGGCCAGATCCTGGGCTTTATCTGGTTTGGATCACGCAGTAATGCGTTACCACACCGAAACAGTCAAATAAACCTGGTTGCGATTAATATTTTAGAGGATAACGCCGGTTATGTCTCGGTTAGGTCTGGGATTTGCCCTCATCTGGCTCGAACTTTCGCATTTTTCTGATACTTGTTGGTCAGATCCTGGGCTTTATCTGGTTTGGATCACGCAGTAATGCGTTACCACACCGAAACAGTCAAATAAACCTGGTTGCGACTAATATTTTAGAGGATAACGCCGGTTATGTCTCGGTTAGGTCTGGGATTTGCCCTCATCTGGCTCGTACTTTCGCATTTTTCGCATACTTGTTGGCCAGATCCTCGGCTTTTTCTGATTTGGATCAGGTAGGAATGTGGTACCACACTGAAACAGTTAATTAAACCTGGTTGCAATTAATATTTTGGAGGATAACGCCGGTTATGTCTCGGTTAGGTCTGGGGTTTGCCCTCATCTGGATCGTTCTTTCGCATTTTTCGCATACGTGTTGGCCAGATCCTGGGTTCTTTCTGGTTTGGATCCCGTAGTATTGTGGTTCCACAACGAAACAGGCAATTAAACCTGGTTGCGATTAATATTTTAGAGGATAACGCCGGCAATGTCTCGGTTAGGTCTGATATTTGCCCTCATCTGGCGCGTACTTTCGCATTTTTCGCATTCTTGTTGGCCAGATCCTGGCCTTTTTCTGGCTTGGACCACGTAGTAATGTGGTACCACACCGAAACAGTCAATTAAACCTGGGTGCGAATAATATTTTAGAGGATAACGCTGGTTATGCCTGGGATAGTTCTGGTATTTGCAATCATCTGGCTCATACTTTCGCGTTTTTCTCATAGTTGTTGGCCAGATCCTGGGTTTTTTCTGGTTTGGATCCCGTAGTAATGTGGTTCCACACCGAAACAGTCAATTGAACCTGGTTGCGATTAATATTTTAGAGGATAACGCCGGTAATGTCTCGGTTAGGTCTGATATTTGCCCTCATCTGGCGCGTACTTTCGCATTTTTCGCATTCTTGTTGGCCAGATCCTGGCCTTTTTCTGACTTGGACCACGTAGTAATGTGGTACCACACCGAAACAGTCAAATAAACCTGGTTGCGATTAATATCTTAGAGGATAACGCCGGTTATGTCTCGGTTGGGTCTGGGATTTTCCCTCATGTGGCTCGTACTTTCGCGTTTCTCGCATCCTTGTTGGCCCGATCCTGGGATTTTTCTGGTTTGGATCTCGTAGTAATGTGTTACCACACCGAAACAGTCAATTATACCTGGTTGCGATTAATATTTTAGAGGATAACGCCGGTTATGTCTCGGTTAAGTCTGGGATTTGCCCTCATTTGGCTCGAACTTTCGCATTTTTCTGATACTTGTTGGCCAGATCCTGGGCTTTATCTGGTTTGGATCACGCAGTAATGCGTTACCACACCGAAACAGTCAAATAAACCTGGTTGCGATTAATATTTTAGAAGATATCGCCGGTTATGTCTCGGTTATGTCTGGGATTTGCCCTCATCTGGCTCGAACTTTCGCATTTTTCTGATACTTGTTGGTCAGATCCTGGGCTTTATCTGGTTTGGATCACGCAGTAATGCGTTACTACACCGAAACAGTCAAATAAACCTGGTTGCGATTAATATTTTAGAGGATAACGCCGGTTATGTCTGGGTTAGTTCTGGTATTTGCAATCATCTGGCTCATACTTTCGCATTTTTCGCATACTTGTTGGCCAGATCCTGGGTTTTTTCTGGTTTGGATCCCGTAGTAATGTGGTTCCACACCGAAACAGTCAATTAAACCTGGTTGCAATTAATATTTTGGAGGATAACGCCGGTTATGTCTGGGTTAGGTCTGGGATTTGCCCTCATCTGGATCGTACTTTCGCATTTTTCGTATACTTGTTGCCCAGATCCTCGGCTCTTTCTGATTTGGATCAGGTAGGAATGTGGTACCACACTGAAACAGTCATTAAAAGCATGTTCCGATTCGTATTTTAGAGGATAACGCTGGTTATGTCTGGGTTAGTGCTAGTATTTGCAATCATCTGGCTCATACTATCGCATTTTTCGCATACCTGTTGGCTAGATCCTGGGTTTCCTCTGGTTTGGATCCCGTAGTAATGTGGTTCCACACCGAAACAGTCAATTAAACCTGGTTGCGATTAATATTTTAGGGGATAACGCCGGTTATGTCTGGGTTAGTTCTGGTATTTGCAATCATCAGGCTCATACTTTCGCATTTTTCGCATACTTGTTGGCCAGATCCTGGCCTCTTTCTGGTTTGGATCATCGTAGCAATGCGGTACCACACCGAAACAGTCAATTATACCTGGTTGCGATTAATATTTTAGGGGATAACGCCGGTTACGTCTCGGTTAGGTCTGGGATTTGTCCTCATCTGGCTCGTACTTTCACGTTTTTCGCATACTTGTTGGCCAGATCCTGGCCTTCTTCTGGCTTGGACCACGTAGTAAAGTGGCAGCAGACAGAAACAGTCAATTAAACCTGGTTGCGATTAATATTTTAGAGGATAACGCCGGTTATGTCTCAGTTAGGTCCGGTATTTGCCCTCATCTGGCTCGGACCTTTGCATTTTTCGCATACTTGTTGGCCAGATCCTGGCCTTCTTCTGGCTTGGACCACGTAGTAAAGTGGCAGCAGACAGAAACAGTCAATTAAACCTGGTTGCGATTAATATTTTAGAGGATAACGACGGTAATGTCTCGGTTAGGTCTGATATTTGCTCTCATCTGGCGCGTACTTTCGCATTTTTCGCATTCTTGTTGGCCAGATCCTGGCCTTTTTCTGGCTTGGACCACGTAGTAATGTGGTACCACACCGAAACAGTCAAATAAACCTGGTTGCGATTAATATCTTAGAGGATAACGCCGGTTATGTCTCGGTTGGGTCTGGGATTTTCCCTCATGTGGCTCGTACTTTCGCGTTTCTCGCATCCTTGTTGGCCCGATCCTGGGATTTTTCTGGTTTGGATCTCGTAGTAATGTGTTACCACACCGAAACAGTCAATTATACCTGGTTGCGATTAATATTTTAGAGGATAACGCCGGTTATGTCTCGGTTAGGTCTGGGATTTGCCCTCATCTGGCTCGAACTTTCGCATTTTTCTGATACTTGTTGGCCAGATCCTGGGCTTTATCTGGTTTGGATCACGCAGTAACGCGTTACCACACCGAAACAGTCAAATAAACCTGGTTGCGATTAATATTTTAGAGGATAACGCCGGTTATGTCTCGGTTAGGTCTGGGATTTGCCCTCATCTGGCTCGAACTTTCGCATTTTTCTGATACTTGTTGGTCAGATCCTGGGCTTTATCTGGTTTGGATCACGCAGTAATGCGTTACCACACCGAAACAGTCAAATAAACCTGGTTGCGACTAATATTTTAGAGGATAACGCCGGTTATGTCTCGGTTAGGTCTGGGATTTGCCCTCATCTGGCTCGTACTTTCGCATTTTTCGCATACTTGTTGGCCAGATCCTCGGCTTTTTCTGATTTGGATCAGGTAGGAATGTGGTACCACACTGAAACAGTTAATTAAACCTGGTTGCAATTAATATTTTGGAGGATAACGCCGGTTATGTCTCGGTTAGGTCTGGGGTTTGCCCTCATCTGGATCGTTCTTTCGCATTTTTCGCATACGTGTTGGCCAGATCCTGGGTTCTTTCTGGTTTGGATCCCGTAGTATTGTGGTTCCACAACGAAACAGGCAATTAAACCTGGTTGCGATTAATATTTTAGAGGATAACGCCGGCAATGTCTCGGTTAGGTCTGATATTTGCCCTCATCTGGCGCGTACTTTCGCATTTTTCGCATTCTTGTTGGCCAGATCCTGGCCTTTTTCTGGCTTGGACCACGTAGTAATGTGGTACCACACCGAAACAGTCAATTAAACCTGGGTGCGAATAATATTTTAGAGGATAACGCTGGTTATGCCTGGGATAGTTCTGGTATTTGCAATCATCTGGCTCATACTTTCGCGTTTTTCTCATAGTTGTTGGCCAGATCCTGGGTTTTTTCTGGTTTGGATCCCGTAGTAATGTGGTTCCACACCGAAACAGTCAATTGAACCTGGTTGCGATTAATATTTTAGAGGATAACGCCGGTAATGTCTCGGTTAGGTCTGATATTTGCCCTCATCTGGCGCGTACTTTCGCATTTTTCGCATTCTTGTTGGCCAGATCCTGGCCTTTTTCTGGCTTGGACCACGTAGTAATGTGGTACCACACCGAAACAGTCAAATAAACCTGGTTGCGATTAATATCTTAGAGGATAACGCCGGTTATGTCTCGGTTGGGTCTGGGATTTTCCCTCATGTGGCTCGTACTTTCGCGTTTCTCGCATCCTTGTTGGCCCGATCCTGGGATTTTTCTGGTTTGGATCTCGTAGTAATGTGTTACCACACCGAAACAGTCAATTATACCTGGTTGCGATTAATATTTTAGAGGATAACGCCGGTTATGTCTCGGTTAAGTCTGGGATTTGCCCTCATTTGGCTCGAACTTTCGCATTTTTCTGATACTTGTTGGCCAGATCCTGGGCTTTATCTGGTTTGGATCACGCAGTAATGCGTTACCACACCGAAACAGTCAAATAAACCTGGTTGCGATTAATATTTTAGAAGATATCGCCGGTTATGTCTCGGTTATGTCTGGGATTTGCCCTCATCTGGCTCGAACTTTCGCATTTTTCTGATACTTGTTGGTCAGATCCTGGGCTTTATCTGGTTTGGATCACGCAGTAATGCGTTACTACACCGAAACAGTCAAATAAACCTGGTTGCGATTAATATTTTAGAGGATAACGCCGGTTATGTCTGGGTTAGTTCTGGTATTTGCAATCATCTGGCTCATACTTTCGCATTTTTCGCATACTTGTTGGCCAGATCCTGGGTTTTTTCTGGTTTGGATCCCGTAGTAATGTGGTTCCACACCGAAACAGTCAATTAAACCTGGTTGCAATTAATATTTTGGAGGATAACGCCGGTTATGTCTGGGTTAGGTCTGGGATTTGCCCTCATCTGGATCGTACTTTCGCATTTTTCGTATACTTGTTGCCCAGATCCTCGGCTTTTTCTGATTTGGATCAGGTAGGAATGTGGTACCACACTGAAACAGTCATTAAAAGCATGTTCCGATTCGTATTTTAGAGGATAACGCTGGTTATGTCTGGGTTAGTGCTAGTATTTGCAATCATCTGGCTCATACTATCGCATTTTTCGCATACCTGTTGGCCAGATCCTGGGTTTTCTCTGGTTTGGATCCCGTAGTAATGTGGTTCCACACCGAAACAGTCAATTAAACCTGGTTGCGATTAATATTTTAGGGGATAACGCCGGTTATGTCTGGGTTAGTTCTGGTATTTGCAATCATCTGGCTCATACTTTCGCATTTTTCGCATACTTGTTGGCCAGTTCCTGGCCTCTTTCTGTTTTGGATCACGTAGTAATGTGGTACCACACTGAAACAGTCAATTAAACCTGGTTGCGATTAATATTTTAGATGATAACGCCGGTTATGTCTCGGGTAGGTCTGGGATTTGCCCACATCTGGCTCGTACTTTCGCTTTTTTCGCATTCTTGTTGGCCAGATCCTGGCCTCTTTCTTGTTTGGATCACGTAGTAATGCGGTACCACACCGAAGCAGTCAATTAAACCTGGTTGCGATTAATATTTTAGAGGATAACGCCGGTTATGTCTCGGTTGGGTCTGGGATTTTCCCTCATGTGGCTCGTACTTTCGCGTTTCTCGCATCCTTGTTGGCCCGATCCTGGGATTTTTCTGGTTTGGATCTCGTAGTAATGTGTTACCACACCGAAACAGTCAATTATACCTGGTTGCGATTAATATTTTAGAGGATAACGCCGGTTATATCTCGGTTAGGTCTGGGATTTGCCCTCATCTGGATCGTTCTTTCGCATTTTTCGCATACTTGATGGCCCGATCCTGGGATTTTTCTGGTTTCGATCTCGTAGTAATGTGTTAGCACACTGAAACAGTCATTAAAAGCATGTTCCGATTCGTATTTTAGAGGATAACGCTGGTTATGTCAGGCATAGTTCTGGTATTTGCAATCATCTGGCTCATACTTTCGCATTTTTCGCATACCTGTTGGCCCGATCCTGGGATTTTTCTGGTTTGGATCTCGTAGTAATGTGTTACCACACCGAAACAGTCAATTATACCTGGTTGCGATTAATATTTTAGAGGATAACGCCGGTTATGTCTCGGTTAGGTCTGGGATTTGCCCTCATCTGGATCGTTCTTTCGCATTTTTCGCATACTTGTTGGCCCGATCCTGGGATTTTTCTGGTTTGGATCTCGTAGTAATGTGTTACCACACTGAAACAGTCATTAAAAGCATGTTCCGATTCGTATTTTAGAGGATAACGCTGGTTATGTCAGGCATAGTTCTGGTATTTGCAATCATCTGGCTCATACTTTCGCATTTTTGGCATACTTGTTGGCCAGATCATGGCCTTTTTCTGGTTTGGATCACGTAGTAATGCGGTACCACACCGAAACAGTCAATTAAACCTGGTTGCGATTAATATTTTAGTGGATAACGCTGGTTATGTCTCGGTTAGGTCTGGGATTTGCCCCCATCTGGCTCGTACTTTCGCGTTTTTCTCATAGTTGTTGAACAGATCCTGGGTTTTTTCTGGTTTGGATCACGTAGTCATGTGGTACCACACTGAAACAGTCAATTAAACCTGGTTGCGATTAATACTTTAGAGGATAACGCCGGTTATGTCTCGGGTAGGTCTGGGATTTGCCCACATCTGGCTCGTACTTTCGGTTTTTTCGCATTCTTGTTGGCCAGATCCTGGCCTCTTTCTTGTTTGGATCACGTAGTAATGCGGTACCACACCGAAACAGTCAATTAAACCTGGTTGCGATTAATATTTTAGAGGATAACGCTGGTTATGTCTCGGTTAGGTCTGGGATTTGCCCCCATCTGGCTCGTACTTTCGCGTTTTTCTCATAGTTGTTGAACAGATCCTGGGTTTTTTCTGGTTTGGATCACGTAGTCATGTGGTACCACACTGAAACAGTCAATTAAACCTGGTTGCGATTAATACTTTAGAGGATAACGCCGGTTATGTCTCGGGTAGGTCTGGGATTTGCCCACATCTGGCTCGTACTTTCGGTTTTTTCGCATTCTTGTTGGCCAGATCCTGGCCTCTTTCTTGTTTGGATCACGTAGTAATGCGGTACCACACCGAAACAGGCAATTAAACCTGGTTGCGATTAATATTTTAGAGGATAACGCCGGCAATGTCTCGGTTAGGTCTGATATTTGCCCTCATCTGGCGCGTACTTTCGCATTTTTCGCATTCTTGTTGGCCAGATCCTGGCCTTTTTCTGGCTTGGACCACGTAGTAATGTGGTACCACACCGAAACAGTCAATTAAACCTGGGTGCGAATAATATTTTAGAGGATAACGCTGGTTATGCCTGGGATAGTTCTGGTATTTGCAATCATCTGGCTCATACTTTCGCGTTTTTCTCATAGTTGTTGGCCAGATCCTGGGTTTTTTCTGGTTTGGATCCCGTAGTAATGTGGTTCCACACCGAAACAGTCAATTGAACCTGGTTGCGATTAATATTTTAGAGGATAACGCCGGTAATGTCTCGGTTAGGTCTGATATTTGCCCTCATCTGGCGCGTACTTTCGCATTTTTCGCATTCTTGTTGGCCAGATCCTGGCCTTTTTCTGGCTTGGACCACGTAGTAATGTGGTACCACACCGAAACAGTCAAATAAACCTGGTTGCGATTAATATCTTAGAGGATAACGCCGGTTATGTCTCGGTTGGGTCTGGGATTTTCCCTCATGTGGCTCGTACTTTCGCGTTTCTCGCATCCTTGTTGGCCCGATCCTGGGATTTTTCTGGTTTGGATCTCGTAGTAATGTGTTACCACACCGAAACAGTCAATTATACCTGGTTGCGATTAATATTTTAGAGGATAACGCCGGTTATGTCTCGGTTAAGTCTGGGATTTGCCCTCATTTGGCTCGAACTTTCGCATTTTTCTGATACTTGTTGGCCAGATCCTGGGCTTTATCTGGTTTGGATCACGCAGTAATGCGTTACCACACCGAAACAGTCAAATAAACCTGGTTGCGATTAATATTTTAGAAGATATCGCCGGTTATGTCTCGGTTATGTCTGGGATTTGCCCTCATCTGGCTCGAACTTTCGCATTTTTCTGATACTTGTTGGTCAGATCCTGGGCTTTATCTGGTTTGGATCACGCAGTAATGCGTTACTACACCGAAACAGTCAAATAAACCTGGTTGCGATTAATATTTTAGAGGATAACGCCGGTTATGTCTGGGTTAGTTCTGGTATTTGCAATCATCTGGCTCATACTTTCGCATTTTTCGCATACCTGTTGGCCAGATCCTGGGTTTTCTCTGGTTTGGATCCCGTAGTAATGTGGTTCCACACCGAAACAGTCAATTAAACCTGGTTGCAATTAATATTTTGGAGGATAACGCCGGTTATGTCTGGGTTAGGTCTGGGATTTGCCCTCATCTGGATCGTACTTTCGCATTTTTCGTATACTTGTTGCCCAGATCCTCGGCTTTTTCTGATTTGGATCAGGTAGGAATGTGGTACCACACTGAAACAGTCATTAAAAGCATGTTCCGATTCGTATTTTAGAGGATAACGCTGGTTATGTCTGGGTTAGTGCTAGTATTTGCAATCATCTGGCTCATACTATCGCATTTTTCGCATACCTGTTGGCCAGATCCTGGGTTTTCTCTGGTTTGGATCCCGTAGTAATGTGGTTCCACACCGAAACAGTCAATTAAACCTGGTTGCGATTAATATTTTAGGGGATAACGCCGGTTATGTCTGGGTTAGTTCTGGTATTTGCAATCATCTGGCTCATACTTTCGCATTTTTCGCATACTTGTTGGCCAGTTCCTGGCCTCTTTCTGTTTTGGATCACGTAGTAATGTGGTACCACACTGAAACAGTCAATTAAACCTGGTTGCGATTAATATTTTAGATGATAACGCCGGTTATGTCTCGGGTAGGTCTGGGATTTGCCCACATCTGGCTCGTACTTTCGCTTTTTTCGCATTCTTGTTGGCCAGATCCTGGCCTCTTTCTTGTTTGGATCACGTAGTAATGCGGTACCACACCGAAGCAGTCAATTAAACCTGGTTGCGATTAATATTTTAGAGGATAACGCCGGTTATGTCTCGGTTGGGCCTGGGATTTTCCCTCATGTGGCTCGTACTTTCGCGTTTCTCGCATCCTTGTTGGCCCGATCCTGGGATTTTTCTGGTTTGGATCTCGTAGTAATGTGTTACCACACCGAAACAGTCAATTATACCTGGTTGCGATTAATATTTTAGAGGATAACGCCGGTTATATCTCGGTTAGGTCTGGGATTTGCCCTCATCTGGATCGTTCTTTCGCATTTTTCGCATACTTGATGGCCCGATCCTGGGATTTTTCTGGTTTCGATCTCGTAGTAATGTGTTAGCACACTGAAACAGTCATTAAAAGCATGTTCCGATTCGTATTTTAGAGGATAACGCTGGTTATGTCAGGCATAGTTCTGGTATTTGCAATCATCTGGCTCATACTTTCGCATTTTTCGCATACCTGTTGGCCCGATCCTGGGATTTTTCTGGTTTGGATCTCGTAGTAATGTGTTACCACACCGAAACAGTCAATTATACCTGGTTGCGATTAATATTTTAGAGGATAACGCCGGTTATGTCTCGGTTAGGTCTGGGATTTGCCCTCATCTGGATCGTTCTTTCGCATTTTTCGCATACTTGTTGGCCCGATCCTGGGATTTTTCTGGTTTGGATCTCGTAGTAATGTGTTACCACACTGAAACAGTCATTAAAAGCATGTTCCGATTCGTATTTTAGAGGATAACGCTGGTTATGTCAGGCATAGTTCTGGTATTTGCAATCATCTGGCTCATACTTTCGCATTTTTGGCATACTTGTTGGCCAGATCATGGCCTTTTTCGGGTGTGGATCACGTAGTAATGTGGTACCACACTGAAACAGTCAATAGAAGCTGGTTCCGATCAGTATTTTAGAGGATAACGCTGGTTATGTCTGGGTTAGTTCTGGTATTTGCAATCATCTGGCTCATACATTCGCGTTTTTCGCGTACTTGTTGGCCAGATCCTGGGCTTTTTCTGGTTTCGATCACGTAGTAATGTGGTACAACACTGAAACAGTCAATTAAACCTGGTTGCGATTAATATTTTAGAGGATAACGCCGGTTATGTCTGGGTTAGGTCTTGGATTTTCCCTCATCTGGCTCATACTTTCGCGTTTCTCGCATTCTTGTTGAACTGATCCTGGGTTTTTTTCTGGTTTGGATCACGTAGTAATGTGGCGCCACACTGAAACATTCCATTAAACCTGGTTTGGATCAATATTTTAGAGGATAACACATGTTAGGTCTAGGTTAGCCCTGGGATTTTCACTCATCAGACTCATACTTTCGCATTCTTCACATACTTGTTGAACTGATCCTGGGTTTTTTCTGGTTTGGATCACGTAGTAATGTGGTACCACACTGAAACAGTCGATTAAACCTGGTTTCGATCAATATTTTAGAGGATAACGCAAGTTAGGTCTGGGATAGGTCTGGGATTTGCCCTCATCAGGCTCATACTTTCGCGTTTTTCACATACTTGTTGAACAGATCCTGGGTTTTTTCTGGTTTGGATCACGAAGTAGTGTAGTACCACACTGAAACAGTCAATTAAACCTGGTTTCCATCAATATCTTAGAGGACAACGCAAGTTAGGTCTAGGTTAGGAGTAGGATTTTCACTCATCAGGCTCATACTTTCGCATTCTTCACATACTTGTTGAACGGATCCTGGGTTTTTTCTGGTTTGGATCACGTAGTAATGTGGGACCACACTGAAACAGTCAATCAAACCTGGTTTCGATCAATATTTTAGAGAATAATTCATGTTAGACCTAGGTTAGGTCTGGGATTTGCTCTCATCAGGCTCATTCTTTCGCATATTTCTCATACTTGATGGCTAGATCCTGGGCTTTTTCTGGATTGCATCACGTAGTAATGAAGTACAACACTGAAACAGTCAATTAAACCTGGTTTCCATCAATATCTTAGAGGACAACGCAAGTTAGGTCTAGGTTAGGCCTGGGATTTTCACTCATCAGGCTCATACTTTCGCATTCTTCACATACTTGTTGAACGGATCCTGGGTTTTTTCTGGTTTGGATCACGTAGTAATGTGGGACCACACTGAAACAGTCAATTAAACCTGGTTTCGACCAATATTTTAGAGAATAATTCTTTTAGGTCTAGGTTAGGTCTGGGATTTGCCCTCATCAGGCTCATACTTTCGCATATTTCTCATACTTGATGGCTAGATCCTGGGCTTTTTCTGGATTGCATCACGTAGTAATGAAGTACAACACTGAAACAGTCAATTAAACCTGGTTTCCATCAATATCTTAGAGGACAACGCAAGTTAGGTCTAGGTAAGGCCTGGGATTTTCACTCATCAGGCTCATACTTTCGCATTCTTCACATACTTGTTGAACGGATCCTGGGTTTTTTCTGGTTTGGATCACGTAGTAATGTGGGACCACACTGAAACAGTCAATTAAACCTGGTTTCGATCAATTTTTTAGAGAATAATTCATGTTAGGTCTAGGTTAGGTCTGGGATTTGCCCTCATCAGACTCATACTTTCGCGTTTTTCACATACTTGTTGAACAGATCATCGGTTTTTTCTGGTTTGGGTCACGTAGTAGTGTGATACCACACTGAAACAGTCGATTAAACCTGGTTTCGATCAATATTTTTGAGGATAACGCATGTTAGGTCTGGGTTAGGTCTAGGATTTGCCCTCATCAGGCTCATACTTTCGCATATTTCTCATACTTGATGGCTAGATCCTGGGCTTTTTCTGGATTGCATCACGTAGTAATGAAGTACAACACTGAAACAGTCAATTAAACCTGGTTTGCATCAATATCTTAGAGGACAACGCAAGTTAGGTCTGGGATAGGTCTTGGACTTGCCCTCATCAGGCTCATACTTTCGCGTTTTTCACATACTTGTTGAACAGATCCTGGGTTTTTTCTGGTTTGGATCACGTAGTAGTGTGGTACCACACTGAAACTGTCCATTAAACCTGGTTTCGATCAATATTTTAGAGGATAACGCAAGTTAAGTCTGGGATAGGTCTGGGATTAGCCCTCATCAGACTCATACTTTCGCACACTTCACATACCCGTTGAACAGATCCTGGGTTATTTTCTGGTTTGGATCACATAGTAATGTGGTACCACACTGAAACAGTCGATTAAACCAGGTTTCGATCAATATTTTTGAGGATAACGCATGTTAGGTCTAGGTTAGGCCTGGGATTTTCACTCATCAGGCTCATACTTTCGCATTCTTCACATACTAGTCGAACGGATCCTGGGTTTTTTCTGGTTTGGGTCACGTAGTAATGTGGGACCACACTGAAACAGCCAACTAAACCTGGTTTCGATCAATATTTTAGAGAATAATTCATGTTAGGTCTAGGTTAGGTCTGGGATTTGCTCTCATCAGGCTCATTCTTTCGCATATTTCTCATACTTGATGGCTAGATCCTGGGCTTTTTCTGCATTGCATCACGTAGTAATGAAGTACAACACTGAAACAGTCAATTAAACCTGGTTTCCATCAATATCTTAGAGGACAACGCAAGTTAGGTCTAGGTTAGGCCTGGGATTTTCACTCATCAGGCTCATACTTTCGCATTCTTCACATACTTGTTGAACAGATCATGGGTTTTTTCTGGTTTGGGTCACGTGGTAGTGCGATACCACACTGAAACAGTCGATTAAACTGGATGCGATTAATATTTTAGAGGATAACGCCGGTTATGTCTCGGGTAGGTCAGGGATTTGTCCTCATCTGACTCGTACTTTCACGTTTCTCGCATTCTTGTTGGCCCGATTCTGGGATTTTTCTGGTTTGGATCTCGTAGTAATGTGTTACCACACTGAAACAGTCATTAAAAGCATGTTCCGATAAGTATTTTAGAGGATAACGCTGGTTATGTCTTGGCTATTTCAGGTATTTGCTATCATCTGGCACATACTTCCGCGTTTTTCGCATACTTCTTGGCCAGATCCTGTGCTTTTTCTGTTTTGGATCCCGTAGTAATGAGGTTCCACACCGAAACAGTCAATTAAACCTGGTTGCGATTAATATTTTAGAGGATAACGCCGGTTATGTCTCGGTTAGGTCTGGGATTTGCCCCCATCTGGCTCGTACTTTCGCATTTTTCGCATACTTGTTGGCCAGATCATGGCCTTTTTCTGGTTTGGATCACGTAGTAATGCAGTACCACACTGAAACAGACAATTAAACCTGGTTGCGATTAATACCTTAGGGGATAACGCCGGTTACGTCTCGGTTAGGTCTGGGATTTTCCCTCATCTGGCTCATACTTTCGCATTTTTCGCGTACTTGTTGGCCAGATCCTGGGCTTTTTCTGGTTTCGATCACGTAGTAATGTGGTACAACACTGAAACAGTCAATTAAACCTGGTTGCGATTAATATTTTAGAGGATAACGCCGGTTATGTCTGGGTTAGGTCTTGGATTTTCCCTCATCTGGCTCATACTTTCGCGTTTCTCGCATTCTTGTTGAACTGATCCTGGGTTTTTTTCTGGTTTGGATCACGTAGTAATGTGGCGCCACACTGAAACATTCCATTAAACCTGGTTTGGATCAATATTTTAGAGGATAACACATGTTAGGTCTAGGTTAGCCCTGGGATTTTCACTCATCAGACTCATACTTTCGCATTCTTCACATACTTGTTGAACTGATCCTGGGTTTTTTCTGGTTTGGATCACGTAGTAATGTGGTACCACACTGAAACAGTCGATTAAACCTGGTTTCGATCAATATTTTAGAGGATAACGCAAGTTAGGTCTGGGATAGGTCTGGGATTTGCCCTCATCAGGCTCATACTTTCGCGTTTTTCACATACTTGTTGAACAGATCCTGGGTTTTTTCTGGTTTGGATCACGAAGTAGTGTAGTACCACACTGAAACAGTCAATTAAACCTGGTTTCCATCAATATCTTAGAGGACAACGCAAGTTAGGTCTAGGTTAGGAGTAGGATTTTCACTCATCAGGCTCATACTTTCGCATTCTTCACATACTTGTTGAACGGATCCTGGGTTTTTTCTGGTTTGGATCACGTAGTAATGTGGGACCACACTGAAACAGTCAATCAAACCTGGTTTCGATCAATATTTTAGAGAATAATTCATGTTAGACCTAGGTTAGGTCTGGGATTTGCTCTCATCAGGCTCATTCTTTCGCATATTTCTCATACTTGATGGCTAGATCCTGGGCTTTTTCTGGATTGCATCACGTAGTAATGAAGTACAACACTGAAACAGTCAATTAAACCTGGTTTCCATCAATATCTTAGAGGACAACGCAAGTTAGGTCTAGGTTAGGCCTGGGATTTTCACTCATCAGGCTCATACTTTCGCATTCTTCACATACTTGTTGAACGGATCCTGGGTTTTTTCTGGTTTGGATCACGTAGTAATGTGGGACCACACTGAAACAGTCAATTAAACCTGGTTTCGACCAATATTTTAGAGAATAATTCTTTTAGGTCTAGGTTAGGTCTGGGATTTGCCCTCATCAGGCTCATACTTTCGCATATTTCTCATACTTGATGGCTAGATCCTGGGCTTTTTCTGGATTGCATCACGTAGTAATGAAGTACAACACTGAAACAGTCAATTAAACCTGGTTTCCATCAATATCTTAGAGGACAACGCAAGTTAGGTCTAGGTAAGGCCTGGGATTTTCACTCATCAGGCTCATACATTCGCATTCTTCACATACTTGTTGAACGGATCCTGGGTTTTTTCTGGTTTGGATCACGTAGTAATGTGGGACCACACTGAAACAGTCAATTAAACCTGGTTTCGATCAATTTTTTAGAGAATAATTCATGTTAGGTCTAGGTTAGGTCTGGGATTTGCCCTCATCAGACTCATACTTTCGCGTTTTTCACATACTTGTTGAACAGATCATCGGTTTTTTCTGGTTTGGGTCACGTAGTAGTGTGATACCACACTGAAACAGTCGATTAAACCTGGTTTCGATCAATATTTTTGAGGATAACGCATGTTAGGTCTGGGTTAGGTCTAGGATTTGCCCTCATCAGGCTCATACTTTCGCATATTTCTCATACTTGATGGCTAGATCCTGGGCTTTTTCTGGATTGCATCACGTAGTAATGAAGTACAACACTGAAACAGTCAATTAAACCTGGTTTGCATCAATATCTTAGAGGACAACGCAAGTTAGGTCTGGGATAGGTCTTGGACTTGCCCTCATCAGGCTCATACTTTCGCGTTTTTCACATACTTGTTGAACAGATCCTGGGTTTTTTCTGGTTTGGATCACGTAGTAGTGTGGTACCACACTGAAACTGTCCATTAAACCTGGTTTCGATCAATATTTTAGAGGATAACGCAAGTTAAGTCTGGGATAGGTCTGGGATTAGCCCTCATCAGACTCATACTTTCGCACACTTCACATACCCGTTGAACAGATCCTGGGTTATTTTCTGGTTTGGATCACATAGTAATGTGGTACCACACTGAAACAGTCGATTAAACCAGGTTTCGATCAATATTTTTGAGGATAACGCATGTTAGGTCTAGGTTAGGCCTGGGATTTTCACTCATCAGGCTCATACTTTCGCATTCTTCACATACTAGTCGAACGGATCCTGGGTTTTTTCTGGTTTGGGTCACGTAGTAATGTGGGACCACACTGAAACAGCCAACTAAACCTGGTTTCGATCAATATTTTAGAGAATAATTCATGTTAGGTCTAGGTTAGGTCTGGGATTTGCTCTCATCAGGCTCATTCTTTCGCATATTTCTCATACTTGATGGCTAGATCCTGGGCTTTTTCTGCATTGCATCACGTAGTAATGAAGTACAACACTGAAACAGTCAATTAAACCTGGTTTCCATCAATATCTTAGAGGACAACGCAAGTTAGGTCTAGGTTAGGCCTGGGATTTTCACTCATCAGGCTCATACTTTCGCATTCTTCACATACTTGTTGAACAGATCATGGGTTTTTTCTGGTTTGGGTCACGTGGTAGTGCGATACCACACTGAAACAGTCGATTAAACTGGATGCGATTAATATTTTAGAGGATAACGCCGGTTATGTCTCGGGTAGGTCAGGGATTTGTCCTCATCTGACTCGTACTTTCACGTTTCTCGCATTCTTGTTGGCCCGATTCTGGGATTTTTCTGGTTTGGATCTCGTAGTAATGTGTTACCACACTGAAACAGTCATTAAAAGCATGTTCCGATAAGTATTTTAGAGGATAACGCTGGTTATGTCTTGGCTATTTCAGGTATTTGCTATCATCTGGCACATACTTCCGCGTTTTTCGCATACTTCTTGGCCAGATCCTGTGCTTTTTCTGTTTTGGATCCCGTAGTAATGAGGTTCCACACCGAAACAGTCAATTAAACCTGGTTGCGATTAATATTTTAGAGGATAACGCCGGTTATGTCTCGGTTAGGTCTGGGATTTGCCCCCATCTGGCTCGTACTTTCGCATTTTTCGCATACTTGTTGGCCAGATCATGGCCTTTTTCTGGTTTGGATCACGTAGTAATGCAGTACCACACTGAAACAGACAATTAAACCTGGTTGCGATTAATACCTTAGGGGATAACGCCGGTTACGTCTCGGTTAGGTCTGGGATTTTCCCTCATCTGGCTCATACTTTCGCATTTTTCGCGTACTTGTTGGCCAGATCCTGGGCTTTTTCTGGTTTCGATCACGTAGTAATGTGGTACAACACTGAAACAGTCAATTAAACCTGGTTGCGATTAATATTTTAGAGGATAACGCCGGTTATGTCTGGGTTAGGTCTTGGATTTTCCCTCATCTGGCTCATACTTTCGCGTTTCTCGCATTCTTGTTGAACTGATCCTGGGTTTTTTTCTGGTTTGGATCACGTAGTAATGTGGCGCCACACTGAAACATTCCATTAAACCTGGTTTGGATCAATATTTTAGAGGATAACACATGTTAGGTCTAGGTTAGCCCTGGGATTTTCACTCATCAGACTCATACTTTCGCATTCTTCACATACTTGTTGAACTGATCCTGGGTTTTTTCTGGTTTGGATCACGTAGTAATGTGGTACCACACTGAAACAGTCGATTAAACCTGGTTTCGACCAATATTTTAGAGAATAATTCTTTTAGGTCTAGGTTAGGTCTGGGATTTGCCCTCATCAGGCTCATACTTTCGCATATTTCTCATACTTGATGGCTAGATCCTGGGCTTTTTCTGGATTGCATCACGTAGTAATGAAGTACAACACTGAAACAGTCAATTAAACCTGGTTTCCATCAATATCTTAGAGGACAACGCAAGTTAGGTCTAGGTAAGGCCTGGGATTTTCACTCATCAGGCTCATACTTTCGCATTCTTCACATACTTGTTGAACGGATCCTGGGTTTTTTCTGGTTTGGATCACGTAGTAATGTGGGACCACACTGAAACAGTCAATTAAACCTGGTTTCGATCAATTTTTTAGAGAATAATTCATGTTAGGTCTAGGTTAGGTCTGGGATTTGCCCTCATCAGACTCATACTTTCGCGTTTTTCACATACTTGTTGAACAGATCATCGGTTTTTTCTGGTTTGGGTCACGTAGTAGTGTGATACCACACTGAAACAGTCGATTAAACCTGGTTTCGATCAATATTTTAGAGGATAACGCAAGTTAGGTCTGGGATAGGTCTGTGATTTGCCCTCATCAGGCTCATACCTTCGCGTTTTTCACATACTTGTTGAACAGATCATGGGCTTTTTCTGCATTGCATCACGTAGTAATGAAGTACAACACTGAAACAGTCAATTAAACCTGGTTTCCATCAATATCTTAGAGGACAACGCAAGTTAGGTCTAGGTTAGGCCTGGGATTTTCACTCATCAGGCTCATACTTTCGCATTCTTCACATACTTGTTGAACAGATCATGGGTTTTTTCTGGTTTGGGTCACGTGGTAGTGCGATACCACACTGAAACAGTCGATTAAACTGGATGCGATTAATATTTTAGAGGATAACGCCGGTTATGTCTCGGGTAGGTCAGGGATTTGCTATCATCTGGCACATACTTCCGCGTTTTTCGCATACTTCTTGGCCAGATCCTGTGCTTTTTCTGTTTTGGATCCCGTAGTAATGAGGTTCCACACCGAAACAGTCAATTAAACCTGGTTGCGATTAATATTTTAGAGGATAACGCCGGTTATGTCTCGGTTAGGTCTGGGATTTGCCCCCATCTGGCTCGTACTTTCGCATTTTTCGCATACTTGTTGGCCAGATCATGGCCTTTTTCTGGTTTGGATCACGTAGTAATGCAGTACCACACTGAAACAGACAATTAAACCTGGTTGCGATTAATACCTTAGGGGATAACGCCGGTTACGTCTCGGTTAGGTCTGGGATTTTCCCTCATCTGGCTCATACTTTCGCATTTTTCGCGTACTTGTTGGCCAGATCCTGGGCTTTTTCTGGTTTCGATCACGTAGTAATGTGGTACAACACTGAAACAGTCAATTAAACCTGGTTGCGATTAATATTTTAGAGGATAACGCCGGTTATGTCTGGGTTAGGTCTTGGATTTTCCCTCATCTGGCTCATACTTTCGCGTTTCTCGCATTCTTGTTGAACTGATCCTGGGTTTTTTTCTGGTTTGGATCACGTAGTAATGTGGCGCCACACTGAAACATTCCATTAAACCTGGTTTGGATCAATATTTTAGAGGATAACACATGTTAGGTCTAGGTTAGCCCTGGGATTTTCACTCATCAGACTCATACTTTCGCATTCTTCACATACTTGTTGAACTGATCCTGGGTTTTTTCTGGTTTGGATCACGTAGTAATGTGGTACCACACTGAAACAGTCGATTAAACCTGGTTTCGACCAATATTTTAGAGAATAATTCTTTTAGGTCTAGGTTAGGTCTGGGATTTGCCCTCATCAGGCTCATACTTTCGCATATTTCTCATACTTGATGGCTAGATCCTGGGCTTTTTCTGGATTGCATCACGTAGTAATGAAGTACAACACTGAAACAGTCAATTAAACCTGGTTTCCATCAATATCTTAGAGGACAACGCAAGTTAGGTCTAGGTAAGGCCTGGGATTTTCACTCATCAGGCTCATACTTTCGCATTCTTCACATACTTGTTGAACGGATCCTGGGTTTTTTCTGGTTTGGATCACGTAGTAATGTGGGACCACACTGAAACAGTCAATTAAACCTGGTTTCGATCAATTTTTTAGAGAATAATTCATGTTAGGTCTAGGTTAGGTCTGGGATTTGCCCTCATCAGACTCATACTTTCGCGTTTTTCACATACTTGTTGAACAGATCATCGGTTTTTTCTGGTTTGGGTCACGTAGTAGTGTGATACCACACTGAAACAGTCGATTAAACCTGGTTTCGATCAATATTTTAGAGGATAACGCAAGTTAGGTCTGGGATAGGTCTGTGATTTGCCCTCATCAGGCTCATACCTTCGCGTTTTTCACATACTTGTTGAACAGATCATGGGTTTTTTCTGGTTTGGGTCACGTAGTAGTGCGATACCACACTAAAACAGTCGATTAAACCTGGTTTCGATCAATATTTTAGAGGATAACGCAAGTTAGGTCTGGGATAGGTCTGGGATTTGCCCTCATCAGGCTCATACTTTCGCCTTTTTCACATACTTGTTGAACTGATCCTGGGTTTTTTCTGGTTTGGGTCACGTGGTAGTGCGATACCACACTGAAACAGTCGATTAAACTGGATGCGATTAATATTTTAGAGGATAACGCCGGTTATGTCTCGGGTAGGTCAGGGATTTGTCCTCATCTGACTCGTACTTTCACGTTTCTCGCATTCTTGTTGGCCCGATTCTGGGATTTTTCTGGTTTGGATCTCGTAGTAATGTGTTACCACACTGAAACAGTCATTAAAAGCATGTTCCGATAAGTATTTTAGAGGATAACGCTGGTTATGTCTTGGCTATTTCAGGTATTTGCTATCATCTGGCACATACTTCCGCGTTTTTCGCATACTTCTTGGCCAGATCCTGTGCTTTTTCTGTTTTGGATCCCGTAGTAATGAGGTTCCACACCGAAACAGTCAATTAAACCTGGTTGCGATTAATATTTTAGAGGATAACGCCGGTTATGTCTCGGTTAGGTCTGGGATTTGCCCCCATCTGGCTCGTACTTTCGCATTTTTCGCATACTTGTTGGCCAGATCATGGCCTTTTTCTGGTTTGGATCACGTAGTAATGCAGTACCACACTGAAACAGACAATTAAACCTGGTTGCGATTAATACCTTAGGGGATAACGCCGGTTACGTCTCGGTTAGGTCTGGGATTTTCCCTCATCTGGCTCATACTTTCGCATTTTTCGCGTACTTGTTGGCCAGACCCTGGGCTTTTTCTGGTTTCGATCACGTAGTAATGTGGTACAACACTGAAACAGTCAATTAAACCTGGTTGCGATTAATATTTTAGAGGATAACGCCGGTTATGTCTGGGTTAGGTCTTGGATTTTCCCTCATCTGGCTCATACTTTCGCGTTTCTCGCATTCTTGTTGAACTGATCCTGGGTTTTTTTCTGGTTTGGATCACGTAGTAATGTGGCGCCACACTGAAACATTCCATTAAACCTGGTTTGGATCAATATTTTAGAGGATAACACATGTTAGGTCTAGGTTAGCCCTGGGATTTTCACTCATCAGACTCATACTTTCGCATTCTTCACATACTTGTTGAACTGATCCTGGGTTTTTTCTGGTTTGGATCACGTAGTAATGTGGTACCACACTGAAACAGTCGATTAAACCTGGTTTCGATCAATATTTTAGAGGATAACGCAAGTTAGGTCTGGGATAGGTCTGGGATTTGCCCTCATCAGGCTCATACTTTCGCGTTTTTCACATACTTGTTGAACAGATCCTGGGTTTTTTCTGGTTTGGATCACGAAGTAGTGTAGTACCACACTGAAACAGTCAATTAAACCTGGTTTCCATCAATATCTTAGAGGACAACGCAAGTTAGGTCTAGGTTAGGAGTAGGATTTTCACTCATCAGGCTCATACTTTCGCATTCTTCACATGCTTGTTGAACGGATCCTGGGTTTTTTCTGGTTTGGATCACGTAGTAATGTGGGACCACACTGAAACAGTCAATCAAACCTGGTTTCGATCAATATTTTAGAGAATAATTCATGTTAGACCTAGGTTAGGTCTGGGATTTGCTCTCATCAGGCTCATTCTTTCGCATATTTCTCATACTTGATGGCTAGATCCTGGGCTTTTTCTGGATTGCATCACGTAGTAATGAAGTACAACACTGAAACAGTCAATTAAACCTGGTTTCCATCAATATCTTAGAGGACAACGCAAGTTAGGTCTAGGTTAGGCCTGGGATTTTCACTCATCAGGCTCATACTTTCGCATTCTTCACATACTTGTTGAACGGATCCTGGGTTTTTTCTGGTTTGGATCACGTAGTAATGTGGGACCACACTGAAACAGTCAATTAAACCTGGTTTCGACCAATATTTTAGAGAATAATTCTTTTAGGTCTAGGTTAGGTCTGGGATTTGCCCTCATCAGGCTCATACTTTCGCATATTTCTCATACTTGATGGCTAGATCCTGGGCTTTTTCTGGATTGCATCACGTAGTAATGAAGTACAACACTGAAACAGTCAATTAAACCTGGTTTCCATCAATATCTTAGAGGACAACGCAAGTTAGGTCTAGGTAAGGCCTGGGATTTTCACTCATCAGGCTCATACTTTCGCATTCTTCACATACTTGTTGAACGGATCCTGGGTTTTTTCTGGTTTGGATCACGTAGTAATGTGGGACCACACTGAAACAGTCAATTAAACCTGGTTTCGATCAATTTTTTAGAGAATAATTCATGTTAGGTCTAGGTTAGGTCTGGGATTTGCCCTCATCAGACTCATACTTTCGCGTTTTTCACATACTTGTTGAACAGATCATCGGTTTTTTCTGGTTTGGGTCACGTAGTAGTGTGATACCACACTGAAACAGTCGATTAAACCTGGTTTCGATCAATATTTTAGAGGATAACGCAAGTTAGGTCTGGGATAGGTCTGGGATTTGCCCTCATCAGGCTCATACCTTCGCGTTTTTCACATACTTGTTGAACAGATCATGGGTTTTTTCTGGTTTGGGTCACGTAGTAGTGCGATACCACACTAAAACAGTCGATTAAACCTGGTTTCGATCAATATTTTAGAGGATAACGCAAGTTAGGTCTGGGATAGGTCTGGGATTTGCCCTCATCAGGCTCATACTTTCGCCTTTTTCACATACTTGTTGAACTGATCCTGGGTTTTTTCTGGTTTGGATCACGTAGTAATGTGGTGCCACACTGAAACATTCCATTAAACCTGCTTGCGATCAATATTTTAGAGGATAACGCATGTTAGGTCTGGGTTAGGTCTAGGATTTGCCCTCATCAGGCTCATTCTTTCACATATTTCTCAAACTTGATGGCTAGATCCTGGGCTATTTCTGGATTGCATCACGTAGTAATGTGGTACCACACTGAAACAGTCGATTAAACCAGGTTTCGATCAATATTTTTGAGGACAACGCAAGTTAGGTCTGGGATAGGTCTTGGACTTGCCCTCATCAGGCTCATACTTTCGCGTTTTTCACATACTTGTTGAACAGATCCTGGGTTTTTTCTGGTTTGGATCACGTAGTAGTGTGGTACCACACTGAAACTGTCCATTAAACCTGGTTTCGATCAATATTTTAGAGGATAACGCAAGTTAAGTCTGGGATAGGTCTGGGATTAGCCCACATCAGACTCATACTTTCGCACACTTCACATACCCGTTGAACAGATCCTGGGTTATTTTCTCGTTTGGATCACATAGTAATGTGGTACCACACTGAAACAGTCGATTAAACCAGGTTTCGATCAATATTTTTGAGGATAACGCATGTTAGGTCTAGGTTAGGCCTGGGATTTTCACTCATCAGGCTCATACTTTCGCATATTTCTCATACTTGATGGCTAGATCCTGGGCTTTTTCTGCATTGCATCACGTAGTAATGAAGTACAACACTGAAACAGTCAATTAAACCTGGTTTCGATCAATATTTTAGAGGATAACGCAAGTTAGGTCTGGGATAGGTCTGGGATTTGCCCTCATCAGGCTCATACTTTCGCGTTTTTCACATACTTGTTGAACAGATCCTGGGTTTTTTCTGGTTTGGATCACGAAGTAGTGTGGTGCCACACTGAAACATTCCATTAAACCTGGTTTGGATCAATATTTTAGAGGATAACACATGTTAGGTCTAGGTTAGCCCTGGGATTTTCACTCATCAGACTCATACTTTCGCATTCTTCACATACTTGTTGAACTGATCCTGGGCTTTTTCTGGATTGCATCACGTAGTAATGAAGTACAACACTGAAACAGTCAATTAAACCTGGTTTCGATCAATATTTTAGAGAATAATTCATGTTAGGTCTAGGTTAGGCCTGGGATTTTCACTCATCAGGCTCATACTTTCGCATTCTTCACATACTTGTTGAACGGATCCTGGGTTTTTTCTGGTTTGGATCACGTAGTAATGTGGGACCACACTGAAACAGTCAATTAAACCTGGTTTCGATCAATATTTTAGAGAATAATTCATGTTAGATCTAGGTTAGGTCTGGGATTTGCTCTCATCAGGCTCATTCTTTCGCATATTTCTCATACTTGATGGCTAGATCCTGGGCTTTCTCTGGATTGCATCACGTAGTAATGAAGTACAACACTGAAACAGTCAATTAAAGCTGGTTTCGATCAATATTTTACAGAATAATTCATGTTAGGTCTAGGTTAGGTCTGGGATTTGCCCCATCAGGCTCATACTTTCGCGTTTTTCACATACTTGTTGAACAGATCATGGGTTTTTTCTGGTTTGGGTCACGTAGTAATGTGGTGCCACACTGAAACAGTCCATTAAACCTGGTTTGGATCAATATTTTAGAGGATAACGCATGTTAGGTCTAGGTTAGGCCTGGGATTTTCACTCATCAGGCTCATACTTTCGCATTCTTCACATACTTGTTGAACTGATCCTGGGTGTTTTCTGGTTTGGATCACGTAGTAAAGTGGTACCACACTGAAACAGTCGATTAAACCTGGTTTCGATCAATATCTTAGAGGACAACGCAAGTTAGGTCTGGGTTAGGCCTGGGATTTTCACTCATCAGGCTCATACTTTCGCATTCTTCACATACTTGTTGAACGGATCCTGGGTTTTTTCTGGTTTGGATCACGTAGTAATGTGGGACCACACTGAAACAGTCAATTAAACCTGGTTTCGATCAATATTTTAGAGAATAATTCATGTTAGGTCTAGGTTAGGTCTGGGATTTGCCCTCATCAGGCTCATACTTTCGCATATTTCTCATACTTGATGGCTAGATCCTGGTCTTTTTCTGGATTGCATCACGTAGTAATGAAGTACAACACTGAAACAGTCAATTAAACCTGGTTTCCATCAATATCTTAGAGGACAACGCAAGTTAGGTCTGGGATAGGCCTTGGACTTGCCCTCATCAGGCTCATACTTTCGTGTTTTTCACATACTTGTTGAACAGATCCTGGGTTTTTTCTGGTTCGGATCACGTAGTTGTGTGGTACCACACTGAAACAGTCCATTAAACCTGGTTTCGATCAATATTTTAGAGGATAACGCAAGTTAAGACTGGGATAGGTCTGGGATTAGCCCTCATCAGACTCATACTTTCGCACACTTCACATACTCGTTGAACAGATCCTGGGTTATTTTCTGGTTTGGATCACATAGTAATGTGGTACCACACTGAAACAGTCGATTAAACCAGGTTTCGATCAATATTTTTGAGGATAACGCATGTTAGGTCTAGGTTACGCATGGGATTATCACTCATCAGGCTCATACTTTCGCATTCTTCACATACTAGTGGAACGGATCCTGGGTTTTTTCTGGTTTGGATCACGTAGTAATGTGGGAACACACTGAAACAGCCAATTAAACCTGGTTTCGATCAATATTTCAGAGAATAATTCATGTTAGGTCTAGGTTAGGTCTGGGATTTGCTCTCATCAGGCTCATTCTTTCGCATATTTCTCATACTTGATGGCTAGATCCTGGGCTTTTTCTGGATTGCATCACGTAGTAATGAAGTACAACACTGAAACAGTCAATTAAACCTGGTTTCCATCAATATCTTAGAGGACAACGCAAGTTAGGTCTAGGTTAGGCCTGGGATTTTCACTCATCAGGCTCATACTTTCGCGTTTTTCACATACTTGTTGAACTGATCCTGGGTTTTTTCTGGTTTGGATCACGTAGTAATGTGGTGCCACACTGAAACATTCCATTAAACCTGGTTTGGATCAATATTTTAGAGGATAACACATGTTAGGTCTAGGTTAGCCCTGGGATTTTCACTCATCAGACTCATACTTTCGCATTCTTCACATACTTGTTGAACTGATCCTGGGTTTTTTCTGGTTTGGATCACGTAGTAATGTGGTACCACACTGAAACAGGCGATTAAACCTGGTTTCGATCAATATTTTAGAGGATAACGCAAGTTAGGTCTGGGATAGGTCTGCGATTTGCCCTCATCAGGCTCATACTTTCGCGTTTTTCACATACTTGTTGAACAGATCCTGGGTTTTTTCTGGTTTGGATCACGAAGTAGTGTGGTACCACACTGAAACAGTCAATTAAACCTGGTTTCCATCAATATCTTAGAGGACAACGCAAGTTAGGTCTAGGTTAGGCCTGGGATTTTCACTCATCAGGCTCATACTTTCGCATTCTTCACATACTTGTTGAACGGATCCTGGGTTTTTTCTGGTTTGGATCACGTAGTAATGTGGGACCACACTGAAACAGTCAATTAAACCTGGTTTCGATCAACATTTTAGAGAATAATTCATGTTAGGTCTAGGTTAGGTCGGGGATTTGCTCTCATCAGGCTCATTCTTTCGCATATTTCTCATACTTGATGGCTAGATCCTGGGCTTTTTCTGGATTGCATCACGTAGTAATGAAGTACAACACTGAAACAGTCAATTAAACCTGGTTGCGATCAATATTTTAGAGAATAATTCATGTTAGGTCTAGGTTAGGCCTGGGATTTGCCCTCATCAGGCTCATACTTTCGCGTTTTTCACATACTTGTTGAACTGATCCTGGGTTTTTTCTGGTTTGGATCACGTAGTAATGTGGTGCCACACTGAAACAGTCAATTAAACCTGGTTTCCATCAATGTTTTAGAGGATAACACATGTTAGGTCTAGGTTAGCCCTGGGATTTTCACTCATCAGACTCATACTTTCGCATTCTTCACATACTTGTTGAACTGATCCTGGGCTTTTTCTGGATTGCATCACGTAGTAATGAAGTACAACACTGAAACAGTCAATTAAACCTGGTTGCGATCAATATTTTAGAGAATAATTCATGTTAGGTCTAGGTTAGGTCTGGGATTTGCCCACATCAGGCTCATTCTTTCGCATATTTCTCATAATTGATGGCTAGATCCTGGGCTTTCTCTGGATTGCATCACGTAGTAATGAAGTACAACACTGAAACAGTCAATTAAACCTGGTTTCCGTCAATATCTTAGAGGACAACGCAAGTTAGGTCTGGGATAGGTCTGAGATTTGCCCTCATCAGGCTCATACTTTCGCGTTTTTCACATACTTGTTGAACAGAACCTGGGTTTTTTCTGGTTTGTATCACGTAGTAGTGTGGTACCACACTGAAACAGTCCATTAAACCTGGTTTGGATCAATATTTTAGAGGATAACGCATGTTAGGTCTAGGTTAGCCCTGGGATTTTCACTCATCAGACTCATACTTTCGCATTCTTCACATACTTGTTGAACTGATCCTGGGTGTTTTCTGGTATGGATCACGTAGTAATGTGGTACCACACTGAAACAGTCGAGTAAACCTGGTTTCGATCAATATCTTAGAGGACAACGCAAGTTAGGTCTAGGTTAGGCCTGGGATTTGCCCTCATCTGGCTCATTCTTTCGCATTCTTCACATACTTGTTGAACTGATCCTGGGTTTTTTCTGGTTTGGATCACGTAGTAATGTGGTACCACACTGAAGCAGTCGATTAAACCTGGTTTCGATCAATATTTTAGAGGATAACGCAAGTTAGGTCTGGGATAGGTCTGAGATTTGCCCTCATCTGGCTCATACTTTCTCATATTTCTCATACTTCATGGCTAGATCCTGGGCTGTTTCTGGTTTGGATCACGTAGTAATGTGGTGCCACACTGAAACATTCCATTAAACCTGGTTTGGATCAATATTTTAGAGGATAACACATGTTAGGTCTAGGTTAGCCCTGGGATTTTCACTCATCAGACTCATACTTTCGCATTCTTCACATACTTGTTGAACTGATCCTGGGCTTTTTCTGGATTGCATCACGTAGTAATGAAGTACAACACTGAAACAGTCAATTAAACCTGGTTTCGATCAATATTTTAGAGAATAATTCATGTTAGGTCTAGGTTAGGTCTGGGATTTGCCCACATCAGGCTCATACTTTCGCGTTTTTCACATACTTGTTGAACAGATCATGGGTTTTTTCTGGTTTGGGTCACGTAGTAGTGTGGCACCACACTGAAACAGTCAATTAAACCTGGTTTCCATCAATATCTTAGAGGACAACGCAAGTTAGGTCTAGGTTTGGAGTGGGATTTTCACTCATCAGGCTCATACTTTCACATTCTTCACATACTTGTTGAACGGATCCTGGGTTTCTTCTGGTTTGGATCACGTAGTAATGTGGGACCACACTGAAACAGTCAATCAAACCTGGTTTCGATCAATATTTTAGAGAATAATTCATGTTAGACCTAGGTTAGGTCTGGGATATGCTCTCATCAGGCTCATTCTTTCGCATATTTCTCATACTTGATGGCTAGATCCTGGGCTTTTTCTGGATTGCATCACGTAGTAATGAAGTACAACACTGAAACAGTCAATTAAACCTGGTTTCGATCAATATTTTAGAGAATAATTCATGTTAGGTCTAGGTTAGGCCTGGGATTTTCACTCATCAGGCTCATACTTTCGCATTCTTCACATACTTGTTGAACAGAACCTGGGTTTTTTCTGGTTTGTATCACGTAGTAGTGTGGTACCACACTGAAACAGTCCATTAAACCTGGTTTGGATCAATATTTTAGAGGATAACGCATGTTAGGTCTAGGTTAGCCCTGGGATTTTCACTCATCGGACTCATACTTTCGCATTCTTCACATACTTGTTGAAATGATCCTGGGTGTTTTCTGGTATGGATCACGTAGTAATGTGGTACCACACTGAAACAGTCGAGTAAACCTGGTTTCGATCAATATTTTAGAGGATAACGCAAGTTAGGTCTGGGATAGGTCTGGGATTTTCCCTCATCTGGCTCATACTTTCGCGTTTTTCACATACATGTTGAACAGATCCTGGGTTTTTTCTGGTTTGGATCACGAAGTAGTGTAGTACCACACTGAAACAGTCAATTAAACCTGGTTTCCATCAATATCTTAGAGGACAACGCAAGTTAGGTCTAGGTTAGGAGTAGGATTTTCACTCATCAGGCTCATACTTTCGCATTCTTCACATACTTGTTGAACGGATCCTGGGTTTTTTCTGGTTTGGATCACGTAGTAATGTGGGACCACACTGTAACAGTCAATCAAACCTGGTTTCGATCAATATTTTAGAGAATAATTCATGTTAGACCTAGGTTAGGTCTGGGATTTGCTCTCATCAGGCTCATTCTTTCGCATATTTCTTATACTTGATGGCTAGATCCTGGGCTTTTTCTGGATTGCATCACGTAGTAATGAAGTACAACACTGAAACAGTCAATTAAACCTGGTTTCCATCAATATCTTAGAGGACAACGCAAGTTAGGTCTAGGTTAGGCCTGGGATTTTCACTCATCAGGCTCATACTTTCGCATTCTTCACATACTTGTTGAACGGATCCTGGGTTTTTTCTGGTTTGGATCACGTAGTAATGTGGGACCACACTGAAACAGTCAATTAAACCTGGTTTCGACCAATATTTTAGAGAATAATTCTTTTAGGTCTAGGTTAGGTCTGGGATTTGCCCTCATCAGGCTCATACTTTCGCATATTTCTCATACTTGATGGCTAGATCCTGGGCTTTTTCTGGATTGCATCACGTAGTAATGAAGTACAACACTGAAACAGTCAATTAAACCTGGTTTCCATCAATATCTTAGAGGACAACGCAAGTTAGGTCTAGGTAAGGCCTGGGATTTTCACTCATCAGGCTCATACTTTCGCATTCTTCACATACTTGTTGAACGGATCCTGGGTTTTTTTCTGGTTTGGATCACGTAGTAATGTGGGACCACACTGAAACAGTCAATTAAACCTGGTTTCGATCAATTTTTTAGAGAATAATTCATGTTAGGTCTAGGTTAGGTCTGGGATTTGCCCTCATCAGACTCATACTTTCGCGTTTTTCACATACTTGTTGAACAGATCATCGGTTTTTTCTGGTTTGGGTCACGTAGTAGTGTGATACCACACTGAAACAGTCGATTAAACCTGGTTTCGATCAATATTTTAGAGGATAACGCAAGTTAGGTCTGGGATAGGTCTGGGATTTGCCCTCATCAGGCTCATACTTTCGCGTTTTTCACATACTTGTTGAACAGATCATGGGTTTTTTCTGGTTTGGGTCACGTAGTAGTGCGATACCACACTAAAACAGTCGATTAAACCTGGTTTCGATCAATATTTTAGAGGATAACGCAAGTTAGGTCTGGGATAGGTCTGGGATTTGCCCTCATCAGGCCCATACTTTCGCCTTTTTCACATACTTCTTGAACTGATCCTGGGTTTTTTCTGGTTTGGATCACGTAGTAATGTGGTGCCACACTGAAACATTCCATTAAACCTGCTTGCGATCAATATTTTAGAGGATAACGCATGTTAGGTCTGGGTTAGGTCTAGGATTTGCCCTCATCAGGCTCATTCTTTCACATATTTCTCAAACTTGATGGCTAGATCCTGGGCTTTTTCTGGATTGCATCACGTAGTAATGTGGTACCACACTGAAACAGTCGATTAAACCAGGTTTCGATCAATATTTTTGAGGATAACACATGTTAGGTCTAGGTTAGGCCTGGGATTTTCACTCATCAGGCTCATACTTTCGCATTCTTCACATACTAGTTGAACGGATCCTGGGTTTTTTCTGGTTTGGGTCACGTAGTAATGTGGGACCACACTGAAACAGCCAACTAAACCTGGTTTCGATCAATATTTTAGAGAATAATTCATGTTAGGTCTAGGTTAGGTCTGAGAATTTGCTCTCATCAGGCTCATTCTTTCGCATATTTCTCATACTTGATGGCTAGATCCTGGGCTTTTTCTGCATTGCATCACGTAGTAATGAAGTACAACACTGAAACAGTCAATTAAACCTGGTTTCCATCAATATCTTAGAGGACAACGCAAGTTAGGTCTAGGTTAGGCCTGGGATTTTCACTCATCAGGCTCATACTTTCGCATTCTTCACATACTTGTTGAACAGATCATGGGTTTTTTCTGGTTTGGGTCACGTGGTAGTGCGATACCACACTGAAACAGTCGATTAAACCTGGTTTCGATCAATATTTTAGAGGATAACACATGTTAGGTCTAGGTTAGCCCTGGGATTAGCCCTCATCAGACTCATACTTTCGCACACTTCACATACTCGTTGAACGGATCCTGGGTTTTTTCTGGTTTGGATCACGTAGTAATGTGGGACCACACTGAAACAGTCAATTAAACCTGGTTTCGATCAATATTTTAGAGAATAATTCATGTTAGGTCTAGGTTAGGTCTGGGATTTGCCCTCATCAGACTCATACTTTCGCGTTTTTCACATACTTGTTGAACAGATCATGGGTTTTTTCTGGTTTGGGTCACGGAGTAGTGTGATACCACACTGAAACAGTCGATTAAACCTGGTTTCGATCAATATTTTAGAGGATAACGCAAGTTAGGTCTGGGATAGGTCTGGGATTTGCCCTCATCAGGCTCATACTTTCGCGTTTTTCACATACTTGTTGAACAGATCATGGGTTTTTTCTGGTTTGGGTCACGTGGTAGTGCGATACCACACTGAAACAGTCGATTAAACCTGGTTTCGATCAATATTTTAGAGGATAACGCAAGTTGGGTCTGGGATAGGTCTGGGATTTGCCCTCATCAGGCTCATACTTTCGCGTTTTTCACATACTTGTTGAACTGATCCTGGGTTTTTTCTGGTTTGGATCACGTAGTAATGTGGTGCCACACTGAAACAGTCGATTAAACCTGGTTTCGTTCAATATTTTAGAGGATAACGCAAGTTAGGTCTGGGATAGGTCTGGGATTTGCCCTCATCAGGCTCATACTTTCGCATTCTTCACATACTTGTTGAACGGATCCTGGGTTTTTTCTGGTTTGGATCACGTAGTAATGTGGTGCCACACTGAAACAGTCAATTAAACCTGGTTTCCATCAATATTTTAGAGGATAACACATGTTAGGTCTAGGTTAGCCCTGGGATTTTCACTCATCAGACTCATACTTTCGCATTCTTCACATACTTGTTGAACTGATCCTGGGCTTTTTCTGGATTGCATCACGTAGTAATGAAGTACAACACTGAAACAGTCAATTAAACCTGGTTTCGATCAATATTTTAGAGAATAATTCATGTTAGGTCTAGGTTAGGTCTGGGATTTGCCCACATCAGGCTCATACTTTCGCGTTTTTCACATACTTGTTGAACAGATCATGGGTTTTTTCTGGTTTGGGTCACGTAGTAGCGTGGTACCACACTGAAACAGTCAATTAAACCTGGTTTCCATCAATATCTTAGAGGACAACGCAAGTTAGGTCTAGGTCAGGAGTGGGATTTTCACTCATCAGGCTCATACTTTCACATTCTTCACATACTTGTTGAACGGATCCTGGGTTTTTTCTGGTTTGGATCACGTAGTAATGTGGGACCACACTGAAACAGTCAATCAAACCTGGTTTCGATCAATATTTTAGAGAATAATTCATGTTAGACCTAGGTTAGGTCTGGGATTTGCTCTCATCAGGCTCATTCTTTCGCATATTTCTCATACTTGATGGCTAGATCCAGGGCTTTTTCTGGATTGCATCACGTAGTAATGAAGTACAACACTGAAACAGTCAATTAAACCTGGTTTCGATCAATATTTTAGAGAATAATTCATGTTAGGTCTAGGTTAGGCCTGGGATTTTCACTCATCAGGCTCATACTTTCGCATTCTTCACATACTTGTTGAACGGATCCTGGGTTTTTTCTGGTTTGGATCACGTAGTAATGTGGGACCACACTGAAACAGTCAATTAAAACTGGTTTCGATCAATATTTTAGAGAATAATTCATGTTAGATCTAGGTTAGGTCTGGGATTTGCTCTCATCAGGCTCATTCTTTCGCATATTTCTCATAATTGATGGCTAGATCCTGGGCTTTCTCTGGATTGCATCACGTAGTAATGAAGTACAACACTGAAACAGTCAATTAAACCTGGTTTCCGTCAATATCTTAGAGGACAACGCAAGTTAGGTCTGGGATAGGTCTGAGATTTGCCCTCATCAGGCTCATACTTTCGCGTTTTTCACATACTTGTTGAACAGAACCTGGGTTTTTTCTGGTTTGTATCACGTAGTAGTGTGGCACCACACTGAAACAGTCCATTAAACCTGGTTTGGATCAATATTTTAGAGGATAACGCATGTTAGGTCTGGGTTAGCCCTGGGATTTTCACTCATCAGACTCATACTTTCGCATTCTTCACATACTTGTTGAACTGATCCTGGGTGTTTTCTGGTATGGATCACGTAGTAATGTGGTACCACACTGAAACAGTCGAGTAAACCTGGTTTCGATCAATATTTTAGAGGATAACGCAAGTTAGGTCTGGGATAGGTCTGGGATTTGCCCTCATCAGGCTCATTCTTTCGCATTCTTCACATACTTGTTGAACTGATCCTGGGTTTTTTCTGGTTTGGATCACGTAGTAATGTGGTACCACACTGAAGCAGTCGATTAAACCTGGTTTCGATCAATATTTTAGAGGATAACGCAAGTTAGGTCTGGGATAGGTCTGAGATTTGCCCTCATCTGGCTCATACTTTCTCATATTTCTCATACTTCATGGCTAGATCCTGGGCTGTTTCTGGTTTGGATCACGTAGTAATGTGGTGCCACACTGAAACATTCCATTAAACCTGGTTTGGATCAATACTTTAGAGGATAACACATGTTAGGTCTAGGTTAGCCCTGGGATTTTCACTCATCAGACTCATACTTTCGCATTCTTCACATACTTGTTGAACTGATCCTGGGCTTTTTCTGGATTGCATCACGTAGTAATGAAGTACAACACTGAAACAGTCAATTAAACCTGGTTTCGATCAATATTTTAGAGAATAATTCATGTTAGGTCTAGGTTAGGTCTGGGAATTGCCCACATCAGGCTCATACTTTCGCGTTTTTCACATACTTGTTGAACAGATCATGGGTTTTTTCTGGTTTGGGTCACGTAGTAGTGTGGTACCACACTGAAACAGTCAATTAAACCTGGTTTCCATCAATATCTTAGAGGACAACGCAAGTTAGGTCTAGGTTTGGAGTGGGATTTTCACTCATCAGGCTCATACTTTCACATTCTTCACATACTTGTTGAACGGATCCTGGGTTTCTTCTGGTTTGGATCACGTAGTAATGTGGGACCACACTGAAACAGTCAATCAAACCTGGTTTCGATCAATATTTTAGAGAGTAATTCATGTTAGACCTAGGTTAGGTCTGGGATTTGCTCTCATCAGGCTCATTCTTTCGCATATTTCTCATACTTGATGGCTAGATCCTGGGCTTTTTCTGGATTGCATCACGTAGTAATGAAGTACAACACTGAAACAGTCAATTAAACCTGGTTTCGATCAATATTTTAGAGAATAATTCATGTTAGGTCTAGGTTAGGCCTGGGATTTTCACTCATCAGGCTCATACTTTCGCATTCTTCACATACTTGTTGAACGGATCCTGGGTTTTTTCTGGTTTGGATCACGTAGTAATGTGGGACCACACTGAAACAGTCAATTAAAACTGGTTTCGATCAATATTTTAGAGAATAATTCATGTTAGATCTAGGTTAGGTCTGGGATTTGCTCTCATCAGGCTCATTCTTTCGCATATTTCTCATAATTGATGGCTAGATCCTGGGCTTTCTCTGGATTGCATCACGTAGTAATGAAGTACAACACTGAAACAGTCAATTAAACCTGGTTTCCGTCAATATCTTAGAGGACAACGCAAGTTAGGTCTGGGATAGGTCTGAGATTTGCCCTCATCAGGCTCATACTTTCGCGTTTTTCACATACTTGTTGAACAGAACCTGGGTTTTTTCTGGTTTGTATCACGTAGTAGTGTGGTACCACACTGAAACAGTCCATTAAACCTGGTTTGGATCAATATTTTAGAGGATAACGCATGTTAGGTCTAGGTTAGCCCTGGGATTTTCACTCATCAGACTCATACTTTCGCATTCTTCACATACTTGTTGAACTGATCCTGGGTTTTTTCTGGTTTGGATCACGTAGTAATGTGGTACCACACTGAAGCAGTCGATTAAACCTGGTTTCGATCAATATTTTAGAGGATAACGCAAGTTAGGTCTGGGATAGGTCTGAGATTTGCCCTCATCTGGCTCATACTTCCTCATATTTCTCATACTTCATGGCTAGATCCTGGGCTGTTTCTGGTTTGGATCACGTAGTAATGTGGTGCCACACTGAAACATTCCATTAAACCTGGTTTGGATCAATACTTTAGAGGATAACACATGTTAGGTCTAGGTTAGCCCTGGGATTTTCACTCATCAGACTCATACTTTCGCATTCTTCACATACTTGTTGAACTGATCCTGGGCTTTTTCTGGATTGCATCACGTAGTAATGAAGTACAACACTGAAACAGTCAATTAAACCTGGTTTCGATCAATATTTTAGAGAATAATTCATGTTAGGTCTAGGTTAGGTCTGGGATTTGCCCACATCAGGCTCATACTTTCGCGTTTTTCACATACTTGTTGAACAGATCATGGGTTTTTTCTGGTTTGGGTCACGTAGTAATGAAGTACAACACTGAAACAGTCAATTAAACCTGGTTTCGATCAATATTTTAGAGAATAATTCATGTTAGGTCTAGGTTAGGCCTGGGATTTTCACTCATCAGGCTCATACTTTCGCATTCTTCACATACTTGTTGAACGGATCCTGGGTTTTTTCTGATTTGGATCACGTAGTAATGAAGTACAACACTGAAACAGTCAATTAAACCTGGTTTCGATCAATATTTTAGAGAATAATTCATGTTAGGTCTAGGTTAGGCCTGGGATTTTCACTCATCAGGCTCATACTTTCGCATTCTTCACATACTTGTTGAACGGATCCTGGGTTTTTTCTGATTTGGATCACGTAGTAATGAAGTACAACACTGAAACAGTCAATTAAACCTGGTTTCGATCAATATTTTAGAGAATAATTCATGTTAGGTCTAGGTTAGGTCTGGGATATGCTCTCATCAGGCTCATACTTTCGCACACTTCACATACTCGTTTGACAGATCCTGGGTTATTTTCTGGTTTGGATCGTATAGTAATATGGTACCACACTGAAACAGTCGATTAAACCAGGTTTCGATCAATATTTTATAGGATAACGCAAGTTAGGTCTGGGATAGGTCAGGGATTTGACCTCATCAGACTCATAATTTCGCACACTTCACATACTCGTTGAACAGATCCTGGGTTATTTTCTGGTTTGGATCACATAGTAATGTGGTACCACACTGAAACAGTCGATTAAACCAGGTTTCGATCAATATTTTAGAGGATAACGCATGTTAGGTCTAGGTTAGGCCTGGGATTTTCACTCATCAGACTCATACTTTCGCATTCTTCACATACTTGTTGAACTGATCCTGGGCTTTTTCTGGTTTGGATCACGTAGTAATGTGGTACCACACTGAAACATTCGATTAAACCTGGTCTTGATAAATATTTTAGAGGATAACGCATGTTAGGTCTGGGTTAGGTCTAGGATATGCCCTCATCAGGCTCATACTTTCGCATATTTCTCATACTTCATGGCTAGATCCTGGGCTGTTTCTGGATTGTATCACGTAGTAATGGGGTACCACGCAAAAACTGTCAATTAAACCAGGTTTCGATCAATATTTTAGAGGATAACGCAAGTTAGGTCTGGGATAGGTCTGAGATTAGCCCTCATCTGGCTCATACTTTCTCATATTTCTCATACTTCATGGCTAGATCCTGGGCTGTTTCTGGTTTGGATCACGTAGTAATGTGGTGCCACACTGAAACATTCCATTAAACCTGGTTTGGATCAATATTTTAGAGGATAACACATGTTAGGTCTAGGTTAGCCCTGGGATTTTCACTCATCAGACTCATACTTTCGCATTCTTCACATACTTGTTGAACTGATCCTGGGCTTTTTCTGGATTGCATCACGTAGTAATGAAGTACAACACTGAAACAGTCAATTAAACCTGGTTTCGATCAATATTTTAGAGAATAATTCATGTTAGGTCTAGGTTAGGTCTGGGATTTGCCCACATCAGGCTCATACTTTCGCGTTTTTCACATACTTGTTGAACAGATCATGGGTTTTTTCTGGTTTGGGTCACGTAGTAGTGTGGTACCACACTGAAACAGTCAATTAAACCTGGTTTCCATCAATATCTTAGAGGACAACGCAAGTTAGGTCTAGGTTTGGAGTGGGATTTTCACTCATCAGGCTCATACTTTCACATTCTTCACATACTTGTTGAACGGATCCTGGGTTTTTTCTGGTTTGGATCACGTAGTAATGTGGGACCACACTGAAACAGTCAATCAAACCTGGTTTCGATCAATATTTTAGAGAATAATTCATGTTAGACCTAGGTTAGGTCTGGGATTTGCTCTCATCAGGCTCATTCTTTCGCATATTTCTCATACTTGATGGCTAGATCCTGGGCTTTTTCTGGATTGCATCACGTAGTAATGAAGTACAACACTGAAACAGTCAATTAAACCTGGTTTCGATCAATATTTTAGAGAATAATTCATGTTAGGTCTAGGTTAGGCCTGGGATTTTCACTCATCAGGCTCATACTTTCGCATTCTTCACATACTTGTTGAACGGATCCTGGGTTTTTTCTGATTTGGATCACGTAGTAATGTGGGACCACACTGAAACAGTCAATTAAACCTGGTTTCGATCAATATTTTAGAGAATAATTCATGTTAGATCTAGGTTAGGTCTGGGATTTGCTCTCATCAGGCTCATTCTTTCGCATATTTCTCATAATTGATGGCTAGATCCTGGGCTTTCTCTGGATTTCATCACGTAGTAATGAAGTACAACACTGAAACAGTCAATTAAACCTGGTTTCCGTCAATATCTTAGAGGACAACGCAAGTTAAGTCTGGGATTGGTCTGTGATTTGACCTCATCAAACTCATACTTTCGCACACTTCACATACTCGTTGAACAGATCCTGGGTTATTTTCTGGTTTGGATCACATAGTAATGTGGTACCACACTGATACAGTCGATTAAACCAGGTTTCGATCAATATTTTTGAGGATAACGCATGTTAGGTCTAGGTTAGGCCTGGGATTTTCACTCATCAGACTCATACTTTCGCATTCTTCTCATACTTGTTGAACGGATCCTGGGATTTTTCTGGTTTGGATCACGTAGTAATGTGGTACCACACTGAAACATTCAATTAAACCTGGTCTTGATAAATATTTTAGAGGATAACGCAAGTTAGGTCAGGGATAGGTCTGGGATTTGCCCTCATCAGGCTCATACTTTCGCGTTTTTCACATACTTGTTGAACAGATCCTGGCTTTTTTCTGGATTGGGTCACGTAGTAGTGTGGTACCACACTGAAACAGTCAATTAAACCTCGTTTTGATGAATATTTTAGAGAATAATTCATGTTAGGTCTAGGTTAGGTCAGGGATTTGCTCTCATCAGGCTCATTCTTTCGCATATTTCTCATACTAGATGGCTAGATCCTGGGCTTTTTCTGGATTGCATCACCTAGTAATGAAGTACAACGCTGAAACACTCAATTGAACCTGGTTTCGATCAATATTATTGAGGATAACGCATGTTAGGTCTAGGTTAGGCCTGGGATTTTCACTCATCAGACTCATACTTTCGCATTCTTGACATATTTGTTGAACGGATCTTGGGTTTTTTCTGGTGTGGATCACGTAGTAATGTGGTACCACACTGAAACAATCAATTAAACCTGATATTGATAAATATTTTAGAGGATAACGCATGTTAGGTCTGGGTTAGGTCTAGGATTTGCCCCCATCAGGCTCATAGTTTCGCATATTTCTCATACTTGACGGCTAGATCCTGGGCTTTTTCTGGATTGCATCACGTAGTAATGAAGTACAACACTGAAACAGTCAATTAAACCTGGTTTCGATCAATATTTTAGAGAATACTTCATGTTAGGTCTAGGTTAGGTCTGGGATTTGCTCTCATCAGGCTCATTCTTTCGCATGTTTCTCATACTTGACGGCTAGATCCTGGGCTTTCTCTGGATTGCATCACGTAGTAATGAAGTACAACACTGAAACAGTCAATTAAACCTGGTTTCCATCAATATTTTAGAGGACAACGCATGTTAGGTCTGGGATAGGTCTGGGATTTGCCCTCATGAGACTCATAGTTTCGCACTCTTCACATACTCGTTGAACAGATGCTGGGTTATTTTCTGGTTTGGATCACATAGTAATGTGGTACCACACTGAAACAGTCGATTAAACCAGGTTTCGATCAATATTTTTGAGAATAACGCATGTTAGGTCTAGGTTAGGCCGGGGAATTTCACTCATCAGGCTCATACTTTCGCATATTTCTCATACTTCATGGCTAGATCCTGGGCTGTTTCTGGATTGTATCACATAGTAATGTGGAACCACGCTGAAACAGTCGATTAAACCTGGTTTCGATCAATATTTTAGAGGATAACGCATGTTAGGTCTAGGTTAGCCCTGGGATTTTCACCCATCAGACTCATACTTTCGCATTCTTCACATACTTGTTGAACGGATCCTGGGTTTTTTCTGGTTTCGTTCACGTAGTAATGTGGTACCACACTGAAACATTCAATTAAACCTGATCTTGATAAATATTTGAGAGGATAACGCATGTTAGGTTTGGGTTAAGTCTTGGATTTGCCCTCATCAGGCTCATACTTTCGCATATTTCTCATACTTCATGGCTAGATCCTGGGCTGTTTCTGGATTGTATCACGTAGTAATGTGGTAGCACACTGAAACAGTCAATTATGCCTGGTTTCGATCAATATTTTAGAGAATAATTCATGTTAGGTCTAGGTTAGGTCTGGGATTTGCTCTCATCAGGCTCATACTTTCGCACACTTCACATACTCGTTTGACAGATCCTGGGTTATTTTCTGGTTTGGATCGTATAGTAATATGGTACCACACTGAAACAGTCGATTAAACCAGGTTTCGATCAATATTTTATAGGATAACGCAAGTTAGGTCTGGGATAGGTCAGGGATTTGACCTCATCAGACTCATAATTTCGCACACTTCACATACTCCTTGAACAGATCCTGGGTTATTTTCTGGTTTGGATCACATAGTAATGTGGTACCACACTGAAACAGTCGATTAAACCAGGTTTCGGTCAATATTTTAGAGGATAACGCATGTTAGGTCTAGGTTAGGCCTGGGATTTTCACTCATCAGACTCATACTTTCGCATTCTTCACATACTTGTTGAACTGATCCTGGGCTTTTTCTGGTTTGGATCACGTAGTAATGTGGTACCACACTGAAACATTCAATCAAACCTGGTCTTGATAAATATTTTAGAGGATAACGCATGTTAGGTCTGGGTTAGGTCTAGGATTTGCCCTCATCAGGCTCATACTTTCGCATATTTCTCATACTTCATGGCTAGATCCTGGGCTGTTTCTGGATTGTATCACGTAGTAATGGGGTACCACGCAAAAACAGTCAATTAAACCAGGTTTCGATCAATATTTTAGAGGATAACGCATGTTAGGTCTAGGTTAGGCCTGGGATTTTCACTCATCAGACTCATACTTCCGCATTCTTCACATACTTCTTGAACGGATCCAGGGTTTTTTCTGGTTTGGATCACGTAGTAATGTGGGACCACACTGAAACAGTCAATTAAACCTGGTTTCGATCAATATTTTAGAGAATAATTCATGTTAGGTCTAGGTTAGGTCTGGGATTTGCCCTCATCGGGCTCATACTTTCGCGTTTTTCACATACTTGTTGAACAGATCCTGGGTTTTTTCTGGTTTGGATCACGTAGTAGTGTGGTACCACACTGAAACAGTCCATTAAACCTGGTTCGGATCAATATTTTAGAGGATAACGCATGTTAGGTCTAGGTTAGGTCTGGGATTTTCACTCATCAGGCTCATACTTTCGCATTCTTCACATACTTGTTGAACGGATCCTGGGTTTTTTCTGGATTGGATCACGTAGTAATGTGGGACCACACTGAAACAGTCAATTAAACCTGGTCTTGATAAATATTTTAGAGGATAACGCATGTTAGGTCTGGGATAGGTCTAGGATTTGCCCTCATCAGGCTCATACTTTCGAATATTTCTCATACTTCATGGCTAGTTCCTGGGCTGCTTCTGGATTGTATCACGTAGTAATGGGGTACCACGCAAAAACATTCAATGAAACCTGGTCTGGATAAATATTTTAGAGGATAACGCATGTTAGGTTTGGGTTAGGTCTAGGATTTGCCCTCATCAGGCTCATACTTTCGCATATCTCTCATACTTCCTAGCTAGATCCTGGGCTGTTTCTGGATCGTATCACATAGTAGTGTGGTACGACGCTGAAACAGTCGATTAAACCTGGTTTCGATCAATATTTTAGAGGATAACGCATGTCAGGTCTAGGTTAGGTCTGGGATTTGCTCTCATAAGGGTCATACTGTCGCAGTTTTAACTTACTTGCTGAACGGATCCTGGGCTCTTTCTGGATTGCGTCACGTAGTAATGAAGTACAACACTGAAACAGTCAATTAAACCTGGTTTCCATCAATATTTTAGAGGACAACGCATGTCTGGTCTAGGTTAGGTCTGGGATTTGCTCTCATAAGGGTCATACTGTCGCAGTTTTAACTTACTTGCTGAACGGATCCTGGGTTTTTTCTGGTTTGGTTCACGTAGTAATGTGGTACCACACTGAAACATTCAATTAAACCTGATCTTGATAAATATTTTAGAGGATAAAGCATGTTAGGTTTGGGTTAAGTCTAGGATTTGCCCTCATCAGGCTCATACTTTCGCATATTTCTCATACTTCATGGCTAGATCCTGGGCTGTTTCTGGATTGTATCACGTAGTAATGTGGTACCACGCTGAAACAGTCAATTAAACCTGGCTTCGATCAATATTTTAGAGGATAACGCAAGTTTGGTCTGGCATAGGTCTGGGATTCGCCCTCATCAGGCTCATACTTTCGCGTTTTTCACATACTTGTTGAACAGATCATGGGTTTTTTCTGGTTTGGGTCACGTAGTAGTGTGGTACCACACTGAAACAGTCAATTAAACCTGGTTTCCATCAATATCTTAGAGGACAACGCAAGTTAGGTCTAGGTTAGGAGTGGGATTTTCACTCATCAGGCTGATACTTTCACATTCTTCACATACTTGTTGAACGGATCCTGGGTTTTTTCTGGTTTGGATCACGTAGTAATGTGGGACCACACTGAAACAGTCAATCAAACCTGGTTTCGATCAATATTTTAGAGAATAATTCATGTTAGACCTAGGTTAGGTCTGGGATTTGCTCTCATCAGGCTCATTCTTTCGCATATTTCTCATACTTGATGGCTAGATCCTGGGCTTTTTCTGGATTGCATCACGTAGTAATGAAGTACAACACTGAAACAGTCAATTAAACCTGGTTTCGATCAATATTTTAGAGAATAATTCATGTTAGGTCTAGGTTAGGCCTGGGATTTTCACTCATCAGGCTCATACTTTCGCATTCTTCACATACTTGTTGAACGGATCCTGGGTCTTTTCTGGTTTGGATCACGTAGTAATGTGGGACCACACTGAAACAGTCAATTAAACCTGGTTTCGATCAATATTATAGAGAATAATTCATGTTAGATCTAGGTTAGGTCTGGGATTTGCTCTCATCAGGCTCATTCTTTCGCATATTTCTCATAATTGATGGCTAGATCCTGGGCTTTCTCTGGATTGCATCACGTAGTAATGAAGTACAACACTGAAACAGTCAATTAAACCTGGTTTCCGTCAATATCTTAGAGGACATCGCAAGTTAGGTCTGGGATAGGTCTGAGATTTGCCCTCATCAGGCTCATACTTTCGCGTTTTTCACATACTTGTTGAACAGAACCTGTGTTTTTTCTGGTTTGTATCACGTAGTAGTGTGGTACCACACTGAAACAGTCCATTAAACCTGGTTTGGATCAATATTTTAGAGGATGACGCATGTTAGGTCTAGGTTAGCCCTGGGATTTTCACTCATCAGACTCATACTTTCGCATTCTTCACATACTTGTTGAACTGATCCTGGGTGTTTTCTGGTATGGATCACGTAGTAATGTGGTACCACACTGAAACAGTCGAGTAAACCTGGTTTCGATCAATATTTTAGAGGATAACGCAAGTTAGGTCTGGGATAGGTCTGGGATTTGCCCTCATCAGGCTCATTCTTTCGCATTCTTCACATACTTGTTGAACTGATCCTGGGTTTTTTCTGGTTTGGATCACGTAGTAATGTGGTACCACACTGAAACAGTCGATTAAACCTGGTTTCGATCAATATTTTAGAGGATAACGCAAGTTAGGTCTGGGATAGGTCTGAGATTTGCCCTCATCTGGCTCATACTTTCTCATATTTCTCATACTTCATGGCTAGATCCTGGGCTGTTTCTGGTTTGGATCACGTAGTAATGTGGTGCCACACTGAAACATTCCATTAAACCTGGTTTGGATCAATATTTTAGAGGATAACACATGTTAGGTCTAGGTTAGCCCTGGGATTTTCACTCATCAGACTCATACTTTCGCATTCTTCACATACTTGTTGAACTGATCCTGGGCTTTTCCTGGATTGCATCACGTAGTAATGAAGTACAACACTGAAACAGTCAATTAAACCTGGTTTCGATCAATATTTTAGAGAATAATTCATGTTACGTCTAGGTTAGGTCTGGGATTTGCCCCCATCAGGCTCATACTTTCGCATATTTCTCATACTTGACGGCTAGATCCTGGGCTTTTTCTGGATTGCATCACGTAGTAATGAAGTACAACACTGAAACAGTCAATTAAACCTGGTTTCGATCAATATTTTAGAGAATACTTCATGTTAGGTCTAGGTTAGGTCTGGGATTTGTTCCCATCAGGCTCATTCTTTCGCATGTTTCTCATACTTGACGGCTAGATCCTGGGCTTTCTCTGGATTGCATCACGTAGTAATGAAGTACAACACTGAAACAGTCAATTAAACCTGGTTTCCATCAATATTTTAGAGCACAACGCATGTTAGGTCTGGGATAGGTCTGGGATTTGCCCTCATGAGACTCATAGTTTCGCACTCTTCACATACTCGTTGAACAGATGCTGGGTTATTTTCTGGTTTGGATCACATAGTAATGTGGTACCACACTGAAACAGTCGATTAAACCAGGTTTCGATCAATATTTTTGAGAATAACGCATGTTAGGTCTAGGTTAGGCCGGGGAATTTCACTCATCAGGCTCATACTTTCGCATATTTCTCATACTTCATGGCTAGATCCTGGGCTGTTTCTGGATTGTATCACATAGTAATGTGGAACCACGCTGAAACAGTCGATTAAACCTGGTTTCGATCAATATTTTAGAGGATAACGCATGTTAGGTCTAGGTTAGCCCTGGGATTTTCACCCATCAGACTCATACTTTCGCATTCTTCACATACTTGTTGAACGGATCCTGGGTTTTTTCTGGTTTCGTTCACGTAGTAATGTGGTACCACACTGAAACATTCAATTAAATCTGATCTTGATAAATATTTGAGAGGATAACGCATGTTAGGTTTGGGTTAAGTCTTGGATTTGCCCTCATCAGGCTCATACTTTCGCATATTTCTCATACTTCATGGCTAGATCCTGGGCTGTTTCTGGATTGTATCACGTAGTAATGTGGTAGCACACTGAAACAGTCAATTATGCCTGGTTTCGATCAATATTTTAGAGAATAATTCATGTTAGGTCTAGGTTAGGTCTGGGATTTGCTCTCATCAGGCTCATACTTTCGCACACTTCACATACTCGTTTGACAGATCCTGGGTTATTTTCTGGTTTGGATCGTATAGTAATATGGTACCACACTGAAACAGTCGATTAAACCAGGTTTCGATCAATATTTTATAGGATAACGCATGTTAGGTCTGGGATAGGTCAGGGATTTGACCTCATCAGACTCATAATTTCGCACACTTCACATACTCCTTGAACAGATCCTGGGTTATTTTCTGGTTTGGATCACATAGTAATGTGGTACCACACTGAAACAGTCGATTAAACCAGGTTTCGATCAATATTTTAGAGGATAACGCATGTTAGGTCTAGGTTAGGCCTGGGATTTTCACTCATCAGACTCATACTTTCGCATTCTTCACATACTTGTTGAACTGATCCTGGGCTTTTTCTGGTTTGGATCACGTAGTAATGTGGTACCACACTGAAACATTCAATTAAACCTGGTCTTGATAAATATTTTAGAGGATAACGCATGTTAGGTCTGGGTTAGGTCTAGGATTTGCCCTCATCAGGCTCATACTTTCGCATATTTCTCATACTTCATGGCTAGATCCTGGGCTGTTTCTGGATTGTATCACGTAGTAATGGGGTACCACGCAAAAACAGTCAATTAAACCAGGTTTCGATCAATATTTTAGAGGATAACGCATGTTAGGTCTAGGTTAGGCCTGGGATTTTCACTCATCAGACTCATACTTCCGCATTCTTCACATACTTCTTGAACGGATCCTGGGTTTTTTCTGGTTTGGATCACGTAGTAATGTGGGACCACACTGAAACAGTCAATTAAACCTGGTTTCGATCAATATTTTAGAGAATAATTCATGTTAGGTCTAGGTTAGGTCTGGGATTTGCCCTCATCGGGCTCATACTTTCGCGTTTTTCACATACTTGTTGAACAGATCCTGGGTTTTTTCTGGTTTGGATCACGTAGTAGTGTGGTACCACACTGAAACAGTCCATTAAACCTGGTTCGGATCAATATTTTAGAGGATAACGCATGTTAGGTCTAGGTTAGGTCTGGGATTTTCACTCATCAGGCTCATACTTTCGCATTCTTCACATACTTGTTGAACGGATCCTGGGTTTTTTCTGGATTGGATCACGTAGTAATGTGGGACCACACTGAAACAGTCAATTAAACCTGGTCTTGATAAATATTTTAGAGGATAATGCATGTTAGGTCTGGGATAGGTCTAGGATTTGCCCTCATCAGGCTCATACTTTCGAATATTTCTCATACTTCATGGCTAGTTCCTGGGCTGCTTCTGGATTGTATCACGTAGTAATGGGGTACCACGCAAAAACATTCAATGAAACCTGGTCTGGATAAATATTTTAGAGGATAACGCATGTTAGGTTTGGGTTAGGTCTAGGATTTGCCCTCATCAGGCTCATACTTTCGCATATCTCTCATACTTCCTAGCTAGATCCTGGGCTGTTTCTGGATCGTATCACATAGTAGTGTGGTACGACGCTGAAACAGTCGATTAAACCTGGTTTCGATCAATATTTTAGAGGATAACGCATGTCAGGTCTAGGTTAGGTCTGGGATTTGCTCTCATAAGGGTCATACTGTCGCAGTTTTAACTTACTTGCTGAACGGATCCTGGGCTCTTTCTGGATTGCATCACGTAGTAATGAAGTACAACACTGAAACAGTCAATTAAACCTGGTTTCCATCAATATTTTAGAGGACAACGCATGTCTGGTCAAGGTTAGGTCTGGGATTTGCTCTCATAAGGGTCATACTGTCGCAGTTTTAACTTACTTGCTGAACGGATCCTGGGTTTTTTCTGGTTTGGTTCACGTAGTAATGTGGTACCACACTGAAACATTCAATTAAACCTGATCTTGATAAATATTTTAGAGGATAACGCATGTTAGGTTTGGGTTAAGTCTAGGATTTGCCCTCATCAGGCTCATACTTTCGCATATTTCTCATACTTCATGGCTAGATCCTGGGCTGTTTCTGGATTGTATCACGTAGTAATGTGGTACCACGCTGAAACAGTCAATTAAACCTGGCTTCGATCAATATTTTAGAGGATAACGCAAGTTTGGTCTGGCATAGGTCTGGGATTCGCCCTCATCAGGCTCATACTTTCGCGTTTTTCACATACTTGTTGAACTGATCCTGGGCTTTTTCTGGATTGCATCACGTAGTAATGAAGTACAACACTGAAACAGTCAATTAAACCTGGTTTCGATCAATATTTTAGAGAATAATTCATGTTAGGTCTAGGTTAGGCCTGGGATTTTCACTCATCAGGCTCATACTTTCGCATTCTTCACATACTTGTTGAACGGATCCTGGGTCTTTTCTGGTTTGGATCACGTAGTAATGTGGGACCACACTGAAACAGTCAATTAAACCTGGTTTCGATCAATATTATAGAGAATAATTCATGTTAGATCTAGGTTTGGTCTGGGATTTGCTCTCATCAGGCTCATTCTTTCGCATATTTCTCATACTTGATGGCTAGATCCTGGGCTTTTTCTGGATTGCATCACGTAGTAATGAAGTACAACACTGAAACAGTCAATTAAACCTGGTTTCGATCAATATTTTAGAGAATAATTCATGTTAGGTCTAGGTTAGGTCTGGGATTTGCCCACATCAGGCTCATACTTTCGCGTTTTTCACATACTTGTTGAACAGATCATGGGTTTTTTCTGGTTTGGGTCACGTAGTAGTGTGGTACCACACTGAAACAGTCAATTAAACCTGGTTTCCATCAATATCTTAGAGGACAACGCAAGTTAGGTCTAGGTTAGGAGTGGGATTTTCACTCATCAGGCTGATACTTTCACATTCTTCACATACTTGTTGAACGGATCCTGGGTTTTTTCTGGTTTGGATCACGTAGTAATGTGGGACCACACTGAAACAGTCAATCAAACCTGGTTTCGATCAATATTTTAGAGAATAATTCATGTTAGACCTAGGTTAGGTCTGGGATTTGCTCTCATCAGGCTCATTCTTTCGCATATTTCTCATACTTGATGGCTAGATCCTGGGCTTTTTCTGGATTGCATCACGTAGTAATGAAGTACAACACTGAAACAGTCGAGTAAACCTGGTTTCGATCAATATTTTAGAGGATAACGCAAGTTAGGTCTGGGATAGGTCTGGGATTTGCCCTCATCAGGCTCATTCTTTCGCATTCTTCACATACTTGTTGAACTGATCCTGGGTTTTTTCTAGTTTGGATCACGTAGTAATGTGGTACCACACTGAAACAGTCGATTAAACCTGGTTTCGATCAATATTTTAGAGGATAACGCAAGTTAGGTCTGGGATAGGTCTGAGATTTGCCCTCATCTGGCTCATACTTTCTCATATTTCTCATACTTCATGGCTAGATCCTGGGCTGTTTCTGGTTTGGATCACGTAGTAATGTGGTGCCACACTGAAACATTCCATTAAACCTGGTTTGGATCAATATTTTAGAGGATAACACATGTTAGGTCTAGGTTAGCCCTGGGATTTTCACTCATCAGACTCATACTTTCGCATTCTTCACATACTTGTTGAACTGATCCTGGGCTTTTTCTGGATTGCATCACGTAGTAATGAAGTACAACACTGAAACAGTCAATTAAACCTGGTTTCGATCAATATTTTAGAGAATAATTCATGTTACGTCTAGGTTAGGTCTGGGATTTGCCCACATCAGGCTCATACTTTCGCGTTTTTCACATACTTGTTGAACAGATCATGGGTTTTTTCTGGTTTGGGTCACGTAGTAGTGTGGTACCACACTGAAACAGTCAATTAAACCTGGTTTCCATCAATATCTTAGAGGACAACGCAAGTTAGGTCTAGGTTAGGAGTGGGATTTTCACTCATCAGGCTGATACTTTCACATTCTTCACATACTTGTTGAACGGATCCTGGGTTTTTTCTGGTTTGTATCACGTAGTAGTGTGGTACCACACTGAAACAGTCCATTAAACCTGGTTTGGATCAATATTTTATAGGATAACGCATGTTAGGTCTAGGTTAGCCCTGGGATTTTCACTCATCAGACTCATACTTTCGCATTCTTCACATACTTGTTGAACTGATCCTGGGTGTTTTCTGGTATGGATCACGTAGTAATGTGGTACCACACTGAAACAGTCGAGTAAACCTGGTTTCGATCAATATTTTAGAGGATAACGCAAGTTAGGTCTGGGATAGGTCTGGGATTTGCCCTCATCAGGCTCATTCTTTCGCATTCTTCACATACCTGTTGAACTGATCCTGGGTTTTTTCTGGTTTGGATCACGTAGTAATGTGGTACCACACTGAAACAGTCGATTAAACCTGGTTTCGATCAATATTTTAGAGGATAACGCAAGTTAGGTCTGGGATAGGTCTGAGATTTGCCCTCATCTGGCTCATACTTTCTCATATTTCTCATACTTCATGGCTAGATCCTGGGCTGTTTCTGGTTTGGATCACGTAGTAATGTGGTGCCACACTGAAACATTCCATTAAACCTGGTTTGGATCAATATTATAGAGGATGGGGCAGGCGGCGACGCCGACCGTAAGACCCTCCACCGCTCCCCGTGGCAGGGGGAGCGCGAAGGGGTCGGTGATGGTGTTTGTGGTGCGAGGTGAGGGACTTTATCCCCTCATTCCCCCTCGCACCCAGCCTATCACCGGACCGGGGGTCCGTGGTAGGGGCCCCGTCTAGCGGGGGCGGCAGTGTTAGCCGGCCCCGCAGCCGTGGTCGCGATCGGGTGGGGGCCCGGTCGCGCCTAGTAGCAACGGCGCGAGTGGGGGCGACGTCGCGTGTGACCGCGCGGCGTCGCCGGGGGGCAATCAGTTTAGTTTGCCCCCCATTGGGGGAGGAGGATCGCTTCTCCTCCCCCGGGAAGGGCCCGTAGTAGGGTGTTGCGCCAACGGGGAGAGTCACGGTAGTATCGCTAGTTTGGTTCCCGTGACTCTCCCCAGATAAAGGGCGCAGGCGGTCACCGTGGTGTTTTAGCCGGTAAGAGTCCGGCACTACCCCGGCCTCCCCCCCAGGGAGCCGGGGTGTCCATGAGGATTTCACCACGTTAAAAAAAAAAAAAAAAAAAAATATTATAGAGGATAACACATGTTAGGTCTAGGTTAGCCCTGGGATTTTCACTCATCAGGCTCATACTTTCGCATTCTTCACATACTTGTTGAACTGATCCTGGGCTTTTTCTGGATTGCATCACGTAGTAATGAAGTACAACACTGAAACAGTCAATTAAACCTGGTTTCGATCAATATTTTAGAGAATAATTCATGTTAGGTCTAGGTTAGGTCTGGGATTTGCCCACATCAGGCTCATACTTTCGCGTTTTTCACATACTTGTTGAACAGATCATGGGTTTTTTCTGGTTTGGGTCACGTAGTAGTGTGGTACCACACTGAAACAGTCAATTAAACCTGGTTTCCATCAATATCTTAGAGGACAACGCAAGTTAGGTCTAGGTTTGGAGTGGGATTTTCACTCATCAGGCTCATACTTTCACATTCTTCACATACTTGTTGAACGGATCCTGGGTTTTTTCTGGTTTGGATCACGTAGTAATGTGGGACCACACTGAAACAGTCAATCAAACCTGGTTTCGATCAATATTTTAGAGAATAATTCATGTTAGACCTAGGTTAGGTCTGGGATTTGCTCTCATCAGGCTCATTCTTTCGCATATTTCTCATACTTGATGGCTAGATCCTGGGCTTTTTCTGGATTGCATCACGTAGTAATGAAGTACATCACTGAAACAGTCAATTAAACCTGGTTTCGATCAATATTTTAGAGAATAATTCATGTTAGGTCTAGGTTAGGCCTGGGATTTTCACTCATCAGGCTCATACTTTCGCATTCTTCACATACTTGTTGAACGGATCCTGGGTTTTTTCTGATTTGGATCACGTAGTAATGTGGGCCCACACTGAAACAGTCAATTAAACCTGGTTTCGATCAATATTTTAGAGAATAATTCATGTTAGATCTAGGTTAGGTCTGGGATTGGCTCTCATCAGGCTCATTCTTTCGCATATTTCTCATAATTGATGGCTAGATCCTGGGCTTTCTCTGGATTTCATCACGTAGTAATGAAGTACAACACTGAAACAGTCAATTAAACCTGGTTTCCGTCAATATCTTAGAGGACAACGCAGGTTAGGTCTGGGATAGGTCTGAGATTTGCCCTCATCAGGCTCATACTTTCGCGTTTTTCACATACTTGTTGAACAGAACCTGGGTTTTTTCTGGTTTGTATCACGTAGTAGTGTGGTACCACACTGAAACAGTCCATTAAACCTGGTTTGGATCAATATTTTAGAGGATAACGCAAGTTAGGTCTAGGTTAGCCCTGGGATTTTCACTCATCAGACTCATACTTTCGCATTCTTCACATACTTGTTGAAATGATCCTGGGTGTTTTCTGGTATGGATCACGTAGTAATGTGGTACCACACTGAAACAGTCGAGTAAACCTGGTTTCGATCAATATTTTAGAGGATAACGCAAGTTAGGTCTGGGATAGGTCTGGGATTTGCCCTCATCAGGCTCATACTTTCGCATTCTTCACATACTTGTTGAACTGATCCCGGGTTTTTTCTGGTTTGGATCACGTAGTAATGTGGTACCACACTGAAACAGTCGATTAAACCAGGTTTCGATCAATATTTTAGAGGATAACGCATGTTAGGTCTAGGTTAGCCCTGGGATTTTCACTCTTCAGACTCATACTTTCGCATTCTTCACATACTTGTTGAACGGAGCCTGGGTTTTTTCTGGTTTGGATCATGTAGTAATGTGGGACCACACTGAAACAGTCAATAAAACCTGGTTTCGATCAATATTTTAGAGAATAATTCATGTTAGGTCTGGGATAGGTCTGGGATTTGACCTCATCAGACTCATACTTTCACACACTTCACATACTGCTTGAACAGATCCTGGGTTATTTTCTGGGTTGGATCACATACTAATGTGGTACCACACTGAAACAGTCGATTAAACCAGGTTTCGATCAATATTTTTGAGGATAACGCATGTTAGGTCTAGGTTAGGCCTGGGATTTTCACTCATCAGACTCATACTTTCGCATTCTTCTCATACTTGTTGAACGGATCCTGGGTTTTTTCTGGTTTGGATCACGTAGTAATGTGGTACCACACTGAAACATTCAATTAAACCTGGTCTTGATAAATATTTTAGAGGATAACGCATGTCAGGTCTAGGTTAGGTCTGGGATTTGCTCTCATAAGGGTCATACTGTCGCAGTTTTAACTTACTTGCTGAACGGATCCTGGGTTTTTTCTGGTTTGGTTCACGTAGTAATGTGGTACCACACTGAAACATTCAATTAAACCTGATCTTGATAAATATTTTAGAGGATAACGCATGTTAGGTTTGGGTTAAGTCTAGGATTTGCCCTCATCAGGCTCATACTTTCGCATATTTCTCATACTTCATGGCTAGATCCTGGGCTGTTTCTGGATTGTATCACGTAGTGATGTGGTACCACGCTGAAACAGTCAATTAAACCTGGCTTCGATCGATATTTTAGAGGATAACGCATGTTAGGTCTAGGTTAGGCCTGGGATTTTCACTCATCAGACTCATACTTTCGCATTCTTCACATACTTGTTGAACTGATCCTGGGCTTGTTCTGGTTTGGATCACGTAGTAATGTGGTACCACACTGAAACATTCAATTAAACCTGGTCTTGATAAATATTTTAGAGGATAACGCATGTTAGGTCTGGGTTAGGTCTAGGATTTGCCCTCATCAGGCTCATACTTTCGCATATTTCTCATACTTCATGGCTAGATCCTGGGCTGTTTCTGGATTGTATCACGTAGTAATGTGGTACCACGCTGAAACAGTCAATTAAACCTGGCTTCGATCAATATTTTAGAGGATAACGCAAGTTTGGTCTGGCATAGGTCTGGGATTCGCCCTCATCAGGCTCATACTTTCACATTCTTCACATACTTGTTGAACGGATCCTGGGTTTTTTCTGGTTTGGATCACGTAGTAATGTGGGACCACACTGAAACAGTCAATTAAACCTGGTTTCGATCAATATATTAGAGAATAATTCATGTTAGGTCTAGGTTAGGTCTGGGATTTGCTCTCATCAGGCTCATACTTTCGCATATTTCTCATACTTCATGGCTAGATCCTGGGCTGTTTCTGGATTGTATCACGTAGTGATGTGGTACCACGCTGAAACAGTCAATTAAACCTGGTTTCGATCAATATTATAGAGAATAATTCATGTTAGATCTAGGTTAGGTCTGGGATTTGCTCTCATCAGGCTCATTCTTTCGCATATTTCTCATAATTGATGGCTAGATCCTGGGCTTTCTCTGGATTGCATCACGTAGTAATGAAGTACAACACTGAAACAGTCAATTAAACCTGGTTTCCGTCAATATCTTAGAGGACAACGCAAGTTAGGTCTGGGATAGGTCTGAGATTTGCCCTCATCAGGCTCATACTTTCGCGTTTTTCACATACTTGTTGAGCAGAACCTGGGTTTTTTCTGGTTTGTATCACGTAGTAGTGTGGTACCACACTGAAACAGTCCATTAAACCTGGTTTGGATCAATATTTTAGAGGATAACGCATGTTAGGTCTAGGTTAGCCCTGGGATTTTCACTCATCAGACTCATACTTTCGCATTCTTCACATACTTGTTGAACTGATCCTGGGTGTTTTCTGGTATGGATCACGTAGTAATGTGGTACCACACTGAAACAGTCGAGTAAACCTGGTTTCGATCAATATTTTAGAGGATAACGCAAGTTAGGTCTGGGATAGGTCTGGGATTTGCCCTCATCAGGCTCATTCTTTCGCATTCTTCACATACTTGTTGAACTGATCCTGGGTTTTTTCTGGTTTGGATCACGTAGTAATGTGGTACCACACTGAAACAGTCGATTAAACCTGGTTTCGATCAATATTTTAGAGGATAACGCAAGTTAGGTCTGGGATAGGTCTGAGATTTGCCCTCATCTGGCTCATACTTTCTCATATTTCTCATACTTCATGGCTAGATCCTGGGCTGTTTCTGGTTTGGATCACGTAGTAATGTGGTGCCACACTGAAACATTCCATTAAACCTGGTTTGGATCAATATTATAGAGGATAACACATGTTAGGTCTAGGTTAGCCCTGGGATTTTCACTCATCAGACTCATACTTTCGCATTCTTCACATACTTGTTGAACTGATCCTGGGCTTTTTCTGGATTGCATCACGTAGTAATGAAGTACAACACTGAAACAGTCAATTAAACCTGGTTTCGATCAATATTTTAGAGAATAATTCATGTTAGGTCTAGGTTAGGTCTGGGATTTGCCCACATCAGGCTCATACTTTCGCATTCTTCACATACTTGTTGAACGGATCCTGGGTTTTTTCTGATTTGGATCACGTAGTAATGTGGGACCACACTGAAACAGTCAATCAAACCTGGTTTCGATCAATATTTTAGAGAATAATTCATGTTAGACCTAGGTTAGGTCTGGGATTTGCTCTCATCAGGCTCATTCTTTCGCATATTTCTCATACTTGATGGCTAGATCCTGGGCTTTTTCTGGATTGCATCACGTAGTAATGAAGTACAACACTGAAACAGTCAATTAAACCTGGTTTCGATCAATATTTTAGAGAATAATTCATGTTAGGTCTAGGTTAGGCCTGGGATTTTCACTCATCAGGCTCATACTTTCGCATTCTTCACATACTTGTTGAACGGATCCTGGGTTTTTTCTGATTTGGATCACGTAGTAATGTGGGCCCACACTGAAACAGTCAATTAAACCTGGTTTCGATCAATATTTTAGAGAATAATTCATGTTAGATCTAGGTTAGGTCTGGGATTGGCTCTCATCAGGCTCATTCTTTCGCATATTTCTCATAATTGATGGCTAGATCCTGGACTTTCTCTGGATTTCATCACGTAGTAATGAAGTACAACACTGAAACAGTCAATTAAACCTGGTTTCCGTCAATATCTTAGAGGACAACGCAGGTTAGGTCTGGGATAGGTCTGAGATTTGCCCTCATCAGGCTCATACTTTCGCGTTTTTCACATACTTGTTGAACAGAACCTGGGTTTTTTCTGGTTTGTATCACGTAGTAGTGTGGTACCACACTGAAACAGTCCATTAAACCTGGTTTGGATCAATATTTTAGAGGATAACGCATGTTAGGTCTAGGTTAGCCCTGGGATTTTCACTCATCAGACTCATACTTTCGCATTCTTCACATACTTGTTGAAATGATCCTGGGTGTTTTCTGGTATGGATCACGTAGTAATGTGGTACCACACTGAAACAGTCGAGTAAACCTGGTTTCGATCAATATTTTAGAGGATAACGCAAGTTAGGTCTGGGATAGGTCTGGGATTTGCCCTCATCAGGCTCATACTTTCGCATTCTTCACATACTTGTTGAACTGATCCCGGGTTTTTTCTGGTTTGGATCACGTAGTAATGTGGTACCACACTGAAACAGTCGATTAAACCAGGTTTCGATCAATATTTTAGAGGATAACGCATGTTAGGTCTAGGTTAGCCCTGGGATTTTCACACATCAGACTCATACTTTCGCATTCTTCACATACTTGTTGAACTGATCCTGGGTTTTTTCTGGTTTGGATCACGTAGTAATGTGGTGCCACACTGAAACAGTCGATTAAACCTGGTTTCGATCAATATTTTAGAGGATAACGCATGTTAGGTCTAGGTTAGCCCTGGGATTTTCACTCTTCAGACTCATACTTTCGCATTCTTCACATACTTGTTGAACGGAGCCTGGGTTTTTTCTGGTTTGGATCATGTAGTAATGTGGGACCACACTGAAACAGTCAATAAAACCTGGTTTCGATCAATATTTTAGAGAATAATTCATGTTAGGTCTGGGATAGGTCTGGGATTTGACCTCATCAGACTCATACTTTCACACACTTCACATACTGCTTGAACAGATCCTGGGTTATTTTCTGGGTTGGATCACATACTAATGTGGTACCACACTGAAACAGTCGATTAAACCAGGTTTCGATCAATATTTTTGAGGATAACGCATGTTAGGTCTAGGTTAGGCCTGGGATTTTCACTCATCAGACTCATACTTTCGCATTCTTCTCATACTTGTTGAACGGATCCTGGGTTTTTTCTGGTTTGGATCACGTAGTAATGTGGTACCACACTGAAACATTCAATTAAACCTGGTCTTGATAAATATTTTAGAGGATAACGCATGTTAGGTCTGGGTTAGGTCTAGGATTTGCCCTCATCAGGCTCATACTTTCGCATATTTCTCATACTTCATGGCTAGATCCTGGGCTGTTTCTGGATTGTATCACGTAGTAATGTGGTACCACGCTGAAACAGTCAATTAAACCTGGCTTCGATCAATATTTTAGAGGATAACGCAAGTTTGGTCTGGCATAGGTCTGGGATTCGCCCTCATCAGGCTCATACTTTCACATTCTTCACATACTTGTTGAACGGATCCTGGGTTTTTTCTGGTTTGGATCACGTAGTAATGTGGGACCACACTGAAACAGTCAATTAAACCTGGTTTCGATCAATATATTAGAGAATAATTTATGTTAGGTCTAGGTTAGGTCTGGGATTTGCTCTCATCAGGCTCATTCTTTCGCATATTTCTCATACTTGATGGCTAGATCCTTGGCTTTTTCTGGATTGCATCACGTAGTAATGAAGTACAACTCAGAAACAGTCAATTAAACCTGGTTTCCATCAATATCTTAGAGGACAACGCAAGTTAGGTCTGGGATAGGTCTGGGATTTGCCCACATCAGGCTCATACTTTCGCGTTTTTCACATACTTGTTGAACAGATCCTGGGTTTTTTCTGGTTTGGATCACGTAGTAGTGTGGTACCACACTGAAACAGTCCATTAAACTTGGTTGCGGTCAATATTTTAGAGGATAACGCATGTTAGGTCTAGGTTAGGTCTCGGATTTGCCCTCATCAGACTCATACTTTCGCATTCTTCACATATTTGTTGAACGGATCTTGGGTTTTTTCTGCTTTGGATCACGTAGTAAAGTGGTACCACACTGAAACAGTCCATTAAACCTGGTTTGGATCGATACTATAGAGGACAACGCATGTTAGGTCTAGGTTAGGCCTGGGATTTGCCCTCATCAGGGTCATACTTTCGCAGTTTTAACATACATGTTGACCTGATCGAGGGTTTTTTCTGCTTTGGATCACGTAGTAAAGTGGTACCACACTGAAACAGTCAATTAAACCTGGTTTCGATCAATATATTAGAGAATAATTCATGTTAGGTCTAGGTTAGGTCTGGGATTTGCTCTCATCAGGCTCATTCTTTCGCATATTTCTCATACTTGACGGCTAGATCCTGGGCTTTTTCTGGATTGCATCACGTAGTAATGAAGTACAACACTGAAACAGTCAATTAAACCTGGTTTCGATCAATACTTTAGAGAATACTTCATGTTAGGTCTAGGTTAGGTCTGGGATTTGCTCTCATCAGGCTCATTCTTTCGCATGTTTCTCATACTTGACGGCTAGATCCTGGGCTTTCTCTGGATTGCATCACGTAGTAATGAAGTACAACACTGAAACAGTCAATTAAACCTGGTTTCCATCAATATTATAGAGGACAACGCATGTTAGGTCTGGGATAGGTCTGGGATTTGCCCTCATCAGACTCATACTTTCGCACACTTCACATACTCGTTGAACAGATCCTGGGTTATTTTCTGGTTTGGATCACATAGTAATGTGGTACCACACTGAAACAGTCGATTAAACCAGGTTTCGATCAATATTTTTGAGAATAACGCATGTTAGGTCTAGGTTAGGCCGGGGAATTTCACTCATCAGGCTCATACTTTCGCATATTTCTCATACTTCATGGCTAGATCCTGGGCTGTTTCTGGATTGTATCACATAGTAATGTGGTACCACGCTGAAACAGTCGATTAAACCTGGTTTCGATCAATATTTTAGAGGATAACGCATGTTAGGTCTAGGTTAGCCCTGGGATTTTCACCCATCAGACTCATACTTTCCCATTCTTCACATACTTGTTGAACGGATCCTGGGTTTTTTCTGGTTTCGTTCACGTAGTAATGTGGCACCACACTGAAACATTCAATTAAACCTGATCTTGATAAATATTTGAGAGGATAACGCATGCTAGGTTTGGGTTAAGTCTTGGATTTGCCCTCATCAGGCTCATACTTTCGCATATTTCTCATACTTCATGGCTAGATCCAGGGCTGTTTCTGGATTGTATCACGTAGTAATGTGTTAGCACACTGAAACAGTCAATTATGCCTGGTTTCGATCAATATTTTAGAGAATAATTCATGTTAGGTCTAGGTTAGGTCTGGGATTTGCTCTCATCAGGCTCATACTTTCGCACACTTCACATACTCGTTTGACAGATCCTGGGTTATTTTCTGGTTTGGATCGTATAGTAATATGGTACCACACTGAAACAGTCGATTAAACCAGGTTTCGATCAATATTTTATAGGATAACGCAAGTTAGGTCTGGGATAGGTCAGGGATTTGACCTCATCAGACTCATAATTTCGCACACTTCACATACTCCTTGAACAGAACCTGGGTTATTTTCTGGTTTGGATCACATAGTAATGTGGTACCACACTGAAACAGTCGATTAAACCAGGTTTCGATCAATATTTTAGAGGATAACGCATGTTAGGTCTAGGTTAGGCCTGGGATTTTCACTCATCAGACTCATACTTTCGCATTCTTCACATACTTGTTGAACTGATCCTGGGCTTGTTCTGGTTTGGATCACGTAGTAATGTGGTACCACACTGAAACAGTCAATTAAACCTGGTTTCGATCAATATTTTAGAGAATAATTCATGTTAGGTCTTGGTTAGGTCTGGGATTTGCTCTCATCAGGCTCATACTTTCGCATATTTCTCATACTTCATGGATAGATCCTGGGCTGTTTCTGGATTGTATCACGTAGTAATGTGGTACCACGCTGAAACAGTCAATTAAACCTGGCTTCGATCAATATTTTAGAGGATAACGCAAGTTTGGTCTGGCATAGGTCTGGGATTCGCCCTCATCAGGCTCATACTTTCACATTCTTCACATACTTGTTGAACGGATCCTGGGTTTTTTCTGGTTTGGATCACGTAGTAATGTGGGACCACACTGAAACAGTCAATTAATCCTGGTTTCGATCAATATATTAGAGAATAATTCATGTTAGGTCTAGGTTAGGTCTGGGATTTGCTCTCATCAGGCTCATTCTTTCGCATATTTCTCATACTTGATGGCTAGATCCTTGGCTTTTTCTGGATTGCATCACGTAGTAATGAAGTACAACACAGAAACAGTCAATTAAACCTGGTTTCCATCAATATCTTAGAGGACAACGCAAGTTAGGTCTGGGATAGGTCTGGGATTTGCCCACATCAGGCTCATACTTTCGCGTTTTTCACATACTTGTTGAACAGATCCTGGGCTTTTTCTGGTTTGGATCACGTAGTAGTGTGGTACCACACTGAAACAGTCCATTAAACTTGGTTGCGGTCAATATTTTAGAGGATAACGCATGTTAGGTCTAGGTTAGGTCTCGGATTTGCCCTCATCAGACTCATACTTTCGCATTCTTCACATATTTGTTGAACGGATCTTGGGTTTTTTCTGCTTTGGATCACGTAGTAAAGTGGTACCACACTGAAACAGTCCATTAAACCTGGTTTGGATCGATATTATAGAGGACAACGCATGTTAGGTCTAGGTTAGGCCTGGGATATGCCCTCATCAGGGTCATACTTTCGCAGTTTTAACATACATGTTGACCTGATCGAGGCTTTTTTCTGCTTTGGATCACGTAGTAAAGTGGTACCACACTGAAACAGTCCATTAAACCTGGTTTGGATCAATATTTTAGAGGATAACGCATGTTAGGTCTAGGTTAGCCCTGGGATTTTCACCCATCAGACTCATACTTTCGCATTCTTCACATACTTGTTGAACGGATCCTCGGTTTTTTCTGGTTTCGTTCACGTAGTAATGTGGTACCACACTGAAACATTCAATTAAACCTGATCTTGATAAATATCTGAGAGGATAACGCATGTTAGGTTTGGGTTAAGTCTTGGATTCGCCCTCATCAGACTCATACTTTCGCGTTTTTCACATACTTGTTGAACTGATCCTGGGCTTTTTCTGGTTTGGATCACGTAGTAATGTGGTACCACACTGAAACAGTCAATTAAACCTGGTTTCGATCTATATTTTAGAGAATAATTCATGTTAGGTCTAGGTTAGGTCTGGGATTTGCTCTCATCAGGCTCATACTTTCGCACACTTCACATACTCGTTTGACAGATCCTGGGTTATTTTCTGGTTTGGATCGTATAGTAATATGGTACCACACTGAAACAGTCGATTAAACCAGGTTTCGATCAATATTTTAGAGGATAACGCAAGTTAGGTCTGGGATAGGTCAGGGATTTGACCTCATCAGACTCATAATTTCGCACACTTCACATACTCCTTGAACAGATCCTGGGTTATTTTCTGGTTTGGATCACATAGTAATGTGGTACCACACTGAAACAGTCGATTAAACCTGGTTTCGATCAATATTTTAGAGGATAACGCATGTTAGGTCTAGGTTAGGCCTGGGATTTCCACTCATCAGACTCATACTTTCGCATTCTTCACATACTTGTTGAACTGATCCTGGGCTTTTTCTGGTTTGGATCACGTAGTAATGTGGTACCACACTGAAACAGTCAATTAATCCTGGTCTTGATAAATATTTTAGAGGATAACGCATGTTAGGTCTGGGTTAGGTCTAGGATTTGCCCTCATCAGGCTCATACTTTCGCATAACTCTCATACTTCATGGCTAGATCCTGGGCTGTTTCTGGATTGTATCACGTAGTAATGGGGTACCACGCAAAAACAGTCAATTAAACCAGGTTTCGATCAATATTTTAGAGGATAACGCATTTTAGGTCTAGGTTAGGCCTGGGATTTTCACTCATCAGAGGGCATACTTTCGCATTCTTCACATACTTGTTGAACAGATCCTGGGTTTTTTCTGCTTTGGATCAGGTAGTAGTGTGGTACCACACTGAAACAGTCCATTAAACCTGGTTTGGATCAATATTTTAGAGGATAACGCATGTTAGGTCTAGGTTAGGTCTGGGATTTTCACTCATCAAGCTCATACTTTCGCATATTTCTCATACTTGACGGCTAGATCCTGGGCTTTTTCTGGATTGCATCACGTAGTAATGAAGTACAACACTGAAACAGTCAATTAAACCTGGTTTCGATCAATATTTTAGAGGATAACGCAAGTTAAGTCTGGGATTGGTCTGGGATTTGACCTCATCAAACTCATACTTTCGCACACTTCACATACTCGTTGAACAGATCCTGGGTTATTTTCTGGTTTGGATCACATAGTAATGTGGTACCACACTGAAACAGTCGATTAAACCAGGTTTCGATCAATATTTTAGAGGATAACGCATGTTAGGTCTAGGTTAGCCCTGGGATTTTCACTCATCAGACTCATACTTTCGCATTCTTCACATACTTGTTGAACTGATCCTGGGTTTTTTCTGGTTTGGATCACGTAGTAATGTGGTGCCACACTGAAACAGTCGATTAAACCTGGTTTCGATCAATATTTTAGAGGATAACGCATGTTAGGTCTAGGTTAGCCCTGGGATTTTCACTCTTCAGACTCATACTTTCGCATTCTTCACATACTTGTTGAACTGATCCTGGGCTTGTTCTGGTTTGGATCACGTAGTAATGTGGTGCCACACTGAAACAGTCGATTAAACCTGGTTTCGGTCAATATTTTAGAGAATAATTCATGTTAGGTCTGGGATAGGTCTGGGATTTGACCTCATCAGACTCATACTTTCACACACTTCACATACTCCTTGAACAGATCCTGGGTTATTTTCTGGGTTGGATCACATACTAATGTGGTACCACACTGAAACAGTCGATTAAACCAGGTTTCGATCAATATTTTTGAGGATAACGCATGTTAGGTCTAGGTTAGGCCTGGGATTTTCACTCATCAGACTCATACTTTCGCATTCTTCTCATACTTGTTCAACGGATCCTGGGTTTTTTCTGGTTTGGATCACGTAGTAATGTGGTACCACACTGAAACATTGAATTAAACCTGGTCTTGATAAATATTTTAGAGGATAACGCATGTTAGGTCTGGGTTAGGTTTAGGATTTGCCCCCATCAGGCTCATACTTTCGCATATTTCTCATACTTGACGGCTAGATCCTGGGCGTTTTCTGGATTGCATCACGTAGTAATGAAGTACAACACTGAAACAGTCAATTAAACCTGGTTTCGATCAATATTTTAGAGAATACTTCATGTTAGGTCTAGGTTAGGCCTGGGATTTGCCCTCATCAGGGTCATACTTTCGCAGTTTTAACATACATGTTGACCTGATCGAGGGTTTTTTCTGCTTTGGATCACGTAGTAAAGTGGTACCACACTGAAACAGTCCATTAAACCTGGTTTGGATCAATATTTTTGAGGATAACGCATGTTAGGTCTAGGTTAGGCCGGGGAATTTCACTCATCAGGCTCATACTTTCGCATATTTCTCATGCTTCATGGCTAGATCCTGGGCTGTTTCTGGATTGTATCACATAGTAATGTGGTACCAAGCTGAAACAGTCGATTGAACCTGGTTTCGATCAATAGTTTAGAGGATGACGCAAGTTAAGTCTGGGATAGGTCTAGGATTTGACCTCATCAGACTCATACTTTCGCGTTTTTCACATACTTGTTGAACTGATCCTGGGCTTTTTCTGGCTTGGATCACGTAGTAATGTGGTACCACACTGAAACAGTCAATTAAACCTGGTTTCGATCAATATTTTAGAGAATAATTCATGTTAGGTCTTGGTTAGGTCTGGGATTTGCTCTCATCAGGCTCATACTTTCGCATATTTCTCATACTTCATGGCTAGATCCTGGGCTGTTTCTGGATTGTATCACGTAGTAATGTGGTACCACGCTGAAACAGTCAATTAAACCTGGCTTCGATCAATATTTTAGAGGATAACGCAAGTTTGGTCTGGCATAGGTCTGGGATTCGCCCTCATGAGGCTCATACTTTCACATTCTTCACATACTTGTTGAACGGATCCTGGGTTTTTTCTGGTTTGGATCACGTAGTAATGTGGGACCACACTGAAACAGTCAATTAAACCTGGTTTCGATCAATATATTAGAGAATAATTCATGTTAGGTCTAGGTTAGGTCTGGGATTTGCTCTCATCAGGCTCATTCTTTCGCATATTTCTCATACTTGATGGCTAGATCCTTGGCTTTTTCTGGAATGCATCACGTAGTAATGAAGTACAACTCAGAAACAGTCAATTAAACCTGGTTTCCATCAATATCTTAGAGGACAACGCAAGTTAGGTCTGGGATAGGTCTGGGATTTGCCCACATCAGGCTCATACTTTCGCGTTTTTCACATACTTGTTGAACAGATCCTGGGTTTTTTCTGGTTTGGATCACGTAGTAGTGTGGTACCACACTGAAACAGTCCATTAAACTTGGTTGCGGTCAATATTTTAGAGGATAACGCATGTTAGGTCTAGGTTAGGTCTCGGATTTGCCCTCATCAGACTCATACTTTCGCATTCTTCACATATTTGTTGAACGGATCTTGGGTTTTTTCTGCTTTGGATCACGTAGTAAAGTGGTACCACACTGAAACAGTCCATTAAACCTGGTTTGGATCGATATTATAGAGGACAACGCATGTTAGGTCTAGGTTAGGCCTGGGATTTGCCCTCATCAGGGTCATACTTTCGCAGTTTTAACATACATGTTGACCTGATCGAGGGTTTTTTCTGTTTTGGATCACGTAGTAAAGTGGTACCACACTGAAACAGTCCATTAAACCTGGTTTGGATCAATATTTTAGAGGATAACGCATGTTAGGTCTGGGTTAGGTCTAGGATTTGCCCCCATCAGGCTCATACTTTCGCATATTTCTCATACTTGACGGCTAGATCCTGGGCTTTTTCTGGATTGCATCACGTAGTAATGAAGTACAACACTGAAACAGTCAATTAAACCTGGTTTCGATCAATACTTTAGAGAATACTTCATGTTAGGTCTAGGTTAGGTCTGGGATTTGCTCTCATCAGGCTCATTCTTTCGCATGTTTCTCATACTTGACGGCTAGATCCTGGGCTTTCTCTGGATTGCATCACGTAGTAATGAAGTACAACACTGAAACAGTCAATTAAACCTGGTTTCCATCAATATTTTAGAGGACAACGCATGTTAGGTCTGGGATAGGTCTGGGATTTGCCCTCATCAGACTCATACTTTCGCACACTTCACATACTCGTTGAACAGATCCTGGGTTATTTTCTGGTTTGGATCACATAGTAATGTGGTACCACACTGAAACAGTCGATTAAACCAGGTTTCGATCAATATTTTTGAGAATAACGCATGTTAGGTCTAGGTTAGGCCGGGGAATTTCACTCATCAGGCTCATACTTTCGCATATTTCTCATACTTCATGGCTAGATCCTGGGCTGTTTCTGGATTGTATCACATAGTAATGTGGTACCACGCTGAAACAGTCGATTAAACCTGGTTTCGATCAATATTTTAGAGGATAACGCATGTTAGGTCTAGGTTAGCCCTGGGATTTTCACCCATCAGACTCATACTTTCGCATTCTTCACATACTTGTTGAACGGATCCTGGGTTTTTTCTGGTTTCGTTCACGTAGTAATGTGGTACCACACTGAAACATTCAATTAAACCTGATCTTGATAAATATTTGAGAGGATAACGCATGCTAGGTTTGGGTTAAGTCTTGGATTTGCCCTCATCAGGCTCATACTTTCGCATATTTCTCATACTTCATGGCTAGATCCAGGGCTGTTTCTGGATTGTATCACGTAGTAATGTGTTAGCACACTGAAACAGTCAATTATGCCTGGTTTCGATCAATATTTTATAGGATAACGCAAGTTAGGTCTGGGATAGGTCAGGGATTTGACCTCATCAGACTCATAATTTCGCACACTTCACATACTCCTTGAACAGATCCTGGGTTATTTTCTGGTTTGGATCACATAGTAATGTGGTACCACACTGAAACAGTCGATTAAACCAGGTTTCCATCAATATTTTAGAGGATAACGCATGTTAGGTCTAGGTTAGGCCTGGGATTTTCACTCATCAGACTCATACTTTCGCATTCTTCACATACTTGTTGAACTGATCCTGGGCTTGTTCTGGTTTGGATCACGTAGTAATGTGGTACCACACTGAAACATTCAATTAAACCTGGTCTTGATAAATATTTTAGAGGATAACGCATGTTAGGTCTGGGTTAGGTCTAGGATTTGCCCTCATCAGGCTCATACTTTCGCATATTTCTCATACTTCATGGCTAGATCCTGGGCTGCTTCTGGATTGTATCACGTAGTAATGGGGTACCACGCAAAAACAGTCAATTAAACCAGGTTTCGATCAATATTTTAGAGGATAACGCATGTTAGGTCTAGGTTAGGCCTGGGATTTTCACTCATCAGACTCATACTTCCGCATTCTTCAGATACTTCTTGAACGGATCCTGGGTTTTTTCTGGTTTGGATCACGTAGTAATGTGGGACCACACTGAAACAGTCAATTAAACCTGGTTTCGATCAATATTTTAGAGAATAATTCATGTTAGGTCTAGGTTAGGTCTGGGATTTGCCCTCATCGGGCTCATACTTTCGCGTTTTTCACATACTTGTTGAACAGATCCTGGGTTTTTTCTGGTTTGGATCACGTAGTAGTGTGGTACCACACTGAAACAGTCCATTAAACCTGGTTCGGATCAATATTTTAGAGGATAACGCATGTTAGGTCTAGGTTAGGTCTGGGATTTTCACTCATCAGGCTCATACTTTCGCATTCTTCACATACTTGTTGAACGGATCCTGGGTTTTTTCTGGATTGGATCACGTAGTAATGTGGGACCACACTGAAACAGTCAATTAAACCTGGCCTTGATAAATATTTTAGAGGATAACGCATGTTAGGTCTGGGATAGGTCTAGGATTTGCCCTCATCAGGCTCATACTTTCGAATATTTCTCATACTTCATGGCTAGTTCCTGGGCTGCTTCTGGATTGTATCACGTAGTAATGGGGTACCACGCAAAAACATTCAATGAAACCTGGTCTGGATAAATATTTTAGAGGATAACGCATGTTAGGTTTGGGTTTGGTCTAGGATTTGCCCTCATCAGGCTTATACTTTCGCATATCTCTCATACTTCCTAGCTAGATCCTGGGCTGTTTCTGGATCGTATCACATAGTAGTGTGGTACGACGCTGAAACAGTCGATTAAACCTGGTTTCGATCAATATTTTAGAGGATAACGCATGTCAGGTCTAGGTTAGGTCTGGGATTTGCTCTCATAAGGGTCATACTGTCGCAGTTTTAACTTACTTGCTGAACGGATCCTGGGCTCTTTCTGGATTGCATCACGTAGTAATGAAGTACAACACTGAAACAGTCAATTAAACCTGGTTTCCATCAATATTTTAGAGGACAACGCATGTCTGGTCTAGGTTAGGTCTGGGATTTGCTCTCATAAGGGTCATACTGTCGCAGTTTTAACTTACTTGCTGAACGGATCCTGGGTTTTTTCTGGTTTGGTTCACGTAGTAATGTGGTACCACACTGAAACATTCAATTAAACCTGATCTTGATAAATATTTTAGAGGATAACGCATGTTAGGTTTGGGTTAAGTCTAGGATTTGCGCTCATCAGGATCATACTTTCGCATATTTCTCATACTTCATGGCTAGATCCTGGGCTGTTTCTGGATTGTATCACGTAGTAATGTGGTACCACGCTGAAACAGTCAATTAAACCTGGCTTCGATCAATATTTTAGAGGATAACGCAAGTTTGGTCTGGCATAGGTCTGGGATTCGCCCTCATCAGGCTCATACTTTCGCGTTTTTCACATACTTGTTGAACTGATCCTGGGCTTTTTCTGGTTTGGATCACGTAGTAATGTGGTACCACACTGAAACAGTCAATTAAACCTGGTTTCGATCAATATTTTAGAGAATAATTCATGTTAGGTCTTGGTTAGGTCTGGGATTTGCTCTCATCAGGCTCATACTTTCGCATATTTCTCATACTTCATGGATAGATCCTGGGCTGTTTCTGGATTGTATCACGTAGTAATGTGGTACCACGCTGAAACAGTCAATTAAACCTGGCTTCGATCAATATTTTAGAGGATAACGCAAGTTTGGTCTGGCATAGGTCTGGGATTCGCCCTCATCAGGCTCATACTTTCACATTCTTCACATACTTGTTGAACGGATCCTGGGTTTTTTCTGGTTTGGATCACGTAGTAATGTGGGACCACACTGAAACAGTCAATTAAACCTGGTTTCGATCAATATTTTAGAGAATAATTCATGTTAGGTCTTGGTTAGGTCTGGGATTTGCTCTCATCAGGCTCATACTTTCGCATATTTCTCATACTTCATGGATAGATCCTGGGCTGTTTCTGGATTGTATCACGTAGTAATGTGGTACCACGCTGAAACAGTCAATTAAACCTGGTTTCCATCAATATCTTAGAGGACAACGCAAGTTAGGTCTGGGATAGGTCTGGGATTTGCCCACATCAGGCTCATACTTTCGCGTTTTTCACATACTTGTTGAACAGATCCTGGGTTTTTTCTGGTTTGGATCACGTAGTAGTGTGGTACCACACTGAAACAGTCCATTAAACTTGGTTGCGGTCAATATTTTAGAGGATAACGCATGTTAGGTCTAGGTTAGGTCTCGGGTTTGCCCTCATCAGACTCATACTTTCGCATTCTTCACATATTTGTTGAACGGATCTTGGGTTTTTTCTGCTTTGGATCACGTAGTAAAGTGGTACCACACTGAAACAGTCCATTAAACCTGGTTTGGATCGATATTATAGAGGACAACGCATGTTAGGTCTAGGTTAGGCCTGGGATTTGCCCTCATCAGGGTCATACTTTCGCAGTTTTAACATACATGTTGACCTGATCGAGGGTTTTTTCTGCTTTGGATCACGTAGTAAAGTGGTACCACACTGAAACAGTCCATTAAACCTGGTTTGGATCAATATTTTAGAGGATAACGCATGTTAGGTCTAGGTTAGCCCTGGGATTTTCAACCATCAGACTCATACTTTCGCATTCTTCACATACTTGTTGAACGGATCCTCGGTTTTTTCTGGTTTCGTTCACGTAGTAATGTGGTACCACACTGAAACATTCAATTAAACCTGATCTTGATAAATATTTGAGAGGATAACGCATGTTAGGTTTGGGTTAAGTCTTGGATTCGCCCTCATCAGACTCATACTTTCGCGTTTTTCACATACTTGTTGAACTGATCCTGGGCTTTTTCTGGTTTGGATCACGTAGTAATGTGGTACCACACTGAAACAGTCAATTAAACCTGGTTTCGATCTATATTTTAGAGAATAATTCATGTTAGGTCTAGGTTAGGTCTGGGATTTGCTCTCATCAGGCTCATACTTTCGCACACTTCACATACTCGTTTGACAGATCCTGGGTTATTTTCTGGTTTGGATCGTATAGTAATATGGTACCACACTGAAACAGTCGATTAAACCAGGTTTCGATCAATATTTTAGAGGATAACGCAAGTTAGGTCTGGGATAGGTCAGGGATTTGACCTCATCAGACTCATAATTTCGCACACTTCACATACTCCTTGAACAGATCCTGGGTTATTTTCTGGTTTGGATCACATAGTAATGTGGTACCACACTGAAACAGTCGATTAAACCAGGTTTCGATCAATATTTTAGAGGATAACGCATGTTAGGTCTAGGTTAGGCCTGGGATTTTCACTCATCAGACTCATACTTTCGCATTCTTCACATACTTGTTGAACTGATCCTGGGCTTTTTCTGGTTTGGATCACGTAGTAATGTGGTACCACACTGAAACAGTCAATTAATCCTGGTCTTGATAAATATTTTAGAGGATAACGCATGTTAGGTCTGGGTTAGGTCTAGGATTTGCCCTCATCAGGCTCATACTTTCGCATAACTCTCATACTTCATGGCTAGATCCTGGGCTGTTTCTGGATTGTATCACGTAGTAATGGGGTACCACGCAAAAACAGTCAATTAAACCAGGTTTCGATCAATATTTTAGAGGATAACGCATTTTAGGTCTAGGTTAGGCCTGGGATTTTCACTCATCAGAGGGCATACTTTCGCATTCTTCACATACTTGTTGAACAGATCCTGGGTTTTTTCTGCTTTGGATCAGGTAGTAGTGTGGTACCACACTGAAACAGTCCATTAAACCTGGTTTGGATCAATATTTTAGAGGATAACGCATGTTAGGTCTAGGTTAGGTCTGGGATTTTCACTCATCAAGCTCATACTTTCGCATTCTTCACATACTTGTTGAACGGACCCTGGGTTTTTTCTGGATTGGATCACGTAGTAATGTGGTGCTACACTGAAACAGTCGATTAAACCTGGTTTCGATCAATATTTTAGAGGATAACGCATGTTAGGTCTAGGTTAGCCCTGGGATTTTCACTCTTCAGGCTCATACTTTCGCATATTTCTCATACTTCATGGCTAGATCCTGGGCTGTTTCTGGATTGTATCACGTAGTAATGTGGTACCACACTGAAACAATCAATTAAACCTGATCTTGATAAATATTTTAGAGGATAACGCATGTTAGGTCTGGGTTAGGTCTAGGATTTGCCCTCATCAGGCTCATACTTTCGCATATTTCTCATACTTGACGGCTAGATCCTGGGCTTTTTCTGGATTGCATCACGTAGTAATGAAGTACAACACTGAAACAGTCAATTAAACCTGGTTTCGATCAATATTTTAGAGGATAACGCAAGTTAAGTCTGGGATTGGTCTGGGATTTGACCTCATCAAACTCATACTTTCGCACACTTCACATACTCGTTGAACAGATCCTGGGTTATTTTCTGGTTTGGATCACAAAGTAATGTGGTACCACACTGAAACAGTCGATTAAACCAGGTTTCGATCAATATTTTAGAGGATAACGCATGTTAGGTCTAGGTTAGCCCTGGGATTTTCACTCATCAGACTCATACTTTCGCATTCTTCACATACTTGTTGAACTGATCCTGGGTTTTTTCTGGTTTGGATCACGTAGTAATGTGGTGCCACACTGAAACAGTCGATTAAACCTGGTTTCGATCAATATTTTCGAGGATAACGCATGTTAGGTCTAGGTTAGCCCTGGGATTTTCACTCTTCAGACTCATACTTTCGCATTCTTCACATACTTGTTGAACTGATCCTGGGTTTTTTCTGGTTTGGATCACGTAGTAATGTGGTGCCACACTGAAACAGTCGATTAAACCTGGTTTCGGTCAATATTTTAGAGAATAATTCATGTTAGGTCTGGGATAGGTCTGGGATTTGACCTCATCAGACTCATACTTTCACACACTTCACATACTCCTTGAACAGATCCTGGGTTATTTTCTGGGTTGGATCACATACTAATGTGGTACCACACTGAAACAGTCGATTAAACCAGGTTTCGATCAATATTTTTGAGGATAACGCATGTTAGGTTTGGGTTAAGTCTAGGATTTGCGCTCATCAGGCTCATACTTTCGCATATTTCTCATACTTCATGGCTAGATCCTGGGCTGTTTCTGGATTGTATCACGTAGTAATGTGGTACCACGCTGAAACAGTCAATTAAACCTGGCTTCGATCAATATTTTAGAGGATAACGCAAGTTTGGTCTGGCATAGGTCTGGGATTCGCCCTCATCAGGCTCATACTTTCGCGTTTTTCACATACTTGTTGAACTGATCCTGGGCTTTTTCTGGTTTGGATCACGTAGTAATGTGGTACCACACTGAAACAGTCAATTAAACCTGGTTTCGATCAATATTTTAGAGAATAATTCATGTTAGGTCTTGGTTAGGTCTGGGATTTGCTCTCATCAGGCTCATACTTTCGCATATTTCTCATACTTCATGGATAGATCCTGGGCTGTTTCTGGATTGTATCACGTAGTAATGTGGTACCACGCTGAAACAGTCAATTAAACCTGGCTTCGATCAATATTTTAGAGGATAACGCAAGTTTGGTCTGGCATAGGTCTGGGATTCGCCCTCATCAGGCTCATACTTTCACATTCTTCACATACTTGTTGAACGGATCCTGGGTTTTTTCTGGTTTGGATCACGTAGTAATGTGGGACCACACTGAAACAGTCAATTAAACCTGGTTTCGATCAATATTTTAGAGAATAATTCATGTTAGGTCTTGGTTAGGTCTGGGATTTGCTCTCATCAGGCTCATACTTTCGCATATTTCTCATACTTCATGGATAGATCCTGGGCTGTTTCTGGATTGTATCACGTAGTAATGTGGTACCACACTGAAACAGTCAATTAAACCTGGTTTCGATCAATATTTTAGAGAATAATTCATGTTAGGTCATGGTTAGGTCTGGGATTTGCTCTCATCAGGCTCATACTTTCGCATATTTCTCATACTTCATGGATAGATCCTGGGCTGTTTCTGGATTGTATCACGTAGTAATGTGGTACCACGCTGAAACAGTCAATTAAACCTGGTTTCCATCAATATCTTAGAGGACAACGCAAGTTAGGTCTGGGATAGGTCTGGGATTTGCCCACATCAGGCTCATACTTTCGCGTTTTTCACATACTTGTTGAACAGATCCTGGGTTTTTTCTGGTTTGGATCACGTAGTAGTGTGGTACCACACTGAAACAGTCCATTAAACTTGGTTGCGGTCAATATTTTAGAGGATAACGCATGTTAGGTCTAGGTTAGGTCTCGGATTTGCCCTCATCAGACTCATACTTTCGCATTCTTCACATATTTGTTGAACGGATCTTGGGTTTTTTCTGCTTTGGATCACGTAGTAAAGTGGTACCACACTGAAACAGTCCATTAAACCTGGTTTGGATCGATATTATAGAGGACAACGCATGTTAGGTCTAGGTTAGGCCTGGGATTTGCCCTCATCAGGGTCATACTTTCGCAGTTTTAACATACATGTTGACCTGATCGAGGGTTTTTTCTGCTTTGGATCACGTAGTGAAGTGGTACCACACTGAAACAGTCCATTAAACCTGGTTTGGATCAATATTTTAGAGGATAACGCATGTTAGGTCTAGGTTAGCCCTGGGATTTTCAACCATCAGACTCATACTTTCGCATTCTTCACATACTTGTTGAACGGATCCTCGGTTTTTTCTGGTTTCGTTCACGTAGTAATGTGGTACCACACTGAAACATTCAATTAAACCTGATCTTGATAAATATTTGAGAGGATAACGCATGTTAGGTTTGGGTTAAGTCTTGGATTCGCCCTCATCAGACTCATACTTTCGCGTTTTTCACATACTTGTTGAACTGATCCTGGGCTTTTTCTGGTTTGGATCACGTAGTAAAGTGGTACCACACTGAAACAGTCAATTAAACCTGGTTTCGATCTATATTTTAGAGAATAATTCATGTTAGGTCTAGGTTAGGTCTGGGATTTGCTCTCATCAGGCTCATACTTTCGCACACTTCACATACTCGTTTGACAGATCCTGGGTTATTTTCTGGTTTGGATCGTATAGAAATATGGTACCACACTGAAACAGTCGATTAAACCAGGTTTCGATCAATATTTTAGAGGATAACGCAAGTTAGGTCTGGGATAGGTCAGGGATTTGACCTCATCAGACTCATAATTTCGCACACTTCACATACTCCTTGAACAGATCCTGGGTTATTTTCTGGTTTGGATCACATAGTAATGTGGTACCACACTGAAACAGTCGATTAAACCAGGTTTCGATCAATATTTTAGAGGATAACGCATGTTAGGTCTAGGTTAGGCCTGGGATTTTCACTCATCAGACTCATACTTTCGCATTCTTCACATACTTGTTGAACTGATCCTGGGCTTTTTCTGGTTTGGATCACGTAGTAATGTGGTACCACACTGAAACAGTCAATTAATCCTGGTCTTGATAAATATTTTAGAGGATAACGCATGTTAGGTCTGGGTTAGGTCTAGGATTTGCCCTCATCAGGCTCATACTTTCGCATAACTCTCATACTTCATGGCTAGATCCTGGGCTGTTTCTGGATTGTATCACGTAGTAATGGGGTACCACGCAAAAACAGTCAATTAAACCAGGTTTCGATCAATATTTTAGAGGATAACGCATTTTAGGTCTAGGTTAGGCCTGGGATTTTCACTCATCAGAGGGCATACTTTCGCATTCTTCACATACTTGTTGAACAGATCCTGGGTTTTTTCTGCATTGGATCAGGTAGTAGTGTGGTACCACACTGAAACAGTCCATTAAACCTGGTTTGGATCAATATTTTAGAGGATAACGCATGTTAGGTCTAGGTTAGGTCTGGGATTTTCACTCATCAAGCTCATACTTTCGCATTCTTCACATACTTGTTGAACGGACCCTGGGTTTTTTCTGGATTGGATCACGTAGTAATGTGGTGCTACACTGAAACAGTCGATTAAACCTGGTTTCGATCAATATTTTAGAGGATAACGCATGTTAGGTCTAGGTTAGCCCTGGGATTTTCACTCTTCGGGCTCATACTTTCGCATATTTCTCATACTTCATGGCTAGATCCTGGGCTGTTTCTGGATTGTATCACGTAGTAATGTGGTACCACACTGAAACAATCAATTAAACCTGATCTTGATAAATATTTTAGAGGATAACGCATGTTAGGTCTGGGTTAGGTCTAGGATTTGCCCTCATCAGGCTCATACTTTCGCATATTTCTCATACTTGACGGCTAGATCCTGGGCTTTTTCTGGATTGCATCACGTAGTAATGAAGTACAACACTGAAACAGTCAATTAAACCTGGTTTCGATCAATATTTTAGAGGATAACGCAAGTTAAGTCTGGGATTGGTCTGGGATTTGACCTCATCAAACTCATACTTTCGCACACTTCACATACTCGTTGAACAGATCCTGGGTTATTTTCTGGTTTGGATCACATACTAATGTGGTACCACACTGAAACAGTCGATTAAACCAGGTTTCGATCAATATTTTAGAGGATAACGCATGTTAGGTCTAGGTTAGCCCTGGGATTTTCACTCATCAGACTCATACTTTCGCATTCTTCACATACTTGTTGAACTGATCCTGGGTTTTTTCTGGTTTGGATCACGTAGTAATGTGGTGCCACACTGAAACTGTCGATTAAACCTGGTTTCGATCAATATTTTAGAGGATAACGCATGTTAGGTCTAGGTTAGCCCTGGGATTTTCACTCTTCAGACTCATACTTTCGCATTCTTCACATACTTGTTGAACTGATCCTGGGTTTTTTCTGGTTTGGATCACGTAGTAATGTGGTGCCACACTGAAACAGTCGATTAAACCTGGTTTCGGTCAATATTTTAGAGAATAATTCATGTTAGGTCTGTAATAGGTCTGGGATTTGACCTCATCAGACTCATACTTTCACACACTTCACATACTCCTTGAACAGATCCTGGGTTATTTTCTGGGTTGGATCACATACTAATGTGGTACCACACTGAAACAGTCGATTAAACCAGGTTTCGATCAATATTTTTGAGGATAACGCATGTTAGGTCTAGGTTAGGCCTGGGATTTTCACTCATCAGACTCATACTTTCGCATTCTTCTCATACTTGTTGAACGGATCCTGGGTTTTTTCTGGTTTGGATCACGTAGTAATGTGGTACCACACTGAAACATTCAATTAAACCTGGTCTTGATAAATATTTTAGAGGATAACGCATGTTAGGTCTGGGTTAGGTCTAGGATTTGCCCCCATCAGGCTCATACTTTCGCATATTTCTCATACTTGACGGCTAGATCCTGGGCGTTTTCTGGATTGCATCAGGTAGTAATGAAGTACAACACTGAAACAGTCAATTAAACCTGGTTTCGATCAATATTTTAGAGAATACTTCATGTTAGGTCTAGGTTAGGCCTGGGATTTGCCCTCATCAGGGTCATACTTTCGCAGTTTTAACATACATGTTGACCTGATCGAGGGTTTTTTCTGCTTCGGATCACGTAGTAAAGTGGTACCACACTGAAACAGTCCATTAAACCTGGTTTGGATCAATATTTTTGAGGATAACGCATGTTAGGTCTAGGTTAGGCCGGGGAATTTCACTCATCAGGCTCATACTTTCGCATATTTCTCATGCTTCATGGCTAGATCCTGGGCTGTTTCTGGATTGTATCACATAGTAATGTGGTACCACGCTGAAACAGTCGATTGAACCTGGTTTCGATCAATAGTTTAGAGGATGACGCAAGTTAAGTCTGGGATAGGTCTAGGATTTGACCTCATCAGACTCATACTTTCGCGTTTTTCACATACTTGTTGAACAGATCCTGGGTTATTTTCTGGTTTGGATCACATAGTAATGTGGTACCACACTGAAACAGTCGATTAAACCAGGTTTCGATCAATATTTTTGAGAATAACGCATGTTAGGTCTAGGTTAGGCCGGGGAATTTCACTCATCAGGCTCATACTTTCGCATATTTCTCATACTTCATGGCTAGATCCTGGGCTGTTTCTGGATTGTATCACATAGTAATGTGGAACCACGCTGAAACAGTCGATTAAACCTGGTTTCGATCAATATTTTAGAGGATAACGCAAGTTAAGTCTGGGATAGGTCTGGGATTTGACCTCATCAGACTCATACTTTCGCGTTTTTCACATACTTGTTGAACAGATCCGGGGTTTTTTCTGGTTTGGATCACGTAGTAGTGTGGTACCACACTGAAACAGTCCATTAAACTTGGTTGCGATCAATATTTTAGAGGATAACGCATGTTAGGTCTAGGTTAGGCCTGGGATTTTCACTCATCAGACTCATACTTTCGCATATTTCTCATACTTCATGGCTAGATCCTGGGCTGTTTCTGGATTGTATCACGTAGTAATGTGGTAGCACACTGAAACAGTCAATTATGCCTGGTTTCGATCAATATTTTAGAGAATAATTCATGTTAGGTCTAGGTTAGGTCTGGGATTTGCTCTCATCAGGCTCATACTTTCGCACACTTCACATACTCGTTTGACAGATCCTGGGTTATTTTCTGGTTTGGATCGTATAGTAATATGGTACCACACTGAAACAGTCGGTTAATCCAGGTTTCGATCAATATTTTAGAGGATAACGCAAGTTAGGTCTGGGATAGGTCAGGGATTTGACCTCATCAGACTCATTATTTCGCACACTTCACATACTCCTTGAACAGATCCTGGGTTATTTTCTGGTTTGGATCACATAGTAATGTGGTACCACACTGAAACAGTCGATTAAACCAGGTTTCGATCAATATTTTAGAGGATAACGCAAGTTAGGTCTGGGATAGGTCAGGGATTTGACCTCATCAGACTCATTATTTCGCACACTTCACATACTCCTTGAACAGATCCTGGGTTATTTTCTGGTTTGGATCACGTAGTAATGTGGTACCACACTGAAACAGTCAATTAAACCTGGTCTTGATAAATATTTTAGAGGATAACGCATGTTAGGTCTGGGTTAGGTCTAGGATTTGCCCCCATCAGGCTCATACTTTCGCATATTTCTCATACTTGACGGCTAGATCCTGGGCGTTTTCTGGATTGCATCACGTAGTAATGAAGTACAACACTGAAACAGTCAATTAAACCTGGTTTCGATCAATATTTTAGAGAATACTTCATGTTAGGTCTAGGTTAGGCCTGGGATTTGCCCTCATCAGGGTCATACTTTCGCAGTTTTAACATACATGTTGACCTGATCGAGGGTTTTTTCTGCTTTGGATCACGTAGTAAAGTGGTACCACACTGAAACAGTCCATTAAACCTGGTTTGGATCAATATTTTTGAGGATAACGCATGTTAGGTCTAGGTTAGGCCGGGGAATTTCACTCATCAGGCTCATACTTTCGCATATTTCTCATGCTTCATGGCTAGATCCTGGGCTGTTTCTGGATTGTATCACATAGTAATGTGGTACCACGCTGAAACAGTCGATTGAACCTGGTTTCGATCAATAGTTTAGAGGATGACGCAAGTTAAGTCTGGGATAGGTCTAGGATTTGACCTCATCAGACTCATACTTTCGCGTTTTTCACATACTTGTTGAACAGATCCTGGGTTATTTTCTGGTTTGGATCACATAGTAATGTGGTACCACACTGAAACAGTCGATTAAACCAGGTTTCGATCAATATTTTTGAGAATAACGCATGTTAGGTCTAGGTTAGGCCGGGGAATTTCACTCATCAGGCTCATACTTTCGCATATTTCTCATACTTCATGGCTAGATCCTGGGCTGTTTCTGGATTGTATCACATAGTAATGTGGAACCACGCTGAAACAGTCGATTAAACCTGGTTTCGATCAATATTTTAGAGGATAACGCAAGTTAAGTCTGGGATAGGTCTGGGATTTGACCTCATCAGACTCATACTTTCGCGTTTTTCACATACTTGTTGAACAGATCCGGGGTTTTTTCTGGTTTGGATCACGTAGTAGTGTGGTACCACACTGAAACAGTCCATTAAACTTGGTTGCGATCAATATTTTAGAGGATAACGCATGTTAGGTCTAGGTTAGGCCTGGGATTTTCACTCATCAGACTCATACTTTCGCATATTTCTCATACTTCATGGCTAGATCCTGGGCTGTTTCTGGATTGTATCACGTAGTAATGTGGTAGCACACTGAAACAGTCAATTATGCCTGGTTTCGATCAATATTTTAGAGAATAATTCATGTTAGGTCTAGGTTAGGTCTGGGATTTGCTCTCATCAGGCTCATACTTTCGCACACTTCACATACTCGTTTGACAGATCCTGGGTTATTTTATGGTTTGGATCGTATAGTAATATGGTACCACACTGAAACAGTCGATTAAACCAGGTTTCGATCAATATTTTAGAGGATAACGCAAGTTAGGTCTGGGATAGGTCAGGGATTTGACCTCATCAGACTCATTATTTCGCACACTTCACATACTCCTTGAACAGATCCTGGGTTATTTTCTGGTTTGGATCACATAGTAATGTGGTACCACACTGAAACAGTCGATTAAACCAGGTTTCGATCAATATTTTAGAGGATAACGCAAGTTAGGTCTGGGATAGGTCAGGGATTTGACCTCATCAGACTCATTATTTCGCACACTTCACATACTCCTTGAACAGATCCTGGGTTATTTTCTGGTTTGGATCACATAGTAATGTGGTACCACACTGAAACAGTCGATTAAACCAGGTTTCGATCAATATTTTAGAGGATAACGCAAGTTAGGTCTGGGATAGGTCAGGGATTTGACCTCATCAGACTCATTATTTCGCACACTTCACATACTCCTTGAACAGATCCTGGGTTATTTTCTGGTTTGGATCACGTAGTAATGTGGTACCACACTGAAACAGTCAATTAAACCTGGTCTTGATAAATATTTTAGAGGCTAACGCATGTTAGGTCTGGGTTAGGTCTAGGATTTGCCCTCATCAGGCTCATACTTTCGCATATTTCTCATACTTCATGGCTAGATCCTGGGCTGTTTCTGGATTGTATCACGTAGTAATGGGGTACCACGCAAAAACAGTCAATTAAACCAGGTTTCGATCAATATTTTAGAGGATAACGCATGTTAGGTCTAGGTTAGGCCTGGGATTTTCACTCATCAGACTCATACTTCCGCATTCTTCACATACTTCTTGAACGGATCCTGGGCTTTTTCTGGTTTGGATCACGTAGTAATGTGGGACCACACTGAAACAGTCAATTAAACCTGGTTTCGATCAATATTTTAGAGAATAATTCATGTTAGGTCTAGGTTAGGTCTGGGATTTGCTCTCATCAGGCTCATCCTTTCGCATATTTCTCATACTAGGAGGCTAGATCCTGGGCTTTTTCTCGATTGCATCACGTAGTAATGAAGTACAACAATGAAACAGTCAATTAAACTTGGTTTCCATCAATATCTTAGAGGACAACGCAAGTTAGTTCTGGGATATGTCTGGGATTTGCCCTCATCGGGCTCATACTTTCGCGTTTTTCACATACTTGTTGAACAGATCCTGGGTTTTTTCTGGTTTGGATCACGTAGTAGTGTGGTACCACACTGAAACAGTCCATTAAACCTGGTTCGGATCAATATTTTAGAGGATAACGCATGTTAGGTCTAGGTTAGGTCTGGGATTTTCACTCATCAGGCTCATACTTTCGCATTCTTCACATACTTGTTGAACGGATCCTGGGTTTTTTCTGGATTGGATCACGTAGTAATGTGGTACCACACTAAAACAGTCGATTAAACCTGGTTTCGATCAATATTTTAGAGGATAACGCAAGTTAGGTCTGGGATAGGTCAGGGATTTGACCTCATCAGACACATAATTTCGCACACTTCACATACTCCATGAACAGATCCTGGGTTATTTTCTGGTTTGGATCACGTAGTAATGTGGGACCACACTGAAACAGTCCATTAAACTTGGTTGCGATCAATATTTTAGAGGATAACGCATGTTAGGTCTAGGTTAGGTCTCGGATTTGCCCTCATCAGACTCATACTTTCGCATTCTTCACATATTTGTTGAACGGATCTTGGGTTTTTTCTGCTTTGGATCACGTAGTAAAGTGGTACCACACTGAAACAGTCCATTAAACCTGGTTTGGATCAATATTATAGAGGACAACGCATGTTAGGTCTAGGTTAGGCCTGGGATTTGCCCTCATCAGGGTCATTCTTTCGCAGTTTTAACATACATGTTGACCTGATCGAGGGTTTTTTCTGCTTTGGATCACGTAGTAAAGTGGTCCCACACTGAAACAGTCCATTAAACCTGGTTTGGATCAATATTTTAGAGGATAACGCATGTTAGGTCTAGGTTAGTCCTGGGATTTTCACCCATCAGACTCATACTTTCGCATTCCTCACATACTTGTTGAACGGATCCTGGGTTTTTTCTGGTTTCGTTCACGTAGTAATGTGGTACCACACTGAAACATTAAATTAAACCTGATCTTGATAAATATTTGAGAGGATAACGCATGTTAGGTTTGGGTTAAGTCTTGGATTTGCCCTCATCAGGCTCATACTTTCGCATATTTCTCATACTACATGGCTAGATCCTGGGCTGTTTCTGGATTGTACCACGTAGTAATTTGGTGCCACGCTGAAACAGTCAATTAAACCTGGTTTCGATCAATATTTTACAGGATAACGCAAGTTAGGTCTGGCATAGGTCTGGGATTCGCCCTCATCAGACTCATACTTTCGCGTTTTTCACATACTTGTTGAACTGATCCTGGGCTTTTTCTGGTTTGGATCACGTAGTAATGTGGTACCACACTGAAACAGTCAATTAAACCTGGTTTCGATCAATATTTTAGAGAATAATTCATGTTAGGTCTAGGTTAGGTCTGGGATTTGCTCTCATCAGGCTCATACTTTCGCACACTTCACATACTCGTTTGACAGATCCTGGGTTATTTTCTGGTTTGGATCGTATAGTAATATGGTACCACACTGAAACAGTCGATTAAACCAGGTTTCGATCAATATTTTAGAGGATAACGCAAGTTAGGTCTGGGATAGGTCAGGGATTTGACCTCATCAGACTCATAATTTCGCACACTTCACATACTCCTTGAACAGATCCTGGGTTATTTTCTGGTTTGGATCACATAGTAATGTGGTACCACACTGAAACAGTCGATTAAACCAGGTTTCGATGAATATTTTAGAGGATAACGCATGTTAGGTCTAGGTTAGGCCTGGGATTTTCACTCATCAGACTCATACTTTCGCATTCTTCACATACTTGTTGAACTGATCCTGGGCTTTTTCTGGTTTGGATCACGTAGTAATGTGGTACCACACTGAAACAGTCAATTAAACCTGGTCTTGATAAATATTTTAGAGGATAACGCATGTTAGGTCTGGGTTAGGTCTAGGATTTGCCCTCATCAGGCTCATACTTTCGCATAATTCTCATACTTCATGGCTAGATCCTGGGCTGTTTCTGGATTGTATCACGTAGTAATGGGGTACCACGCAAAAACAGTCAATTAAACCAGGTTTCGATCAATATTTTAGAGGATAACGCATTTTAGGTCTAGGTTAGGCCTGGGATTTTCACTCATCAGAGGGCATACTTTCGCATTCTTCACATACTTGTTGAACGGATCCTGGGTTTTTTCTGGTTTGGATCACGTAGTAATGTGGGACCACACTGAAACAGTCAATTAAACCTGGTTTCGATCAATATTTTAGAGAATAATTCATGTTACGTCTAGGTTAGGTCTGGGACTTGCTCTCATCAGGCTCATTCTTTCGCATATTTCTCATACTAGGTGGCTAGATCCTGGGCTTTTTCTGGATTGCATCACGTAGTAATGAAGTACAACAATGAAACAGTCAATTAAACTTGGTTTCCATCAATATCTTAGAGGACAACGCAAGTTAGGTCTGGGATATGTCTGGGATTTGCCCTCATCAGGCTCATACTTTCGCGTTTTTCACATACTTGTTGAACAGATCCTGGGTTTTTTCTGGTTTGGATCAGGTAGTAGTGTGGTACCACACTGAAACAGTCCATTAAACCTGCTTTGGATCAATATTTTAGAGGATAACGCATGTTAGGTCTAGGTTAGGTCTGGGATTTTCACTCGTCAGGCTCATACTTTCGCATTCTTCACATACTTGTTGAACAGATCCGGGGTTTTTTCTGGTTTGGATCACGTAGTAGTGTGGTACCACACTGAAACAGTCCATTAAACTTGGTTGCGATCAATATTTTAGAGGATAACGCATGTTAGGTCTAGGTTAGGTCTCGGATTTGCCCTCATCAGACTCATACTTTCGCATTCTTCACATATTTGTTGAACGGATCTTGGGTTTGTTCTGCTTTGGATCAGGTAGTAAAGTGGTACCACACTGAAACAGTCCATTAAACCTGGTTTGGATCAATATTATAGAGGACAACGCATGTTAGGTCTAGGTTAGGCCTGGGATTTGCCCTCATCAGGGTCATACTTTCGCAGTTTTAACATACATGTTGACCTGATCGAGGGTTTTTTCTGCTTTGGATCACGTAGTAAAGTGGTACCACACTGAAACAGTCCATTACACCTGGTTTGGATCAATATTTTAGAGGATAACGCATGTTAGGTCTAGGTTAGTCCTGGGATTTTCACCCATCAGACTCATACTTTCGCATTCTTCACATACTTGTTGAACGGATCCTGGGTTTTTTCTGGTTTCGTTCACGTAGTAATGTGGTACCACACTGAAACATTCAATTAAACCTGATCTTGATAAATATTTGAGAGGATAACGCATGTTAGGTTTGGGTTAAGTCTTGGATTTGCCCTCATCAGGCTCATACTTTCGCATATTTCTCATACTACATGGCTAGATCCTGGGCTGTTTCTGGATTGTATCACGTAGCAATTTGGTGCCACGCTGAAACAGTCAATTAAACCTGGTTTCGATCAATATTTTACAGGATAACGCAAGTTAGGTCTGGCATAGGTCTGGGATTCGCCCTCATCAGACTCATACTTTCCCGTTTTTCACATACTTGTTGAACTGATCCTGGGCTTTTTCTGGTTTGGATCACGTAGTAATGTGGTACCACACTGAAACAGTCAATTAAACCTGGTTTCGATCAATATTTTAGAGAATAATTCATGTTAGGTCTAGGTTAGGTCTGGGATTTGCTCTCATCAGGCTCATTCTTTCGCATATTTCTCATACTAGGTGGCTAGATCCTGGGCTTTTTCTGGATTGCATCACGTAGTAATGAAGTACAACAATGAAACAGTCAATTAAACCTGGTTTCGATCAATATTTTAGAGGATAACGCAAGTTTGGTCTGGCATAGGTCTGGGATTCGCCCTCATCAGACTCATACTTTCGCATTCTTCACATACTTGTTGAACGGATCCTGGGTTTTTTCTGGTTTGGATCACGTAGTAATGTGGGACCACACTGCAACAGTCAATTAAACCTGGTTTCCATCAATATATTAGAGAATAATTCATGTTAGGTCTAGGTAAGGTCTGGGATTTGCTCTCATCAGGCTCATTCTTTCGCATATTTCTCATACTTGATGGCTAGATCCTGGGCTTTTTCTGGATTGCATCACGTAGTATTGAAGTACAACACAGAAACAGTCAATTAAACCTGGTTTGGATCAATATTTTAGAGGATAACGCATGTTAGGTCTAGGTTAGTTCTCGGATTTGCCCTCATCAGACTCATACTTTCGCACACTTCACATACTCGTTGAACAGATCCTGGGTTTTTTCTGGTTTGGATCACGTAGTAGTGTGGTACCACACTGAAACAGTCCATTAAACCTGGTTTGGATCAATATTTTAGAGGATAACGCATGTTAGGTCTAGGTTAGGTCTCGGATTTGCCCTCATCAGACTCATACTTTCGCACACTTCACATACTCGTTGAACAGATCCTGGGTTATTTTCTGGTTTGGATCACATAGTAATGTGGTACCACACTTAAACAGTCGATTAAACCAGGTTTCGATCAATATTTTTGAGGATAACGCATGTTAGGTCTAGGTTAGGCCTGGGATTTTCACTCATCAGACTCATACTTTCGCATTCTTCTCATACTTGTTGAACGGATCCTGGGTTTTTTCTGGTTTGGATCACGTAGTAATGTGGGACCACACAGAAACAATCAATTAAACCTGGTCTTGATAAATATTTTAGAGGATAACGCATGTTAGGTCTAGGTTAGGTCATGGATTTGCTCTCATCAGGCTCATTCTTTCGGATATTTCTCATACTAGATGGCTAGATCCTGGGCTTTTTCTGGATTGCATCACGTAGTAATGAAGTACAACACTGAAACACTCAATTAAACCTGGTTTCGATCAATATTATTGAGGATAACGCATGTTAGGTCTAGGTTAGGCCTGGGATTTTCACTCATCAGACTCATACTTTCGCATTCTTCACATACTTGTTGAGCGGATCCTGGGTTTTTACCGGTTTGGATCACGTAGTAATGTGGTACCACACTGAAACATTCAATTATACCTGGTCTTGATAAATATTTTAGAGGATAACGCATGTTAGGTCTGGGTTAGGTCTAGGATTTGCCGTCATCAGGCTCATACTTTCGCATATTTCTCATACTTCATGGCTGGATCCTGGGCAATTTCTGGATTGGATCACGTAGTAATGTGGTACCACACTGAAACAGTCAATTAAACCTCGTTTTGATGAATATTTTAGAGAATAATTCATGTTAGGTCTAGGTTAGGTCAGGGATTTGCTCTCATCAGGCTCATTCTTTCGCATATTTCTCATACTAGATGGCTAGATCCTGGGCTTTTTCTGGATTGCATCACGTAGTAATGAAGTACAGCACTGAAACACTCAATTAAACCTGGTTTCGATCAATATTATTGAGGATAACGCATGTTAGGTCTAGGTTAGGCCTGGGATTTTCACTCATCAGACTCATACTTTCGCATTCTTGACATATTTGTTGAACGGATCTTGGGTTTTTTCTGGTGTGGATCACGTAGTAATGTGGTACCACACTGAAACAATCAATTAAACCTGATCTTGATAAATATTTTACAGGATAACGCATGTTAGGTCTGGGTTAGGTCTAGGATTTGCCCTCATCAGGCTCATACTTTCGCATATTTCTCATACTTGACGGCTAGATCCTGGGCTTTTTCTGGATTGCATCACGTAGTAATGAAGTACAACACTGAAACAGTCAATTAAACCTGGTTTCCATCAATATTTTAGAGGACAATGCATGTTAGGTCTAGGTTAGGCCTGGGATTTGCTCTCATCAGGGTCATACTTTCGCAGTTTTAACATACACGTTGACCTGATCGAGGGTTTTTTCTGCTTTGGATCACGTAGTAAAGTGATACCACACTGAAACAGTCCATTAAACCTGGTTTGGATCAATATTTTTGAGGATAACGCATGTTAGGTCTAGGTTAGGCCGGGGAATTTCACTCATCAGGCTCATACTTTCGCATATTTCTCATACTTCATGGCTAGATCCTGGGCTGTTTCTGGATTGTATCACATAGTAATGTGGTACCACGCTGAAACAGTCGATTAAACCTGGTTTCGATCAATATTTTAGAGGATAACGCAAGTTAAGTCTGGGATAGTTCTGGGATTAGACCACATCAGACTCATACTTTCGCGTTTTTCACATACTTGTTGAACAGATCCGGGGTTTTTTCTGGTTTGGATCACGTAGTAGTGTGGTACCACACTGAAACAGTCCATTAAACTTGGTTGCGATCAATATTTTAGAGGATAACGCATGTTAGGTCTAGGTTAGGCCTGGGATTTTCACTCATCAGACTCATGTTTTCGCATTCTTCACATATTTGTTGAACGGATCTTGGGTTTTTTCTGCTTTGGATCACGTAGTAAAGTGGTACCACACTGAAACAGTCCATTAAACCTGGTTTGGATCAATATTTTAGAGGACAACGCATGTTAGGTCTAGGTTAGGCCTGGGATTTGCCCTCATCAGGGTCATACTTTCGCAGTTTTAACATACATGTTGACCTGATCGAGGGTTTTTTCTGCTTTGGATCACGTAGTAAAGTGGTACCACACTGAAACAGTCCATTAAACCTGGTTTGGATCAATATTTTTGAGGATAGCGCATGTTAGGTCTAGGTTAGGCCGGGGAATTTCACTCATCAGGCTCATACTTTCGCATATTTCTCATACTTCATGGCTAGATCCTGGGCTGTTTCTGGATTGTATCACATAGTAATGTGGTACCACGCTGAAACAGTCGATTGAACCTGGTTTCGATCAATATTTTAGAGGATGACGCAAGTTAAGTCTGGGATAGGTCTAGGATTTGACCTCATCAGACTCATACTTTCGCGTTTTTCACATACTTATTGAACAGATCCGGGGTTTTTTCTGGTTTCGTTCACGTAGTAATGTGGTTCCACACTGAAACATTCAATTAAACCTGATCTTGATAAATATTTGAGAGGATAACGCATGTTAGGTTTGGGTTAAGTCTTGGATTTGCCCTAATCAGGCTCATACTTTCGCATATTTCTCATACTTCATGGCTAGATCCTGGGCTGTTTCTGGATTGTATCACGTAGTAATTTGGTACCACGCCGAAACAGTCAATTAAACCTGGTTTCGATCAATATTTTACAGGATAACGCAAGTTAGGTCTGGCATAGGTCTGGGATTCGCCCTCATCAGACTCATACTTTCGCGTTTTTCACATACTTGTTGAACTGATCCTGGGCTTTTTCTGGTTTGGATCACGTAGTAATGTGGTACCACACTGAAACAGTCAATTAAACCTGGTTTCGATCAATATTTTAGAGAATAATTCATGTTAGGTCTAGGTTAGGTCTGGGATTTGCTCTCATCAGGCTCATACTTTCGCACACTTCACATACTCCTTGAACAGATCCTGGGTTATTTTCTGGTTTGGATCACATAGTAATGTGGTACCACTCTGAAACAGTCGATTAAACCAGGTTTCGATCAAAATTTTAGAGGATAACGCATGTTAGGTCTAGGTTAGGCCTGGGATTTTCACTCATCAGACTCATACTTTCGCATTCTTCACATACTTGTTGAACGGATCCTGGGTTTTTTCTGGTTTGGATCACGTAGTAATGTGGGACCACACTGAAACAGTCAATTAAACCTGGTTTCGATCAATATTTTAGAGACTAATTCATGTTAGGTCTAGGTTAGGTCTGGGATTTGCTCTCACCAGGCTCATTCTTTCGCATATTTCTCATACTAGATGGCTAGATCCTGGGCTTTTTCTGGATTGCATCACGTAGTAATGAAGTACAACAATGAAACAGTCAATTAAACTTGGTTTCCATCAATATCTTAGAGGACAACGCAAGTTAGGTCTGGGATTTGCCCTCATCAGGCTCATACTTTCGCGTTTTTCACATACTTGTTGAACAGATCCTGGGTTTTTTCTGGTTTGGATCACGTAGTAGTGTGGTACCACACTGAAACAGTCCATTAAACCTGGTTTGGATCAATATTTTAGAGGATAACGCATGTTAGGTCTAGGTTAGGCCGGGGATTTTCACTCATCAGGCTCATACTTTCGCATTCTTCACATACTTGTTGAACGCATCCTGGGTTTTTTCTGGATTGGATCACGTAGTAATGTGGTACCACACTGAAACAGTCCATTAAACCTGGTTTGGATCAATATTTTAGAGGATAACGCATGTTAGGTCTAGGTTAGGCCTGGGGTTTTCACTCATCAGACTCATACTTTCGCATTCTTCTCATACTTGTTGAACGGATCCTGGGTTTTTTCTGGTTTGGATCACGTAGTAATGTGGGACCACACAGAAACAATCAATTAAACCTGGTCTTGATAAATATTTTAGAGGATAACGCATGTTAGGTCTGGGTTAATTCTAGGATTTGCCCTCGTCAGGCTCATACCTTCGCATATTTCTCATACTTCATGGCTAGATCCTGGGGTGTTTCTGGTTTGTATCACGTAGAAATTTGGTACCACGCTGAAACAGTCAATTAAACCTGGTTTCGATAAATATTTTACAGGATAACGCAAGTTAGGTCTGGCATAGGTCTGGGATTCGCCCTCATCAGACTCATACTTTCGCGTTTTTCACATACTTGTTGAACTGATCCTGGGCTTTTTCTGGTTTGGATCACGTAGTAATGTGGTACCACACTGAAACAGTCAATTAAACCTGGTTTCGATCAATATTTTAGAGAATAATTCATGTTAGGTCTAGGTTAGGTCTGGGATTTGCTCTCATCAGGCTCATACTTTCGCACACTTCACATACTCGTTGGACAGATCCTTGGTTATTTTCTGGTTTGGATCATATAGTAATATGGTACCACACCGAAACAGTCGATTAAGCCAGGTTTCGATCAATATTTTTGATGATAACGCATGTTAGGTCTAGGTTAGGCCTGGGATTTTCACTCATCAGACTCATACTTTCGCATTCTTCACATACTTGTTGAACGGATCCTGGGTTTGTTCTGGTTTGGATCACGTAGTAATGTGGGACCACACTGAAACAGTCAATTAAACCTGGTTTCGATCAATATTTTAGAGAATAATTCATGTTAGGTCTAGGTTAGGTCTGGGATTTGCTCTCATCAGGCTCATTCTTTCGCATATTTCTCATACTAGATGGCTAGATCCTGGGCTTTTTCTGGATTGCATCACGTAGTAATGAAGTACAACAATGAAACAGTCAATTAAATTTGGTTTCCATCAATATCTTAGAGGACAACGCAAGTTAGGTCTGGGATATGTCTGGGATTTGCCCTCATCAGGCTCATACTTTCGCGTTTTTCACATACTTGTTGAACAGATCCTGGGTTTTTTCTGGTTTGTATCACGTAGAACTGTGGCACCACACTGAAACAGTCTATTAAACCTGGTTTCGATCAATATTTTAGAGAATAATTCATGTTAGGTCTGGGGTAGGTCAGGGATTTGACCTCATCAGACTTATAATTTCGCACACTTCACATACTCCTTGAACAGATCCTGGGTTATTTTCTGGTTTGGATCACATAGTAATGTGGTACCACACTGAAACAGTCGATTAAACCAGGTTTCGATCAATATTTTAGAGGATAACGCATGTTAGGTCTAGGTTAGGCCTGGGATTTTCACTCATCAGACTCATACTTTCGCATTCTTCACATACTTGTTGAACGGATCCTGGGTTTTTTCTGGTTTGGATCACGTAGTAATGTGGGACCACACTGAAACCGTCAATTAAACCTGGTTTCGATCAATATTTTAGAGGATAACGCATGTTAGGTCTAGGTTAGGTCTGGGATTTTCACTCATCAGGCTCATACTTTCGCATTCTTCACATACTTGTTGAACGGATCCTGGGTTTTTTCTGGATTGGATCACGTAGTAATGTGGTACCACACTGAAACAGTCCATTAAACCTGGTTTGGATCAATATTTTAGAGGATAACGCATGTTAGGTCTAGGTTAGGTCTGGGATTTTCACTCATCAGGCTCATACTTTCGCATTCTTCACATACTTGTTGAACGGATCCTGGGTTTTTTCTGGATTGGATCACGTAGTAATGTGGTACCACACTGAAACAGTCGATTAAACCTGGTTTCGATCAATATTTTAGAGGATAACGCAAGTTAGGTCTGGGATAGGTCAGGGATTTGACCTCATCAGACTCATAATTTCGCACACTTCAAATACTCCATGAACAGATCCTGGGCTGTTTCTGGATTGTATCACGTAGTAATGTGGTACCACGCTGAAACACTCAATTAAACCTGGTTTCGATCAATATTATTGAGGATAACGCATGTTAGGTCTAGGTTAGGCCTGGGATTTTCACTCATCAGACTCATACTTTCGCATTCTTGACATATTTGTTGAACGGATCTTGGGTTTTTTCTGGTGTGGATCACGTAGTAATGTGGTACCACACTGAAACAATCAATTAAACCTGATCTTGATAAATATTTTACAGGATAACGCATGTTAGGACTGGGTTAGGTCTAGGATTTGCTCTCATCAGGCTCATACTTTCGCATATTTCTCATACTTGACGGCTAGATCCTGGGCTTTTTCTGGATTGCATCACGTAGTAATGAAGTACAACACTGAAACAGTCAATGAAACCTGGTTTCCATCAATATTTTAGAGGACAATGCATGTTAGGTCTAGGTTAGGCCTGGGATTTGCTCTCATCAGGGTCATACTTCCGCAGTTTTAACATACATGTTGACCTGATCGAGGGTTTTTTCTGCTTTGGATCACGTAGTAAAGTGATACCACACTGAAACAGTCCATTAAACCTGGTTTGGATCAATATTTTTGAGGATAACGCATGTTAGGTCTAGGTTACGCCGGGGATTTTCACTCATCAGGCTCATACTTTCGCATATTTCTCATACTTCATGGCTAGATCCTGGGCTGTTTCTGGATTGTATCACATAGTAATGTGGTACCACGCTGAAACAGTCGATTAAACCTGGTTTCGATCAATATTTTAGAGGATAACGCAAGTTAAGTCTGGGATAGGTCTGGGATTAGACCACATCAGACTCATACTTTCGCGTTTTTCACATACTTGTTGAACAGATCCGGGGTTTTTTCTGGTTTGGATCACGTAGTAGTGTGGTACCACACTGAAACAGTCCATTAAACTTGGTTGCGATCAATATTTTAGAGGATAACGCATGTTAGGTCTAGGTTAGGCCTGGGATTTTCACTCATCAGACTCATAGTTTCGCATTCTTCACATATTTGTTGAACGGATCTTGGGTTTTTTCTGCTTTGGATCACGTAGTAAAGTGGTACCACACTGAAACAGTCCATTAAACCTGGTTTGGATCAATATTTTAGAGGACAACGCATGTTAGGTCTAGGTTAGGCCTGGGATTTGCCCTCATCAGGGTCATACTTTCGCAGTTTTAACATACATGTTGACCTGATCGAGGGTTTTTTCTGCTTTGGATCACGTAGTAAAGTGGTACCACACTGAAACAGTCCATTAAACCTGGTTTGGATCAATATTTTTGAGGATAACGCATGTTAGGTCTAGGTTAGGCCGGGGAATTTCACTCATCAGGCTCATGCTTTCGCATATTTCTCATACTTCATGGCTAGATCCTGGCCTGTTTCTGGATTGTATCACATAGTAATGTGGCACCACGCTGAAGCAGTCGATTGAACCTGGTTTCGATCAATATTTTAGAGGATGACGCAAGTTAAGTCTGGGATAGGTCTAGGATTTGACCTCATCAGACTCATACTTTCGCGTTTTTCACATACTTGTTGAACAGATCCGGGGTTTTTTCTGGTTTCGTTCACGTAGTAATGTGGTACCACACTGAAACATTCAATTAAACCTGATCTTGATAAATATTTGAGAGGATAACGCATGTTAGGTTTGGGTTAAGTCTTGGATTTGCCCTCATCAGGCTCATACTTTCGCATATTTCTCATACTTCATGGCTAGATCCTGGGCTGTTTCTGGATTGTATCGCGTAGTAATTTGGTACCACGCCGAAACAGTCAATTAAACCTGGTTTCGATCAATATTTTACAGGATAACGCAAGTTAGGTCTGGCATAGGTCTGGGATTCGCCCTCATCAGACTCATACTTTCGCGTTTTTCTCATACTTGTTGAACTGATCCTGGGCTTTTTCTGGTTTGGATCACGTAGTAATGTGGTACCACACTGAAACAGTCAATTAAACCTGGTTTCGATCAATATTTTAGAGAATAATTCATGTTAGGTCTAGGTTAGGTCTGGGATTTGCTCTCATCAGGCTCATACTTTCGCACACTTCACATACTCGTTTGACAGATCCTGGGTTATTTTCTGGTTTGGATCGTATAGTAATATGGTACCACACTGAAACAGTCGATTAAAACAGGTTTCGATAAATATTTTAGAGGATAACGCAAGTTAAGTCTGGGATAGGTCTGGGATTAGACCACATCAGACTCATACTTTCGCGTTTTTCACATACTTGTTGAACAGATCCGGGGTTTTTTCTGGTTTGGATCACGTAGTAGTGTGGTACCACACTGAAACAGTCCATTAAACTTGGTTGCGATCAATATTTTAGAGGATAACGCATGTTAGGTCTAGGTTAGGCCTGGGATTTTCACTCATCAGACTCATAGTTTCGCATTCTTCACATATTTGTTGAACGGATCTTGGGTTTTTTCTGCTTTGGATCACGTAGTAAAGTGGTACCACACTGAAACAGTCCATTAAACCTGGTTTGGATCAATATTTTAGAGGACAACGCATGTTAGGTCTAGGTTAGGCCTGGGATTTGCCCTCATCAGGGTCATACTTTCGCAGTTTTAACATACATGTTGACCTGATCGAGGGTTTTTTCTGCTTTGGATCACGTAGTAAAGTGGTACCACACTGAAACAGTCCATTAAACCTGGTTTGGATCAATATTTTTGAGGATAACGCATGTTAGGTCTAGGTTAGGCCGGGGAATTTCACTCATCAGGCTCATGCTTTCGCATATTTCTCATACTTCATGGCTAGATCCTGGCCTGTTTCTGGATTGTATCACATAGTAATGTGGCACCACGCTGAAGCAGTCGATTGAACCTGGTTTCGATCAATATTTTAGAGGATGACGCAAGTTAAGTCTGGGATAGGTCTAGGATTTGACCTCATCAGACTCATACTTTCGCGTTTTTCACATACTTGTTGAACAGATCCGGGGTTTTTTCTGGTTTCGTTCACGTAGTAATGTGGTACCACACTGAAACATTCAATTAAACCTGATCTTGATAAATATTTGAGAGGATAACGCATGTTAGGTTTGGGTTAAGTCTTGGATTTGCCCTCATCAGGCTCATACTTTCGCATATTTCTCATACTTCATGGCTAGATCCTGGGCTGTTTCTGGATTGTATCGCGTAGTAATTTGGTACCACACTGAAACATTCAATTAAACCTGATCTTGATAAATATTTGAGAGGATAACGCATGTTAGGTTTGGGTTAAGTCTTGGATTTGCCCTCATCAGGCTCATACTTTCGCATATTTCTCATACTTCATGGCTAGATCCTGGGCTGTTTCTGGATTGTATCGCGTAGTAATTTGGTACCACGCCGAAACAGTCAATTAAACCTGGTTTCGATCAATATTTTACAGGATAACGCAAGTTAGGTCTGGCATAGGTCTGGGATTCGCCCTCATCAGACTCATACTTTCGCGTTTTTCTCATACTTGTTGAACTGATCCTGGGCTTTTTCTGGTTTGGATCACGTAGTAATGTGGTACCACACTGAAACAGTCAATTAAACCTGGTTTCGATCAATATTTTAGAGAATAATTCATGTTAGGTCTAGGTTAGGTCTGGGATTTGCTCTCATCAGGCTCATACTTTCGCACACTTCACATACTCGTTTGACAGATCCTGGGTTATTTTCTGGTTTGGATCGTATAGTAATATGGTACCACACTGAAACAGTCGATTAAAACAGGTTTCGATAAATATTTTAGAGGATAACGCAAGTTAGGTCTGGGATAGGTCAGGGATTTGACCTCATCAGACTCATAATTTCGCACACTTCACATACTCCTTGAACAGATCCTGGGTTATTTTCTGGTTTGGATCACATAGTAATGTGGTACCACACTGAAACAGTCGATTAAACCAGGTCTCGATCAATATTTTAGAGGATAACGCATGTTAGGTCTAGGTTAGGCGTGGGATTTTCACTCATCAGACTCATACTTTCGCATTCTTCACATACTTGTTGAACGGATCTTGGGTTTTTTCTGGTTTGGATCACGTAGTAATGTGGGACCACACTGAAGCAGTCAATTAAACCTGGTTTCGATCAATATTTTAGAGAATAATTCATGTTAGGTCTGGGATAGGTCTAGGATTTGCCCTCATCAGGCACATACTTTCGCATATTTCTCATACTTCATGGCTAGATCCTGGGCTGTTTCTGGATTGTATCACGTAGTAATGGGGTACCACGCAAAAACAGTCAATTAAACCAGGTTTCGGTCAATATTTTAGAGGATAACGCAAGTTTGGTCTGGGATAGGTCTAGGATTTGCCCCCATCAGGCTCTTACTTTCGCATATTTCTCATACTTCATGGCTAGATCCTGGGCTATTTCTGGATTGGATCACGTAGTAAAGTGGTACCACACTGAAACATTCAATGAAACCTGGTCTGGATAAATATTTTAGAGGATAACGCATCTTAGGTCTGGGTTAGGTCTGGGATTTTCACTCATCAGACACATACATTCGCATTCTTCACATACTTGTTGAACGGATCCTGGGTTTTTTCTGGTTTGGATCACGTAGTAATGTGGGACCACACTGAAACAGTCAATTAAACCTGGTTTCGATCAATATTTTAGAGACTAATTCGTGTTAGGTCTAGGTTAGGTCTGGGATTTGCTCTCATCAGGCTCACTCTTTCTCATATTTCTCATACTAGATGGCTAGATCCTGGGCTTTTTCTGGATTGCTTCACGTAGTAATGAAGTACAACAATGAAACAGTCAATTAAACTTGGTTTCCATCAATATCTTAGAGGACAACGCAAGTTAGGTCTGGGATTTGCCCTCATCAGGCTCATACTTTCGCGTTTTTCACATACTTGTTGAACAGATCCTGGGTTTTTTCTGGTTTGGATCACGTAGAACTGTGGCACCACACTGAAACAGTCCATTAAACCTGGTTTGGATCAATATTTTAGAGGATAACGCATGTTAGGTCTAGGTTAGGTCTGGGATTTTCACTCATCAGGCTCATACTTTCGCGTTTTTCACATACTTGATGAACAGATCCTGGGTTTTTTCTGGTTTGGATCACGTAGAACTGTGGCACCACACTGAAACAGTCCATTAAACCTGGTTTGGATCAATATTTTAGAGAATAATTCATGTTAGGTCTAGGTTAGGTCTGGGATTTGCTCTCATCAGGCTCATACTTTCGCACACTTCACATACTCGTTTGACAGATCCTTGGTTATTTTCTGGTTTGGATCATATAGTAATATGGTACCACACCGAAACAGTCGATTAAGCCAGGTTTCGATCAATATTTTTGATGATAACGCATGTTAGGTCTAGGTTAGGCCTGGGATTTTCACTCATCAGACTCATACTTTCGCATTCTTCACATACTTGTTGAACGGATCCTGGGTTTGTTCTGGTTTGGATCACGTAGTAATGTGGGACCACACTGAAACAGTCAATTAAACCTGGTTTCGATCAATATTTTAGAGAATAATTCATGTTAGGTCTAGGTTAGGTCTGGGATTTGCTCTCATCAGGCTCATTCTTTCGCATATTTCTCATACTAGATGGCTAGATCCTGGGCTTTTTCTGGATTGCATCACGTAGTAATGAAGTACAACAATGAAACAGTCAATTAAATTTGGTTTCCATCAATATCTTAGAGGACAACGCAAGTTAGGTCTGGGATATGTCTGGGATTTGCCCTCATCAGGCTCCTACTTTCGCGTTTTTCACATACTTGTTGAACAGATCCTGGGTTTTTTCTGGTTTGTATCACGTAGAACTGTGGCACCACACTGAAACAGTCTATTAAACCTGGTTTCGATCAATATTTTAGAGAATAATTCATGTTAGGTCTGGGGTAGGTCAGGGATTTGACCTCATCAGACTTATAATTTCGCACACTTCACATACTCCTTGAACAGATCCTGGGTTATTTTCTGGTTTGGATCACATAGTAATGTGGTACCACACTGAAACAGTCGATTAAACCAGGTTTCGATCAATATTTTAGAGGATAACGCATGTTAGGTCTAGGTTAGGCCTGGGATTTTCACTCATCAGACTCATACTTTCGCATTCTTCACATACTTGTTGAACGGATCCTGGGTTTTTTCTGGTTTGGATCACGTAGTAATGTGGGACCACACTGAAACCGTCAATTAAACCTGGTTTCGATCAATATTTTAGAGGATAACGCATGTTAGGTCTAGGTTAGGTCTGGGATTTTCACTCATCAGGCTCATACTTTCGCATTCTTCACATACTTGTTGAACGGATCCTGGGTTTTTTCTGGATTGGATCACGTAGTAATGTGGTACCACACTGAAACAGTCCATTAAACCTGGTTTGGATCAATATTTTAGAGGATAACGCATGTTAGGTCTAGGTTAGGTCTGGGATTTTCACTCATCAGGCTCATACTTTCGCATTCTTCACATACTTGTTGAACGGATCCTGGGTTTTTTCTGGATTGGATCACGTAGTAATGTGGTACCACACTGAAACAGTCGATTAAACCTGGTTTCGATCAATATTTTAGAGGATAACGCAAGTTAGGTCTGGGATAGGTCAGGGATTTGACCTCATCAGACTCATAATTTCGCACACTTCAAATACTCCATGAACAGATCCTGGGCTGTTTCTGGATTGTATCACGTAGTAATGTGGTACCACGCTGAAACACTCAATTAAACCTGGTTTCGATCAATATTATTGAGGATAACGCATGTTAGGTCTAGGTTAGGCCTGGGATTTTCACTCATCAGACTCATACTTTCGCATTCTTGACATATTTGTTGAACGGATCTTGGGTTTTTTCTGGTGTGGATCACGTAGTAATGTGGTACCACACTGAAACAATCAATTAAACCTGATCTTGATAAATATTTTACAGGATAACGCATGTTAGGACTGGGTTAGGTCTAGGATTTGCTCTCATCAGGCTCATACTTTCGCATATTTCTCATACTTGACGGCTAGATCCTGGGCTTTTTCTGGATTGCATCACGTAGTAATGAAGTACAACACTGAAACAGTCAATGAAACCTGGTTTCCATCAATATTTTAGAGGACAATGCATGTTAGGTCTAGGTTAGGCCTGGGATTTGCTCTCATCAGGGTCATACTTCCGCAGTTTTAACATACATGTTGACCTGATCGAGGGTTTTTTCTGCTTTGGATCACGTAGTAAAGTGATACCACACTGAAACAGTCCATTAAACCTGGTTTGGATCAATATTTTTGAGGATAACGCATGTTAGGTCTAGGTTACGCCGGGGATTTTCACTCATCAGGCTCATACTTTCGCATATTTCTCATACTTCATGGCTAGATCCTGGGCTGTTTCTGGATTGTATCACATAGTAATGTGGTACCACGCTGAAACAGTCGATTAAACCTGGTTTCGATCAATATTTTAGAGGATAACGCAAGTTAAGTCTGGGATAGGTCTGGGATTAGACCACATCAGACTCATACTTTCGCGTTTTTCACATACTTGTTGAACAGATCCGGGGTTTTTTCTGGTTTGGATCACGTAGTAGTGTGGTACCACACTGAAACAGTCCACTAAACTTGGTTGCGATCAATATTTTAGAGGATAACGCATGTTAGGTCTAGGTTAGGCCTGGGATTTTCACTCATCAGACTCATAGTTTCGCATTCTTCACATATTTGTTGAACGGATCTTGGGTTTTTTCTGCTTTGGATCACGTAGTAAAGTGGTACCACACTGAAACAGTCCATTAAACCTGGTTTGGATCAATATTTTAGAGGACAACGCATGTTAGGTCTAGGTTAGGCCTGGGATTTGCCCTCATCAGGGTCATACTTTCGCAGTTTTAACATACATGTTGACCTGATCGAGGGTTTTTTCTGCTTTGGATCACGTAGTAAAGTGGTACCACACTGAAACAGTCCATTAAACCTGGTTTGGATCAATATTTTTGAGGATAACGCATGTTAGGTCTAGGTTAGGCCGGGGAATTTCACTCATCAGGCTCATGCTTTCGCATATTTCTCATACTTCATGGCTAGATCCTGGCCTGTTTCTGGATTGTATCACATAGTAATGTGGCACCACGCTGAAGCAGTCGATTGAACCTGGTTTCGATCAATATTTTAGAGGATGACGCAAGTTAAGTCTGGGATAGGTCTAGGATTTGACCTCATCAGACTCATACTTTCGCGTTTTTCACATACTTGTTGAACAGATCCGGGGTTTTTTCTGGTTTCGTTCACGTAGTAATGTGGTACCACACTGAAACATTCAATTAAACCTGATCTTGATAAATATTTGAGAGGATAACGCATGTTAGGTTTGGGTTAAGTCTTGGCTTTGCCCTCATCAGGCTCATACTTTCGCATATTTCTCATACTTCATGGCTAGATCCTGGGCTGTTTCTGGATTGTATCGCGTAGTAATTTGGTACCACGCCGAAACAGTCAATTAAACCTGGTTTCGATCAATATTTTACAGGATAACGCAAGTTAGGTCTGGCATAGGTCTGGGATTCGCCCTCATCAGACTCATACTTTCGCGTTTTTCACATACTTGTTGAACTGATCCTGGGCTTTTTCTGGTTTGGATCACGTAGTAATGTGGTACCACACTGAAACAGTCAATTAAACCTGGTTTCGATCAATATTTTAGAGAATAATTCATGTTAGGTCTAGGTTAGGTCTGGGATTTGCTCTCATCAGGCTCATACTTTCGCACACTTCACATACTCGTTTGACAGATCCTGGGTTATTTTCTGGTTTGGATCGTATAGTAATATGGTACCACACTGAAACAGTCGATTAAAACAGGTTTCGATAAATATTTTAGAGGATAACGCAAGTTAGGTCTGGGATAGGTCAGGGATTTGACCTCATCAGACTCATAATTTCGCACACTTCACATACTCCTTGAACAGATCCTGGGTTATTTTCAGGTTTGGATCACATAGTAATGTGGTACCACACTGAAACAGTCGATTAAACCAGGTCTCGATCAATATTTTAGAGGATAACGCATGTTAGGTCTAGGTTAGGCGTGGGATTTTCACTCATCAGACTCATACTTTCGCATTCTTCACATACTTGTTGAACGGATCTTGGGTTTTTTCTGGTTTGGATCACGTAGTAATGTGGGACCACACTGAAGCAGTCAATTAAACCTGGTTTCGATCAATATTTTAGAGAATAATTCATGTTAGGTCTGGGATAGGTCTAGGATTTGCCCTCATCAGGCACATACTTTCGCATATTTCTCATACTTCATGGCTAGATCCTGGGCTGTTTCTGGATTGTATCACGTAGTAATGGGGTACCACGCAAAAACAGTCAATTAAACCAGGTTTCGGTCAATATTTTAGAGGATAACGCAAGTTTGGTCTGGGATAGGTCTAGGATTTGCCCCCATCAGGCTCTTACTTTCGCATATTTCTCATACTTCATGGCTAGATCCTGGGCTATTTCTGGATTGGATCACGTAGTAAAGTGGTACCACACTGAAACATTCAATGAAACCTGGTCTGGATAAATATTTTAGAGGATAACGCATCTTAGGTCTGGGTTAGGTCTGGGATTTTCACTCATCAGACACATACATTCGCATTCTTCACATACTTGTTGAACGGATCCTGGGTTTTTTCTGGTTTGGATCACGTAGTAATGTGGGACCACACTGAAACAGTCAATTAAACCTGGTTTCGATCAATATTTTAGAGACTAATTCGTGTTAGGTCTAGGTTAGGTCTGGGATTTGCTCTCATCAGGCTCACTCTTTCTCATATTTCTCATACTAGATGGCTAGATCCTGGGCTTTTTCTGGATTGCTTCACGTAGTAATGAAGTACAACAATGAAACAGTCAATTAAACTTGGTTTCCATCAATATCTTAGAGGACAACGCAAGTTAGGTCTGGGATTTGCCCTCATCAGGCTCATACTTTCGCGTTTTTCACATACTTGTTGAACAGATCCTGGGTTTTTTCTGGTTTGGATCACGTAGAACTGTGGCACCACACTGAAACAGTCCATTAAACCTGGTTTGGATCAATATTTTAGAGGATAACGCATGTTAGGTCTAGGTTAGGTCTGGGATTTTCACTCATCAGGCTCATACTTTCGCGTTTTTCACATACTTGATGAACAGATCCTGGGTTTTTTCTGGTTTGGATCACGTAGAACTGTGGCACCACACTGAAACAGTCCATTAAACCTGGTTTGGATCAATATTTTAGAGGATAACGCATGTTAGGTCTAGGTTAGGTCTGGGATTTTCACTCATCAGGCTCATACTTTCGCTTTCTTCACATACTTGTTGAACGGATCCTGGGTTTTTTCTGGATTGGATCACATAGTAATGTGGTACCACACTGAAACAGTCGATTAAACCAGGTTTCGATCAATATTTTAGAGAATAATTCATGTTAGGTCTAGGTTAGGTCTTGGATTTGCTCTCATCAGGCTCATTCTTTCACATATTTCTCATACTAGATGGCTAGATCCTGGGCTTTTTCTGGATTGCATCACGTAGTAATGAAGTACAACAATGAAACAGTCAATTAAACTTGGTTTCCATCAATATCTTAGAGGACAACGCAAGTTAGGTCTGGGATTTGCCCTCATCAGGCTCATACTTTCGCGTTTTTCACATACTTGTTGAACAGATCCTGGGTTTTTTCTGGTTTGGATCACGTAGTAGTGTGGTACCACACTGAAACAGTCCATTAAACCTGGTTTGGATCAATATTTTAGAGGATAACGCATGTTAGGTCTAGGTTAGGTCTGGGATTTTCACTCATCAGGCTCATACTTTCGCACACTTCACATACTCCATGAACAGATCCTGGGCTCTTTCTGGATTGTATCACGTAGTAATGTGGTACCACGCTGAAACAGTCAATTAAACCTGGTTTCGATCAATATTTTAGAGGATAACGCAAGTTAGGTCTGGGATAGGTCTAGGATTTGCCCTCATCAGGCTCTTACTTTCGCATATTTCTCATACTTCATGGCTAGATCCTGGGCTATTTCTGGATTGGAACACGTAGTAAACTGGTGCCACACTGAAACATTCAATGAAACCTGGTCTGGATAAATATTTTAGAGGATAACGCATCTTAGGTCTGGGTTAGGTCTAAGATTTGCCCTCATCAGGCTCACAGTTTCCCGTTTTTCACATACTTGTTGAACAGATCCTGGGTTTTGTCTGGTTTGGATCACGAAGTAGCGTGGTAACTCACTGAAACAGTCCATTAAACCTGGTTTCGCACAATATTTTAGAGGATAACGCATGTTAGGTCCAGGTTAGGTCTGGGATTTGCTCTCATCAGGCTCATTCTTTCGCATATTTCTCATACTTGATGGCTAGATCCTGGGATTTTTCTGGATTGGATCACACAGTAATGTGGTACCACACTGAAACAGTCAATTGAACCTGCTTCTGTTCAATATTTTAGAGAATAATTCATGTTAGGTCCTGGTTAAGTCAGGGATTTGCTCTCATCAGGCTCATTCATTCGCATATTTCTCATACTTGATGGCTAGATCCTGGGCTTTTTCTGGATTGCATTACGTAGTAATGAAGTACAACACTGAAACAGTCAATTAAACCTGCTTTCGATCAATATTTTAGAGAATAATTCATGTTAGGTCTAGATTAGGTCTGGGATTTGCTCTCATCAGGCTCATTCTTTCGCATATTTCTCATACTTGATGGCTAGATCCTGGGCTTTTTCTGGATTGCATCACGTAGTAATGTGGTACCACACTGAAACAGTGAATTAAACCTGTTTTCGATCAATATTTTAGAGAATAATTCATGTTAGGTCTAGGTTAGGTCTGGGATTTGCTCTCATCAGGCTCATTCTTACGCATATTTCTCATACTTGATGGCTAGATCCTGGGCTTTTTCTGGATTGCATCACGTAGTAATGAAGTACAACACTGAAACAGTGAATTAAACCTGGTTTCCATCAATATTTTAGAGGACAACGCATGTTAGGTCTAGGTTAGGCCTGGGATTTGCCCTCATCAGGGTCATACTGTCGCAGTTTTAACATACATGTTGACCTGATCGAGGGTTTTTTCTGCTTTGGATCACGTAGTAAAGTGGTACCACACTGAAACAGTCCATTAAACCTGGTTTGGATCAATATTTTTGAGGATAACGCATGTTAGGTCTAGGTTAGGCCGGGGAATTTCACTCATCAGGCTCATACTTTCGCATATTTCTCATACTTCATGGCAAGATCCTGGGCTGTTTCTGGATTGTATCACATAGTAATGTGGTACCACGCTGAAACAGTCGATTGAACCTGGTTTCGATCAATATTTTAGAGGATATCGCATGTTAGGTTTGGGTTAGCTCTAGGATTTGCCCTCATCAGGCTCATACTTTCGCATATTTCTCATACTTCATGGCTAGATCCTGGGCTTTTTCTGGATTGCATCACGTAGTAATGTGGTACCACACTGAAACAGTCGATTGAACCTGGTTTCGATCAATATTTTAGAGGATATCGCATGTTAGGTTTGGGTTAGCTCTAGGATTTGCCCTCATCAGGCTCATACTTTCGCATATTTCTCATACTTGATGGCTAGATCCTGGGCTTTTTCTGGATTGCATCACGTAGTAATGAAGTACAACACAGAAACAGTCAATTAAACCTGGTTTCCATCAATATCTTAGAGGACAACGCATGTTAGGTCTGGGATAGGTCTGGGATTTGCCCACATCAGGCTCATACTTTCGCGTTTTTCACATACTTGTTGAACAGATCCTGGGTTTTTTCTGGTTTGGATCACGTAGTAGTGTGGTACCACACTGAAACAGTCCATTAAACCTGGTTTGGATCAATATTTTAGAGGACAACGCATGTTAGGTCTAGGTTAGGCCTGGGATTTGCCCTCATCAGAGTCATACTTTCGCAGTTTTAACATACATGTTGACCTGATCGAGGGTTTTTTCTGCTTTGGATCACGTAGTAAAGTGGTACCACACTGAAACAGTCCATTAAACCTGGTTTGGATCAATATTTTTGAGGATAACGCATGTTAGGTCTAGGTTAGGCCGGGGAATTTCACTCATCAGGCTCATACTTTCGCATATTTCTCATACTTCATGGCAAGATCCTGGGCTGTTTCTGGATTGTATCACATAGTAATGTGGTACCACGCTGAAACAGTCGATTGAACCTGGTTTCGATCAATATTTTAGAGGATATCGCATGTTAGGTTTGGGTTAGCTCTAGGATTTGCCCTCATCAGGCTCATACTTTCGCATATTTCTCATACTTCATGGCTAGATCCTGGGCTTTTTCTGGATTGCATCACGTAGTAATGTGGTACCACACTGAAACATTCAATTAAACCTGGTCTTGATAGATATTTTAGAGGATAACGCATGTTAGGTCTGGGCTAGGTCTAGGATTTGCCCTCATCAGGCTCATTCTTTCGCATATTTCTCATACTTGATGGCTAGATCCTGGGCTTTTTCTGGATTGCATCACGTAGTAATGAAGTACAACACTGAAACAGTCAATTAAACCTGGTTTCCATCAATATCTTAGAGGACAACGCATGTTAGGTCTGGGATAGGTCTGGGATTTGCCCACATCAGGCTCATACTTTCGCGTTTTTCACATACTTGTTGAACAGATCCTGGGTTTTTTCTGGTTTGGATCACGTAGTAGTGTGGTACCACACTGAAATGGTCCATTAAACCTGGTTTGGATCAATATTTTAGAGGATAACGCATGTTAGGTCTAGGTTAGGTCTCGGATTTGCCCTCATCAGACTGATACTTTCGCACACTTCACATACTCGTTGAACAGATCCTGGGTTATTTTCTGGTTTGGATCACATAGTAATGTGGTACCACACTTAAACAGTCGATTAAACCAGGTTTCGATCAATATTTTTGAGGATAACGCATGTTAGGTCTAGGTTAGGCCTGGGGTTTTCACTCATCAGACTCATACTTTCGCATTCTTCTCATACTTGTTGAACGGATCCTGGGTTTTTTCTGGTTTGGATCACGTAGTAATGGGGGACCACACAGAAACAATCAATTAAACCTGGTCTTGATAAATATTTTAGAGGATAACGCATGTTAGGTCTGGGTTAATTCTAGGATTTGCCCTCGTCAGGCTCATACTTTCGCATATTTCTCATACTTCATGGCTAGATCCTGGGGTGTTTCTGGTTTGTATCACGTAGTAATTTGGTACCACGCTGAAACAGTCAATTAAACCTGGTTTCGATCAATATTTTACAGGATAACGCAAGTTAGGTCTGGCATAGGTCTGGGATTCGCCCTCATCAGACTCATACTTTCGCGTTTTTCACATACTTGTTGAACTGATCCTGGGCTTTTTCTGGTTTGGATCACGTAGTAATGTGGTACCACACTGAAACAGTCAATTAAACCTGGTTTCGATCAATATTTTAGAGAATAATTCATGTTAGGTCTAGGTTAGGTCTGGGATTTGCTCTCATCAGGCTCATACTTTCGCACACTTCACATACTCGTTTGACAGATCCTTGGTTATTTTCTGGTTTGGATCGTATAGTAATATGGTACCACACCGAAACAGTCGATTAAGCCAGGTTTCGATCAATATTTTTGACGATAACGCATGTTAGGTCTAGGTTAGGCCTGGGATTTTCACTCATCAGACTCATACTTTCGCATTCTTCACATACTTGTTGAACGGATCCTGGGTTTGTTCTGGTTTGGATCACGTAGTAATGTGGGACCACACTGAAACAGTCAATTAAACCTGGTTTCGATCAATATTTTAGAGAATAATTCATGTTAGGTCTAGGTTAGGTCTGGGATTTGCTCTCATCAGGCTCATTCTTTCGCATATTTCTCATACTAGATGGCTAGATCCTGGGCTTTTTCTGGATTGCATCACGTAGTAATGAAGTACAACAATGAAACAGTCAATTAAATTTGGTTTCCATCAATATCTTAGAGGACAACGCAAGTTAGGTCTAGGTAAGTTCTCGGATTTGCCCTCATCAGACTCATACTTTCGCACACTTCACATACTCGTTGAACAGATCCTGGGTTTTTTCTGGTTTGGATCACGTAGTAGTGTGGTACCACACTGAAACAGTCCATTAAACCTGGTTTGGATCAATATTTTAGAGGATAACGCATGTTAGGTCTAGGTTAGGTCTCGGATTTGCCCTCATCAGACTCATACTTTCGCACACTTCACATACTCGTTGAACAGATCCTGGGTTATTTTCTGGTTTGGATCACATAGTAATGTGGTACCACACTTAAACAGTCGATTAAACCAGGTTTCGATCAATATTTTTGAGGATAACGCATGTTAGGTCTACGTTAGGCCTGGGATTTTCACTCATCAGACTCATACTTTCGCATTCTTCTCATACTTGTTGAACGGATCCTGGGTTTTTTCTGGCTTGGATCACGTAGTAATGTGGGACCACACAGAAACAATCAATTAAACCTGGTCTTGATAAATATTTTAGAGGATAACGCATGTTAGGTCTAGGTTAGGTCATGGATTTGCTCTCATCAGGCTCATTCTTTCGCATATTTCTCATACTAGGTGGCTAGATCCTGGGCTTTTTCTGGATTGCATCACGTAGTAATGAAGTACAACACTGAAACACTCAATTAAACCTGGTTTCGATCAATATTATTGAGGATAACGCATGTTAGGTCTAGGTTAGGCCTGGGATTTTCACTCATCAGACTCATACTTTCGCATTCTTCACATACTTGTTGAGCGGATCCTGGGTTTTTACCGGTTTGGATCACGTAGTAATGTGGTGCCACACTGAAACATTCAATTATACCTGGTCTTGATAAATATTTTAGAGGATAACGCATGTTAGGTCTGGGTTAGGTCTAGGATTTGCCGTCATCAGGCTCATACTTTCGCATATTTCTCATACTTCATGGCTGGATCCTGGGCTATTTCTGGATTGGATCACGTAGTAATGTGGTTCCACACTGAAACATTCAATTAAACCTGATCTTGATAAATATTTGAGAGGATAACGCATGTTAGGTTTGGGTTAAGTCTTGGATTTGCCCTAATCAGGCTCATACTTTCGCATATTTCTCATACTTCATGGCTAGATCCTGGGCTGTTTCTGGATTGTATCACGTAGTAATTTGGTACCACGCCGAAACAGTCAATTAAACCTGGTTTCGATCAATATTTTACAGGGTAACGCAAGTTAGGTCTGGCATAGGTCTGGGATTCGCCCTCATCAGACTCATACTTTCGCGTTTTTCACATACTTGTTGAACAGATCCTGGGCTTTTTCTGGTTTGGATCACGTAGTAATGTGGTACCACACTGAAACAGTCAATTAAACCTGGTTTCGATCAATATTTTAAAGAATAACTCATGTTAGGTCTAGGTTAGGTCTGGGATTTGCTCTCATCAGGCTCATACTTTCGCACACTTCACATACTCGTTTGACAGATCCTGGGTTATTTTCTGGTTTGGATCGTATAGTAATATGGTACCACACTGAAACAGTCGATTAAACCAGGTTTCGATCAATATTTTAGAGGATAACGCAAGTTAGGTCTGGGATAGGTCAGGGATTTGACCTCATCAGACTCATAATTTCGCACACTTCACATACTCCTGGAACAGATCCTGGGTTATTTTCTGGTTTGGATCACATAGTAATGTGGTACCACACTGAAACAGACGATTAAACCAGGTTTCGATCAATATTTTAGAGGATAACGCATGTTAGGACAAGGTTAGGCCTGGGATTTTCACTCATCAGGCTCATACTTTCGCATTCTTCACATACTTGTTGAACGGATCTTGTGTTTTTTCTGGTTTGGATCACGTAGTAATGTGGGACCACACTGAAGCAGTCAATTAAACCTGGTTTCGATCAATATTTTAGAGAATAATTCATGTTAGGTCTGGGATAGGTCTAGGATTTGCCCTCATCAGGCACATACTTTCGCATATTTCTCATACTTCATGGCTAGATCCTGGGCTGTTTCTGGATTGTATCACGTAGTAATGGGGTACCACGCAAAAACAGTCAATTAAACCAGGTTTCGATCAATATTTTAGAGGATAACGCAAGTTTGGTCTGGGATAGGTCTAGGATTTGCCCCCATCAGGCCCTTACTTTCGCATATTTCTCATACTTCATGGCTAGATCCTGGGCTATTTCTGGATTGGATCACGTAGTAAAGTGGTACCACACTGAAACATTCAATGAAACCTGGTCTGGATAAATATTTTAGAGGATAACGCATGTTAGGTCTAGGTTAGGTCTGGGATTTTCACTCATCAGGCTCATACTTTCGCTTTCTTCACATACTTGTTGAACGGATCCTGGGTTTTTTCTGGATTGGATCACGTAGTAATGTGGTACCACACTGAAACAGTCGATTAAACCAGGTTTCGATCAATATTTTAGAGAATAATTCATGTTAGGTCTAGGTTAGGTCTTGGATTTGCTCTCATCAGGCTCATTCTTTCACATATTTCTCATACTAGATGGCTAGATCCTGGGCTTATTCTGGATTGCATCACGTAGTAATGAAGTACAACAATGAAACAGTCAATTAAACTTGGTTTCCATCAATATCTTAGAGGACAACGCAAGTTAGGTCTGGGATTTGCCCTCATCAGGCTCATACTTTCGCGTTTTTCACATACTTGTTGAACACATCCTGGGTTTTTTCTGGTTTGGATCACGTAGTAGTGTGGTACCACACTGAAACAGTCCATTAAACCTGGTTTGGATCAATATTTTAGAGGATAACGCATGTTAGGTCTAGGTTAGGCCGGGGAATTTCACTCATCAGGCTCATACTTTCGCATATTTCTCATACTTCATGGCTAGATCCTGGGCTGTTTCTGGATTGTATCACATAGTAATGTGGTACCACACTTAAACAGTCGATTAAACCAGGTTTCGATCAATATTTTTGAGGATAACGCATGTTAGGTCTAGGTTAGGCCTGGGGTTTTCACTCATCAGACTCATACTTTCGCATTCTTCTCATACTTGTTGAACGGATCCTGGGTTTTTTCTGGTTTGGATCACGTAGTAATGTGGGACCACACAGAAACAATCAATTAAACCTGGTCTTGATAAATATTTTAGAGGATAACGCATGTTAGGTCTGGGTTAATTCTAGGATTTGCCCTCGTCAGGCTCATACCTTCGCATATTTCTCATACTTCATGGCTAGATCCTGGGGTGTTTCTGGTTTGTATCACGTAGTAATTTGGTACCACGCTGAAACAGTCAATTAAACCTGGTTTCGATCAATATTTTACAGGATAACGCAAGTTAGGTCTGGCATAGGTCTGGGATTCGCCCTCATCAGACTCATACTTTCGCGTTTTTCACATACTTGTTGAACTGATCCTGGGCTTTTTCTGGTTTGGATCACGTAGTAATGTGGCACCACACTGAAACAGTCAATTAAACCTGGTTTCGATCAATATTTTAGAGAATAATTCATGTTAGGTCTACGTTAGGTCTGGGATTTGCTCTCATCAGGCTCATACTTTCGCACACTTCACATACTCGTTTGACAGATCCTTGGTTATTTTCTGGTTTGGATCGTATAGTAATATGGTACCACACCGAAACAGTCGATTAAGCCAGGTTTCGATCAATATTTTTGATGATAACGCATGTTAGGTCTAGGTTAGGCCTGGGATTTTCACTCATCAGACTCATACTTTCGCATTCTTCACATACTTGTTGAACGGATCCTGGGTTTGTTCTGGTTTGGATCACGTAGTAATGTGGGACCACACTGAAACAGTCAATTAAACCTGGTTTCGATCAATATTTTAGAGAATAATTCATGTTAGGTCTGGGGTAGGTCAGGGATTTGACCTCATCAGACTTATAATTTCGCACACTTCACATACTCCTTGAACAGATCCTGGGTTATTTTCTGGTTTGGATCACATAGTAATGTGGTACCACACTGAAACAGTCGATTAAACCAGGTTTCGATCAATATTTCAGAGGATAACGCATGTTAGGACAAGGTTAGGCCTGGGATTTTCACTCATCAGGCTCATACTTTCGCATTCTTCACATACTTGTTGAACGGATCTTGTGTTTTTTCTGGTTTGGATCACGTAGTAATGTGGGACCACACTGAAGCAGTCAATTAAACCTGGTTTCGATCAATATTTTAGAGAATAATTCATGTTAGGTCTGGGATAGGTCTAGGATTTGCCCTCATCAGGCACATACTTTCGCATATTTCTCATACTTCATGGCTAGATCCTGGGCTGTTTCTGGATTGTATCACGTAGTAATGGGGTACCACGCAAAAACAGTCAATTAAACCAGGTTTCGATCAATATTTTAGAGGATAACGCAAGTTTGGTCTGGGATAGGTCTAGGATTTGCCCCCATCAGGCCCTTACTTTCGCATATTTCTCATACTTCATGGCTAGATCCTGGGCTATTTCTGGATTGGATCACGTAGTAAAGTGGTACCACACTGAAACATTCAATGAAACCTGGTCTGGATAAATATTTTAGAGGATAACGCATCTTAGGTCTGGGTTAGGTCTGGCATTTTCACTCATCAGACACATACTTTCGCATTCTTCACATACTTGTTGAACGGATCCTGGGTTTTTTCTGGTTTGGATCACGTAGTAATGTGGGACCACACTGAAGCAGTCAATTAAACCTGGTTTCGATCAATATTTTAGAGACTAATTCATGTTAGGTCTAGGTTAGGTCTGGGATTTGCTCTCATCAGGCTCATTCTTTCGCATATTTCTCATACTAGATGGCTAGATCCTGGGCTTTTTCAAGATTGCATCACGTAGTAATGAAGTACAACAATGAAACAGTCAATTAAATTTGGTTTCCATCAATATCTTAGAGGACAACGCAAGTTAGGTCTGGGATATGTCTGGGATTTGCCCTCATCAGGCTCATTCTTTCGCGTTTTTCACATACTTGATGAACAGATCCTGGGTTTTTTCTGGTTTGGATCACGTAGAACTGTGGCACCACACTGAAACAGTCCATTAAACCTGGTTTGGATCAATATTTTAGAGGATAACGCATGTTAGGTCTAGGTTAGGTCTGGGATTTTCACTCATCAGGCTCATACTTTCGCTTTCTTCACATACTTGTTGAACGGATCCTGGGTTTTTTCTGGATTGGATCACGTAGTAATGTGGTACCACACTGAAACAGTCGATTAAACCAGGTTTCGATCAATATTTTAGAGAATAATTCATGTTAGGTCTAGGTTAGGTCTTGGATTTGCTCTCATCAGGCTCATTCTTTCACATATTTCTCATACTAGATGGCTAGATCCTGGGCTTTTTCTGGATTGCATCACGTAGTAATGAAGTACAACAATGAAACAGTCAATTAAACTTGGTTTCCATCAATATCTTAGAGGACAACGCAAGTTAGGTCTGGGATTTGCCCTCATCAGGCTCATACTTTCGCGTTTTTCACATACTTGTTGAACACATCCTGGGTTTTTTCTGGTTTGGATCACGTAGTAGTGTGGTACCACACTGAAACAGTCCATTAAACCTGGTTTGGATCAATATTTTAGAGGATAACGCATGTTAGGTCTAGGTTAGGCCGGGGAATTTCACTCATCAGGCTCATACTTTCGCATATTTCTCATACTTCATGGCTAGATCCTGGGCTGTTTCTGGATTGTATCACATAGTAATGTGGTACCACACTTAAACAGTCGATTAAACCAGGTTTCGATCAATATTTTTGAGGATAACGCATGTTAGGTCTAGGTTAGGCCTGGGGTTTTCACTCATCAGACTCATACTTTCGCATTCTTCTCATACTTGTTGAACGGATCCTGGGTTTTTTCTGGTTTGGATCACGTAGTAATGTGGGACCACACAGAAACAATCAATTAAACCTGGTCTTGATAAATATTTTAGAGGATAACGCATGTTAGGTCTGGGTTAATTCTAGGATTTGCCCTCGTCAGGCTCATACCTTCGCATATTTCTCATACTTCATGGCTAGATCCTGGGGTGTTTCTGGTTTGTATCACGTAGTAATTTGGTACCACGCTGAAACAGTCAATTAAACCTGGTTTCGATCAATATTTTACAGGATAACGCAAGTTAGGTCTGGCATAGGTCTGGGATTCGCCCTCATCAGACTCATACTTTCGCGTTTTTCACATACTTGTTGAACTGATCCTGGGCTTTTTCTGGTTTGGATCACGTAGTAATGTGGCACCACACTGAAACAGTCAATTAAACCTGGTTTCGATCAATATTTTAGAGAATAATTCATGTTAGGTCTAGGTTAGGTCTGGGATTTGCTCTCATCAGGCTCATACTTTCGCACACTTCACATACTCGTTTGACAGATCCTTGGTTATTTTCTGGTTTGGATCGTATAGTAATATGGTACCACACCGAAACAGTCGATTAAGCCAGGTTTCGATCAATATTTTTGATGATAACGCATGTTAGGTCTAGGTTAGGCCTGGGATTTTCACTCATCAGACTCATACTTTCGCATTCTTCACATACTTGTTGAACGGATCCTGGGTTTGTTCTGGTTTGGATCACGTAGTAATGTGGGACCACACTGAAACAGTCAATTAAACCTGGTTTCGATCAATATTTTAGAGAATAATTCATGTTAGGTCTGGGGTAGGTCAGGGATTTGACCTCATCAGACTTATAATTTCGCACACTTCACATACTCCTTGAACAGATCCTGGGTTATTTTCTGGTTTGGATCACATAGTAATGTGGTACCACACTGAAACAGTCGATTAAACCAGGTTTCGATCAATATTTCAGAGGATAACGCATGTTAGGTCTAGGTTAGGCCTGGGATTTTCACTCATCAGACTCATACTTTCGCATTCTTCACATACTTGTTGAACGGATCCTGGGTTTTTTCTGGTTTGGATCACGTAGTAAAGTGGTACCACACTGAAACAGTCCATTAAACCTGGTTTGGATCAATATTTTAGAGGACAACGCATGTTAGGTCTAGGTTAGGCCTGGGATTTGCCCTCATCAGGGTCATACTTTCGCAGTTTTAACATACATGTTGACCTGATCAAGGGTTTTTTCTGCTTTGGATCACGTAGTAAAGTGGTACCATACTGAAACAGTCCATTAAACCTGGTTTGGATCAATATTTTTGAGGATAACGCATGTTAGGTCTAGGTTAGGCCGGGGAATTTCACTCATCAGGCTCATACTTTCGCATATTTCTCATACTTCATGGCTAGATCCTGGGCTGTTTCTGGATTGTATCACATAGTAATGTGGTACCACACTTAAACAGTCGATTAAACCAGGTTTCGATCAATATTTTTGAGGATAACGCATGTTAGGTCTAGGTTAGGCCTGGGGTTTTCACTCATCAGACTCATACTTTCGCATTCTTCACATATTTGTTGAACGGATCTTGGGTTTTTTCTGCTTTGGATCACGTAGTAAAGTGGTACCACACTGAAACAGTCCATTAAACCTGGTTTGGATCAATATTTTTGAGGATAACGCATGTTAGGTCTAGGTTAGGCCGGGGAATTTCACTCATCAGGCTCATACTTTCGCATATTTCTCATACTTCATGGCTAGATCGTGGGCTGTTTCTGGATTGTATCACATAGTAATGTGGCACCACGCTGAAGCAGTCGATTGAACCTGGTTTCGACCAATATTTTAGAGGATGACGCAAGTTAAGTCTGGGATAGGTCTAGGATTTGACCTCATCAGACTCATACTTTCGCGTTTTTCACATACTTGTTGAACAGATCCGGGGTTTTTTCTGGTTTCGTTCACGTAGTAATGTGGTACCACACTGAAACATTCAATTAAACCTGATCTTGATAAATATTTGAGAGGATAACGCATGTTAGGTTTGGGTTAAGTCTTGGATTTGCCCTCATCAGGCTCATACTTTCGCATATTTCTCATACTTCATGGCTAGATCCTGGGCTGTTTCTGGATTGTATCGCGTAGTAATTTGGTACCACGCCGAAACAGTCAATTAAACCTGGTTTCGATCAATATTTTACAGGATAACGCAAGTTAGGTCTGGCATAGGTCTGGGATTCGCCCTCATCAGACTCATACTTTCGCGTTTTTCACATACTTGTTGAACTGATCCTGGGCTTTTTCTGGTTTGGATCACGTAGTAATGTGGTACCACACTGAAACAGTCAATTAAACCTGGTTTCGATCAATATTTTAGAGAATAATTCATGTTAGGTCTAGGTTAGGTCTGGGATTTGCTCTCATCAGGCTCATACTTTCGCACACTTCACATACTCGTTTGACAGATCCTGGGTTATTTTCTGGTTTGGATCGTATAGTAATATGGTACCACACTGAAACAGTCGACTAAACCAGGTTTCGATCAATATTTTAGAGGATAACGCAAGTTTGGTCTGGGATAGGTCAGGGATTTGACCTCATCAGACTCATAATTTCGCACACTTCACATACTCCTTGAACAGATCCTGGGTTATTTTCTGGTTTGGATCACATAGTAATGTGGTACCACACTGAAACAGTCGATTAAACCAGGTCTCGATCAATATTTTAGAGGATAACGCATGTTAGGTCTAGGTTAGGCGTGGGATTTTCACTCATCAGACTCATACTTTCGCATTCTTCACATACTTGTTGAACGGATCTTGGGTTTTTTCTGGTTTGGATCACGTAGTAATGTGGGACCACACTGAAGCAGTCAATTAAACCTGGTTTCGATCAATATTTTAGAGAATAATTCATGTTAGGTCTGGGATAGGTCTAGGATTTGCCCTCATCAGGCACATACTTTCGCATATTTCTCATACTTCATGGCTAGATCCTGGGCTGTTTCTGGATTGTATCACGTAGTAATGGGGTACCACGCAAAAACAGTCAATTATACCAGGTTTCGATCAATATTTTAGAGGATAACGCAAGTTTGGTCTGGGATAGGTCTAGGATTTGCCCCCATCAGGCTCTTACTTTCGCATATTTCTCATACTTCATGGCTAGATCCTGGGCTATTTCTGGATTGGATCACGTAGTAAAGTGGTACCACACTGAAACATTCAATGAAACCTGGTCTGGATAAATATTTTCGAGGATAACGCATCTTAGGTCTGGGTTAGGTCTGGGATTTTCACTCATCAGACACATACATTCGCATTCTTCACATACTTGTTGAACGGATCCTGGGTTTTTTCTGGTTTGGATCACGTAGTAATGTGGGACCACACTGAAACAGTCAATTAAACCTGGTTTCGATCAATATTTTAGAGACTAATTCGTGATAGGTCTAGGTTAGGTCTGGGATTTGCTCTCATCAGGCTCACTCTTTCGGATATTTCTCATACTAGATGGCTAGATCCTGGGCTTTTTCTGGATTGCATCACGTAGTAATGATGTACAACAATGAAACAGTCAATTAAATTTGGTTTCCATCAATATCTTAGAGGACAACGCAAGTTAGGTCTGGGATATGTCTGGGATTTGCCCTCATCAGGCTCATACTTTCGCGTTTTTCACATACTTGATGAACAGATCCTGGGTTTTTTCTGGTTTGGATCACGTAGAACTGTGGCACCACACTGAAACAGTCCATTAAACCTGGTTTGGATCAATATTTTAGAGGATAACGCATGTTAGGTCTAGGTTAGGTCTGGGATTTTCACTCATCAGGCTCATACTTTCGCTTTCTTCACATACTTGTTGAACGGATCCTGGGTTTTTTCTGGATTGGATCACATAGTAATGTGGTACCACACTGAAACAGTCGATTAAACCAGGTTTCGATCAATATTTTAGAGAATAATTCATGTTAGGTCTAGGTTAGGTCTTGGATTTGCTCTCATCAGGCTCATTCTTTCACATATTTCTCATACTAGATGGCTAGATCCTGGGCTTTTTCTGGATTGCATCACGTAGTAATGAAGTACAACAATGAAACAGTCAATTAAACTTGGTTTCCATCAATATCTTAGAGGACAACGCAAGTTAGGTCTGGGATTTGCCCTCATCAGGCTCATACTTTCGCGTTTTTCACATACTTGTTGAACAGGTCCTGGGTTTTTTCTGGTTTGGATCACGTAGTAGTGTGGTACCACACTGAAACAGTCCATTAAACCTGGTTTGGATCAATATTTTAGAGGATAACGCATGTTAGGTCTAGGTAAGGTCTGGGATTTTCACTCATCAGGCTCATACTTTCGCACACTTCACATACTCCATGAACAGATCCTGGGCTCTTTCTGGATTGTATCACGTAGTAATGTGGTACCACGCTGAAACAGTCAATTAAACCTGGTTTCGATCAATATTTTAGAGGATAACGCAAGTTAGGTCTGGGATAGGTCTAGGATTTGCCCTCATCAGGCTCTTACTTTCGCATATTTCTCATACTTCATGGCTAGATCCTGGGCTATTTCTGGATTGGATCACGTAGTAATTTGGTACCACGCTGAAACAGTCAATTAAACCTGGTTTCGATCAATATTTTACAGGATAACGCAAGTTAGGTCTGGCATAGGTCTGGGATTCGCCCTCATCAGACTCATACTTTCGCGTTTTTCACATACTTGTTGAACTGATCCTGGGCTTTTTCTGGTTTGGATCACGAAGTAGTGTGGTAACTCACTGAAACAGTCCATTAAACCTGGTTTCGCACAATATTTTAGAGGATAACGCATGTTAGGTCCAGGTTAGGTCTGGGATTTGCTCTCATCAGGCTCATTCTTTCGCATATTTCTCATACTTGATGGCTAGATCCTGGGCTTTTTCTGGATTGGATCACATAGTAATGTGGTACCACACTGAAACAGTCAATTAAACCTGCTTTTGTTCAATATTTTAGAGAATAATTCATGTTAGGTCCTGGTTAAGTCAGGGATTTGCTCTCATCAGGCTCATTCATTCGCATATTTCTCATACTTGATGGCTAGATCCTGGGCTTTTTCTGGATTGCATCACGTAGTAATGAAGTACAACACTGAAACAGTCAATTAAACCTGCTTTCGATCAATATTTTAGAGAATAATTCATGTTAGGTCTAGGTTAGGTCTGGGATTTGCTCTCATCAGGCTCATTCTTTCGCATATTTCTCATACTTGATGGCTAGATCCTGGGCTTTTTCTGGATTGCATCACGTAGTAATGAAGTACAACACTGAAACAGTGAATTAAACCTGGTTTCCATCAATATTTTAGAGGACAACGCATGTTAGGTCTAGGTTAGGCCTGGGATTTGCCCTCATCAGGGTCATACTGTCGCAGTTTTAACATACTTGTTGAACGGATCCTGGGTTTTTTCTGGTTTGGTTCACGTAGTAATGTGGTACCACACTGAAACATTCAATTAAACCTGGTCTTGATAAATATTTTAGAGGATAACGCATGTTAGGTTTGGGTTAGGTCTAGGATTTGCCCTCATCAGGCTCATACTTTCGCATATTTCTCATACTTCATGGCTAGATCCTGGGCTTTTTCTGGATTGCATCACGTAGTAATGTGGTACCACACTGAAACAGTCGATTGAACCTGGTTTCGATCAATATTTTAGAGGATATCGCATGTTAGGTTTGGGTTAGCTCTAGGATTTGCCCTCATCAGGCTCATACTTTCGCATATTTCTCATACTTGATGGCTAGATCCTGGGCTTTTTCTGGATTGCATCACGTAGTAATGAAGTACAACACAGAAACAGTCAATTAAACCTGGTTTCCATCAATATCTTAGAGGACAACGCATGTTAGGTCTGGGATAGGTCTGGGATTTGCCCACATCAGGCTCATACTTTCGCGTTTTTCACATACTTGTTGAACAGATCCTGGGTTTTTTCTGGTTTGGATCACGTAGTAGTGTGGTACCACACTGAAACAGTCCATTAAACCTGGTTTGGATCAATATTTTAGAGGACAACGCATGTTAGGTCTAGGTTAGGCCTGGGATTTGCCCTCATCAGAGTCATACTTTCGCAGTTTTAACATACATGTTGACCTGATCGAGGGTTTTTTCTGCTTTGGATCACGTAGTAAAGTGGTACCACACTGAAACAGTCCATTAAACCTGGTTTGGATCAATATTTTTGAGGATAACGCATGTTAGGTCTAGGTTAGGCCGGGGAATTTCACTCATCAGGCTCATACTTTCGCATATTTCTCATACTTCATGGCAAGATCCTGGGCTGTTTCTGGATTGTATCACATAGTAATGTGGTACCACGCTGAAACAGTCGATTGAACCTGGTTTCGATCAATATTTTAGAGGATATCGCATGTTAGGTTTGGGTTAGCTCTAGGATTTGCCCTCATCAGGCTCATACTTTCGCATATTTCTCATACTTCATGGCTAGATCCTGGGCTTTTTCTGGATTGCATCACGTAGTAATGAAGTACAACACTGAAACAGTCAATTAAACCTGGTTTCCATCAATATCTTAGAGGACAACGCATGTTAGGTCTGGGATAGGTCTGGGATTTGCCCACATCAGGCTCATACTTTCGCGTTTTTCACATACTTGTTGAACAGATCCTGGGTTCTTTCTGGTTTGGATCACGTAGTAGTGTGGTACCACACTGAAATGGTCCATTAAACCTGGTTTCGATCAATATTTTAGAGAATAATTCATGTTAGGTCTAGGTTAGGTCTGGGATTTGCTCTCATCAGGCTCATACTTTCGCACACTTCACATACTCGTTTGACAGATCCTTGGTTATTTTCTGGTTTGGATCGTATAGTAATATGGTACCACACCGAAACAGTCGATTAAGCCAGGTTTCGATCAATATTTTTGACGATAACGCATGTTAGGTCTAGGTTAGGCCTGGGATTTTCACTCATCAGACTCATACTTTCGCATTCTTCACATACTTGTTGAACGGATCCTGGGTTTGTTCTGGTTTGGATCACGTAGTAATGTGGGACCACACTGAAACAGTCAATTAAACCTGGTTTCGATCAATATTTTAGAGAATAATTCATGTTAGGTCTAGGTTAGGTCTGGGATTTGCTCTCATCAGGCTCATTCTTTCGCATATTTCTCATACTAGATGGCTAGATCCTGGGCTTTTTCTGGATTGCATCACGTAGTAATGAAGTACAACAATGAAACAGTCAATTAAATTTGGTTTCCATCAATATCTTAGAGGACAACGCAAGTTAGGTCTGGGATATGTCTGGGATTTGCCCTCATCAGGCTCATACTTTCGCGTGTTTCACATACTTGTTGAACAGATCCTGGGTTTTTTCTGGTTTGGATCACGTAGAACTGTGGCACCACACTGAAACAGTCTATTAAACCTGGTTTCGATCAATATTTTAGAGAATAATTCATGTTAGGTCTGGGGTAGGTCAGGAACTTGACCTCATCAGACTTATAATTTCGCACACTTCACATACTCCTTGAACAGATCCTGGGTTATTTTCTGGTTTGGATCACATAGTAATGTGGTACCACACTGAAACAGTCGATTAAACCAGGTTTCGATCAATATTTTAGAGGATAACGCATGTTAGGTCTAGGTTAGGCCTGGGATTTTCACTCATCAGACTCATACCTTCGCTTTCTTCACATACTTGTTGAACGGATCCTGGGTTTTTTCTGGTTTGGATCACGTAGTAATGTGGGACCACACTGAAACAGTCAATTAAACCTGGTTTCGATCAATATTTTAGAGAATAATTCATGTTAGGTCTAGGTTAGGTCTTGAATTTGCTCCCATCAGGCTCATTCTTTCACATATTTCTCATACTAGATGGCTAGATCCTGGGCTTTTTCTGGATTGCAACACGTAGTGATGAAGTACAACAATGAAACAGTCAATTAAACTTCGTTTCCATCAATATGTTAGAGGACAACGCAAGTTAGGTCTGGGATTTGCCCTCATCAGGCTCATACTTTCGCGTTTTTCACATACTTGTTGAACAGATCCTGGGTTTTTTCTGGTTTGGATCACGTAGTAGTGTGGTACCACACTGAAACAGTCCATTAAACCTGGTTTGGATCAATATTTTACAGGATAACGCATGTTAGGTCTAGGTTAGGTCTGGGATTTTCACTCATCAGGCTCATACTTTCGCATTCTTCACATACTTGTTGAACGGATCCTGGGTTTTTTCTGGATTGGAGCACGTAGTGATGTGGTACCACACTGAAACAGTCGATTAAACCTGGTTTCGATCAATATTTTAGAGGATAACGCAAGTTAGGTCTGGGATAGGTCAGGGATTTGACCTCATCAGACTCATAATTTCGCACACTTCAAATACTCCATGAACAGATCCTGGGCTGTTTCTGGATTGGATCACGTAGTAAAGAGGTGCCACACTGAAACATTCAATGAAACCTGGTCTGGATAAATATTTTAGAGGATAACGCATCTTAGGTCTGGGTTAGGTTTAAGATTTGCCCTCATCAGGCTCACAGTTTCGCGTTTTTCACATACTTGTTGAACAGATCCTGGGTTTTGTCTGGTTTGGATCACGAAGTAGTGTGGTACCTCACTGAAAGAGTCCATTAAACCTGGTTTCGCACAATATTTTAGAGGATAACGCATGTTAGGTCCAGGTTAGGTCTGAGATTTGCTCTCATCAGGCTCATTCTTTCGCATATTTCTCATACTTGATGGCTAGATCCTGGCCTTTTTCTGGATTGGATCACGTAGTAATGTGGTACCACACTGGAACAGTCAATTAAACCTGCTTTTGTTCAATATTTTAGAGAATAATTCATGTTAGGTCCTGGTTAAGTCAGGGATTTGCTCTCATCAGGCTCATTCATTCGCATATTTCTCATACTTGATGGCTAGATCCTGGGCTTTTTCTGGATTGCATCACGTAGTAATGAAGTACAACACTGAAACAGTCAATTAAACCTGCTTTCGATCAATATTTTAGAGAATAATTCATGTTAGGTCTAGGTTAGGTCTGGGATTTGCTCTCATCAGGCTCATTCTTTCGCATATTTCTCATACTTGATGGCTAGATCCTGGGCTTTTTCTGGATTGCATCACGTAGTGATGAAGTACAACACTGAAGCAGTCAATTAAACCTGGTTTCCATCAATATTTTAGAGGACAACGCATGTTAGGTCTAGGTTAGGCCTGGGATTCGCCCTCATCAGGGTCATACTGTCGCAGTTTAAACATACTTGTTGAACGGATCCTGGGCTTTTTGTGGTGTGGTTCACGTAGTAATGTGGTACCACACTGAAACATTCAATTAAACCTGGTCTTGATAAATATTTTAGAGGATAACGCATGTTAGGTTTGGGTTAGGTCTAGGATTTGCCCTCATCAGGCTCATACTTTCGCATATTTCTCATACTTCATGGCTAATTCCTGGGCTGTTTCTGGATTGTATCACGTAGTAATGTGGTACCACGCTGAAACAGTCGATTAAACCTGGTTTCGATCAATATTTTAGAGGATAACGCAAGTTAAGTCTGGTATATGTCTGGGATTTTCACTCATCAGACTCATACTTTCGCATTCTTCACATACTTGTTGAACGGATCCTGGGTTTTTACTGGTTTGGATCACGTAGTAATGTGGTACTACACTGAAGCATTCAATTAAACCTGGTCTTGATAAATATTTTAGAGGATAACGCATGTTAGGTCTGGGTTAGGTCTAGGATTTGCCCTCATCAGGCTCATTCTTTCGCATATTTCTCATACTTGATGGCTAGATCCTGGGCTTTTTCTGGATTGCATCACGTAGTAATGAAGTACAACACTGAAACAGTCAATTAAACCTGGTTTCGATCAATATTTTAGAGAATAATTCATGTTAGGTCTAGGTTAGGTCTGGGATTTTCACTCATCAGACTCATACTTTCGCATATTTCTCAAACTTCATGGCTAGATCCTGGGCTTTTTCTGGATTGCATCACGTAGTGATGAAGTACAACACTGAAGCAGTCAATTAAACCTGGTTTCCATCAATATTTTAGAGGACAACGCATGTTAGGTCTAGGTTAGGCCTGGGATTCGCCCTCATCAGGGTCATACTGTCGCAGTTTAAACATACTTGTTGAACGGATCCTGGGCTTTTTGTGGTGTGGTTCACGTAGTAATGTGGTACCACACTGAAACATTCAATTAAACCCGGTCTTGATAAATATTTTAGAGGATAACGCATGTTAGGTTTGGGTTAGGTCTAGGATTTGCCCTCATCAGGCTCATACTTTCGCATATTTCTCATACTTCATGGCTAATTCCTGGGCTGTTTCTGGATTGTATCACGTAGTAATGTGGTACCACGCTGAAACAGTCGATTAAACCTGGTTTCGATCAATATTTTAGAGGATAACGCAAGTTAAGTCTGGTATATGTCTGGGATTTTCACTCATCAGACTCATACTTTCGCATTCTTCACATACTTGTTGAACGGATCCTGGGTTTTTACTGGTTTGGATCACGTAGTAATGTGGTACTACACTGAAGCATTCAATTAAACCTGGTCTTGATAAATATTTTAGAGGATAACGCATGTTAGGTCTGGGTTAGGTCTAGGATTTGCCCTCATCAGGCTCATTCTTTCGCATATTTCTCATACTTGATGGCTAGATCCTGGGCTTTTTCTGGATTGCATCACGTAGTAATGAAGTACAACACTGAAACAGTCAATTAAACCTGGTTTCGATCAATATTTTAGAGAATAATTCATGTTAGGTCTAGGTTAGGTCTGGGATTTTCACTCATCAGACTCATACTTTCGCATATTTCTCAAACTTCATGGCTAAATCCTGGGCTTTTTCTGGATTGTATCACGTAGTAATGTGGTACCACACTGAAACATTCAATTAAACCTGGTCTTGATAGATATTTTAGAGGATATCGCATGTTAGGTTTGGGTTAGCTCTAGGATTTGCCCTCATCAGGCTCATACTTTCGCATATTTCTCATACTTCATGGCTAGATCCTGGGCTTTTTCTGGATTGTATCACGTAGTAATGTAGTACCACACTGAAACATTCAATTAAACCTGGTCTTGATAGATATTTTAGAGGATAACGCATGTTAGGTCCGGGTTAGGTCTAGGATTTGCCCTCATCAGGCTCATTCTTTCGCATATTTCTCATACTTCATGGCTAAATCCTGGGCTGTTTCTGGATTGTATCACATAGTAATGTGGTACCACGCTGAAACAGTAGATTAAACCTGGTTTCCATCAATATCTTAGAGGACAACGCAAGTTAGGTCTGGGATAGGTCTGGGATTTGCCCTCATCAGGCTCATACTTTCGCGTTTTTCACATACTTGTTGAACAGATCCTGGGTTTTCTCTGGTTTGGATAACGTAGTAGTGTGGTACCACACTGAAACAGTCCATTAAACCTGGTTTGGATCAATATTTTAGAGGATAACGCATGTTAGGTTTAGGTTAGGTCTGGGATTTTCACTCATCAGACTCATACTTTCGCATTCTTCACATACTTGTTGAACGGTTCCTGGGTTTTTTCTGGTTTGGATCAGGTAGTAATGTGGTACCACACTGAAACAGTCGATTAAACCTGGTTTCGATCAATATTTTAGAGGATAACGCAAGTTAAGTCTGGGATAGGTCTGGGATTTGACCTCATCAGACTCATACTGTCGCATTCTTCACATACTTGTTGAACGGAGCCCGGGTTTTTTCTGGTTTGGATCACGTAGTAGTGTGGGACCACACTGAAACAGTCAATTAAACCTGGTTTGGATCAATATTTTAGAGGATAACGCATGTTAGGTCTAGGTTAGGTCTGGGATTTTCACTCATCAGACTCATACTTTCGCAGTCTTCACATACTTGTTGAACGGATCCTGGGTTATTTCTGGTTTGGATCACGTAGTAATGTGGGACCACACTGAAACAATCAATTAAACCTGGTCTTGATAAATATTTTAGAGGATAACGCATGTCAGGTCAAGGTTAGGTCTAAGATTTGCCCTCAGCAGGCTCACATTTTCGCGTTTTTCACATACTTGTTGAACAGATCCTGGGTTTCTTCTGGTTTGGATCACGTAGTAATGTGGTACCACACTGAAACATTCAATGAAACCTGGTCTTGATAAATATTTTAGAGGATAACGCATGTTAGGTCTGGGTTACGTCTGTGATTTGCCCTCATCAGGGTCATACTTTCGCAGTTTTAACACGCATGTTGACCTGATCGAGGGTTTTCTTTGCTTTGGATCACGTAGTAAAGTGGTACCACACTAAAACAGTCAATTAAACCTGGTTTCGATCAATATTTTAGAGGATAACGCATGTTAGGTCTAGGTTAGGCCTGGGATTTTCACTCATCAGACTCATACTTTCGCATTCTTCACATACTTGTTGAACGGATCCTGGGATTTTCTGGTTTGGATCAGGTAGTAATGCGGGACGACACTGAAACAGTCAATTAAACCTGGTTTCGATCAATATTTTAGAGAATAATTCATGTTAGGTCTAGGTTAGGTCTGGGATTTACTCTCATCAGGCTCATTCTTTCGCATATTTCTCATACATATTGAACAGATCCTGGGTTTTTTCTGGTTTGGATCACGTAGTAATGTGGGACCACACTGAAACAATCAATTAAACCTGGTCTTGATAAATATTTTAGAGGATAACGCATGTTAGGTCTGGGTTAGGTCTAGGATTTGCCCTCATCAGGCTCATACTGTCGCACATTTCTCATACTTCATGGCTAGATCCTGGGCTTTTTCTGGATTGCATCACGTAGTAATGAAGTACAACACTGAAACAGTCAATTAAACCTGGTTTCCATCAATATCTTAGAGGACAACGCAAGTTAGGTCTGGGATAGGTCTTGGATTTGCCCTCATCAGGCTAATACTTTCGCGTTTTTCACATACTTGTTGCACAGATCCTGGGTTTTTTCTGGTTTGGATCACGTAGTAGTGTGGTACCACACTGAAACAGTCCATTATACCAGGTTTGGATCAATATTTTAGAGGATAACGCATGTTAGGTCTAGGTTCGGTCTGCGATTTTCACTCATCAGACTCATACTTTCGCATTCTTCACATACTTGTTGAACGGATCCTGGGTTTTTTCTGGTTTGGATCACGTAGTAATGTGGTACCACACTGAAACAGTCGATTAAACCTGGTTTCGATCAATATTTTAGAGGATCACGCAAGTTAAGTCTGGGATTGGTCTGGGATTTGACCTCATCAGACTCATACTTTCGCACACTTCACATACTCGTTGAACAGATCCTGGGTTATTTTCTGGTTTGGATCACATAGTAATGTGGTACCACACTGAAACAGTCGATTAAACCACGTTTCGATCAATATTTTAGAGGATAACGCATGTTAGGTCTAGGTTAGGCCTGGGATTTTCACTCATCAGACTCATACTTTCGCATTCTTCACATACTTGTTCAACGGATCCTGGGTTTTTTCTGGTTTGGATCACGTAGTAATGTGGGACCACACTGAAACAGTCAATTAAACCTGGTTTCGATCAATATTTTAGAGAATAATTCATGTTAGGTCTAGGTTAGGTCTGGGATTTACTCTCATCAGGCTCATTCTTTCGCATATTTCTCATACTGGATGTCTAGATCCTGGGCTTTTTCTGGATCGCATCACGTAGTAATGAAGTACAACACTGAAACAGTCAATTAAACCTGGTTTCGATCAATATTTTAGAGGATAACGCCAGTTAGGTCTGGGATAGGTCTAGGATTTGCCCTCATCAGGCTCTTACTTTCGCATATTTCTCATACTTCATGGCTAGATCCTGGGCTATTTCTGGATTGGATCACGTAGTAAAGTAGTACCACACTGAAACATTCAATGAAACCTGGTCTGGATAAATATTTTAGAGGATAACGCATCTTAGGTCTGGGTTAGGTCTAAGATTTGCCCTCATCAGGCTCACAGTTTCGCGTTTTTCACATACTTGTTGAACAGATCCTGGGTTTTGTCTGGTTTGGATCACGAAGTAGTGTGGTACCACACTGAAACAGTCCATTAAACCTGGTTTCGCTCAATATTTTAGAGGATAACGCATGTTAGGTCTAGGATAGGTCTGGGATTTGCTCTCATCAGGCTCATACATTCGCATATTTCTCATACTTCATGGCTAGATCCTGGGCTATTTCTGGATTGGATCACGTAGTAAAGTGGTACCACACTGAAACATTCAATGAAACCTGGTCTGGATAAATATTTTAGAGGATAACGCATCTTAGGTCTGGGTTAGGTCTGAGATTTGCCCTCATCAGGCTCACAGTTTCGCGTTTTTCACATACTTGTTGAACAGATCCTGGGTTTTGACTGGTTTGGATCACGAAGTAGTGTGGTACCACACTGAGACAGTCCATTAAACCTGGTTTCGCACAATATTTTAGAGGATAACGCATGTTAGGTCTAGGTTAGGTCTGGGATTTTCACTCATCAGGCTCATACTTTCGCTTTCTTCACATACTTGTTGAACGGATCCTGGGTTTTTTCTGGATTGGATCACGTAGTAATGTGGTACCACACTGAAACAGTCAATTAAACCTGGTTTCGATCAATATTTTAGAGGATAACGCAAGTTAGGCCTGGGATAGGTCAGGGATTTGACCTCATCAGACTCATAATTTCGCACACTTCACATACTCCATGAACAGATCCTGGGCTGTTTCTGGATTGTATCACGTAGTAATGTGGTACCACACTGAAACAGTCGATTAAACCAGGTTTCGATCAATATTTGAGAGGATAACGCATGTTAGGTCTAGGTTAGGCCTGGGATTTTCACTCATCAGACTCATACTTTCGCATTCTTCACATACTTGTTGAACGGATCCTGGGTTTTTTCTGGTTTGGATCACGTAGTAATGTGGGACCACACTGAAACAGTCAATTAAACCTGGTTTCGATCAATATTTTAGAGAATAATTCATGTTAGGTCTAGGTTAGGTCTGGGATTTGCTCTCATCAGGCTCATTCTTTCACATATTTCGCAAACTAGATGGCTAGATCCTGGGCTTTTTCTGGATTGCATCACGTAGTAATGAAGTACAACAATGAAACTGTCAATTAAACTTGGTTTCCATCAATATCTTAGAGGACAACGCAAGTTAGGTCTGGGATTTGCCCTCATCAGGCTCATACTTTCGCGTTTTTCACATACTTGTTGAACAGATCCTGGGTTTTTTCTGGTTTGGATCACGTAGTAGTGTGGTACCACACTGAAACAGTCCATTAAACCTGGTTTGGATCAATATTTTAGACGATAACGCATGTTAGGTCTAGGTTAGGTCTGGGATTTTCACTCATCAGGCTCATACTTTCGCATTCTTCACATACTTGTTGAACGGATCCTGGGTTTTTTCTGGATTGGATCACGTAGTAATGTGGTACCACACTGAAACGGTCGATTAAACCTGGTTTCGATCAATATTTTAGAGGATAGCGCAAGTTAGGCCTGGGATAGGTCAGGGATTTGACCTCATCAGACTCATAATTTCGCACACTTCACATACTCCATGAACAGATCCTGGGCTGTTTCTGGATTGTATCACGTAGTAATGTGGTACCACGCAGAAACAGTCAATTAAACCTGGTTTCGATCAATATATTAGAGGATAACGCAAGTTAGGTCTGGGATAGGTCTAGGATTTGCCCTCATCAGGCTCTCACTTTCGCATATTTCTCATACTTCATGGCTAGATCCTGGGCTATTTCTGGATTGGATCACGTAGTAAAGTGGTACCACACTGAAACATTCAATGAAACCTGGTCTGGATGAATATTTTAGAGGATAACGCATCTTAGGTCTGGGTTAGGTCTGAGATTTGCCCTCATCAGGCTCACAGTTTCGCGTTTTTCACATACTTGTTGAACAGATCCTGGGTTTTGACTGGTTTGGATCACGAAGTAGTGTGGTACCACACTGAGACAGTCCATTAAACCTGGTTTCGCACAATATTTTAGAGGATAACGCATGTTAGGTCCAGGTTAGGCCTGGGATTTGCTCTCATCAGGCTCATTCTTTCGCATATTTCTCATACTTGATGGCTAGATCCTGGGCTTTTTCTGGATTGGATCACGTAGTAATGTGGTTCCACACTCAAGCAGTCAATTAAACCTGCTTTTGATCAATATTTTAGAGAATAATTCATGTTAGGTCCTGGTTAAGTCAGGGAGTTGCTCTCATCAGGCTCATTCATTCGCATATTTCTCATACTTGATGGCTAGATCCTGGGCTTCTTCTGGATTGCATCACGTAGTAATGAAGTACAACACTGAAACAGTCAATTAAACCTGCTTTCGATAAATATTTTAGAGAATAATTCATGTTAGGTCTAGGTTAGGTCTGGGATTTGCTCTCATCAGGCTCATTCTTTCGCATATTTCTCATACTTGATGGCTAGATCCTGGGCTTTTTCTGGATTGCATCACGTAGTAATGTGGTACCACACTGAAACAGTCAATTAAACCTGGTTTCCATCAATATTTTAGAGGACAACGCATGTTAGGTCTAGGTTAGGCCTGGGATTTGCCCTCATCCGGGTCATACTGTCGCAGTTTTAACATACTTGTTGAACGGATCCTGGGTTTTTTCTGGTTTGGTTCACGTAGTAATGTGGTACCACACTGAAACATTCAATTAAACCTGGTCTTGATAAATATTTTAGAGGATAACGCCAGTTAGGTCTGGGATAGGTCTAGGATTTGCCCTCATCACGCTCATACTTTCGCATATTTCTCATACTTCATGTCTAGATCCTGGGCTTTTTCTGGATTGTATCACGTAGTAATGTGGTACCACACTGAAAACATTCAATTAAACCTGGTTTTGATAGATATTTTAGAGGATAACGCATGTTAGGTTTGGGTTAGCTCTAGGATTTGCCCTCATCAGGCTCATACTTTCGCATATTTCTCATACTTGATGGCTAGATCCTGGGCTTTTTCTGGATTGCATCACGTAGTAATGAAGTACAACACTGAAACAGTCAATTAAACCTGGTTTCGATCAATATTTTAGAGAATAATTCATGTTAGGTCTAGGTTAGGTCTGGGATTTTCACTCATCAGACTCATACCTTCGCATATTTCTCATACCTCATGGCTAAATCCTGGGCTTTTTCTGGATTGTATCACGTAGTAATGTGGTACCACACTGAAACATTCAATTAAACCTGGTCTTGATAGATATTTTAGAGGATAACGCATGTTAGGTCTAGGTTAGGTCTGGGATTTGCTCTCATCAGGCTCATTCTTCCGCATATTTCTCATACATGTTGAACAGATCCTGGGTTTTTTCTGGCATGGAACACGTAGTAATGTGGGACCAGACTGAAACAATCAATTAATCCTGGTCTTGATAAATATTTTAGAGGTTAACGCATGATAGGTCTGGGTTAGGTCTAGGATTTGCCCTCATCAGGCTCTTTCTTTCGCATATTTCTCATACTTCATGGCTAGATCCTGGGCTATTTCCGGATTGGATCACGTAGTAAAGTGGTACCACACTGAAACATTCAATGAAACCTGGTCTGGATAAATATTTTAGAGGATAACGCATCTTAGGTCTGGGTTAGGTCTAAGATTTGCCCTCATTAGGCTTACAGTTTAGCGTTTTTCACTTACTTGTTGAACAGATCCTGGGTTTTTTCTGGTTTGGATCACGATGTAGTGTGGTACCACATTGAAACCGTCCATTAAACCTGGTTTCGCTCAATATTTTAGAGGATAACGCATGTTAGGTCTAGGTTAGGTCTGGGATTTGCTCTCATCAGGCTCAATCTTTCGCACATTTCTCATACTTGATGGCTAGATCCTGGGCTTTTTCTGGATTGCATCACGTAATAATGTAGTACCACACTGAAACAGTCAATGAAACCTGGTTTCCGTCAATATTTTAGAGGACAACGCATCTTAGGTCTGGGTTAGGTCTAAGATTTGCCCTCATCAGGCTTACAGTTTAGCGTTTTTCACATACTTGTTGAACAGATCCTGGGTTTTTTCTGGTTTGGATCACGTAGTAATGTGGTACCACTCTGAGACAGTCGATTAAACCAGGTTTCGATCAATATTTTAGAGGATAACGCATGTTAGGTCTGGGTTAGGTCTAGGATTTGCCCTCATCAGGCTCACAGTTTTGCGTTTTTCACATACTTGTTGAACAGATCCTGGGTTTTTTCTGGTTTGGATCACGTAGTAATGTGGTACCACACTGAAACAGTTGACTATACCTGGTTTCGATCAATATTTTAGAGGATAACGCAAGTTAGGTCTGGGATAGGTCTAGGATATGACCTCATCAGACTCATACTTTCGCACACTTCACGTACTCGTTGAACAGATCCTGGGGTATTTTCTGGTTTGGATCACATAGTAATGTGGTACCACTCTGAGACAGTCGATTAAACCAGGTTTCGATCAATATTTTAGAGGATAACGCATGTTAGGTCTGGGTTAGGTCTAGGATTTGCCCTCATCAGGCTCACAGTTTTGCGTTTTTCACATACTTGTTGGACAGAACCTGGGTTTTTCCTGGTTTGGATCACGTAGTAATGTGGTACCACACTGAAACATTCAATTAAACCTGGTCTTGATAAATATGTTAGAGGATAACGCATGTTACGTCTGGGTTACCTCTGTGATTTGCCCACATCAGGGTCATACTTTCCCAGTTTTAACATGCATGTTGACCTGATCGAGGGTTTTTTCTGCATTGGATCACGTAGTAAAGTGATACCACAATAAAACAGTCAATTAAACCTGGTTTCGATCAATATTTTAGAGGATATCGCAAGTTAGGTCTGGGATAGGTCTGGGATTTGCCCTCATCAGACTCATAGTTTCGCATTCTTCACATACTTGTTGAACGGATCCTCGGTTTTTTCTGGTTTGAATCACGTAGTAATGTGGTACCACACTGAAACAGTCGATTAAACCTGGTTTCGATCAATACTATTGAGGATAACGCATGTTAGGTCTAGGTTAGGCCTGGGATATTCACTCATCAGACTCATACTTTCGCATTCTTCACATACTTGTTGAACGGATCCTGGGTTTTTTCTGGTTTGGATCACGTAGTAATGTGGGACCACACTGAAACAGTCTATAAAACCTGGTTTCGATCAATATTTTAGAGAGTAATTCATGTTAGGTCTAGGTTAGGTCTGGGATTTACTATCATCAGGCTCATTCTGTCGCATATTACTCATACTTGATGGCTAGATCCTGGGCTTTTTCTGGATTGGATCACGTAGTAATGTGGGACCACACTGAAACAATCAATTAAACCTGGTCTTGATAAATATTTTAGAGGATAACGCATGTTAGGTCTGGGATAGGTCTGGGATTTGCCCTCATCAGACTCATACTTTCGCACACTTCACATGCTCGTTGAACAGATCCTGGGTTATTTTCTGGTTTGGATCACATAGTAATGTGGTACCACACTGAAACAGTCGATTAAACCAGGTTTCGATCAATATTTTTGAGGATAACGCATGTTAGGTCTGGGTTAGGTCTAGGATTTGCTCTCGTCAGGCTCATACTTTCGCATATTTCTCATACTTCATGGCTAGATCCTGGGCTATTTCTAGATTGGATCACGTAGTAATGTGGTACCACACTGAAACATTCAATTAAACCTGGTCTTGATAAATATTTTAGAGGATAGCGCATGTTAGGTCTGGGATAGGTCTGGGATTTGCCCTCATCAGTCTCATACTGTCGCACACTTCACATACTCGTTGAACTGATCCTGGGTTATTTTCTGGTTTGGATCACATAGTAATGTGGTACCACACTCAAACAGTCAATTAAACCTGCTTTTGATCAATATTTTAGAGAATAATTCATGTTAGGTCCTGGTTAAGTCAGGGATTTGCTCTCATCAGGCTCATTCATTCGCATATTTCTCATACTTGATGGCTAGATCCTGGGCTTTTTCTGGATTGCAACACGTAGTAATGAAGTACAACACTGAAACAGTCAATTAAACCTGTTTTCGATCAATATTTTAGAGAATAATTCATGTTAGGTCTAGGTTAGGTCTGGGATTTGCTCTCATCAGGCTCATTCTTACGCATATTTCTCATACTTGATGGCTAGATCCTGGGCTTTTTCTGGATTGCATCACGTAGTAATGAAGTACAACACTGAAACAGTCAATTAAACCTGGTTTCCATCAATATTTTAGAGGACAACGCATGTTAGGTCTAGGTTAGGCCTGGGATTTGCCCTCATCAGGGTCATACTGTCGCAGTTTTAACATACTTGTTGAACGGATCCTGGGTTTTTTCTGGTTTGGTTCACGTAGTAATGTGGTACCACACTGAAACATTCAATTAAACCTGGTCTTGATAAATATTTTAGAGGATAACGCCAGTTAGGTCTGGGATAGGTCTAGGATTTGCCCTCATCACGCTCATACTTTCGCATATTTCTCATGCTTCATGTCTAGATCCTGGGCTTTTTCTGGATTGTATCACGTAGTAATGTGGTACCACACTGAAAACATTCAATTAAACCTGGTCTTGATAGATATTTTAGAGGATAACGCATGTTAGGTTTGGGTTAGCTCTAGGATTTGCCCTCATCAGGCTCATACTTTCGCATATTTCTCATACTTCATGGCTAAATCCTGGGCTGTTTCTGGATTGTATCACGTAGTAATGTGGTACCACGCTGAAACGGTCGATTAAACCTGGTTTCGATCAATATTTTAGAGGATAACGCAAGTTAAGTCTGGGATAGGTCTGGGATTTTCACTCATCAGACTCATACTTTCGCATTCTTCACATACTTGTTGAACGGATCCTGGGTTTTTACTGGTTTGGATCACGTAGTAATGTGGTACTACACTGAAACATTCAATTAAACCTGGTCTTGATAAATATTTTAGAGGATAACGCATGTTAGGTTTGGGTTAGGTCTAGGATTTGCCCTCATCAGGCTCATACTTTCGCATATTTCTCATACTTGATGGCTAGATCCTGGGCTTTTTCTGGATTGCATCACGTAGTAATGTAGTACAACACTGAAACAGTCAATGAAACCTGGTTTCCGTCAATATTTTAGAGGACAACGCATCTTAGGTCTGGGTTAGGTCTAAGATTTGCCCTCATCAGGCTTACAGTTTAGCGTTTTTCACATACTTGTTGAACAGATCCTGGGTTTTTTCTGCTTTGGATCACGTAGTAATGTGGTACCACTCTGAGACAGTCGATTAAACCAGGTTTCGATCAATATTTTAGAGGATAACGCATGTTAGGTCTGGGTTAGGTCTAGGATTTGCTCTCGTCAGGCTCATAGTTTCGCATATTTCTCATACTTCATGGCTAGATCCTGGGCTATTTCTAGATTGGATCACGTAGTAATGTGGTACCACACTGAAACATTCAATTAAACCTGGTCTTGATGAATATTTTAGAGGATAACGCATGTTAGGTTTGGGTTAGGTCTAGGATTTGCCCTCATCAGGCTCATACTTTCGCATATTTCTCATACTTCATGGCTAGATCCTGGGCTTTTTCTGGATTGCATAACGTAGTAATGAAGTACAACACTGAAACAGTCAATTAAACCTGGTTTCCATCAATATTTTGGAGGACAACGCATATTAGGTCTAGGTTAGGCCTGGGATTTGCCCTCATCAGGGTAATACTTTCGCAGTTTTAACATACATGTTTACCTGATCGAGGGTTTTTTCTGCTTTGGATCACGTAGTAAAGTGGTGCCACACTGAAACAGTCCATTAAACCTCGTTTCCATCAATATTTTAGAGAACAACACATGTTAGGTCTAGGTTAGGCCTGGGATTTGCCCTCATCAGGGTCATACTGTCGCAGTTTTAACATACTTATTGAACGGATCCTGGGTTTTTTCTGGTTTGGTTCACGTAGTAATGTGGTACCACACTGAAACATTCAATTAAACCTGGTCTTTTTTTTTTTTTTTTTTTTTTTTTTGTCGTGGGGAAAATCTTCGAAAGACTCCCTCCCACCTCCTTGGGGAGAGGTGGGAGGGGTGTGTGGGATTCCCCGCGCCCGTACAACGACTGGCGCGGGACCTACCCACTAAAAACCCCACGGTGACCCTTCGGCACGCTTTGGGAGGATACCGGAAGAATGCTTCGAGCGATTCCCGTGCCCGCGCTTTCGCGCCCATCCCCCGGGGGGACAATCGGTCCCCCCAGTAGACACACTGCCTCATAGCGGCTGGACGGGGCCACTCCATCCCGCCGCTATCCGTCCCGGGGCCGCGTTTAGTGGCGGCTGCGAGCCCCACCTCGCAACCGCCCGCGACCCCGTTTCCACCCCTCGGCGGCCGGGCGTTCATGGCCGCACCAGACCGCCGAGGGTGCCTCCCCTTGCGTCGGACCGGTAGGGGGAGGCACTCCTACCCCCAACCGGTCCGACCCGGCGCCGCCTGGCGGGAGGAGGGTCCCCTCAGAACCCCCCTCCCAGCCTAGGTCATCCGCCACGCCGAGGCGGCCGCCCGCGACGCCTCGCGACCGGGCGACGACCTCGGGCCACCGCACGAGCGCGAGCTTCAGCGCGCCGCTGAAGCTCGCGCTCCCTCCCCGCGGCCTCCTTCTGCAACATTACGTTCTCGCAGAAGGAGGCCACGGCCCTCCACTTCTCCTCGCTGCCGAGCATGGCGCGCACCACGCCCGGCAGCGAGACATCCCGCCCGACGACGCCGACCAGGACACGGCGCTCCCCCTCCCACGCGGGGCATACCTCCAGGGTATGATCCGCCGTGTCCTCCTCAGCGTCGCAGTGGCAGCAACGCGCCGTCGGCTCCTTCCCTATCCGGCACAGGTATCTTCCGAAGCTGCCATGCCCGGAAAATACCTGTGCCAGCCGGTAGGTGAGGCTGCCATGGCCTCTGTCCAGCCACTCCTTCAGGAGTGGCCGAACAGCCCCGACAGTCCGGTGCCCCGCGGTTGGCAGAGCCAGCCGCTCCTGCCACGCGAGCAACACGGACTGCCGGGCCTGGCGCTTCAAATCGCCCCAAGCAGGTTCCTGCCCGCCCGGGACCGCCCCCACCCCCGCGCGACGGTCGACGCGGTGCCGGTACATCACCGCGTGCGACCGCGCGAGCAGGTCCATGGGCGGCATCCCCGCTAGAACCGTCGCCGCCTCATGTGACATGGTCCGATACCCGCGGACGACCCTGAGCGCCATGCGCCTCTGCACCCGACGCAGCATAGTCATGCTGCGCCGAGAGGCAGCCAGGTCGTCCGCCCAGACGGGGGCCCCGTATAGGGCCACCGACTGGACCATTGCCACATAGAGGCGACGAACTCGGCCCGCCGGGCCCCCCAGGTTGGGCAGGATCCGGCCCAGAGCCGCAACCATCCTTTCCAACCGGGGGACCAGGCAGCGGAAATGCTCCTCGAAACGCCAGCGGCTATCGAGGATCAGCCCCAGATACCTGATCTGGGGCTTCACCTCGATGTCAGCCCCACCCACCCGGATCAGAGGGGTTGGCGGATCCTGCCGAGGTGAGTGAAACGCAATCACCTCGGTCTTATGGACCGCCACCGTCATCCCCATCCCCCTGATCCGGTCGACGACGCGTTGCGAACCCTCCTCCGCGCGACGCATGGCACTCCCCCAGTGCGCCCCGACGGCCAGCACCAGTGTGTCATCCGCATAACACACCGTGCTGACGCCGTCGGGGAGGCCGGCCCGCAACACCGAGTCGTACGCGATGTTCCACAGGAGTGGCCCGAGGACCGACCCCTGCGGAACACCGCAGTACACCTCCCTCCGCATATCACCATCCCGGCCCGGATACTCGATCCACCTGCCGCGGAGATAATCCCCGACGACCGCCCTGAGACAAGGGGGGACTCGATGATATTCGAGTCCCCTCCTTATCTCTTCCCAGGGGAGGGTGTTAAAGGCATTGGCAATATCCAAGGATATTGCCAATGCCACCCCTCCCCGGGAGACGGCCGCCTCCGAGAGGGCCCTCACACGACCTATCGCGTCGATAGTCGACCGGCCCCCCCGGAAACCGAACTGGCAGTCGGCCAGACCGGGATCACCCCGCGACAGGTGCTCGACGAGGCGGGCAGCAATCACACGCTCGAAGAGCTTGCCCACCTCGTCGAGGAGACAAATGGGCCGGTATGCGGAGGGAGACTCCGCGGGCCGACCCTCCTTCCGGAGGAGGACCATCCTCGCCACCTTCCAACTGGGGGGGAATCGCCCGTCCCTCAGGCAGCGGTCGAACAACCGCCTGAGGTCGGCCCCAAGGACGCCCTGGGTCAAGACCCAAACCTGGCCGGGCACACCATCCGGACCCGGGGCCGTGTTACGAACCCCGAGCCGTCTGATGGCCGCTGCCAGCTCCTCCTGCGTGACCCCCAGCTCGGCCGTCCACTCCACTGGGACAGCCGCCGCCGCCGGAGGACGCGGTCCCCTCTCCCCAATTGGGAAGAGTGTATTGACCACGTCCTCCAGCAGCCGGGGGTCAAGACCCTCGGTGACGGGGGGCGCCCACGGGCGGAGCTTATTCAGCACCACCTTATATGGGCGCCCCCATGGATCGTCATCAAGGGTCTGGAGGAGCTCCTTCCATGCCTGGGTCTTGGCCCGTTTGATGGCGACCTGCAGAGCAACACGCGCCACGCGGTATGCTCCATACAGGTCATCAGCTGCCCTCGCTCGCGCCACGCCGTCGCCTGTACGTTGACGACGGCGCGCGCGGGTGTACTGGCGTCGGGCGCGGACAGTCGCGACTCGCAACTCCGCGATCGCGTCCGACCACCAGTACACCGCCCGGCGAGGAGAAGCCCGCCCGACCCGAGGCATCGCCGCGTCGCAAATACCCGCGACCAATGCTCCGAGCCGGGCGACCTCCTCCTCTATGCTCGGCAACTCGGCCGCTCCCTGCGGCCAAGTTGCAGCGAGGGCAGCTGCCATCAGGGCGTCCTTGTCCAGGCGCCGAAGCGCCCAGCGGCGTGGTGGGGCGCCACGCAGGCGGCCGTGTCGGGATGCACTCGCGGCGGCAGAGACCTCCATCCGGTTGTACCGGTGATCGGAGAGTGTCTCTGCCCCCGCGACCACGTGCCAACCCGACACCATGCGCACGGCGTTGGGGGTCGCGAATCCAACATCCACGATGGACCCCCCATATCGCCGCACGCATGTGTGCTCCGACCCCCGGTTCAATACCCGGAGGTCGAGCCCCGCCGCCCAATCGCCCAGGATCCCGCCGCGAACGGAGGTCCTGGGGGATCCCCAAGCCACCGACTTGGCATTAAAATCCCCCAGGACCAGCACCGGCCGGGCCGCGTAGCGCTGCACGCATGCCGCGACCTCGGCCAAGTACAGCTCGAACGCAGCGTGACCGCTACGGGGCGAAATGTAGCACCCCACCACAGCGACTCCCCCCCAGTCCACGGCGACGAATCCCCGACCGCGCTCCAACAAGGAGAACGGTGGGGACCCGTCGCCCCCTCCCCATACCGTCGCCACCAAGCCGTCCGCGTCGCCCACCCAATGAGGGTGATCAGGGACGCGGTACGGCTCGGCGGCGACCGCCAGGCCAACCCCCCACTCCGCGAGGACTTGGGACATCAAGTCCTGTGCCGCGCGGCAGTGGTTGAGGTTGGCCTGGAGGAGGAGGCGGGGCGGCATTAATTAATGGCCGCGCCAGCCTCCTCCCGGCCGTCCGTCCCCGTAGCACCGTCCACCTCCATGGAGGACGATGCCACCGCCCTCGGCACCGGAGCCGGTGCAGCCCGCCTCTTCCTCTCCTTCCGGGAGGGGGGGGAGCACTTCTTGCTCCCCACCCTGTGATCGGCTGGCCTCCCCATGTCCGCACACAGCGGGCAGTGGGGGGCCGCCGAGCACTGGCTCGCACGGTGCTCTTTGGCACCGCAGCGGTAACACTGACCGCTGCGGTCCACCGGCGAGGTGCACCACTGCCTCACGTGCCCCAATTCGAGGCAGCGGTGACACTGGAGCGGGCGCGGCGCGAGGATTTCCACTCGCGCCGAAACCCACCCCACCAACACCCTCCCGGATTCCGCCACCTTACGGGCGGCGGAGAGGGGGCACCGGGCCCACACCGACCCGAGGCCGGAGGGCGACCTGCGGATCTCTCCGATCCGCAGGTCCTCCACAGGACAGTCCCCCGCCCTCGCAAGGGCACGGGACACATCCTGTGCGCTGACCGAGTCGTCCAGCCCACAAACGCGCATCTCCGTGCGCTTCGTGGGCCGGGCGACCCGGACACCTCGCTCGCCCAGCTGCTCCCGGAGCCTCTGGGCGAGACGATCCGCCTTCGCGCCGCCTTCTGCACCGGGGATCTCCAGCAAGAGACCCCCGGTCACGGCCCTCTTCGCCCTCACGGAGGCGATGCCCAGCTCTTCCAGGGAGATATTCTCCCTGGCGAGCCGCATCGCCTCCGCGAGGGTCAGGTCGCCCCCATGCGCAACGGTCAGCGTCACCGCTGCCATTTTTGGGGGACGACCTGGTCGTGCCTTCCCGACCTTCGCGGCCTTTACCTTGGCCGCCGGCGGCGGGGGCGGAGGCTGCGGTTGCGAGGCCTTCCTCGCCGCCCGCTTCGCCTTCCGCCCCACCACCTCACTCCACGCCACCCCCCCTTGGGGGGGTGATGTGGAGGACGCGACCACCGCGACCACGGGTACACCACCCCCCTTGGGGGTCGCGACCCGGGGCCCTGGTGCCGCAACGCTGGGCGGAGCCTTCACTCCGCCCTTCTTTGCCTTCCCCGACTGTACCGGAACAGGTCGGGGAGGCACCGTCTTCCTGCTGACCGCTCTTCCGGCGAGGAGCTCCTCCCGGAAGGCGGCCAGCTTGCCATCAATCATGTCCCCAATCCTCCTCAGAAGATCGTCTTCTGAGGAGGACGGGGACTTCTTCACGGGCGGAGTGCGGGTGGAGGGGCCCGCGGTGCCCCGCACCACTGCCGCCGCACTCCGCTTATTTACCTCCGCCGAGGGACGCGGCGGTGGAGGAGGAGGGAGGATGGGAGGGAGGGCCGCGCTGTTCCACAGCGCCTCTGCCCTCCTCCTCCCCTGTCGCTCCTCCTCCAACAGGAGCTGCAGACGGGCGTTCCGCCCTCTGAGCTCCCGCGCCGCCTCCCTCATTTCCTCCGCCGCGGCCTTCAGGGCCTCCGCGCCACCGCTTTTCTGCCCCTTAAAGGCGCAGGCAGCGGCGACTTTCTCCACCCGCCTCAGGGACGAGGAGATCCTCTCCGATATCTCTTCGGTCACCTCGTCCCTGAGGCAAATCAGCCTCACCGACGGGCTCATCGCCCCGCCCACCTCGACGACGGCCTGCCCCGTCCTCTTCCTCTTAGAGCCTATGAAGCTCCTGGTGGAGGAGAAGGACGAGACTGACGCAGTCTCGTCGTCCTCCTCCACCTTCCACGAAGCCGGGCCAGGCGCTGGAGGCGGCGCGAGCGCCGTCACTCCAGTCCCAACACCGCCTTCGTCCTCCCCCTCTGACTTACCCCGTCCCATCCCCGTTTTAATATTGAACTCCATAACATTCCCACGAGCAGGTCGGAAGAAAAGGTCCGCCCGGGCAGAGCCGCCTTACCCGGGTAAGCCTATATACTCCGGGGGTTCGGCAGGTTCCCCGGAGGTGGTCGCTTGGGATTGGGCCTTCTCCCCCAACCATGCATCCCATCGCCGCGCACCATAGCTTAGGATTGGAGGGCGATTTTATAGAGTCGCCATACTCGTGGCCCAGGCGGTTAAGCCAAGACCCCCGTTCCTCCTGCCGTCACGTACCATTCACAAAACCAATAGGGAATTGTGAATGGGTCGTTGTGACGACCAACAGGAGGCTTACGGTGTGTGTATGACTCGGGTACCCCGGGTTCGTTAAGCCCGTACTGCAGCTGAAAGGCTGGCAGCCCCTGAGGGGATTAAACCTGGTCTTGATAAATATTTTAGAGGATAACGCATGTTAGGTTTGGGTTAGGTCTAGGATTTGCCCTCATCTGGCTTATTCTTTCGCATATTTCTCAAACTTGATGGCTAGATCCTGGGCTTTTTCTGGATTGCATCACGTAGTAATGTGGTACCACACTGAAACATTCAATTAAACCTGGTCTTGATAAATATTTTAGAGGATACCGCATGTTAGGTCTGGGTTAGGTCTAGGATTTGCCCTCATCAGACTCATACTTTCGCATTCTTCACATATTTGTCGAACGGATCCTGGATTTTTTCTGGTTTGGATCACGTAGTAATGTGGGACCACACTGAAACAGTCAATTAAACCTGGTTTCGATCAATATTTTAGAGTATAATTCATGTTAGGTCTAGGTTAGGTCTGGGATTTGCTCTTATCAGGCTCATTCTTTCGCATATTTCTCATACTTGAGGGCTAGAGCCTGGGCTTTTTCTGGATTGCATAACGTAGTAGTGAAGTACAACACTGAAACAGTCAATTAAACCTGGTTTCCATCAATTTTTTAGAGGACAACGCATGTTAGGTCTAGGTTAGGCCTGGAATTTGCCCTCATCACGGTCTTACTTTCGCGGTTTTAACATACATGTTGACCTGATCGAGGGTTTTTTCTGCTTTGGATCAGGTAGTAAAGTGTTGCCACACTGAAACAGTCCATTAAACCTGGTTTGGATCAATATTTTAGAGGATAACGCATGTTAGGTCTAGGTTAGCCCTGGGATTTTCACACATCAGACTCATACTTTCGCATTCTTCACATACTTGTTGAACGGATCCTGGGTTTTTTCTGGTTTGGTTCACGTAGTAATGTGGTACCACACTGAAACATTTAATTAAACCTGGTCTTGATAAATATTTTAGAGGCCAACGCATGTTAGGTTTGGGTTAGGTCTAGGATTTGCCCTCATCAGGCTCATACTTTCGCATAATTCTCATACTTCATGGCTAGATCCTGGGCTGTTTCTGGACTGTATCACGTAGTAATGTGGTACCACGCTGAAACAGTCAATTAAACCTGGTTTCGATCAATATTTTAGAGGATAACGCAAGTTAGGTCTGGGATAGGTCTGGGATTCGTCCTAATCAGGCTCATACTTTCGCGTTTTTCACATACTTGTTGAACTGATCCTGGGTTTTTTCTGGTTTGGATCACGTAGTAATGTGGTACCACACTGAAACAGTCGATTAAACCTGCTTTCGATCAATATTTTAGACGATAACGCAAGTTAGGTCTGGGATAGGTCTGGGATTTGACCTCGTCAGACTCATACTTTCGCACCCTTCACATACTCGTTGAACTGATCCTGGGTTATTTTCTGGTTTGGATCACATAGTAATGTGGTACCACACTGAAACAGTCGATTAAACCAGGTTTCGATGAATATTTTAGAGGATAAAGCATGTTAGGTCTAGGTTAGGCCTAGGATTTTCACTCATCAGACTCATACTTTCTCATTCTTCACATACTTGTTGAACGGATCCTGGGTTTTTTCTGGTTTGGATCTCGTAGTAATGTGGGACCACACTGAAACATTCAATGAAACCTGGTCTGGATAAATATTTTAGAGGATAACGCATCTTAGGTCTGGGTTAGGTCTAAGATTTGCCCTCATCAGGCTCACAGTTTCGCGTTTTTCACATACTTGTTGAACAGATCCTGGGTTTTTTCTGGTTTGGATCACGTAGTAATGTGGTACCACGCTGAAACATTCAATTAAACCTGGTCTTGATAGATATTATAGAGGATAACGCATGTTAGGTTTGGGTTAGCTCTAGGATTTGCCCTCATCAGGCTCATACTTTCGCATATTTCTCATACTTGATGGCTAGATCCTGGGCTTTTTCTGGATTGCATTACGTAGTAATGAAGTACAACACTGAAACAGGCAGTTAAACCTGGTTTCCATCAATATCTTAGAGGACAACACAAGTTAGGTCTGGGATAGGTCTCGGATTTGCCCTCATCAGGCTCATACTTTCGCGTTTTTCACATACTTGTTGCACAGATCCTGGGTTTTTTCTGGTTTGGATCACGTTGTAGTGTGGTACCACACTGAAACAGTCCATTATACCTGGTTTGGATCAATATTTTAGAGGATAACGCATGTTAGGTCTAGGTTCGGTCTGGGATTTTCACTCATCAGACTCATACTTTCGCATTCTTCACATACTTGTTGAACGGATCCTGGGTTTTTTCTGGTTTGGATCACGTAGTAATGTGGGACCACACTGAAGCAGTCAATTAAACCTGGTTTCGATCAATATTTTAGAGAATAATTCATGTTAGGTCTAGGTTAGGTCTGGGATTTACTCCCATCAGGCTCATTCTTTCGCATATTTCTCATACTGGATGTCTAGATCCTGTGCTTTTTCTGGATTGCATCACGTAGTAATGAAGTACAACACTGAAACAGTCAATTAAACCTGGTTTCGATCAATATTTTGGAGGATAACGCCAGTTAGGTCTGGGATAGGTCTAGGATTTGCCCTCATCAGGCTCTTACTTTCGCATATTTCTCATACTTGATGGCTAGATCCTGGGCTTTTTCTGGATTGCATCACGTAGTAAAGTGGTACCACACTGAAACATTCAATGAAACCTGGTCTGGATAAATATTTTAGAGGATAACGCATCTTTGGTCTGGGTTAGGTCTAAGATTTGCCCTCATCAGGCTCATACTTTCGCGTTTTTCACATACTTGTTGAACAGATCCTGGGTTTTGTCTGGTTTGGATCACGAAGTAGTGTGGTACCACACTGAAACAGTCCATTAAACCTGGTTTCGCTCAATATTTTAGAGGATAACGCATGTTAGGTCTAGGATAGGTCTGGATTTGCTCTCATCAGGCTCATTCTTTCGCATATTTCTCATACTTGATGGCTAGATCCTGGGCTTTTTCTGGATTGCATCACGTAGTAATGAAGTACCACACTGAAACAGTCAATGAAACCTGGTTTCCATCAATATTTTAGAGGACAACGCAAGTTAGGTCTAGGTAAGCCCTGAGATTTTCACTGATAAGACTCATACTTTCGCATTCTTCACATACTTGTTGAACGGATCCTGGGTTTTTTCTGGTTTTGATCACGTAGTAATGTGGTACCACACTGAAATATTCAGTTAAACCTGGTCTTGATAAATATTTTAGAGAATAACGCATGTTAGGTCTGGGTTAGGTCTAGGATTTGCCCTCATCAGGCTCATACTTTCGCATATTTCTCATACTTCATGGCTAGATCGTGGGCTATTTCTGGATTGGATCACGTAGTAAAGTGGTACCACACTGAAACATTCAATGAAACCTGGTCTGGATAAATATTTTAGAGGATAACGCATCTTAGGTCTGGGTTAGGTCTAAGATTTTCACTCATCAGACTCATACTTTCGCATTCTTCACATACTTGTTGAACGGATCCTGGGTTTTTTCTGGTTTGGATCACGTAGTAATGTGGGACCGCACTTAAACAGTCAAGTAAACCTGGTCTTGATAAATATTTTAGAGAATAACGCATGTTAGGTCTGGGTTAGGTCTAGGATTTGCCCTCATCAGGCTCATACATTCACATATTTCTCATACTTCATGGCTAGCTCCTGGGCTTTTTTTGGATTGCATCACGTAGTAATGAAGTACAACACTGAAACAGTCAATTAAGCCTGGTTTCGATCAATATTTTAGAGAATAATTCATGTTAGGTCTAGGTTAGGTCTGGGATTTGCTCTCATCAGGCTCATTCTTCCGCATATTTCTCATACATGTTGAACAGATCCTGGGTTTTTTCTGGCATGGAACACGTAGTAAAGTGGTACCACACTGAAACATTCAATGAAACCTGGTCTGGATAAATATTTTAGAGGATAACGCATCTTTGGTCTGGGTTAGGTCTAAGATTTGCCCTCATCAGGCTCACAGTTTCGCGTTTTTCACATACTTGTTGAACAGATCCTGGGTTTTGTCTGGTTTGGATCACGAAGTAGTGTGGTACCACACTGAAACAGTCCGTTAAACCTGGTTTCGCTCAATATTTTAGAGGATAACGCATGTTAGGTCTAGGACATGTCTGGGATTTGCTCTCATCAGGCTCATTCTTTCGCATATTTCTCATACTTGATGGCTAGATCCTGGGCTATTTCTGGATTGGATCACGTAGTAAAGTGGTACCACACCGAAACATTCAATGAAACCTGGTCTGGATAAATATTTTAGAGGATAACGCATCTTAGGTCTGGGTTAGGTCTAAGATTTTCACTCATCAGACTCATACTTTCGCATTCTTCACATACTTGTTGAACGGATCCTGGGTTTTTTCTGGTTTGGATCACGTAGTAATGTGGGACCGCACTGAAACAGTCAAGTAAACCTGGTCTTGATAAATATTTTAGAGAATAACGCATGTTAGGTCTGGGTTAGGTCTAGGATTTGCCCTCATCAGGCTCATACATTCACATATTTCTCATACTTCATGGCTAGCTCCTGGGCTTTTTTTGGATTGCATCACGTAGTAATGAAGTACAACACTGAAACAGTCAATTAAGCCTGGTTTCGATCAATATTTTAGAGAATAATTCATGTTAGGTCTAGGTTAGGTCTGGGATTTGCTCTCATCAGGCTCATTCTTCCGCATATTTCTCATACATGTTGAACAGATCCTGGGTTTTTTCTGGCATGGAACACGTAGTAATGTGGGACCACACTGAAACAATCAATTAATCCTGGTCTTGATAAATTTTTAGAGGATAACGCATGTTAGGTCTGGGTTAGGTCTAGGATTTGCCCTCATCAGGCTCACACTTTCGCATATTTCTCATACTTCATGGCTAGATCCTGGGCTGTTTCTGGACTGTATCACGTAGTAATGTGGTACCACGCTGAAACAGTCAATTAAACCTGGTTTCGATCAATATTTTAGAGGATAACGCAAGTTAGGTCTGGGATAGGTCTGGGATTCGTCCTAATCAGGCTCATACTTTCGCGTTTTTCACATACTTGTTGAACTGATCCTGGGTTTTTTCTGGTTTGGATCACGTAGTAATGTGGTACCACACTGAAACAGTCGATTAAACCTGCTTTCGATCAATATTTTAGACGATAACGCAAGTTAGGTCTGGGATAGGTCTGGGATTTGACCTCGTCAGACTCATACTTTCGCACCCTTCACATACTCGTTGAACTGATCCTGGGTTATTTTCTGGTTTGGATCACATAGTAATGTGGTACCACACTGAAACAGTCGATTAAACCAGGTTTCGATGAATATTTTAGAGGATAAAGCATGTTAGGTCTAGGTTAGGCCTAGGATTTTCACTCATCAGACTCATACTTTCTCATTCTTCACATACTTGTTGAACGGATCCTGGGTTTTTTCTGGTTTGGATCTCGTAGTAATGTGGTACCACGCTGAAACATTCAATTAAACCTGGTCTTGATAGATATTATAGAGGATAACGCATGTTAGGTTTGGGTTAGCTCTAGGATTTGCCCTCATCAGGCTCATACTTTCGCATATTTCTCATACTTGATGGCTAGATCCTGGGCTTTTTCTGGATTGCATTACGTAGTAATGAAGTACAACACTGAAACAGGCAGTTAAACCTGGTTTCCATCAATATCTTAGAGGACAACACAAGTTAGGTCTGGGATAGGTCTTGGATTTGCCCTCATCAGGCTCATACTTTCGCGTTTTTCACATACTTGTTGCACAGATCCTGGGTTTTTTCTGGTTTGGATCACGTTGTAGTGTGGTACCACACTGAAACAGTCCATTATACCTGGTTTGGATCAATATTTTAGAGGATAACGCATGTTAGGTCTAGGTTCGGTCTGGGATTTTCACTCATCAGACTCATACTTTCGCATTCTTCACGTAGTTGTTGAACGGATCCTGGGTTTTTTTCTGGTTTGGATCACGTAGTAATGTGGTACCACACTGAAACAGTCGATTAAACCTGGTTTCGATCAATATTTTTGAGGATAACGCATGTTAGGTCTAGGTTAGGCCTGGGATTTTCACTCATCAGACTCATACTTTCGCATTCTTCACATACTTGTTGAACGGATCCTGGGTTTTTTCTGGTTTGGATCACGTAGTAATGTGGGACCACACTGAAGCAGTCAATTAAACCTGGTTTCGATCAATATTTTAGAGAATAATTCATGTTAGGTCTAGGTTAGGTCTGGGATTTACTCCCATCAGGCTCATTCTTTCGCATATTTCTCATACTGGATGTCTAGATCCTGTGCTTTTTCTGGATTGCATCACGTAGTAATGAAGTACAACACTGAAACAGTCAATTAAACCTGGTTTCGCTCAATATTTTAGAGGATAACGCATGTTAGGTCTAGGTTAGGCCTGGGATTTTCACTCATCAGACTCATACTTTCGCATTCTTCACGTAGTTGTTGAACGGATCCTGGGTTTTTTTCTGGTTTGGATCACGTAGTAATGTGGTACCACACTGAAACAGTCGATTAAACCTGGTTTCGATCAATATTTTGGAGGATAACGCCAGTTAGGTCTGGGATAGGTCTAGGATTTGCCCTCATCAGGCTCTTACTTTCGCATATTTCTCATACTTCATGGCTAGATCCTGGGCTATTTCTGGATTGGATCACGTAGTAAAGTGGTACCACACTGAAACATTCAATGAAACCTGGTCTGGATAAATATTTTAGAGGATAACGCATCTTAGGTCTGGGTTAGGTCTAAGATTTGCCCTCATCAGGCTCACAGTTTCGCGTTTTTCACATACTTGTTGAACAGATCCTGGGTTTTGTCTGGTTTGGATCACGAAGTAGTGTGGTACCACACTGAAACAGTCCATTAAACCTGGTTTCGCTCAATATTTTAGAGGATAACGCATGTTAGGTCTAGGATAGGTCTGGATTTGCCCTCATCAGGCTCATACTTTCGCATATTTCTCATACTTCATGGCTAGATCCTGGGCTATTTCTGGATTGCATCACGTAGTAATGAAGTACAACACTGAAACAGTCAATTAAGCCTGGTTTCGATCAATATTTTAGAGAATAATTCATGTTAGGTCTAGGTTAGGTCTGGGATTTGCTCTCATCAGGATCATTCTTCCGTATATTTCTCATACATGTTGAACAGATCCTGGGTTTTTTCTGGCATGGAACACGTAGTAATGTGGGACCACACTGAAACAATCAATTAATCCTGGTCTTGATAAATATTTTAGAGGATAACGCATGTTAGGTCTGGGTTAGGTCTAGGATTTGCCCCCATCAGGCTCATACTTTCGCATATTTCTCATACTTCATGGCTAGATCCTGGGCTGTTTCTGGATTGTATCACGTAGTAATGTAGTACCACGCTGAAACAGTCAATTAAACCTGCTTTCGATCAATATTTTAGTGGATAACGGAAGTTAGGTCTGGGATAGGTCTAGGATTTGCCCACATCAGGCTCTTACTTTCGCATATTTCTCATACTTCATGGCTAGATCCTGGGCTATTTCCGGATTGGATCACGTAGTAAAGTGGTAGCACACTGAAACATTCAATTAAACCTGGTTTCGATCAATATTTTAGAGGATAACGCCAGTTAGGTCTGGGATAGGCCTAGGATTTGCCCTCATCAGGCTCTTACTTTCGCATGTTTCTCATACTTCATGGCTAGATCCTGGGCTATTTCTGGATTGGATCACGTAGTAAAGTGGTACCACACTGAAACATTCAATGAAACCTGGTCTGGATAAATATTTTAGAGGATAACGCATCTTAGGTCTGGGTTAGGTCTAAGATTTGCCCTCATCAGGCTCACACTTTCGCGGTTTTAACATACATGTTGACCTGATCGAGGGTTTTTTCTGCTTTGGATCAGGTAGTAAAGTGTTGCCACACTGAAACAGTCCATTAAACCTGGTTTGGATCAATATTTTAGAGGATAACGCATGTTAGGTCTAGGTTAGCCCTGGGATTTTCACACATAAGACTCATACTTTCGCATTCTTCACATACTTGTTGAACGGATCCTGGGTTTTTTCTGGTTTGGTTCACGTAGTAATGTGGTACCACACTGAAACATTTAATTAAACCTGGTCTTGATAAATATTTTAGAGTATAATTCATGTTAGGTCTAGGTTAGGTCTGGGATTTGCTCTTATCAGGCTCATACTTTCGCATAATTCTCATACTTCATGGCTAGATCCTGGGCTGTTTCTGGACTGTATCACGTAGTAATGTGGTACCACGCTGAAACAGTCAATTAAACCTGGTTTCGATCAATATTTTAGAGGATAACGCAAGTTAGGTCTGGGATAGGTCTGGGATTCGTCCTAATCAGGCTCATACTTTCGCGTTTTTCACATACTTGTTGAACTGATCCTGGGTTTTTTCTGGTTTGGATCACGTAGTAATGTGGTACCACACTGAAACAGTCAATTAAACCTGCTTTCGATCAATATTTTAGACGATAACGCAAGTTAGGTCTGGGATAGGTCTGGGATTTGACCTCGTCAGACTCATACTTTCGCACCCTTCAGATACTCGTTGAACTGATCCTGGGTTATTTTCTGGTTTGGATCACATAGTAATGTGGTACCACACTGAAACAGTCGATTAAACCAGGTTTCGATGAATATTTTAGAGGATAAAGCATGTTAGGTCTAGGTTAGGCCTAGGATTTTCACTCATCAGACTCATACTTTCTCATTCTTCACATACTTGTTGAACGGATCCTGGGTTATTTCTGGTTTGGATCTCGTAGTAATGTGGGACCACACTGAAACATTCAATGAAACCTGGTCTGGATAAATATTTTAGAGGATAACGCATCTTAGGTCTGGGTTAGGTCTAAGATTTGCCCTCATCAGGCTCACAGTTTCGCGTTTTTCACATACTTGTTGAACAGATCCTGGGTTTTTTCTGGTTTGGATCACGTAGTAATGTGGTACCACGCTGAAACATTCAATTAAACCTGGTCTTGATAGATATTATAGAGGATAACGCATGTTAGGTTTGGGTTAGCTCTAGGATTTGCCCTCATCAGGCTCATACTTTCGCATATTTCTCATACTTGATGGCTAGATCCTGGGCTTTTTCTGGATTGCGTTACGTAGTAATGAAGTACAACACTGAAACAGGCAGTTAAACCTGGTTTCCATCAATATCTTAGAGGACAACACAAGTTAGGTCTGGGATAGGTCTCGGATTTGCCCTCATCAGGCTCATACTTTCGCGTTTCTCACATACTTGTTGCACAGATCCTGGGTTTTTTCTGGTTTGGATCACGTTGTAGTGTGGTACCACACTGAAACAGTCCATTATACCTGGTTTGGATCAATATTTTAGAGGATAACGCATGTTAGGTCTAGGTTCGGTCTGGGATTTTCACTCATCAGACTCATACTTTCGCATTCTTCACATACTTGTTGAACGGATCCTGGGTTGTTTCTGGTTTGGATCACGTAGTAATGTGGGACCACACTGAAGCAGTCAATTAAACCTGGTTTCGATCAATATTTTAGAGAATAATTCATGTTAGGTCTAGGTTAGGTCTGGGATTTACTCCCATCAGGCTCATTCTTTCGCATATTTCTCATACTGGATGTCTAGATCCTGTGCTTTTTCTGGATTGCATCACGTAGTAATGAAGTACAACACTGAAACAGTCAATTAAACCTGGTTTCGATCAATATTTTGGAGGATAACGCCAGTTAGGTCTGGGATAGGTCTAGGATTTGCCCTCATCAGGCTCTTACTTTCGCATATTTCTCATACTTCATGGCTAGATCCTGGGCTATTTCTGGATTGGATCACGTAGTAAAGTGGTACCACACTGAAACAGTCCATTAAACCTGGTCTGGATAAATATTTTAGAGGATAACGCATCTTTGGTCTGGGTTAGGTCTAAGATTTGCCCTCATCAGGCTCACAGTTTCGCGTTTTTCACATACTTGTTGAACAGATCCTGGGTTTTGTCTGGTTTGGATCACGAAGTAGTGTGGTACCACACTGAAACAGTCCATTAAACCTGGTTTCGCTCAATATTTTAGAGGATAACGCATGTTAGGTCTAGGATAGGTCTGGATTTGCTCTCATCAGGCTCATTCTTTCGCATATTTCTCATACTTGATGGCTAGATCCTGGGCTTTTTCTGGATTGCATCACGTAGTAATGAAGTACCACACTGAAACAGTCAATGAAACCTGGTTTCCATCAATATTTTAGAGGACAACGCAAGTTAGGTCTAGGTAAGCCCTGAGATTTTCACTGATCAGACTCATACTTTCGCATTCTTCACATACTTGTTGAACGGATCCTGGGTTTTTTCTGGTTTTGATCACGTAGTAATGTGGTACCACACTGAAACATTCAGTTAAACCTAGTCTTGATAAATATTTTAGAGAATAACGCATGTTAGGTCTGGGTTAGGTCTAGGATTTGCCCTCATCAGGCTCATACTTTCGCATATTTCTCATACTTCATGGCTAGATCCTGGGCTATTTCTGGATTGGATCACGTAGTAAAGTGGTACCACACTGAAACATTCAATGAAACCTGGTCTGGATAAATATTTTAGAGGATAACGCATCTTAGGTCTGGGTTAGGTCTAAGATTTTCACTCATCAGACTCATACTTTCGCATTCTTCACATACTTGTTGAACGGATCCTGGGTTTTTTCTGGTTTGGATCACGTAGTAATGTGGGACCGCACTGAAACAGTCAAGTAAACCTGGTCTTGATAAATATTTTAGAGAATAACGCATGTTAGGTCTGGGTTAGGTCTAGGATTTGCCCTCATCAGGCTCATACATTCACATATTTCTCATACTTCATGGCTAGCTCCTGGGCTTTTTTTGGATTGCATCACGTAGTAATGAAGTACAACACTGAAACAGTCAATTAAGCCTGGTTTCGATCAATATTTTAGAGAATAATTCATGTTAGGTCTAGGTTAGGTCTGGGATTTGCTCTCATCAGGCTCATTCTTCCGCATATTTCTCATACATGTTGAACAGATCCTGGGTTTTTTCTGGCATGGAACACGTAGTAAAGTGGTACCACACTGAAACATTCAATGAAACCTGGTCTGGATAAATATTTTAGAGGATAACGCATCTTTGGTCTGGGTTAGGTCTAAGATTTGCCCTCATCAGGCTCACAGTTTCGCGTTTTTCACATACTTGTTGAACAGATCCTGGGTTTTGTCTGGTTTGGATCACGAAGTAGTGTGGTACCACACTGAAACAGTCCATTAAACCTGGTTTCGCTCAATATTTTAGAGGATAACGCATGTTAGGTCTAGGATAGGTCTGGGATTTGCTCTCATCAGGCTCATTCTTTCGCATATTTCTCATACTTGATGGCTAGATCCTGGGCTATTTCTGGATTGGATCACGTAGTAAAGTGGTACCACACTGAAACATTCAATGAAACCTGGTCTGGATAAATATTTTACAGGATAACGCATCTTAGGTCTGGGTTAGGTCTAAGATTTTCACTCATCAGACTCATACTTTCGCATTCTTCACATACTTGTTGAACGGATCCTGGGTTTTTTCTGGTTTGGATCACGTAGTAATGTGGGACCGCACTGAAACAGTCAAGTAAACCTGGTCTTGATAAATATTTTAGAGAATAACGCATGTTAGGTCTGGGTTAGGTCTAGGATTTGCCCTCATCAGGCTCATACATTCACATATTTCTCATACTTCATGGCTAGCTCCTGGGCTTTTTTTGGATTGCATCACGTAGTAATGAGGTACAACACTGAAACAGTCAATTAAGCCTGGTTTCGATCAATATTTTAGAGAATAATTCATGTTAGGTCTAGGTTAGGTCTGGGATTTGCTCTCATCAGGCTCATTCTTCCGCATATTTCTCATACATGTTGAACAGATCCTGGGTTTTTTCTGGCATGGAACACGTAGTAATGTGGGACCACACTGAAACAATCAATTAATCCTGGTCTTGATAAATTTTTAGAGGATAACGCATGTTAGGTCTGGGTTAGGTCTAGGATTTGCCCTCATCAGGCTCATACTTTCGCATATTTCTCATACTTCATGGCTAGATCCTGGGCTGTTTCTGGACTGTATCACGTAGTAATGTGGTACCACGCTGAAACAGTCAATTAAACCTGGTTTCGATCAATATTTTAGAGGATAACGCAAGTTAGGTCTGGGATAGGTCTGGGATTCGTCCTAATCAGGCTCATACTTTCGCGTTTTTCACATACTTGTTGAACTGATCCTGGGTTTTTTCTGGTTTGGATCACGTAGTAATGTGGTACCACACTGAAACAGTCGATTAAACCTGCTTTCGATCAATATTTTAGACGATAACGCAAGTTAGGTCTGGGATAGGTCTGGGATTCGTCCTAATCAGGCTCATACTTTCGCGTTTTTCACATACTTGTTGAACTGATCCTGGGTTTTTTCTGGTTTGGATCACGTAGTAATGTGGTACCACGCTGAAACAGTCAATTAAACCTGGTTTCGATCAATATTTTAGAGGATAACGCAAGTTAGGTCTGGGTTAGGTCTAAGATTTGCCCTCATCAGGCTCACAGTTTCGCGTTTTTCACATACTTGTTGAACTGATCCTGGGTTTTTTCTGGTTTGGATCACGTAGTAATGTGGTACCACACTGAAACAGTCGATTAAACCTGCTTTCGATCAATATTTTAGACGATAACGCATGTTAGGTTTGGGTTAGCTCTAGGATTTGCCCTCATCAGGCTCATACTTTCGCATATTTCTCATACTTGATGGCTAGATCCTGGGCTTTTTCTGGATTGCATTACGTAGTAATGAAGTACAACACTGAAACAGGCAGTTAAACCTGGTTTCCATCAATATCTTAGAGGACAACACAAGTTAGGTCTGGGATAGGTCTTGGATTTGCCCTCATCAGGCTCATACTTTCGCGTTTTTCACATACTTGTTGCACAGATCCTGGGTTTTTTCTGGTTTGGATCACGTTGTAGTGTGGTACCACACTGAAACAGTCCATTATACCTGGTTTGGATCAATATTTTAGAGGATAACGCATGTTAGGTCTAGGTTCGGTCTGGGATTTTCACTCATCAGACTCATACTTTCGCATTCTTCACATACTTGTTGAACGGATCCTGGGTTTTTTCTGGTTTGGATCACGTAGTAATGTGGGACCACACTGAAGCAGTCAATTAAACCTGGTTTCGATCAATATTTTAGAGAATAATTCATGTTAGGTCTAGGTTAGGTCTGGGATTTACTCCCATCAGGCTCATTCTTTCGCATATTTCTCATACTGGATGTCTAGATCCTGTGCTTTTTCTGGATTGCATCACGTAGTAATGAAGTACAACACTGAAACAGTCAATTAAACCTGGTTTCGATCAATATTTTGGGGGATAACGCCAGTTAGGTCTGGGGTAGGTCTAGGATTTGCCCTCATCAGGCTCTTACTTTCGCATATTTCTCATACTTCATGGCTAGATCCTGGGCTATTTCTGGATTGGATCACGTAGTAAAGTGGTACCACACTGAAACATTCAATGAAACCTGGTCTGGATAAATATTTTAGAGGATAACGCATCTTAGGTCTGGGTTAGGTCTAAGATTTGCCCTCATCAGGCTCACAGTTTCGCGTTTTTCACATACTTGTTGAACAGATCCTGGGTTTTGTCTGGTTTGGATCACGAAGTAGTGTGGTACCACACTGAAACAGTCCATTAAACCTGGTTTCGCTCAATATTTTAGAGGATAACGCATGTTAGGTCTAGGATAGGTCTGGATTTGCCCTCATCAGGCTCATACTTTCGCATATTTCTCATACTTCATGGCTAGATCCTGGGCTATTTCTGGATTGCATCACGTAGTAATGAAGTACAACACTGAAACAGTCAATTAAGCCTGGTTTCGATCAATATTTTAGAGAATAATTCATGTTAGGTCTAGGTTAGGTCTGGGATTTGCTCTCATCAGGATCATTCTTCCGTATATTTCTCATACATGTTGAACAGATCCTGGGTTTTTTCTGGCATGGAACACGTAGTAATGTGGGACCACACTGAAACAATCAATTAATCCTGGTCTTGATAAATATTTTAGAGGATAACGCATGTTAGGTCTGGGTTAGGTCTAGGATTTGCCCCCATCAGGCTCATACTTTCGCATATTTCTCATACTTCATGGCTAGATCCTGGGCTGTTTCTGGATTGTATCACGTAGTAATGTAGTACCACGCTGAAACAGTCAATTAAACCTGCTTTCGATCAATATTTTAGTGGATAACGGAAGTTAGGTCTGGGATAGGTCTAGGATTTGCCCTCATCAGGCTCTTACTTTCGCATATTTCTCATACTTCATGGCTAGATCCTGGGCTATTTCCGGATTGGATCACGTAGTAAAGTGGTAGCACACTGAAACATTCAATTAAACCTGGTTTCGATCAATATTTTAGAGGATAACGCCAGTTAGCTCTGGGATAGGCCTAGGATTTGCCCTCATCAGGCTCTTACTTTCGCATATTTCTCATACTTCATGGCTAGATCCTGGGCTATTTCTTGATTGGATCACGTAGTAAAGTGGTACCACACTGAAACATTCAATGAAACCTGGTCTGGATAAATATTTTAGAGGATAACGCATCTTAGGTCTGGGTTAGGTCTGGGATTTGTCCTCATCAGACTCACACTTTCGCGTTTTTCACATACTTGTTGAACAGATCCTGGGTTTTGTCTGGTTTGGATCACGAAGTAGTGTGGTACCACACTGAAACAGTCCATTAAACCTGGTTTCGCTCAATATTTTAGGGGATAACGCATGTTAGGTCTAGGATAGGTCTGGGATTTGCTCTCATCAGGCTCATTCTTTCGCATATTTCTCATACTTGATGGCTAGATCCTGGGCTATTTCTGGATTGGATCACGTAGTAAAGTGGTACCACACTGAAACATTCAATGAAACCTGGTCTGGATAAATATTTTAGAGGATAACGCATCTTAGGTCTGGGTTAGGTCTAAGATTTTCACTCATCAGACTCATACTTTCGCATTCTTCACATACTTGTTGAACGGATCCTGGGTTTTTTCTGGTTTGGATCACGTAGTAATGTGGGACCGCACTGAAACAGTCAAGTAAACCTGGTCTTGATAAATATTTTAGAGAATAACGCATGTTAGGTCTGGGTTAGGTCTAGGATTTGCCCTCATCAGGCTCATACATTCGCATATTTCTCATACTTCATGGCTAGCTCCTGGGCTTTTTTTGGATTGCATCACGTAGTAATGAAGTACAACACTGAAACAGTCAATTAAGCCTGGTTTCGATCAATATTTTAGATAATAATTCATGTTAGGTCTAGGTTAGGTCTGGGATTTGCTCTCATCAGGCTCATTCTTCCGCATATTTCTCATACATGTTGAACAGATCCTGGGTTTTTTCTGGCATGGAACACGTAGTAATGTGGGACCACACTGAAACAATCAATTAATCCTGGTCTTGATAAATATTTTAGAGGATAACGCATGTTAGGTCTGGGTTAGGTCTAGGATTTGCCCTCATCAGGCTCATACTTTCGCATATTTCTCATACTTCATGGCTAGATCCTGGGCTGTTTCTGGATTGTATCACGTAGTAATGTGGTACCACGCTGAAACAGTCAATTAAACCTGCTTTCGATCAATATTTTAGTGGATAACGGAAGTTAGGTCTGGGATAGGTCTAGGATTTGCCCTCATCAGGCTCTTTCTTTCGCATATTTCTCATACTTCATGGCTAGATCCTGGGCTATTTCCGGATTGGATCACGTAGTAAAGTGGTACCACACTAAAACATTCAATGAAACCTGGTCTGGATAAATATTTTAGAGGATAACGCATCTTAGGTCTGGGTTAGGTCTAAGATTTGCCCTCATCAGGCTCACAGTTTCGCGTTTTTCACATACTTGTTGAACAGATCCTGGGTTTTTTCTGGTTTGGATCACGTAGTAATGTGGTACCACGCTGAAACATTCAATTAAACCTGGTCTTGATAGATATTATAGAGGATAACGCATGTTAGGTTTGGGTTAGCTCTAGGATTTGCCCTCATCAGGCTCATACTTTCGCATATTTCTCATACTTGATGGCTAGATCCTGGGCTTTTTCTGGATTGCATTACGTAGTAATGAAGTACAACACTGAAACAGGCAGTTAAACCTGGTTTCCATCAATATCTTAGAGGACAACACAAGTTAGGTCTGGGATAGGTCTTGGATTTGCCCTCATCAGGCTCATACTTTCGCGTTTTTCACATACTTGTTGCACAGATCCTGGGTTTTTTCTGGTTTGGATCACGTTGTAGTGTGGTACCACACTGAAACAGTCCATTATACCTGGTTTGGATCAATATTTTAGAGGATAACGCATGTTAGGTCTAGGTTCGGTCTGGGATTTTCACTCATCAGACTCATACTTTCGCATTCTTCACGTAGTTGTTGAACGGATCCTGGGTTTTTTCTGGTTTGGATCACGTAGTAATGTGGTACCACACTGAAACAGTCGATTAAACCTGGTTTCGATCAATATTTTTGAGGATAACGCATGTTAGGTCTAGGTTAGGCCTGGGATTTTCACTCATCAGACTCATACTTTCGCATTCTTCACATACTTGTTGAACGGATCCTGGGTTTTTTCTGGTTTGGATCACGTAGTAATGTGGGACCACACTGAAGCAGTCAATTAAACCTGGTTTCGATCAATATTTTAGAGAATAATTCATGTTAGGTCTAGGTTAGGTCTGGGATTTACTCCCATCAGGCTCATTCTTTCGCATATTTCTCATACTGGATGTCTAGATCCTGTGCTTTTTCTGGATTGCATCACGTAGTAATGAAGTACAACACTGAAACAGTCAATTAAACCTGGTTTCGATCAATATTTTGGGGGATAACGCCAGTTAGGTCTGGGATAGGTCTAGGATTTGCCCTCATCAGGCTCTTACTTTCGCATATTTCTCATACTTCATGGCTAGATCCTGGGCTATTTCTGGATTGGATCACGTAGTAAAGTGGTACCACACTGAAACATTCAATGAAACCTGGTCTGGATAAATATTTTAGAGGATAACGCATCTTAGGTCTGGGTTAGGTCTAAGATTTGCCCTCATCAGGCTCACAGTTTCGCGTTTTTCACATACTTGTTGAACAGATCCTGGGTTTTGTCTGGTTTGTATCACGAAGTAGTGTGGTACCACACTGAAACAGTCCATTAAACCTGGTTTCGCTCAATATTTTAGAGGATAACGCATGTTAGGTCTAGGATAGGTCTGGATTTGCCCTCATCAGGCTCATACTTTCGCATATTTCTCATACTTCATGGCTAGATCCTGGGCTATTTCTGGATTGCATCACGTAGTAATGAAGTACAACACTGAAACAGTCAATTAAGCCTGGTTTCGATCAATATTTTAGAGAATAATTCATGTTAGGTCTAGGTTAGGTCTGGGATTTGCTCTCATCAGGATCATTCTTCCGTATATTTCTCATACATGTTGAACAGATCCTGGGTTTTTTCTGGCATGGAACACGTAGTAATGTGGGACCACACTGAAACAATCAATTAATCCTGGTCTTGATAAATATTTTAGAGGATAACGCATGTTAGGTCTGGGTTAGGTCTAGGATTTGCCCCCATCAGGCTCATACTTTCGCATATTTCTCATACTTCATGGCTAGATCCTGGGCTGTTTCTGGATTGTATCACGTAGTAATGTAGTACCACGCTGAAACAGTCAATTAAACCTGCTTTCGATCAATATTTTAGTGGATAACGGAAGTTAGGTCTGGGATAGGTCTAGGATTTGCCCTCATCAGGCTCTTACTTTCGCATATTTCTCATACTTCATGGCTAGATCCTGGGCTATTTCCGGATTGGATCACGTAGTAAAGTGGTAGCACACTGAAACATTCAATTAAACCTGGTTTCGATCAATATTTTAGAGGATAACGCCAGTTAGGTCTGGGATAGGCCTAGGATTTGCCCTCATCAGGCTCTTACTTTCGCATATTTCTCATACTTCATGGCTAGATCCTGGGCTATTTCTGGATTGGATCACGTAGTAAAGTGGTACCACACTGAAACATTCAATGAAACCTGGTCTGGATAAATATTTTAGAGGATAACGCAACTTAGGTCTGGGTTAGGTCTAAGATTTGCCCTCATCAGGCTCACACTTTCGCGTTTTTCACATACTTGTTGAACAGATCCTGGGTTTTGTCTGGTTTGGATCACGAAGTAGTGTGGTACCACACTGAAACAGTCCATTAAACCTGGTTTCGCTCAATATTTTAGGGGATAACGCATGTTAGGTCTAGGATAGGTCTGGGATTTGCTCTCATCAGGCTCATACTTTCGCATATTTCTCATACTTGATGGCTAGATCCTGGGCTATTTCTGGATTGGATCACGTAGTAAAGTGGTACCATACTGAAACATTCAATGAAACCTGGTCTGGATAAATATTTTAGAGGATAACGCATCTTAGGTCTGGGTTAGGTCTAAGATTTTCACTCATCAGACTCATACTTTCGCATTCTTCACATACTTGTTGAACGGATCCTGGGTTTTTTCTGGTTTGGATCACGTAGTAATGTGGGACCGCACTGAAACAGTCAAGTAAACCTGGTCTTGATAAATATTTTAGAGAATAACGCATGTTAGGTCTGGGTTAGGTCTAGGATTTGCCCTCATCAGGCTCATACATTCGCATATTTCTCATACTTCATGGCTAGCTCCTGGGCTTTTTTTGGATTGCATCACGTAGTAATGAAGTACAACACTGAAACAGTCAATTAAGCCTGGTTTCGATCAATATTTTAGATAATAATTCATGTTAGGTCTAGGTTAGGTCTGGGATTTGCTCTCATCAGGCTCATTCTTCCGCATATTTCTCATACATGTTGAACAGATCCTGGGTTTTTTCTGGCATGGAACACGTAGTAATGTGGGACCACACTGAAACAATCAATTAATCCTGGTCTTGATAAATATTTTAGAGGATAACGCATGTTAGGTCTGGGTTAGGTCTAGGATTTGCCCCCATCAGGCTCATACTTTCGCATATTTCTCATACTTCATGGCTAGATCCTGGGCAGTTTCTGGATTGTATCACGTAGTAATGTAGTACCACGCTGAAACAGTCAATTAAACCTGGTTTCGATCAATATTTTAATGGATAACGGAAGTTAGGTCTGGGATAGGTCTAGGATTTGCCCTCATCAGGCTCTTACTTTCGCATATTTCTCATACTTCATGGCTAGATCCTGGGCTATTTCCGGATTGGATCACGTAGTAAAGTGGTAGCACACTGAAACATTCAATTAAACCTGGTTTCGATCAATATTTTAGAGGATAACGCCAGTTAGGTCTGGGATAGGTCTAGGATTTGCCCTCATCAGGCTCTTACTTTCGCTTATTTCTCATACTTCATGGCTAGATCCTGGGCTATTTCTGGATTGGAACACGTAGTAAAGTGGTACCACACTGAAACATTCAATGAAACCTGGTCTGGATAAATATTTTAGAGGATAACGCATCTTAGGTCTGGGTTAGGTCTAAGATTTGCCCTCATCAGGCTCACACTTTCGCGTTTTTCACATACTTGTTGAACAGATCCTGGGTTTTGTCTCGTTTGGATCACGAAGTAGTGTGGTACCACACTGAAACAGTCCATTAAACCTGGTTTCGCTCAATATTTTAGAGGATAACGCATGTTAGGTCTAGGATAGGTCTGGGATTTGCTCTCATCAGGCTCATTCTTTCGCATATTTCTCATTCTTGATGGCTAGATCCTGGGCTATTTCTGGATTGGATCACGTAGTAAAGTGGTACCACACTGAAACATTCAATGAAACCTGGTCTGGATAAATATTTTAGAGGATAACGCATCTTAGGTCTGGGTTAGGTCTAAGATTTTCACTCATCAGACTCATACTTTCGCATTCTTCACATACTTGTTGAACGGATCCTGGGTTTTTTCTGGTTTGGATCACGTAGTAATGTGGGACCGCACTGAAACAGTCAAGTAAACCTGGTCTTGATAAATATTTTAGAGAATAGCGCATGTTAGGTCTGGGTTAGGTCTAGGATTTGCCCTCATCAGGCTCATACATTCGCATATTTCTCATATTTCATGGCTAGCTCCTGGGCTTTTTTTGGATTGCATCACGTAGTAATGAAGTACAACACTGAAACAGTCAATTAAGCCTGGTTTCGATCAATATTTTAGAGAATAATTCATGTTAGGTCTAGGTTAGGTCTGGGATTTGCTCTCATCAGGCTCATTCTTCCGCATATTTCTCATACATGTTGAACAGATCCTGGGTTTTTTCTGGCATGGAACACGTAGTAATGTGGGACCACACTGAAACAATCAATTAATCCTGGTCTTGATAAATATTTTAGAGGATAACGCATGTTAGGTCTGGGTTAGGTCTAGGACTTGCCCTCATCAGGCTCATACTTTCGCATATTTCTCATACTTCATGGCTAGATCCTGGGCTGTTTCTGGATTGTATCACGTAGTAATGTAGTACCATGCTGAAACAGTCAATTAAACCTGGTTTCGATCAATATTTTAGTGGATAACGGAAGTTAGGTCTGGGATAGGTCTAGGATTTGCCCTCATCAGGCTCTTACTTTCGCATATTTCTCATACTTCATGGCTAGATCCTGGGCTATTTCCGGATTGGATCACGTAGTAAAGTGGTAGCACACTGAAACATTCAATTAAACCTGGTTTCGATCAATATTTTAGAGGATAACGCCAGTTAGGTCTGGGTTAGGTCTAAGATTTGCCCTCATCAGGCTCACAGTTTCGCATTTTTCACATACTTGTTGAACAGATCCTGGGTTTTGTCTGGTTTGGATCACGAAGTAGTGTGGTACCACACTGAAACAGTCCATTAAACCTGGTTTCGCTCAATATTTTAGAGGATAACGCATGTTAGGTCTAGGATAGGTCTGGGATTTGCACTCATCAGGCTCATTCTTTCGCATATTTCTCATACTTGATGGCTAGATCCTGGGCTTTTTCTGGATTGCATCACTTAGTAATGAAGTACCACACTGAAACAGTCAATGAAACCTGGTTTCCATCAATATTTTAGAGGACAACGCTTGTTAGGTCTAGGTTAGGCCTGGGATTTGCCCTCATCAGGGTCATACTGTCGCGGTTTTAACATACTTGTTGAACGGATCCTGGGTTTTTTCTGGTTTGGTTCACGTAGTAATGTGGTACCACACTGAAACATTCAATTAAACCTGGTCTTGATTAATATATTAGAGGATAACGCATGTTAGGTTTGGGTTAGGTCTAGGATTTGCCCTCATCTGGCTTATTCTTTCGCATATTTCTCAAACTTGATGGCTAGATCCTGGGCTTTTTCTGGATTGCATCACGTAGTAATGTGGTACCACACTGAAACAGTCAATTAAACCTGGTTTCCATCAATTTTTTAGAGGACAACGCATGTTAGGTCTAGGTTAGGCCTGGGATTTGCCCTCATCAGGGTCATACTTTCGCGGTTTTAACATACATGTTGGCCTGATCTAGGGTTTTTTCTGCTTTGGATCACGTAGTAAAGTGTTGCCACACTGAAACAGTCCATTAAACCTGGTTTGGATCAATATTTTAGAGGATAACGCATGTTAGGTCTAGGTTAGCCCTGGGATTTTCACACATCAGACTCATACTTTCGCATTCTTCTCATACTTGTTGAACGGATCCTGGGTTTTTTCTGGTTTGGTTCACGTAGTAATGTGGTACCACACTGAAACATTTAATTAAACCTGGTCTTGATAAATATTTTAGAGGCCAACGCATGTTAGGTTTGGGTTAGGTCTGGGATTTGCCCTCATCAGGCTCATACTTTCGCATAATTCTCATACTTCATGGCTAGATCCTGGGCTGTTTCTGGACTGTATCACGTAGTAATGTGGTACCACGCTGAAACAGTCAATTAAACCTGGTTTCGATCAATATTTTAGAGGATAACGCAAGTTAGGTCTGGGATAGGTCTGGGATTCGTCCTAATCAGGCTCATACTTTCGCGTTTTTCACATACTTGTTGAACTGATCCTGGGTTTTTTCTGGTTTGGATCACGTAGTAATGTGGTACCACACTGAAACAGTCGATTAAACCTGCTTTCGATCAAGATTTTAGAGGATAACGCAAGTTAGGTCTGGGATAGGTCTGGGATTTGACCTCGTCAGACTCATACTTTCGCACCCTTCACATACTCGTTGAACTGATCCTGGGTTCTTTTCTGGTTTGGATCACATAGTAATGTGGTACCACACTGAAACAGTCGATTAAACCAGGTTTCGATCAATATTTTAGAGGATAAAGCATGTTAGGTCTAGGTTAGGCCTAGGATTTTCATTCATCAGACTCATACTTTCTCATTCTTCACATACTTGTTGAACGGATCCTGGGTTTTTTCTGGTTTGGATCTCGTAGTAATGTGGGACCACACTGAAACATTCAATGAAACCTGGTCTGGATAAATATTTTAGAGGATAACGCATCTTAGGTCTGGGTTAGGTCTAAATTTGCCCTCATCAGGCTCACAGTTTCGCGTTTTTCACATACTTGTTGAACAGATCCTGGGTTTTCTCTGGTTTGGATCACGTAGTAATGTGGTACCACACTGAAACAATCAATTAAACCTGGTCTTGATAAATATTTTAGAGGATAACGCATGTTAGGTCTGGGTTAGGTCTAGGATTTGCCCTCATCGGGCTCATACTTTCGCATATTTCTCATACTTCATGGCTAGATCCTGGGCTGTTTCTGGATTGTATCACGTAGTAATGTGGTACCACGCTGAAACAGTCAACTAAACCTGGTTTCGATCAATATTTTAGAGGATAACGCAAATTAGGTCTGGGATAGGTCTAGGATTTGCCCTCATCAGGCTCTTACTTTCGCATATTTCTCATACTTCATGGCTAGATCCTGGGCTATTTCTGGATTGGATCACGTAGTAAAGTGGTACCACACTGAAACATTCAATGAAACCTGGTCTGGATAAATATTTTAGAGGATAACGCATCTTAGGTCTGGGTTAGGTCTAAGATTTGCCCTCATCAGGCTCACAGTTTCGCGTTTTTGACATACTTGTTGAACAGATCCTGGGTTTTTTCTGGTTTGGATCACGAAGTAGTGTGGTACCACACTGAAACAGTCTATTTAACCTGGTTTCGCTCATTATTTTAGAGGATGACGCATCTTAGGTCTAGGTTAGGTCTGGGATTTGCTCTCATCAGGCTCATTCTTTCGCATATTTCTCATACTTGATGGCTAGATCCTGGGCTTTTTCTGGATTGCATCACGTAGTAATGTAGTACCACACTGAAACAGTCAATGAAACCTGGTTCCCATCTATATTTTAGAGGACAACGCAAGTTAGGTTTAGGTAAGGCCTGAGATTTTCACTGATCAGACTCATTCTTTCGCATATTTCTCATACATGTTGAACAGATCCTGGGTTTTTTCTGGTTTGGATCACGTAGTAATGTGGTACCACACTGATACAATCAATTAAACCTGGTCTTGATAAATATTTTAGAGGATAACGCATGTTAGGTCTGGGTTAGGTCTAGGATTTGCCCTCATCAGGCTCATACTTTCGCATATTTCTCATACTTCATGGCTAGATCCTGGGCTGTTTCTGGATTGTATCACGTAGTAATGTGGTACCACGCTGAAACAGTCAACTAAACCTGGTTTCGATCAATATTTTAGAGGATAACGCAAGTTAGGTCTGGGATAGGTCTAGGATTTGCCCTCATCAGGCCCTTACTTTCGCATATTTCCCATACTTCATGGCTAGATCCTGGGCTATTTCTGGATTGGATCACGCAGTAAACTGGTACCACACTGAAACATTTAATTAAACCTGGTCTTGATAAATATTTTAGAGGCCAACGCATGTTAGGTTTGGGTTAGGTCTAGGATTTGCCCTCATCAGGCTCATACTTTCGCATATTTCTCATACTTCATGGCTAGATCCTGGGCTGTTTCTGGACCGTATCACGTAGTAATGTGGTACCACGCTGAAACAGTCAATTAAACATGGTTTCGATCAATATTTTAGAGGATAACGCAAGTTAGGTCTGGGATAGGTCTGGGATTCGTCCTAATCAGGCTCGTACTTTCGCGGTTTTCACATACTTGTTGAACTGATCCTGGGTTTTTTCTGGTTTGGATCACGTAGTAATGTGGTACCACACTGAAACAGTCGATTAAACCTGCTTTCGATCAATATTTTAGAGGATAATGCATGTTAGGTCTAGGTTAGGCCTGGGATTTTCACTCATCAGACTCATACTTTCGCATTCTTCACATCCATGTTGAACGGACCCTGGGTTTTTTCTGGTTTGGATCACGTAGTAATGTGGGACCACACTGAAACAGTCAATTAAACCTGGTTTCGATCAATATTTTAGAGGATAACGCAAGTTAGGTCTGGGATAGGTCTGGGATTCGTCCTAATCAGGCTCATACTTTCGCGTTTTTCACATACTTGTTGAACTGATCCTGGGTTTTGTCTCGTTTGGATCACGAAGTAGTGTGGTACCACACTGAAACAGTCCATTAAACCTGGTTTCGCTCAATATTTTAGAGGATAACGCATGTTAGGTCTAGGATAGGTCTGGGATTTGCTCTCATCAGGCTCATTCTTTCGCATATTTCTCATTCTTGATGGCTAGATCCTGGGCTATTTCTGGATTGGATCACGTAGTAAAGTGGTACCACACTGAAACATTCAATGAAACCTGGTCTGGATAAATATTTTAGAGGATAACGCATCTTAGGTCTGGGTTAGGTCTAAGATTTTCACTCATCAGACTCATACTTTCGCATTCTTCACATACTTGTTGAACGGATCCTGGGTTTTTTCTGGTTTGGATCACGTAGTAATGTGGGACCGCACTGAAACAGTCAAGTAAACCTGGTCTTGATAAATATTTTAGAGAATAGCGCATGTTAGGTCTGGGTTAGGTCTAGGATTTGCCCTCATCAGGCTCATACATTCGCATATTTCTCATATTTCATGGCTAGCTCCTGGGCTTTTTTTGGATTGCATCACGTAGTAATGAAGTACAACACTGAAACAGTCAATTAAGCCTGGTTTCGATCAATATTTTAGAGAATAATTCATGTTAGGTCTAGGTTAGGTCTGGGATTTGCTCTCATCAGGCTCATTCTTCCGCATATTTCTCATACATGTTGAACAGATCCTGGGTTTTTTCTGGCATGGAACACGTAGTAATGTGGGACCACACTGAAACAATCAATTAATCCTGGTCTTGATAAATATTTTAGAGGATAACGCATGTTAGGTCTGGGTTAGGTCTAGGACTTGCCCTCATCAGGCTCATACTTTCGCATATTTCTCATACTTCATGGCTAGATCCTGGGCTGTTTCTGGATTGTATCACGTAGTAATGTAGTACCATGCTGAAACAGTCAATTAAACCTGGTTTCGATCAATATTTTAGTGGATAACGGAAGTTAGGTCTGGGATAGGTCTAGGATTTGCCCTCATCAGGCTCTTACTTTCGCATATTTCTCATACTTCATGGCTAGATCCTGGGCTATTTCCGGATTGGATCACGTAGTAAAGTGGTAGCACACTGAAACATTCAATTAAACCTGGTTTCGATCAATATTTTAGAGGATAACGCAAGTTAGGTCTGGGATAGGTCTGGGATTCGTCCTAATCAGGCTCATACTTTCGCGTTTTTCACATACTTGTTGAACTGATCCTGGGTTCTTTTCTGGTTTGGATCACATAGTAATGTGGTACCACACTGAAACAGTCGATTAAACCAGGTTTCGATCAATATTTTAGAGGATAAAGCATGTTAGGTCTAGGTTAGGCCTAGGATTTTCATTCATCAGGCTCACAGTTTCGCGTTTTTCACATACTTGTTGAACAGATCCTGGGTTTTCTCTGGTTTGGATCACGTAGTAATGTGGTACCACACTGAAACAATCAATTAAACCTGGTCTTGATAAATATTTTAGAGGATAACGCATGTTAGGTCTGGGTTAGGTCTAGGATTTGCCCTCATCGGGCTCATACTTTCGCATATTTCTCATACTTCATGGCTAGATCCTGGGCTGTTTCTGGATTGTATCACGTAGTAATGTGGTACCACGCTGAAACAGTCAACTAAACCTGGTTTCGATCAATATTTTAGAGGATAACGCAAATTAGGTCTGGGATAGGTCTAGGATTTGCCCTCATCAGGCTCTTACTTTCGCATATTTCTCATACTTCATGGCTAGATCCTGGGCTATTTCTGGATTGGATCACGTAGTAAAGTGGTACCACACTGAAACATTCAATGAAACCTGGTCTGGATAAATATTTTAGAGGATAACGCATCTTAGGTCTGGGTTAGGTCTAAGATTTGCCCTCATCAGGCTCACAGTTTCGCGTTTTTGACATACTTGTTGAACAGATCCTGGGTTTTTCCTGGTTTGGATCACGAAGTAGTGTGGTACCACACTGAAACAGTCCATTTAACCTGGTTTCGCTCATTATTTTAGAGGATGACGCATCTTAGGTCTAGGTTAGGTCTGGGATTTGCTCTCATCAGGCTCATTCTTTCGCATATTTCTCATACTTGATGGCTAGATCCTGGGCTTTTTCTGGATTGCATCACGTAGTAATGTAGTACCACACTGAAACAGTCAATGAAACCTGGTTTCCATCTATATTTTAGAGGACAACGAAAGTTAGGTTTAGGTAAGGCCTGAGATTTTCACTGATCAGACTCATTCTTTCGCATATTTCTCATACATGTTGAACAGATCCTGGGTTTTTTCTGGTTTGGATCACGTAGTAATGTGGTACCACACTGATACAATCAATTAAACCTGGTCTTGATAAATATTTTAGAGGATAACGCATGTTAGGTCTGGGTTAGGTCTAGGATTTGCCCTCATCAGGCTCATACTTTCGCATATTTCTCATACTTCATGGCTAGATCCTGGGCTGTTTCTGGATTGTATCACGTAGTAATGTGGTACCACGCTGAAACAGTCAACTAAACCTGGTTTCGATCAATATTTTAGAGGATAACGCAAGTTAGGTCTGGGATAGGTCTAGGATTTGCCCTCATCAGGCTCTTACTTTCGCATATTTCCCATACTTCATGGCTAGATCCTGGGCTATTTCTGGATTGGATCACGCAGTAAACTGGTACCACACTGAAACATTTAATTAAACCTGGTCTTGATAAATATTTTAGAGGCCAACGCATGTTAGGTTTGGGTTAGGTCTAGGATTTGCCCTCATCAGGCTCATACTTTCGCATATTTCTCATACTTCATGGCTAGATCCTGGGCTGTTTCTGGACCGTATCACGTAGTAATGTGGTACCACGCTGAAACAGTCAATTAAACCTGGTTTCGATCAATATTTTAGAGGATAACGCAAGTTAGGTCTGGGATAGGTCTGGGATTCGTCCTAATCAGGCTCGTACTTTCGCGGTTTTCACATACTTGTTGAACTGATCCTGGGTTTTTTCTGGTTTGGATCACGTAGTAATGTGGTACCACACTGAAACAGTCGATTAAACCTGCTTTCGATCAATATTTTAGAGGATAATGCATGTTAGGTCTAGGTTAGGCCTGGGATTTTCACTCATCAGACTCATACTTTCGCATTCTTCACATCCATGTTGAACGGACCCTGGGTTTTTTCTGGTTTGGATCACGTAGTAATGTGGGACCACACTGAAACAGTCAATTAAATCTGGTTTCGATCAATATTTTAGAGGATAACGCAAATTAGGTCTGGGATAGGTCTGGGATTCGTCCTAATCAGGCTCATACTTTCGCGTTTTTCACATACTTGTTGAACTGATCCTGGGTTTTTTCTGGTTTGGATCACGTAGTAATGTGGTACCACACTGAAACAGTCGATTAAACCTGCTTTCGATCAATATTTTAGAGGATAACGCAAGTTAGGTCTGGGATAGGTCTGGGATTTGACCTCGTCAGACTCACACTTTCGCACCCTTCACATACTCGTTGAACTGATCCTGGGTTTTTTCTGGTTTGGATCACGTAGTAATGTGGGACCACGCTGAAACAGTCAATTAAACCTGGTTTCGATCAATATTTTAGAGGATAACGCAAGTTAGGTCTGGGATAGGGCTGGGATTCGCCCTAATCAGGCTCATACTTTCGCGGTTTTCACATACTTGTTGAACTGATCCTGGGTTTTTTCTGGTTTGGATCACGTAGTAATGTGGTACCACACTGAAACAGTCGATTAAACCTGCTTTCGATCAATATTTTAGAGAATAATTCATGTTAGGTCTAGGTTAGGCCTAGGATTTTCATTCATCAGACTCATACTTTCTCATTCTTCACATACTTGTTGAACTGATCCTGGGTTTTTTCTGGTTTGGATCACGTAGTAATGTGGTACCACACTGAAACAATCAATTAAACCTGGTCTGGATAAATATTTTAGAGGATAACGCATGTTAGGTCTAGGTTAGGCCTGGGATTTGCCCTCATCAGGGTCATACTTTCGCGGTTTTAACATACATGTTGGCCTGATCTAGGGTTTTTTCTGCTTTGGATCACGTAGTAAAGTGTTGCCACACTGAAACAGTCCATTAAACCTGGTTTGGATCAATATTTTAGAGGATAACGCATGTTAGGTCTAGGTTAGCCCTGGGATTTTCACACATCAGACTCATACTTTCGCATTCTTCTCATACTTGTTGAACGGATCCTGGGTTTTTTCTGGTTTGGTTCACGTAGTAATGTGGTACCACACTGAAACATTTAATTAAACCTGGTCTTGATAAATATTTTAGAGGCCAACGCATGTTAGGTTTGGGTTAGGTCTGGGATTTGCCCTCATCAGGCTCATACTTTCGCATAATTCTCATACTTCATGGCTAGATCCTGGGCTGTTTCTGGACTGTATCACGTAGTAATGTGGTACCACGCTGAAACAGTCAATTAAACCTGGTTTCGATCAATATTTTAGAGGATAACGCAAGTTAGGTCTGGGATAGGTCTGGGATTCGTCCTAATCAGGCTCATACTTTCGCGTTTTTCACATACTTGTTGAACTGATCCTGGGTTCTTTTCTGGTTTGGATCACATAGTAATGTGGTACCACACTGAAACAGTCGATTAAACCAGGTTTCGATCAATATTTTAGAGGATAAAGCATGTTAGGTCTAGGTTAGGCCTAGGATTTTCATTCATCAGGCTCACAGTTTCGCGTTTTTCACATACTTGTTGAACAGATCCTGGGTTTTCTCTGGTTTGGATCACGTAGTAATGTGGTACCACACTGAAACAATCAATTAAACCTGGTCTTGATAAATATTTTAGAGGATAACGCATGTTAGGTCTGGGTTAGGTCTAGGATTTGCCCTCATCGGGCTCATACTTTCGCATATTTCTCATACTTCATGGCTAGATCCTGGGCTGTTTCTGGATTGTATCACGTAGTAATGTGGTACCACGCTGAAACAGTCAACTAAACCTGGTTTCGATCAATATTTTAGAGGATAACGCAAATTAGGTCTGGGATAGGTCTAGGATTTGCCCTCATCAGGCTCTTACTTTCGCATATTTCTCATACTTCATGGCTAGATCCTGGGCTATTTCTGGATTGGATCACGTAGTAAAGTGGTACCACACTGAAACATTCAATGAAACCTGGTCTGGATAAATATTTTAGAGGATAACGCATCTTAGGTCTGGGTTAGGTCTAAGATTTGCCCTCATCAGGCTCACAGTTTCGCGTTTTTGACATACTTGTTGAACAGATCCTGGGTTTTTCCTGGTTTGGATCACGAAGTAGTGTGGTACCACACTGAAACAGTCCATTTAACCTGGTTTCGCTCATTATTTTAGAGGATGACGCATCTTAGGTCTAGGTTAGGTCTGGGATTTGCTCTCATCAGGCTCATTCTTTCGCATATTTCTCATACTTGATGGCTAGATCCTGGGCTTTTTCTGGATTGCATCACGTAGTAATGTAGTACCACACTGAAACAGTCAATGAAACCTGGTTTCCATCTATATTTTAGAGGACAACGAAAGTTAGGTTTAGGTAAGGCCTGAGATTTTCACTGATCAGACTCATTCTTTCGCATATTTCTCATACATGTTGAACAGATCCTGGGTTTTTTCTGGTTTGGATCACGTAGTAATGTGGTACCACACTGATACAATCAATTAAACCTGGTCTTGATAAATATTTTAGAGGATAACGCATGTTAGGTCTGGGTTAGGTCTAGGATTTGCCCTCATCAGGCTCATACTTTCGCATATTTCTCATACTTCATGGCTAGATCCTGGGCTGTTTCTGGATTGTATCACGTAGTAATGTGGTACCACGCTGAAACAGTCAACTAAACCTGGTTTCGATCAATATTTTACAGGATAACGCAAGTTAGGTCTGGGATAGGTCTAGGATTTGCCCTCATCAGGCTCTTACTTTCGCATATTTCCCATACTTCATGGCTAGATCCTGGGCTATTTCTGGATTGGATCACGCAGTAAACTGGTACCACACTGAAACATTTAATTAAACCTGGTCTTGATAAATATTTTAGAGGCCAACGCATGTTAGGTTTGGGTTAGGTCTAGGATTTGCCCTCATCAGGCTCATACTTTCGCATATTTCTCATACTTCATGGCTAGATCCTGGGCTGTTTCTGGACCGTATCACGTAGTAATGTGGTACCACGCTGAAACAGTCAATTAAACCTGGTTTCGATCAATATTTTAGAGGATAACGCAAGTTAGGTCTGGGATAGGTCTGGGATTCGTCCTAATCAGGCTCGTACTTTCGCGGTTTTCACATACTTGTTGAACTGATCCTGGGTTTTTTCTGGTTTGGATCACGTAGTAATGTGGTACCACACTGAAACAGTCGATTAAACCTGCTTTCGATCAATATTTTAGAGGATAATGCATGTTAGGTCTAGGTTAGGCCTGGGATTTTCACTCATCAGACTCATACTTTCGCATTCTTCACATCCATGTTGAACGGACCCTGGGTTTTTTCTGGTTTGGATCACGTAGTAATGTGGGACCACACTGAAACAGTCAATTAAATCTGGTTTCGATCAATATTTTAGAGGATAACGCAAATTAGGTCTGGGATAGGTCTGGGATTCGTCCTAATCAGGCTCATACTTTCGCGTTTTTCACATACTTGTTGAACTGATCCTGGGTTTTTTCTGGTTTGGATCACGTAGTAATGTGGTACCACACTGAAACAGTCGATTAAACCTGCTTTCGATCAATATTTTAGAGGATAACGCAAGTTAGGTCTGGGATAGGTCTGGGATTTGACCTCGTCAGACTCACACTTTCGCACCCTTCACATACTCGTTGAACTGATCCTGGGTTTTTTCTGGTTTGGATCACGTAGTAATGTGGGACCACGCTGAAACAGTCAATTAAACCTGGTTTCGATCAATATTTTAGAGGATAACGCAAGTTAGGTCTGGGATAGGGCTGGGATTCGCCCTAATCAGGCTCATACTTTCGCGGTTTTCACATACTTGTTGAACTGATCCTGGGTTTTTTCTGGTTTGGATCACGTAGTAATGTGGTACCACACTGAAACAGTCGATTAAACCTGCTTTCGATCAATATTTTAGAGAATAATTCATGTTAGGTCTAGGTTAGGCCTAGGATTTTCATTCATCAGACTCATACTTTCTCATTCTTCACATACTTGTTGAACTGATCCTGGGTTTTTTCTGGTTTGGATCACGTAGTAATGTGGTACCACACTGAAACAATCAATTAAACCTGGTCTGGATAAATATTTTAGAGGATAACGCATGTTAGGTCTAGGTTACGTCTGGGATTTGCTCTCATCAGGCTCATTCTTTCGCATATTTCTCATACTTGATGGCTAGATCCTGGGCTTTTCCTGGATTGCATCACGTAGTAATGTGGTACCACTCTGAAACATTCAATTAAACCTGGTCTTGATAAATATTTTAGAGGATAACGCATGTTAGGTCTGGGTTACGTCTGTGATTTGCCCTCATCAGGGTCATACTTTCGCAGTTTTAACATACATGTTGACCTGATCGAGGGTTTTTTCTGCTTTGGATCACGTAGTAATGTGGGACCACACTGAAGCAGTCAATTAAACCTGGTTTCGATCCATATTTTAGAGAATAATTCATGTTAGGTCTAGGTTAGGTCTGGGATTTGCTCTCATCAGGCTCATTCTTTCGCATATTTCTCATACATGTTGAACAAATCCTGGGTTTTTTCTGGTTTGGATCACGTAGTAATGTGGGACCACACTGAAACAATCACTTAAACCTGGTCTTGATAAATATTTTAGAGGATAACGCATGTTAGGTTTGGGTTAGGTCTAGGATTTGCCCTCAGCAGGCTCATACTTTCGCATATTTCTCATACTTCATGGCTAGATCCTGGGCTGTTTCTGGTTTGTATCACGTAGTAATGTGATACCACGCTGAAACAGTCAATTGAACCTGGTTTGGATCAATAGTTTAGAGGATAACGCAAGTTAGGCCTGGGATAGGTCTGGGATTTGCCCTCATCAGGCTCATACTTTCGCGTTTTTCACATACTTGTTGAACAGATCCTGGGTTATTTTCTGGTTTGGATCATACAGTAATGTGGTACCACACCGAAACAGTCGATTAAACCAGGTTTCGATCAATATTTTTGAGGATAACGCATGTTAGGTCTAGGTTAGGCCTGGGATTTTCACTCATCAAACTCATACTTTCGCATTCTTCTCATACTTGTTGAACTGATCCTGGGTTTTTTCTGGTTTGGATCACGTAGTAATGTGGTACCACACTGAAACAATCGACTAAACCTGGTTTCGATCAATATCTTAGAGGATAACGCAAGTTAAGTCTGGGATTGGTCTGGGATTTGACCTCATCATACTCATACTTTCGCAAACTTCACATACTCGTTGGACAGATCCTGGGTTATTTTCTGGTTTGGATCACATAGTAATGTGGTACCACACTGAAACAGTCGATTAAACCAGGTTTCGATCAATATTTTTGAGGATAACGCATGTTAGGTTTGGGTTAGGTCTAGGATTTGCACTCAGCAGGCTCATACTTTCGCATATTTCTCATACTTCATGGCTAGATCCTGGGCTGTTTCTGGTTTGTATCACGTAGTAATGTGGTACCACGCTGAAACAGTCAATTGAACCTGGTTTGGATCAATAGTTTAGAGGATAACGCAAGTTAGGTCTGGGATAGGTCTGGTATTTGCCCTCATCAGGCTCATACTTTCGCGTTTTCCACATACTTGTTGAACAGATCCTGGGTTATTTTCTGGTTTGGATCACATAGTAATGTGGTACCACACCGAAACAGTCGATTAAACCAGGTTTCGATCAATATTTTTGAGGATAACGCATGTTAGGTCTAGGTTAGGCCTGGGATTTTCACTCATCAAACTCATACTTTCGCATTCTTCACATACTTGTTGAACGGATCCTGGGTTTTTTCTGGTTTGTATCACGTAGTAGTGTGGTACCACACTGAAACAGTCCATTAAACCTGGTTTCGATCAATATTTTAGAGGATAACGCAAGTTAGGTCTCGGTTAGCCCTGGGATTTTCACTCATCGGACTCATCCTTCCGCATTCTTCTCATACTTGTTGAACTGATCCTGGGTTTTTTCTGGTTTGGATCACTTAGTAATGTGGTACCACACTGAAACAGTCGATTAAACCAGGTTTCGATCAATATTTTTGAGGATAACGCATGTTAGGTCTAGGTTAGGTCTGGGATTTGCTCTCATCAGGCACATTCTTTCGCATATTTCTCATACTTGATGGCTAGATCCTGGGCTGTTTCTGGATTCTATGACATAGTAATGTGGCACCACGCTGAAACAGTGAATTAAACCTGGTTTCGATCAATATTTTAGAGGATAACGCAAGTTAGGTCTAGGTTAGGCCTGGGATATGCCCTCATCAGGGTCATACTTTCGCAGTTTTATCATCCATGTTGACCTGATCGAGGGTTTTTTCTGCTTTGGATCACGTAGTAAAGTGGTACCACACTGAAACATTCCATAAAACCTGGTCTTGATAAATATTTTAGAGGAAAACGCATGTTAGGTTTGGGTTAGGTCTAGGAATTGCCCTCATCAGGCTCATACTTTCGCATATTTCTCATACTTCATGGCTAGATCCTGGGCTGTTTCTGGATTGTATCACGTAGTAATGTGGTACCACGCTGAAACAGTCAATTAAACCTGGTTTCGATCAATATTTTAGAGGCTAACGCAAGTTAGGTCTGGCATAGGTCTGGGATTCGCCCTCATCAGGCTCATACTTTCGCATTTTTCACATACTTGTTGAACAGATCCTGGGTTTTTTCTGGTTTGTATCACGTAGTAGTGTGGTACCACACTGAAACATTCAATTAAACCTGGTCGTGATAAATATTTTAGAGGATAACGCATGTTAGGTCTGGGTTAGGTCTAGGATTTGCCCTCATCAGGCTCATACTTTCGCATATATCTCATACTTCATGGCTAGATCCTGGGCTGTTTCTGGATTGTATCACGTAGTAATGTGGTACCACGCTGAAACAGTCAATTAAACCTCGTTTCGATCAATATTTTAGAGGATAATTCATGTTAGGTCTAGGTGAGGTCTGGGATTTGCTCTCATCAGGCTCATTCTTTCGCATATTTCTCATACATGTTGAACAAATCCTGGGTTTTTTCTGGTTTGGATCACGTAGTAATGTGGGACCACACTGAAACAATCACTTAAACCTGGTCTTGATAAATATTTTAGAGGATAACGCATGTTAGGTCTGGGTTAGGTCTAGGATTTGCCCTCATCAGGCTCATACTTTCGCATATATCTCATACTTCATGGCTAGATCCTGGGCTGTTTCTGGATTGTATCACGTAGTAATGTGGTACCACGCTGAAACAGTCAATTAAACCTCCTTTCGATCAATATTTTAGAGGATAACGCAAGTTAGGTCTGGGTTAGGTCTAAGATTTGCCCTCATCAGGCTCACAGTTTCGCGTTTTTCACATACTTGTTGAACAGATCCTGTGTCTTTTCTGGTTTGGATCACGAAGTAGTGTGGTACCACACTGAAACAGTCCATTAAACCTGGTTTCGCTCAATATTTTAGAGGATAACGCATGTTAGGTCTAGGTTAGGTCTGGGATTTGCTGCCATCTGGCTCATTCTTTCGCATATTTCTCATACTTGATGGCTAGAACCTGGGCTTTTTCTAGATTGCATCACGTGGTAATGTAGTACTACACAGAAACAGTCAATGAAACCAGGTTTCCATCAATATTTTAGAGGACAACGCAAGTTAGGTCTAGGTAAGGCCTGAGATTTTCACTGATTAGACTCATACTTTCGCATTCTTCTCATACTTGTTGAACAGATCCTGGGTTTTTTCTGGTTTGGATCACGTAGTAATGTGGTACCACACTGAAACATTCAATTAAACCTGGTCTTGATAAATATTTTAGAGGATAACGCATGTTAGGTCTTGGTTACGTCTGTGATTTGCCCTCATCAGGGTCATACTTTCGCAGTTTTAACATGCATGTTGACCTGATCGAGGGTTTTTTTTGCATTGGATCACGTAGTAAAGTGGTACCACACTAAAACAGTCAATTAAACCTGGTTTCGAACAATATTTTAGAGGATAACGCATGTTAGGTCTGGGATTGGTCTGGGATTAGCCCTCATCAGACTCATACTCTCGCACACTTCACATACTCGTTGACAAGATCCTGGGTTTTTTTCTGGTTTGGATCACGTAGTAATGTGGTACCACACTGAAACAGTCGATTAAACCAGGTTTCGATCAACATTTTTGAGGATAACGCATGTTAGGTCTAGGTTAGGCCTGGGATTTGCTCTCATCAGGCTCATTCTTTCGCATATTTCTCATATTTGATGGCTAGATCCTGGGCTTTTTCTGGATTGCATCACGTAGTAATGAAGTACGACACTGAAACAGTCAATTAAACCTGGTTTCCATCAATATCTTAGAGGACAACGCAAGTTTGGTCTGGCATAGGTCTGGGATTCGCCCTCATCAGGCTCATACTTTCGCGTTTTTCACATACTTGTTGAACAGATCCTGGGTTTTTTCTGGTTTGTATCACGTAGTAGAGTGGTACCACACTGAAACAGTCAATTAAACCTGGTTTCCATCAATATTTTAGAGGATAACGGAAGTTAGGTCTGGCATAGGTCTGGGATTCGCCTTCATCAGGCTCATACTTTCGCGTTTTTCACATACTTGTTGAACAGATCCTTGGTTTTTTCTGGTTTGTATCACGTAGTAGTGTGGTACCACACTGAAACAGTCCATTAAACCTGGTTTGGATCAATATTTTAGAGGATAACGCATGTTAGGTCTAGGTTAGCCCTGGGATTTTCACTCATCGGACTCATACTTTCGCATTCTTCTCATACTTGTTGAACTGATCCTGGGTTTTTTCTGGTTTGGATCACGTAGTAATGTGGTACCACACTGAAACAGTCGATTAAACCAGGTTTCGATCAATATTTTTGAGGATAACGCATGTTTGGTCTAGGTTAGGCCTGGGATTTTCACTCATCAGACTCATACTTTCGCATTCTTCTCATACTTGTTGAACGGATCCTGGGTTTTTTCTGGTTTGGATCACGTAGTAATGTGGGACCGCACAGAAACAATCAATTAAACCTGGTGTTGATAAATATTTTAGAGGATAACGCAAGTTAGGTCTGGGGTAGGTCTGGGATTCGCCCTCATCTGGCTCATACTTTCGCATTTTTCACATACTTGTTGAACAGATCCTGGGTTTTTTCTGGTTTGTATCACGTAGTAGTGTGGTACCACACTGAAACATTCAATTAAACCTGGTCTTGATAAATATTTTAGAGGATAACGCATGTTAGGTTTGGGTTAGGTCTAGGATTTGCCCTCATCAGGCTCATACTTTCGCATATTTCTCATACTTCATGGCTAGATCCTGGGCTGTTTCTGGATTGTATCACGTAGTAATGTGGTACCACGCTGAAACAGTCAATTAAACCTGGTTTCGATCAATATTTTAGAGGATAACGCAAGTTAGGTCTGGGATAGGTCTGGGATTCGCCCTAATCAGGCTCATACTTTCGCGTTTTTCACATACTTGATGAACTGACCCTGGGTTTTTCTGGTTTGGATCACGTAGTAATGTGGGACCACACTGAAGCAGTCAATTAAACCTGGTTTCGATCAATATTTTAGAGAATAATTCATGTTAGGTCTAGGTTAGGTCTGGGATTTGCTCTCATCAGGCTCATTCTTTCGCATATTTCTCATACATGTTGAACAAATCCTGGGTTTTTTCTGGTATGGATCACGTAGTAATGTGGGACCACACTGAAACAATCACTTAAACCTGGTCTTGATAAATATTTTAGAGGATAACGCATGTTAGGTCTGGGTTAGGTCTAGGATTTGCCCTCATCAGGCTCATACTTTCGCATATATCTCATACTTCATGGCTAGATCCTGGGCTGTTTCTGGATTGTATCACGTAGTAATGTGTTACCACGCTGAAACAGTCAATTAAACCTCGTTTCGATCAATATTTTAGAGGATAACGCAAGTTAGGTCTGGGTTACGTCTAAGATTTGCCCTCATCAGGCTCACAGTTTCGCGTTTTTCACATACTTGTTGAACAGATCCTGTGTCTTTTCTGGTTTGGATCACGAAGTAGTGTGGTACCACACTCAAACAGTCCATTAAACCTGGTTTCGCTCAATATTTTAGAGGATAACGCATGTTAGGTCTAGGTTAGGTCTGGGATTTGCTGCCATCAGGCTCATTCTTTCGCATATTTCTCATACTTGATGGCTAGAACCTGGGCTTTTTCTAGATTGCATCACGTGGTCATGTAGTACTACACAGAAACAGTCAATGAAACCAGGATTCCATCAATATTTTAGAGGACAACGCAAGTTAGGTCTAGGTAAGGCCTGAGATTTTCACTGATTAGACTCATACTTTTGCATTCTTCTCATACTTGTTGAACAGATCCTGGGTTTTTTCTGGTTTGGATCACGTAGTAATGTGGTACCACACTGAAACATTCAATTAAACCGGGTCTTGATAAATATTTTAGAGGACAACGCATGTTAGGTCTGGGTTACGTCTGTGATTTGCCCTCATCAGGGTTATACTTTCGCAGTTTTACCATGCATGTTGACCTGATCGAGGGTTTTTTTTGCTTTGCATTACGTAGTAAAGTGGTACCACACTAAAACAGTCAATTAAACCTAGTTTCGAACAATATTTTAGAGGATAACGCATGTTAGGTCTGGGATTGGTCTGGGATTAGCCCTCATCAGACTCATACTTTCGCACACTTCACATACTCGTTGACAAGATCCTGGGTTTTTTTCTGGTTTGGATCACGTAGTAATGTGGTACCACACTGAAACAGTCGATTAAACCAGGTTTCGATCAATATTTTTGAGGATAACGCATGTTAGGTCTAGGTTAGGCCCGGGATTTTCACTCATCAGACTCATACTTTCGCATTCTTCACATACTTGTTGAACGGATCCTGGGTTTTTTCTGGTTTGGATCACTTAGTAATGTGGTACCACACTGAAACAGTCGATTAAACCAGGTTTCGATCAATATTTTTGAGGATAACGCATGTTAGGTCTAGGTTAGGCCTGGGATTTGCTCTCATCAGGCTCATTCTTTCGCATATTTCTCATACTTGATGGCTAGATCCTGGGCTTCTTCTGGATTGCATCACGTAGTAATGAAGTACGACACAGAAACAGTCAATTAAACCTGGCTTCCATCAATATCTTAGAGGACAACGCAAGTTAGGTCTGGCATAGGTCTGGGATTCGCCCTCATCAGGCTCATACTTTCGCGTTTTTCACACAGTTGTTGAACAGATCCTGGGGTTTTTCTGGTTTGGATCACGTAGTAGTGTGGTACCACACTGAAACAGTCCATTAAACCTGGTTTGGATCAATATTTTGGAGGATAACGCATGTTAGGTCTAGGTTAGGTCTGGGATTTCACTTATCAGACTCATACTTTCGCATTCTTCACATACTTGTTGAACGGATCCTGGGTTTTTTCTGGTTTGGATCACGTAGTAATGTGGTACCACACTGAAACAGGCGATTAAACCTGGTTTCGATCAATATTTTAGAGGATAACGCAAGTTAGGTTTGGGATAGTTCTGGGATTTGACCTCATCAGACTCATACTTTCGCACACTTCACATACTCGTTGAACAGATCCTGAGTTATTTTCTGGTTTGGATCACATAGTAATGTGGTACCACACCGAAACAGTCGATTAAACCAGGTTTCGATCAATATTTTTGAGGATAACGCATGTTAGGTCTAGGTTAGGCCTGGGATTTGCTCTCATCAGGCACATTCTTTCGCATATTTCTCATACTTGATGGCTAGATCCTGGGCTGTTTCTGGATTGCATCACGTAGTAATGTGGTACCACGCTGAAACAGTCAATTATACCTGGTTTCGATCAATATTTTAGAGGATAACGCAAGTTAGGTCTGGGTTAGGTCTGGGATTTGCTCTCATCAGGCACGTTCTTTCGCATATTTCTCATACTTGATGGCTAGATCCTGGGCTGTTTCTGGATTGTAACACATAGTAATGTGGTACCACACCGAAACAGTCGATTAAACCAGGTTTCGATCAATATTTTTGAGGATAACGCATGTTAGGTCTAGGTTAGGCCTGGGATTTGCTCTCATCAGGCTCATTCTTTCGCATATTTCTCATATTTGATGGCTAGATCCTGGGCTTTTTCTGGATTGCATCACGTAGTAATGAAGTGCGACACAGAAACAGTCAATTAAACCTGGTTTCCATCAATATCTTAGAGGACAACGCAAGTTAGGTCTGGCATAGGTCTGGGATTCGCCCTCATCAGGCTCATACTTTCGCGTTTTTCACATAGTTGTTGAACAGATCCTGGGGTTTTTCTGGTTTGGATCACGTAGTAATGTGGTACCACACTGAAACAGTCGATTAAACCAGGTTTCGATCAATATTTTTGAGGATAACGCATGTTAGGTCTAGGTTAGGCCCGGGATTTTCATTCATCAGACTCATACTTTCGCATTCTTCACATACTTGTTGAACGGATCCTGGGTTTTTTCTGGTTTGGATCACTTAGTAATGTGGTACCACGCTGAAACAGTGAATTAAACCTGGTTTCGATCAATATTTTAGAGGATAACGCAAGTTGGGTCTAGGTTAGGCCTGGGATTTGCCCTCATCAGGGTCATACTTTCGCAGTTTTATCATACATGTTGTCCTGATCGAGGGTTTTTTCTGCTTTGGATCACGTAGTAAAGTGGTACCACACTGAAACATTCCATTAAACCTGGTCTTGATAAATATTTTAGAGGATAACGCATGTTAGGTCTGGGTTATGTCTATGATTTGCCCTCATAAGGGTCATACTTTCGCAGTTTTAACATGCATGTTGACCTGATCGAGGGTTTTTTTTGCTTTGGATCACGTAGTAAAGTGGTACCACACTAAAACAGTCAATTAAACCTGGTTTCGAACAATATTTTAGAGGATAACGCATGTTAGGTCTGGGATTGGTCTGGGATTAGCCCTCATCAGACTCATACTTTCGCACACTTCACATACTCGTTGACAAGATCCTGGGTTTTTTTCTGGTTTGGATCACGTAGTAATGTGGTACCACACTGAAACAGTCGATTAAACCAGGTTTCGATCAATATTTTTGAGGATAACGCATGTTAGGTCTAGGTTAGGCCCGGGATTTTCACTCATCAGACTCATACTTTCGCATTCTTCACATTCTTGTTGAACGGATCCTGGGTTTTTTCTGGTTTGGATCACTTAGTAATGTGGTACCACACTGAAACAGTCGATTAAACCAGGTTTCGATCAATATTTTTGAGGATAACGCATGTTCGGTCTAGGTTAGGCCTGGGATTTGCTCTCATCAGGCTCATTCTTTCGCATATTTCTCATATTTGATGGCTAGATCCTGGGCTTCTTCTGGATTGCATCACGTAGTAATGAAGTACGACACAGAAACAGTCAATTAAACCTGGCTTCCATCAATATCTTAGAGGACAACGCAAGTTAGGTCTGGCATAGGTCTGGGATTCGCCCTCATCAGGCTCATACTTTCGCGTTTTTCACATAGTTGTTGAACAGATCCTGGGGTTTTTCTGGTTTGTATCACGTAGTAGTGTGGTACCACACTAAAACAGTCAATTAAACCTGGTTTCCATCAATATTTTAGAGGATAACGCAAGTTAGGTCTGGCATAGGTATGGGATTCGCCCTCATCAGGCTCATACTTTCGCGTTTTTCACATACTTGTTGAACGGATCCTGGGTTTTTTCTGGTTTGGATCACTTAGTAATGTGGTACAACACTGAAACAGTCGATTAAACCAGGTTTCGATCAATATTTTTGAGGATAACGCATGTTAGGTCTAGGTTAGGCCTGGGATTTGCTCTCATCAGGCTCATTCTTTCGCATATTTCTCATATTTGATGGCTAGGTCCTGGGCTTTTTCTGGATTGCATCACGTAGTAATGAAGTACGACACTGAAACAGTCAATTAAACCTGGTTTGGATCAATAGTTTAGAGGATAACGCAAGTTAGGTCTGGGATAGGTCTGGGATTTGCCCTCATCAGGCTCATACTTTCGCGTTTTTCACATACTTGTTGAACAGATCCTGGGTTTTTTCTGGTGTGGATCACGTAGTAGTGTGGTACCACACTGAAACAGCCCATTAAACCTAGTTTGGATCAATATTTTGGAGGATAACGCATGTTAGGTCTAGGTTAGGTCTGGGATTTCACTTATCAGACTCATACTTTCGCATTCTTCACATACTTGTTGAACGGATCCTGGGTTTTTTCTGGTTTGGATCACGTAGTAATATGGTACCACACTGAAACAGTCGATTAAACCTGGTTTCGATCAATATTTTAGAGGATAACGCAAGTTAGGTTTGGGATAGTTCTGGGATTTGACCTCATCAGACTGATACTTTCGCACACTTCACATACTCGTTGAACAGATCCTGAGTTATTTTCTGGTTTGGATCACATAGTAATGTGGTACCACACCGAAACAGTCGATTAAACCAGGTTTCGATCAATATTTTTGAGGATAACGCATGTTAGGTCTAGGTTAGGCCTGGGATATTCACTCATCAAACTCATACTTTCGCATTCTTCACATACTTGTTGAACGGATCCTGGGTTTTGTCTGGTATGTATCACGTAGTAGTGTGGTACCACACTGAAACAGTCCATTAAACCTGGTTTGGATCAATATTTTAGAGGATAACGCATGTTAGGTCTAGGTTAGCCCTGGGATTTTCACTCATCGGACTCATTCTTTCGCATTCTTCTCATACTTGTTGAACTGATCCTGGGTTTTTTCTGGTTTGGATCACTTAGTAATGTGGTACCACACTGAAACAGTCGATTAAACCAGGTTTCGATCAATATTTTTGAGGATAACGCATGTTAGGTCTAGGTTAGGTCTGGGATTTGCTCTCATCAGGCACATTCTTTCGCATATTTCTCATACTTGATGGCTAGATCCTGGGCTGTTTCTGGATTGTATCACGTAGTAATGTGGTACCACGCTGAAACAGTCAATTATACCTGGTTTCGATCAATATTTTAGAGGATAACGCAAGTTAGGTCTGGCATAGGTCTGGGATTCGCCCTCATCAGGCTCATACTTTCGCATTTTTCACATACTTGTTGAACTGATCCTGGGTTTTTTCTGGTTTGGATCACGTAGTAATGTGGAACCACACTGAAACAGTCGATTAAACCTGGTTTCGATCAATATTTTAGAGGATAACGCAAGTTATGTCTGGGATTGGTCTGGGATTTGACCTCATCAGACTCATACTTTCGCATTTTTCACATACTTGTTGAACTGATCCTGGGTTTTTTCTGGTTTGGATCACGTAGTAATGTGGAACCACATTGAAACAGTCGATTAAACCTGGTTTCGATCAATATTTTAGGGGATAACGCAAGTTAAGTCTGGGATTGGTCTGGGATTTGACCTCATCAGACTCATACTTTCGCACACTTCACATACTCGTTGAACAGATCCTGGGTTATTTTCTGGTTTGGATCACATAGTAATGTGGTACCACACCGAAACAGTCGATTAAACCAGGTTTCGATCAATATTTTTGAGGATAACGCATGTTAGGTCTAGGTTAGGTCTGGGATTTGCTCTCATCAGGCACATTCTTTCGCATATTTCTCATACTTGATGGCTAGATCCTGGGCTGTTTCTGGATTCTATGACATAGTAATGTGGCACCACGGTGAAACAGTGAATTAAACCTGGTTTCGATCAATATTTTAGAGGATAACGCAAGTTAGGTCTAGGTCAGGCCTGGGATTTGCCCTCATCAGGGTCATACTTTCGCAGTTTTATCATACATGTTGACCTGATCGAGGGTTTTTTCTGGTTTGGATCACGTAGTAATGTGGAACCACACTGAAACAGTCGATTAAACCTGGCTTCGATCAATATTTTAGAAGATAACGCAAGTTATGTCTGGGATTGGTCTGGGTTTCGCCCTCATCAGGCTCATACTTTCGCATTTTTCACATACTTGTTGAACTGATCCTGGGTTTTTTCTGGTTTGGATCACGTAGTAATGTGGAACCACACTGAAACAGTCGATTAAACCTGGCTTCGATCAATATTTTAGAAGATAACGCAAGTTATGTCTGGGATTGGTCTGGGATTTGACCTCATCAGACTCATACTTTCGCACACTTCACATACTCGTTGAACAGATCCTGGGTTATTTTCTGGTTTGGATCACATAGTAATGTGGTACCACACCGAAACAGTCGATTAAACCAGGTTGCGATCAATATTTTTGAGGATAACGCATGTTAGGTCTAGGTTAGGCCTGGGATTTTCACTCATCAAACTCATACTTTCGCATTCTTCACATACTTGTTGAACGGATCCTGGGTTTTTTCTGGTATGGATCCCGTAGTAGTGTGCTACCACACTGAAACAGTCCATTAAACCTGGTTTCGCTCAATATTTTAGAGGATAACGCATGTTAGGTCAAGGTTAGGTCTAAGATTTGCCCTCATCAGGCTCACAGTTTCGCGTTTTTCACATTCTTGTTGAACAGATCCTGGGTTTTTGCTGGTTTGGATCACGAAGTAGTGTGGTACCATACTGAAACAGTCCATTAAACCTGGTTTCGCTTAATATTTTAGAGGATAACGCATGTTAGGTCTGGGATAGGTCTGGGATTTGCCCTCATCAGACTCATACTTTCGCACACTTCACATACTCGTTGAACAGATCCTGGGTTATTTTCTGGTTTGGATCACATAGTAATGTGGTACCACACCGAAACAGTCGATTAAACCAGGTTTCGATCAATATTTTTGAGGATAACGCATGTTAGGTCTAGGTTAGGCCTGGGATTTTCACTCATCAGACTCATACTTTCGCATTCTTCACATACTTGTTGAACGGATCCTGGGTTTTTTCTGGTTTGGATCACGTTGTAATGTGGGACCACACTGAAACAATCAATTAAACCTGGTCTTGATAAATATTTTAGAGGATAACGCATGTTAGGTTTGGGTTAGGTCTAGGATTTGCCCTCAGCAGGTTCATTGTTTAAATATCGCGTGAGTCCGAGACGGAGAAACTCGGCCGCGATGCCCGTATCTATATTGAGTTCGCGGAATTCTAGATGGTTGTGCTGACGTGGAAATTTTCCATCGTTCAGTTTCGTATACCGCGGCTATTTACGGTTTTTTTCCAGTTAGCTTCACGGGAATTCTCGAGTTTTGAGAGAAATTCTAGGAATTGTGTTGCTAGCGACGAGAAAGAGAGAGAAACGAGATCTATCGAACAAAGATCGATAGACGGAACGCGGCAGCGCCGCGCCGTGGCCACGCAGCGAGGAGCGGCCCGGGGCCCAGCAGCGCGATGCGTCGCTAACCAGTACTGCGCCTGCGCGACGGAGCGAGCCGGGGCCGTGGCTGCTTGCAGATCGTCACGCTTCAGTACGGAGCCGTCGGTGATCCAGAGCAGACCTATTTACGATCTCGCTCCGGTTTTCAATCGAAGCTCAGACGAGTGTGAGCTAAGCTCGCTCGTAAGTAGAGACAGCAAGTGGACAGCGATAATAATTTATTGGAAAGTCTCGTCATCGTGACTTGAGATTTTCCCAGAGATAGGACAATCTGCCTGTTGTTGTAGCGATCGCACGGCACGCCGGGTGTGAAGCGATCGTAGACGCAGGAGTGTGATTGAACGTTGCCGGTCGTGGATGCGACTGCGACGTTGGAGACTCGGTGTCGATCGCCTTGAGTCTTCTTCCAATTATCCGGTTAGAGCTACTGGAAGGCTGATACTGATATACTAGTATCGCCTGGTGGTAGTTCACCGTTTGTAGAAGTCGTACGAAACCCACTGATGCCACCCGTCCTGTGTACCGTAGAGAGTATACCGACCGGTGGGGTGGAAAGTTTCACCGACCAGTCTGGAGCTATACGGCGTAGGAGCAACCGGAAGGTAGATATTCAGGAAGGATATCACCTCGTGGTGCTCTCCGTGCATCGGGCTTCGGAGAACCCGTTCCAATATACCGTCGTGAGGGGACAATAAGTAGAGCCTAAGCGTACGGTGGAGCAAAGGGTTCGAAGAGCCTTCCTCCCACCTCTACACCTACTACCAGCTGTGAGTCGACCACACTGGGCTGTAAAAGTAGGGTGGATAGGTTAGCAGGGGAATTTCGTCCTAATCTGGCGAGCCGCAGGCCAGTTCCTCGAACTAAAGGAGCCGCCGTCGAGGCCGCTACGGCTGGCTGTCGGGCATTCCTGGCTGAAAGGAATCGCTGGCTAGGCAGCTGCGTAGGCAGGCCGCAGGTCCCTCCTGAGGAGCAGCTGACGAGGGAGCCGAACCAGGACAAGACGTCCTCTTGCGTAGGTGGTGTCCAGACGCCACTCGCACGGTGAGCGTGCTCGCGGGATATAGCCTCTTGGAGCCTTACAACCTCCATTTGGATTCCCGTCCGTGGCATTGCGAGAGCGAACCCGGTAGATAGGAGGAGATCTTCATCTACCCGGTTGTGCACGTCGGTGAGATCGTAAGAAACGAATCTCATCGACCAGAAAGAATATACAGTCCACTGGTTAGAGCGCTAACTTGCCAGCCAGCTCTCCCCTCCAAACACACTAGACTGTCGCTGGAGCGCGAGATAAGCAGCTGACGCGCGCGTTAACGTGTAAGCTGTCCGCAAAATATTCATACTTTGCTGTACAATTGTGTTACAGAAGGCCTCCACCAAGGTAAATGAATTAGGAGAAAGCAAAGAGGAGACCGGCCGGAAAAGTGAGCCGTGTTTTCCACAATTTTTTGTTTTCCTTTATATTTATTTTCACATTTTAGTTTTGTAAGAAATTATATTTTGTAAAATAAATTTAACTTTTTTTGTAAAAGTTGTAACTGTTTCTCTACCTGTCTGTTCCCTCATCCGGACCCACGTTAAAGTCCCTTAGTACTTTAACACTCATTCTTTCGCATATCTCTCATACTTCATGGCTAGATCCTGGGCTGTTTCTGGATTGCATCACGTAGTAATGAAGTACCACGCTGAAACAGTCAATTAAACCTGGTTTCGATCAATATTAGAGAATAATTCATGTTAGGTCTAGGTTAGGTCTGGGATTTGCTCTCATCAGGCTCGTTCTTTCGCATATTTCTCATACTTGATGGCTAGATCCTGGGCTTTTTCTGGATTGCATCACGTAGTAATGAAGTACAACACTGAAACAGTCAATTAAACCTGGTTTCCATCAATATCTTAGAGGACAACGCAAGTTAGGTCTGGGATAGGTCTGGGATTTGCCCTCATCAGGCTCATACTTTCGCGTTTTTCACATACTTGTTGAACAGATCCTGGGTTTTTTCTGGTTTGGATCACGTAGTAGTGTGGTACCACACTGAAACAGTCCATTAAACCTGGTTTGGATCAATATTTTAGAGGATAACGCATGTTAGGTCTAGGTTAGGTCTGGGATTTTCACTCATCAGACTCATACTTTCGCATTCTTCACATACTTGTTGAGCGGATCCTGGGTTTTTTCTGGTTTGGTTCACGTAGTAATGTGGTACCACACTGAAACATCCGATTAAACCTGGTTTCGATCAATATTTTAGAGGATAACGCAAGTTAGGTCTGGGTTAGGTCTGGGATTTTCACTCATCAGACTCATACTTTTGCTTTCTTCACATACTCGTTGAACAGATCCTGGGTTATTTTCTGGTTTGGATCACGTAGTAATGAAGTACAATACTGAAACTGTCAATTAAACCTGGTTTCCATCAATATTTTAGAGGACAGCGCATGTTAGGTCTAGGTTAGGCCTGGGATTCGCCCTCATCAGGCTCATACTTTCGCGTTTTTCACATTCTAGTTGAACAGATCCTGGGTTTTTTCTGGTTTGGATCACCTAGTAATGTATTACCACACTGAGACAGTCCATTAAACCTGGTTTCGATCAATATTTTAGAGAAGAATTCATGTTAGGTCTAGGTTAGGTCTGGGATTTGCTCTCATCAGGCTTGTACATTCGCATATTTCTCATACTTGATGGGCAGATTCTGGGCTTTTTCTGGTTTGGATCACGTAGTAATGTGGTACCACACGGAAACAGGCCATTAAACCTGGTTTCGATCAATATTTTAGAAGATAACGCATGTTAGGTCTAAGTTAGGCCTGGGATATGCCCTCATCAGACACATACTTTCGCATTCTTCACGTACTTGTTGAACAGCTCCTGGGTTTTTTTCTGGTTTGGATCACGTAGTAGTGTGATACCTCACTGAAACAGTCAATTAAACCTGGTTTCGATCAATATTTTACAGGATAACGCATGTTAAGTCTGGCATAGGTCTGGGATTTGCCCTCATCAGGGTCACACTTTCGCTTTTTTCACATACTTGTTAAACAGATCCTGGATTTTCTGGTTTGGATCACGCAGTAATGTGGTACCACACTGAAACGGTCCACTAAACCTGGTTTCGATCAATATTTTTGAGGATAACTCATGCTGGGTCTAGGTTAGGCCTGGGATTTGCCCCCATCAGACACATACTTTCGCATATTTCACATACTTCATGGCTAGATCCTGGGCTATTTATGGATTGGGTCTCGTAGTAATGTGGCACCACACTGAAACAGTCCATTAAACCTGGCTTCGATCAATATTTTAGAGGATAACGCATGTTAGGTCTGGGATAGGTCTGGGATTTGCCCTCATCAGACTCATACTTTCGCATTCTTCACATACTCGTTGAACGGGTCCTGGGTGTTTACTGGTTTGGTTCACGTAGCAATGTGGTACCACACTGAAACATTCAATTAAACCTGGTCTTGATAAATATTTTAGAGGATAACGCATGTTAGGTCTGGGTAAGGTCTAGGATTTGCCCTCATCAGGCTCATACTTTCGCATATTTCTAATACTTCATGGCTAGATCCTGGGCTATTTCTGGATTGGATCACGTAGTAATGTGGTACCACACTGAAACAGTCAATTAAACCTGGGTTACCATCAATATTTTAGAGGACAACGCAAGTTAGGTCTGGCATAGGTCTGGGATTTGCCCTCATCAGGGTCACACTTTCGCTTTTTTCACATACTTGTTAAACAGATCCTGGATTTCCTGGTTTGGATCACGCAGTAATGTGGTACCACACTGAAACGGTCCACTAAACCTGGTTTCGATCAATATTTTAGATGATAACGCGTGTTAGGTCTAGGATAGGCCTGGGATTTGCCCCCATCAGAGTCATACTTTCGCTGTTTTAACATACATGATGACCTCATCGAGGGTTTATTCTGCTTTGGATCACGCAGTAATGTGGTACCACACTGAAACGGTCCACTAAACCTGGTTTCGATCAATATTTTAGAGGATAACGCATGCTAGGTCTAGGTGAGACCTGGGATTTGCCCTCATCAGACTCATACTTTCGCACACTTCACATACTCGTTGACAAGATCCTGGGTTTTTTTCTGGTGTGGATCACGTAGTAATGTGGTACCACACTGAAACAGTTGATTAAACCTGGTTTCGATCAATATTTTTGAGGATAACGCATGTTAGGTCTAGGTTAGGCCTGGGATTTGCCCCCATCAGACACATACTTTCGCATATTTCTCATACTTCATGGCTAGATCCTGGGCTATTTATGGATTGGGTCTCGTAGTAATGTGGCACCACACTGAAACAGTCCATTAAACCTGGTTTCGAACAATATTTTAGAGGATAACGCATGTTAGGTCTGGGATTGGTCTGGGATTAGCCCTCATCTGACTCATACTTTCGCACACTTCACATACTCGTTGACAAGATCCTGGGTTTTTTTCTGGTTTGGATCACGTAGTAATGTGGTACCACACTGAAACAGTCGATTAAACCAGGTTTCGATCAATATTTTTGAGGATAACGCATGTTAGGTCTAGGTTTGGCCTGGGATTTGCTCTCATCAGGCTCATTCTTTCGCATATTTCTCATATTTGATGGCTAGATCCTGGGCTTTTTCTGGATTGCATCACGTAGTAATGAAGTACGACACAGAAACAGTCAATTAAACCTGGTTTCCATCAATATCTTAGAGGACAACGCAAGTTAGGTCTGGCATAGGTCTGGGATTCGCCCTCATCAGGCTCATACTTTCGCGTTTTTCACATAGTTGTTGAACAGATCCTGGGGTTTTTCTGGTTTGTATCACGTAGTAGTGTGGTACCACACTGAAACAGTCAATTAAACCTGGTTTCCATCAATATTTTAGAGGATAACGCAAGTTAGGTCTGGCATAGGTCTGGGATTCGCCCTCATCAGGCTCATACTTTCGCGTTTTTCACATACTTGTTGAACGGATCCTGGGTTTTTTCTAGTTTGGTTCACTTAGTAATGTGGTACAACACTGAAACAGTCGATTAAACCAGGTTTCGATCAATATTTTTGAGGATAACGCATGTTAGGTCTAGGTTAGGCCTGGGATTTGCTCTCATCAGGCTCATTCTTTCGCATATTTCTCATATTTGATGGCTAGATCCTGGGCTTTTTCTGGATTGCATCACGTAGTAATGAAGTACGACACTGAAACAGTCAATTAAACCTGGTTTGGATCAATAGTTTAGAGGATAACGCAAGTTAGGTCTGGGATAGGTCAGGGATTTGCCCTCATCAGGCTCATACTTTCGCGTTTTTCACATACTTGTTGAACAGATCCTGGGTTTTTTCTGGTTTGGATCACGTAGTAGTGTGGTACCACACTGAAACAGCCCATTAAACCTGGTTTGGATCAATATTTTGGAGGATAACGCATGTTAGGTCTAGGTTAGGTCTGGGATTTCACTTATCAGACTCATACTTTCGCATTCTTCAGATACTTGTTGAACGGATCCTGGGTTTTTTCTGGCTTGGATCACGTAGTAATGTGGTACCACACTGAAACAGTCGATTAAACCTGGTTTCGATCAATATTTTAGAGGATAACGCAAGTTAGGTTTGGGATAGTTCTGGGATTTGACCTCATCAGACTCATACTTTCGCACACTTCACATACTCGTTGAACAGATCCTGAGTTATTTTCTGGTTTGGATCACGTAGTAATGAAGTACAACACTGAAACAGTCAATTAAACATGGTTTCGATCAATATTTTAGAGAATAATTCAAGTTAGGTCTAGGTTAGGTCTGGGATTTGCTCTCATCAGGCTCATACTTTCGCACACTTCACATACTCGTTTGACAGATCCTGTGTTATTTTCTGGTTTGGATCGCATAGTAATGTGGTAGCCCACTGAAACAGTCGATTAAACCAGGTTTCGATCAATAGATTTGAGGATAACGCATGTTAGGTCTAGGTTAGGCCTGGGATTTTCACTCATCAGACTCATACTTTCGCATTCTTCACATACTTGTTGAACGGATCCTGGGTTTTTTCTGGTTTGGATCACGTAGTAATGTGGTACCACACTGAAACAGTCAATTAAACCTGGTATTGATCAATATTTTAGAGAATAATTCATGTTAGGTCTAGGTTAGGCCTGGGATTTTCACTCATCAGACTCATACTTTCGCATTCTTCACATACTTGTTGAACGGATCCTGGGTTTTTTCTGGTTTGGATCACGTAGTAATGTGGTACCACACTGAAACAGTCAATTAAACCTGGTATTGATCAATATTTTAGAGAATAACGCATGTTAGGTCTGGGATAGGTCTGGGATTTGCCCACATCAGGCTCATACTTTCGCGTTTTTCACATACTTGTTGAACAGACCCTGGGTTTTTTCTGGTTTGGATCACGTAGTAATGTGGTACCACACTGAAACATTGAATTAAACCTGGTTTCGATCAATATTTTTGAGGATAACGCAAGTTAGGTCTGGGATAGGTCTGGGATTTGCCCACATCAGGCTCATACTTTCGCGTTTTTCACATACTTGTTGAACAGTTCCTGGGTATTTACTGGTTTGGATCACGTAGTAATGTGGGACCACACTGAAACAGTCAATTAAACCTGGTTTCGATCAATATATTAGAGAATAATTCATGGTAGGTCTAGGTTAGGTCTGGGATTTGCTCTCATCAGGCTCATTCTTTCGCATATTTCTCATACTTCATGGCTAGATCCTGGGCTTTTTCTGGATTGCATCACGTAGTAATGAAGTACAACACTGAAACAGTCAACTAAATCTGGTTTCCATCAATATCTTAGAGGACAACGCAAGTTAGGTCTGGGATAGGTCTGGGATTTGCCCACATCAGTCTCATACTTTCGCGTTTTTCCCATACTCGTTGAACAGATCCTGGGTTATTTTCTGGTTTGGATCGCATAGTAATGTGGTACCACACTGAACCAGTCGATTAAACCTGGTCTTGATAAATATTTTAGAGGATAACGCATGTTAGGTCCGGGTTAGGACTAGGATTTGCCCTCATCAGGCTCATACTTTCGCATATTTCTCATACTTCATGGCTGGATCCTGGGCTATTTCTGGATTGGATCACGTAGTAATGTGGTACCACACTGAAACAGTCGATTAAACCAGGTTTCGATCAATATTTTTGAGAATTACGCATGTCAGGTCTAGGTTAGGCCTGGGATTTTCACTCATCAGACTCATACTTTCGCACACTTCACATACTCGTTGAACAGATCCTGGGTTATTTTCTGGTTTGGATCACATAGTAATGTGGTACCACACTGAAACAGTCGATTAAACCAGGTTTCTATCAATATTTTAGAGGATAACGCATGTTTGGTCTAGGTTAGGCCTGGGATTTTCACTCATCAGACTCATACTTTCGCATTCTTCTCATACTTGTTGAACGGATCCTGGGTTTTTTCTGGTTTGGATCACGTAGTAATGTGGGACCGCACAGAAACAATCAATTAAACCTGGTGTTGATAAATATTTTAGAGGATAACGCATGTTAGGTCTGGGATAGGTCTGGGATTTGCCCACATCAGGCTCATACTTTCGCGTTTTTCACATACTTGTTGAACAGACCCTGGGTTTTTTCTGGTTTGGATCACGTAGTAATGTGGTACCACACTGAAACATTGAATTAAACCTGGTCTTGATAAATATTTTAGAGGATAACGCATGTTAGGTCTGAGTTAGGTCTAGGATTTGCCATCATCAGGCTCATACTTTCGCATATTTCTCATACTTCATGGCTGGATCCTGGGCTATTTCTGGATTGGATCACGTATTAATGTGGTACCACACTGAAACAGTCAATTAAACCTGGCTTTGATGAATATTTTAGAGAATAATTCATGTTAGGTCTAGGTTAGGCATGGGATTTGCTCTCACCAGGCTCATTCTTTCGCATATTTCTCATACTAGATGGCTAGATCCTGGGCTTTTTCTGGATCGCATCACGCAGTAATGAAGTACAACACTGAAACACTCAATTAAACCTGGTTTCGATCAATATTATTGAGGATAACGCATGTTAGGTCTAGGTTAGGCCTGGGATTTTCACTCATCAGACTCATACTTTCGCATTCTTCACATACTTGTTGAACGGATCTTGGGTTTTTTCTGGTGTGGATCACGTAGTAATGTGGTACCACACTGAAACAATCAATTAAACCTGATCTTGATAAATATTTTAGAGGATAACGCATGTTTGGTCTGGGGTAGGTCCAGGATTTGCCCCCATCAGGCTCATACTTTCGCATATTTCTCATACTTCATGGCTGGATCCTGGGCTGTTTCTGGATTGGATCACATAGTGATGTGGTACCACGCTGAAACAGTCGATTAAACCTGGTTTCGATCAATATTTTAGAGGATAACGCAAGTTAAGTCTGGGATAGGTCTGGGATTTGACCTCATCAGACTCATACTTTCGCGTTTTTCACATACTTGTTGAACAGATCCTGGGTTTTTTCTGGTTTGGATCACGTAGTAGTGTGGTACCACACTGAAACAGTCCATTAAACCTGGTTGCGATCAATATTTTAGAGGATAACGCATGTTAGGTCTGGGTTAGGTCTAGGATTTGCCCTCATCAGGCTCATACTTTCGCATATTTCTCATACTTCATGGCTGGATCCTGGGCTATTTCTGGATTGGATCACGTAGTAATGTGGTACCACACTGAAACAGTCAATTAAACCTGGTTTTGATCAATATTTTAGAGAATAATTCATGTTAGGTCTAGGTTACGTTTGGGATTTGCCCTCATCAGGCTCATACTTTCGCATATTTCTCATACTTCATGGCTGGATCCTGGGCTATTTCTGGATTGGATCACGTAGTAGTGTGGTAGCACACTGAAACAGTCCATTAAACCTGGTTTGGATCAACATTTTAGAGGATAACGCATGTTAGGTCTAGGTTAGGTCTGGGATTTTCACTCATCAGACTCATACTTTCGCATTCTTCTCATACTTGTTGAACGGATCCTGGGTTTTTTCTGGTTTGGATCACGTAGTAATGTGGGACCACACTGAAACAGTCAATTAAACCTGGTTTCGATCAATATATTAGAGAATAATTCATGTTAGGTCTAGGTTAGGTCTGGGATTTGCTCTCATCAGGCTCATTCTTTCGCATATTTCTCATACTTCATGGCTAGATCCTGGGCTGTTTCTGGATTGTATCACGTAGTAATGTGGGACCACACTGAAACAGTCAATTAAACCTGGTTTCGATCAATATATTAGAGAATAATTCATGTTAGGTCTAGGTTAGGTCTGGGATTTGCTCTCATCAGACTCATACTTTCGCATATTTCTCATACTTCATGGCTAGATCCTGGGCTGTTTCTGGATTGCATCACGTAGTAATGAAGTACAACACTGAAACAGTCAATTAAACCTGGTTTCCATCAATATCTTAGAGGACAACGCAAGTTAGGTCTGGCATAGTTCTGGGATTCGCCCTCATCAGGCTCATACTTTCGCGTTTTTCACATAGTTGTTGAACAGATCCTGGGGTTTTTCTGGTTTGTATCACGTAGTAGTGTGGTACCACACTGAAACAGTCAATTAAACCTGGTTTCCATCAATATTTTAGAGGATAACGCAAGTTAGGTCAGGCATAGGTCTGGGATTCGCCCTCATCAGGCTCATACTTTCGCGTTTTTCACATACTTGTTGAACGGATCCTGGGTTTTTTCTGGTTTGGATCACTTAGTAATGTGGTACAACACTGAAACAGTCGATTAAACCAGGTTTCGATCAATATTTTTGAGGATAACGCATGTTAGGTCTAGGTTAGGCCTGGGATTTGCTCTCATCAGGCTCATTCTTTCGCATATTTCTCATATTTGATGGCTAGATCCTGGGCTTTTTCTGGATTGCATCACGTAGTAATGAAGTACGACACTGAAACAGTCAATTAAACCTGGTTTGGATCAATAGTTTAGAGGATAACGCAAGTTAGGTCTGGGATAGGTCTGGGATTTGCCCTCATCAGGCTCATACTTTCGCGTTTTTCACATACATGTTGAACAGATCCTGGGTTTTTTCTGGTTTGGATCACGTAGTAGTGTGGTACCACACTGAAACAGCCCATTAAACCTGGTTTGGATCAATATTTTGGAGGATAACGCATGTTAGGTCTAGGTTAGGTCTGGGATTTCACTTATCAGACTCATACTTTCGCATTCTTCACATACTTGTTGAACGGATCCTGGGTTTTTTCTGGTTTGGATCACGTAGTAATGTGGTACCACACTGAAACAGTCGATTAAACCTGGTTTCGATCAATATTTTAGAGGATAACGCAAGTTAGGTTTGGGATAGTTCTGGGATTTGACCTCATCAGACTCATACTTTCGCACACTTCACATACTCGTTGAACAGATCCTGAGTTATTTTCTGGTTTGGATCACGTAGTAATGAAGTACAACACTGAAACAGTCAATTAAACATGGTTTCCATCAATATTTTAGAGGACAACGCATGTTAGATCTAGGTTAGGTCTGGGACTTGTCCTCATCAGGGTCATACTTTCGCAGTTTTAACATACATGTTGACCTGATCGAGGGTTTTTTCTGCTTTGGATCACGTAGTAAAGTGGTACCACACTGAAACAGTCCGTTAAACCTGGTTTGGATCTATATTTTAGAGGATAACGCATGTTAGGTCTAGGTTAGCCCTGGGATTTTCACTCATCAGACTCATACTTTCGCATATTTCTCATACTTCATGGCTAGATCCTGGGCTGTTTCTGGATTGCATCACGTAGTAATGAAGTACAACACTGAAACAGTCAATTAAACCTGGTTTCCATCAATATTTTAGAGGACAACGCATGTTAGGTCTAGGTTAGGCCTGGGATTTGCCCTCATCAGGCTCATACTTTCGCGTTTTTCACATACTTGTTGAACTGATCCTGGGCTTTTTCTGGTTTGGATCACGTAGTAATGTGGTACCACACTGAAACAGTCAATTAAACATGGTTTCGATCAATATTTTAGAGAATAATTCAAGTTAGGTCTAGGTTAGGTCTGGGATTTGCTCTCATCAGGCTCATACTTTCGCACACTTCACATACTCGTTTGACAGATCCTGTGTTATTTTCTGGTTTGGATCGCATAGTAATGTGGTACCCCACTGAAACAGTCGATTAAACCAGGTTTCGATCAATAGATTTGAGGATAACGCATGTTAGGTCTAGGTTAGGCCTGGGATTTTCACTCATCAGACTCATACTTTCGCATTCTTCACATACTTGTTGAACGGATCCTGGGTTTTTTCTGGTTTGGATCACGTAGTAATGTGGTACCACACTGAAACAGTCAATTAAACCTGGTATTGATCAATATTTTAGAGAATAATTCATGTTAGGTCTAGGCTAGGTCTGGGATTTGCCCTCGTCAGGCTCATACTTTCGCATATTTCTCATACTTCATGGCTAGATCCTGGGCTATTTCTGGATTGTATCACGTAGTAATGTGGTACCACACAGAAACAGTCAATTAAACCCGGTTTCGGTCAATATTTTAGAGGATAACGCAAGTTAGGTCTGGGATTGGTCTGGGATTTTCCCTCATCAGGCTCATACTTTCGCGTTTTTCACATACTTCTTGAACAGATCCTGGGTTTTTTCTGGATTGGGTCACGTAGTAGTGTGGTACCCCACTGAAACAGTCGATTAAACCTGGTTTCGATCAATATTTTTGAGGATAACGCAAGTTAGGTCTGGGATAGGTCTGGGATTTGCCCACATCAGGCTCATACTTTCGCGTTTTTCACATACTTGTTGAACAGTTCCTGGGTATTTTCTGGTTTGGATCACGTAGTAGTGTGGTAGCACACTGAAACAGTCCATTAAACCTGGTTTGGATCAACATTTTAGAGGATAACGCATGTTAGGTCTAGGTTAGGTCTGGGATTTTCACTCATCAGACTCATACTTTCGCATTCTTCACATACTTGTTGAACGGATCCTGGGTTTTTTCTGGTTTGGATCACGTAGTAATGTGGGACCACACTGAAACAGTCAATTAAACCTGGTTTCGATCAATATATTAGAGAATAATTCATGATAGGTCTAGGTTAGGTCTGGGATTTGCTCTCATCAGGCTCATTCTTTCGCATATTTCTCATACTTCATGGCTAGATCCTGGGCTGTTTCTGGATTGTATCACGTAGTAATGTGGGACCACACTGAAACAGTCAATTAAACCTGGTTTCGATCAATATATTAGAGAATAATTCATGTTAGGTCTAGGTTAGGTCTGGGATTTGCTCTCATCAGGCTCATTCTTTCGCATATTTCTCATACTTGATGGCTAGATCCTGGGCTTTTCTGGATTGCATCACGTAGTAATGAAGTACAACACTGAAACAGTCAATTAAACCTGGTTTCCATCAATATCTTAGAGAACAACGCAAGTTAGGTCTGGGATAGGTCTGGGATTTGCCCACATCAGGCTCATACTTTCGCGTTTTTCACATACTTGGTGAACAGATCCTGGGTCTTTTCTGGTTTGGATCACGTAGTAGTGTGGTACCACACAGAAACAGTCCATTAAACCTGGTTTTGATCAATATTTTAGAGAATAATTCTTGTTAGGTCTAGGTTAGGTCTGGGATTTGCTCTCATCAGGCTCATTCTTTCGCATATTTCTCATACTTGATGGCTAGATCCTGGGCTTTTTCTGGATTGCATCACGTAGTAATGAAGTACAACACTGAAACAGTCGACTAAACCTGGTTTCCATCAATATCTTAGAGGACAACGCAAGTTAGGTCTGGGATAGGTCCGGGATTTGCCCACATCAGGCTCATACTTTCGCGTTTTTCACATACTCGTTGAACAGATCCTGGGTTATTTTCTGGTTTGGATCGCATAGTAATGTGGTACCACACTGAAACAGTCGATTAAACCTCGTCTTGATAAATATTTTAGAGGATAACGCATGTTAGGTCCGGGTTAGGTCAAGGATTTGCCCTCATCAGGCTCATACTTTCGCATATTTCTCATACTTCATGGCTGGATCCTGGGCTATTTCTGGATTGGATCACGTAGTAATGTGGTACCACACTGAAACAGTCGATTAAACCAGGTTTCGATCAATATTTTTGAGGATAACGCATGTCAGGTCTAGGTTAGGCCTGGGATTTTCACACATCAGACTCATACTTTCGCACACTTCACATACTCGTTGAACAGATCCAGGGTTATTTTCTGGTTTGGATCACATAGTAATTTGGTACCACACTGAAACAGTCGATTAAACCAGGTTTCGATCAATATTTTGGAGGATAACGCATGTTTGGTCTAGGTTAGGCCTGGGATTTTCACTCATCAGACTCATACTTTCGCATTCTTCTCATACTTGTTGAACGAATCCTGGGTTTTTTCTGGTTTGGATCACGTAGTAATGTGGGACCGCACAGAAACAATCAATTAAACCTGGTGTTGATAAATATTTTAGAGGATAACGCAAGTTAGGTCTGGGATAGGTCTGGGATTTGCCCACATCAGGCTCATACTTTCGCGTTTTTCACATACTTGTTGAACAGATCCTGGGTTTTTTCTGGTTTGGATCACGTAGTAGTGTGGTACCACACTGAAACAGCCCATTAAACCTGGTTTGGATCAACATTTTACAGGATAACGCATGTTAGATCTAGGTTAGGTCTGGGATTTTCACTCATCAGACTCATACTTTCGCATTCTTCACATACTTGTTGAACGGATCCTGGGTTCTTTCTGGTTTGGATCACGTAGTAATGTGGTACCACACTGAAACATTGAATTAAGCCTGGTCTTGATAAATATTTTAGAGGATAACGCATGTTAGGTCTGGGTTAGGTCTAGGATTTGCCCTCATCAGGCTCATACTTTCGCATATTTCTCCTACTTCATGGCTGGATCCTGGGCTATTTCTGGATTGGATCACGTATTAATGTGGTACCACACTGAAACAGTCAATTAAACCTGGCTTTGATGAATATTTTAGAGAATAATTCATGTTAGGTCTAGGTTAGGCATGGGATTTGCTCTCACCAGGCTCATTCTTTCGCATATTTCTCATACTAGATGGCTAGATCCTGGGCTTTTTCTGGATCGCATCACGCAGTAATGAAGTACAACACTGAAACACTCAATTAAACCTGGTTTCGATCAATATTATTGAGGATAACGCATGTTAGGTCTAGGTTAGGCCTGGGATTTTCACTCATCAGACTCATACTTTCGCATTCTTCACATACTTGTTGAACGGATCTTGGGTTTTTTCTGGTGTGGATCACGTAGTAATGTGGTACCACACTGAAACAATCAATTAAACCTGATCTTGATAAATATTTTAGAGGATAACGCATGTTTGGTCTGGGGTAGGTCTAGGATTTGCCCCCATCAGGCTCATACTTTCGCATATTTCTCATACTTCATGGCTGGATCCTGGGCTGTTTCTGGATTGTATCACATAGTAATGTGGTACCACGCTGAAACAGTCGATTAAACCTGGTTTCGATCAATATATTAGAGGATAACGCAAGTTAAGTCTGGGATAGGTCTGGGATTTGACCTCATCAGACTCATACTTTCGCGTTTTTCACATACTTGTTGAACAGATCCTGGGTTTTGTCTGGTTTGGATCACGTAGTAGTGTGGTACCACGCTGAAACAGTCCATTAAACCTGGTTGCGATCAATATTTTAGAGGATAACGCATGTTAGGTCTGGGTTAGGTCTAGGATTTGCCCTCATCGGGCTCATACTTTCGCATATTTCTCATACTTCATGGCTGGATCCTGGGCTATTTCTGGATTGGATCACGTAGTAATGTGGTACCACACTGAAACAGTCAATTAAACCTGGTTTTGATCAATATTTTAGAGAATAATTCATGTTAGGTCTAGGTTACGTCTGGGATTTGCCCTCATCAGGCTCATACTTTCGCATATATCACATACTTCATGGCTGGATCCTGGGCTCTTTCTGGATTGGATCACGTAGTAGTGTGGTAGCACACTGAAACAGTCCATTAAACCTGGTTTGGATCAACATTTTAGAGGATAACGCATGTTAGGTCTAGGTTAGGTCTGGGATTTTCACTCATCAGACTCTAACTTTCGCATTCTTCACATACTTGTTGACCGGATCCTGGGTTTTTTCTGGTTTGGATCACGTAGTAATGTGGGACCACACTGAAACAATCAATTAAACCTGGTCTTGATAAATATTTTAGAGGATAACGCATGTTTGTTCTGGGATAGGTCTGGGATTTGCCCTCATCAGACTCATACTTTCGCACACTTCACATACTCGTTGAACAGATCCTGGGTTATTTTCTGGTTTGGATCACATAGTAATGTGGTACCACACTGAAACAGGCGATTAAACCAGGTTTCGATCAATATTTTTGAGGATAACGCATGTTAGGTCTAGGTTAGGCCTGGGATTTTCACACATCAGACTCATACTTTCGCATTCTTCTCATACTTGTTGAACGGATCCTGGATTTTTTCTGGTTTGGATCACGTAGTAATGTGGTACCACACTGAAACAGTCAATTAAACCTGGTTTTGATCAATATTTTAGAGAATAATTCATGTTAGGTCTAGGTTAGGTCTGGGATTTGCTCTCATCAGGCTCATTCTTTCGCATATTTCTCATACTTGATGGCTAGATCCTGGGCTTTTCTGGATTGCATCACGTAGTAATGAAATACAACACTGATACAGTCAATTAAACCTGGTTTCCATCAATATCTTAGAGGACAACGCAAGTTAGGTCTGGGATAGGTCTGGGATTTGCCCACATCAGGCTCATACTTTCGCGTTTTTCACATACTTGTTGAACAGATCCTGGGACTTTTCTGGTTTGGATCACGTAGTAGTGTGGTACCGCACTGAAACAGTCCATTAAACCTGGTTTGGATCAACATTTTAGAGGATAACGCATGTTAGGTCTAGGTTAGGTCTGGGATTTTCACTCATCAGACTCATACTTTCGCATTCTTCACATACTTGTTGAACGGATCCTGGGTTTTTTCTGGTTTGGATCACGTAATAATGTGGGACCACACCGAAACAGTCAATTAAACCTGGTTTCGATCAATATATTAGAGAATAATTCATGTTAGGTCTAGGTTAGGTCTGGGATTTGCTCTCATCAGGCTCATTCTTTCGCATATTTCTCATACTTCATGGCTAGATCCTGGGCTGTTTCTGGATTGTATCACGTAGTAATGTGGGACCACACTGAAACAGTCAATTATACCTGGTTTCGATCAATATATTAGAGAATAATTCATGTTAGGTCTAGGTTAGGTCTGGGATTTGCTCTCATCAGGCTCATTCTTTCGCATATTTCTCATACTTGATGGCTAGATCCTGGGCTTTTCTGGATTGCATCACGTAGTAATGAAGTACAACACTGAAACAGTCAATTAAACCTGGTTTCCATCAATATCTTAGAGGACAAAGCAAGTTAGGTCTGGGATAGGTCTGGGATTTGCCCACATCAGGCTCATACTTTCGCGTTTTTCACATACTTGGTGAACAGATCCTGGGTCTTTTCTGGTTTGGATCACGTAGTAGTGTGGTACCACACAGAAACAGTCCATTAAACCTGGTTTGGATCAAGATTTTAGAGGATAACGCATATTAGGTCTAGGGTAGGTCTGGGATTTTCACTCATCAGACTCATACTTTCGCATTCTTCACATACTCGTTGAACGGATCCTGGGTTTTTTCTGGTTTGGATCACGTAGTAATGTGGGACCACACTGAAACAATCAATTAAACCTGGTCTTGATAAATATTTTAGAGGATAACGCATGTTAGATCTGGGATAGGTCTGGGATTTGCCCTCATCAGACTCATACTTTCGCACACTTCACATACTCGTTGAACAGATCCTGGGTTATTTTCTGGTTTGGATCACATAGTAATGTGGTACCACACTGAAACAGTCGATTAAACCAGGTTTCGATCAATATTTTAGAGGATAACGCAAGTTAGGTCTGGGATAGGTCTGGGATTTGCCCACATCAGGCTCATACTTTCGCGTTTTTCACATACTTGTTGAACAGATCCTGGGTTTTATCTGGTTTGGATCACGTAGTAGTGTGGTACCACACTGAAACAGCCCATTAAACCTGGTTTGGATCAACATTTTACAGGATAACGCATGTTAGATCTAGGTTAGGTCTGGGATTTTCACTCATCAGACTCATACTTTCGCATTCTTCACATACTTGTTGAACGGATCCTGGGTTTTTTCTGGTTTGGATCACGTAGTAATGTGGTACCACACTGAAACATTGAATTAAACCTGGTCTTGATAAATATTTTAGAGGATAACGCATGTTAGGTCTGGGTTAGGTCTAGGATATGCCCCCATCAGGCTCATACTTTCGCATATTTCTCATACTTCATGGCTGGATCCTGGGCTATTTCTGGATTGGATCACGTATTAATGTGGTACCACACTGAAGCAGTCAATTAAACCTGGCTTTGATGAATATTTTAGAGAATAATACATGTTAGGTCTAGGTTAGGCATGGGATTTGCTCTCACCAGGCTCATTCTTTCGCATATTTCTCATACTAGATGGCTAGATCCTGGGCTTTTTCTGGATCGCATCACGCAGTAATGAAGTACAACACTGAAACACTCAATTAAACCTGGTTTCGATCAATATTATTGAGGATAACGCATGTTAGGTCTAGGTTAGGCCTGGGATTTTCACTCATCAGACTCATACTTTCGCATTCTTCACATACTTGTTGAACGGATCTTGGGTTTTTTCTGGTGTGGATCACGTAGTAATGTGGTACCACACTGAAACAATCAATTAAACCTGATCTTGATAAATATTTTAGAGGATAACGCATGTTTGGTCTGGGGTAGGTCTAGGATTTGCCCCCATCAGGCTCATACTTTCGCATATTTCTCATACTTCATGGCTGGATCCTGGGCTGTTTCTGGATTGTATCACATAGTAATGTGGTACCACGCTGAAACAGTCGATTAAACCTGGTTTCGATCAATATTTTAGAGGATAACGCAAGTTAAGTCTAGGATAGGTCTGGGATTTGTCCTCATCAGACTCATACTTTCGCGTTTTTCACATACTTGTTGAGCGGATCCTGGGTTTTTTCTGGTTTGGATCTCGTAGTAATGTGGGACCACACTGAAACAATCAATTAAACCTGGTCTTGATAAATATATTAGAGGATAACGCATGTTAGGTCTGGGATAGGTCTGGGATTTGCCCTCATCAGACTCATACTTTCGCACACTTCACATACTCGTTGAACAGATCCTGGGTATTTTCTGGTTTGGATCACGTAGTAGTGTGGTACCACACTGAAACAGTCCATTAAACCTGGTTGCGATCAATATTTTAGAGGATAACGCATGTTAGGTCTGGGTTAGGTCTAGGATTTGCCCTCATCAGGCTCATACTTTCGCATATTTCTCATACTTCATGGCTGGATCCTGGGCTATTTCTGGATTGGATCACGTAGTAATGTGGTACCACACTGAAACAGTCAATTAAACCTGGTTTTGATCAATATTTTAGAGAATAATTCATGTTAGGTCTAGGTTACGTCTGGGATTTGCCCTCATCAGGCTCATACTTTCGCATATTTCTCATACTTCATGGCTGGATCCTGGGCTATTTCTGGATTGGATCACGTAGTAATGTGGTACCACACTGAAACAGTCAATTAAACCTGGTTTTGATCAATATTTTAGAGAATTACTCATGTTAGGTCTAGGTTAGGTCTGGGATTTGCTCTCATCAGGCTCATTCTTTCGCATATTTCTCGTACTTCATGGCTGGATCCTGGGCTATTTCTGGATTGGATCACGCAGTAAAGTGGTACCACACTGAAACAGTCAATTAAACCTGGTTTTGATCAATATTTTAGAGAATAATTCATGTTAGGTCTAGGTTAGGTCTGGGATTTGCTCTCATCAGGCTCATTCTTTCGTATATTTCTCATACTTCACGGCTAGATCCTGGGCTTTTTCTGGATTGCATCACGTAGTAATGAAGTACAACACTGAAACAGTCAATTAAACCTGGTTTCGATCAATATTTTAGAGAATAATTCACGTTAGGTCTAGGTTAGGTCTGGGATTTGCTCTCATCAGGCTCATTCTTTCGCATATTTCTCATACTTGATGGCTAGATCCTGGGCTTTCTCTGGATTGCATCACGTAGTAATGAAGTACAACACTGAAACAGTCAATTAACCCTGGTTTCCATCAATATTTTAGAGGACAACGCATGTTAGGTCTAGGTTAGGCCTGGGATTTGCCCTCATCAGGGTCATACTTTCGCAGTTTTAACATACATGTTGACCTGATCGAGGGTTTTTTCTGCTTTGGATCACGTAGTAAAGTGGTACCACACTGAAACAGTCCATTAAACCTGGTTTGGATCAATATTTTTAGAGGATAACGCATGTTAGGTCTAGGTTAGCCCTGGGATTTTCACTCATCAGACTCATACTTTCGCATTCTTCACATACTTGTTGAACGGATCCTGGGTTTTTTCTGGTTTGGTTCACGTAGTAATGTGGTACCACACTGAAACATTCAATTATACCTGATCTTGATAAACATTTTCGAGTATAACGCATGTTAGATCTGGGTTAGGTCTAGGATTTGCCCTCATCAGGCTCATACTTTCGCATATTTCTCATACTTCATGGCTAGATCCTGGGCTGTTTCTGGATTGTATCACGTAGTAATGTGGTACCACGCTGAAACAGTCAATTAAACCTGGTTTCGATCAATATTTTAGAGGATAACGCAAGTTAGGTCTGGCATAGGTCTGGGATTCGCCCTCATCAGACTCATACTTTCGCGTTTTTCACATACTTGTTGAACTGATCCTGGGCTTTTTCTGGCTTGGATCACGTAGTAATGTGGTACAACACTGAAACACTCAATTAAACCTGGTTTCGATCAATATTATTGAGGATAACGCATGTTAGGTCTAGGTTAGCCCTGGGGTTTTCACTCATCAGACTCATACTTTCGCATTCTTCACATACACGTTGAACGGATCTTGGGTTTTTTCTGGTGTGGATCACGTAGTAATGTGGTACCACACTGAAACAATCAATTAAACCTGATGTTGAGGAATATTTTAGAGGATAACGCATGTTAGGTCTGGGTTAGGTCTAGGATATGCCCCCATCAGGCTCATACTTTCGCATATTTCTCATACTTCATGGCTAGATCCTGGGCTGTTTCTGGATTGTATCACATAGTAATGTGGTACCACGCTGAAACAGTCGATTAAACCTGGTTTCGATCAATATTTTAGAGGATAACGCAAGTTAAGTCTGGGATAGGTCTGGGATTTGTCCTCATCAGACTCATACTTTCGCGTTTTTCACATACTTGTTGAACAGATCCTGGGTTTTTTCTGGTTTGGATCACGGAGTAGTGTGGTACCACACTGAAACAGTCCATTAAACCTGGTTAGGATCCATATTTTTAGAGGATAACGCATGTTAGGTCTAGGTTAGCCCTGGGATTTTCACTCATCAGACTCATACTTTCGCATTCTTCACATACTTGTTGAACGGATCCTGGGTTTTTTCTGGTTTGGTTCACGTAGTAATGTGGTACCACACTGAAACATTCAATTAAACCTGATCTTGATAAATATTTTGGAGTATAACGCATGTTAGGTCTGGGCTAGGTCTAGGATTTGCCCTCATCAGGCTCATACTTTCGCATATTTCTCATACTTCATGGCTAGATCCTGGGCTGTTTCTGTATTGTATCACGTAGTAATGTGGTACCACGCTGAAACAGTCAATTAAACCTGGTTTCGATCAATATTTTAGAGGATAACGCAAGTTAGGTCTGGCATAGGTATGGGATTCGCCCTCATCAGACTCATACTTTCGCGTTTTTCACATACTTGTTGAACTGATCCTGGGCTTTTTCTGGTTTGGATCTCGTAGTAATGTGGGACCACACTGAAACAATCAATTAAACCTGGTCTTGATAAATATATTAGAGGATAACGCATGTTAGGTCTGGGATAGGTCTGGGATTTGCCCTCATCAGACTCATACTTTCGCATTCTACACATACTTGTTGAACGGATCTTGGGTTTTTTTTGGTGTGGATCACGTAGTAAAGTGGTACCACACTGAAACAATCAATTAAACCTGATAGTGATAAATATTTTAGAGGATAACGCATGTTAGGTCTGGGTTAGGTCTAGGATATGCCCCCATCAGGCTCATACTTTCGCATATTTCTCATACTTCATGGCTGGATCCTGGGCTGTTTCTGGATTGTATCACATAGTAATGTGGTACCACGCTGAAACAGTCGTTTAAACCTGGTTTCGATCAATATTTTAGAGGATAACGCAAGTTAAGTCTGGGATAGGTCTGGGATTTGTCCTCATCAGACTCAAACTTTCGCGTTTTTCACATACTTGTTGAACAGATCCTGGGTTTTTTCTGGTTTGGATCACGTAGTAGTGTGGTACCACACTGAGACAGTCCATTAAACCTGGTTGCGATCAATATTTTAGAGGATAACGCATGTTAGGTCTGGGTTAGGTCTAGGATTTGCCCTCATCAGGCTCATACTTTCGCATATTTCTCATACTTCATGGCTGGATCCTGGGCTATTTCTGGATTGGAACACGTAGTAATGTGGTACCACACTGAAACAGTCAATTAAACCTGGTTTTGATCAATATTTTAGAGAATAATTCATGTTAGGTCTAGGTTAGGTCTGGGATTTGCCCTCATCAGGCTCATTCTTTCGCAAATTTCTCATACTTCATGGCTGGATCCTGGGCTATTTCTGGATTGGATCACGTAGTAATGTGGTACCACACTGAAACAGTCAATTAAACCTGGTTTTGATCAATATTTTAGAGAATAATTCATGTTAGGTCTAGGTTAGGTCTGGGATTTGCTCTCATCAGGCTCATTCTTTCGCATATTTCTCGTACTTCATGGCTGGATCCTGGGCTATTTCTGGATTGGATCACGTAGTAATGTGGTACCACACTGAAACAGTCAATTAAACCTGGTTTTGATCAATATTTTAGAGAATAATTCATGTTAGGTCTAGGTTAGGTCTGGGATTTGCTCTCATCAGGCTCATTCTTTCGCATATTTCTCATACTTGACGGCTAGATCCTGGGCTTTTTCTGGATTGCATCACGTAGTAATGAAGTACAACACTGAAACAGTCAATTAAACCTGGTTTCGGTCAATATTTTAGATAATAATTCATGTTAGGTCTAGGTTAGGTCTGGGATTTGCTCTCATCAGGCTCATTCTTTCGCATATTTCTCATACTTGATGGCTAGATCCTGGGCTTTCTCTGGATTGCATCACGCTGTAATGAAGTACAACACTGAAACAGTCAATTAACCCTGGTTTCCATCAATATTTTAGAGGACAACGCATGTTAGGTCTAGGTTAGGCCTGGGATTTGCCCTCATCAGGGTCATACTTTCGCATTCTTCACATACTTGTTGAACGGATCCTTGGTTTTTTCTGGTTTGGTTCACGTAGTAATGTGGTACCACACTGAAGCATTCAATTAAACCTGATCTTGATAAATATTTTAGAGTATAACGCATGTTATGTCTGGGTTAGGTCTAGGATTTGCCCTCATCAGCCTCATACTTTCGCATATTTCTCATACTTCATGGCTAGATCCTGGGCTGTTTCTGGATTGTATCACGTAGTAATGTGGTACCACGCTGAAACAGTCAATTAAACCTGGTTTCGATCAATATTTTGGAGGATAACGCAAGTTAGGTCTGGCATTGGTCTGGGATTCGCCCTCATCAGACTCATACTTTCGCGTTTTTCACATACTTGTTGAACTGATCCTGGGCTTTTTCTGGCTTGGATCACGTAGTAATGTGGTACCACACTGAAGCAGTCAATTAAACCTGGTTTCGATCAATATTTTAGAGAATAATTCATGTTAGGTCTAGGTTAGGTCTGGGATTTGCTCTCATCAGGCTCATACTTTCGCATATTTCTCATACTAGATGGCTAGTTCCTGGGCTTTTTCTGGATTGCATCACGTAGTAATGAAGTACAACACTTTTTTTTTTTTTTTTTTTTTTTTTTTTTGTCGTGGGGAAAATCTTCGAAAGACTCCCTCCCACCTCCTTGGGGAGAGGTGGGAGGGGTGTGTGGGATTCCCCGCGCCCGTACAACGACAGGCGCGGGACCTACCCACTAAAAACCCCACGGTGACCCTTCGGCACGCTTTAGGAGGATACCGGGAATCGCTCGAAGCATTTTTCCGGTATCCTCCCCGTGCCCGCGCTTTCGCGCCCATCCCCCCGGGGGGACAATCGGTCCCCCCAGTAGACACACTGCCTCATAGCGGCGGGACGGGGCCACTCCATCCCGCCGCTATCCGTCCCGGGGCCGCGGTTAGTGGCGGCTGCGAGCCCCAACTCGCAACCGCCCGCGACCCCGTTTCCACCCCTCGGCGGCCGGGCGTTCATGGCCGCACCAGACCGCCGAGGGTGCCTCCCCTTGCGTCGGACCGGTAGGGGGAGGCACTCCTACCCCCAACCGGTCCGACCCGGCGCCGCCTGGCGGGAGGAGGGTCCCCTCAGAACCCCCCTCCCAGCCTAGGTCATCCGCCACGCCGAGGCGGCCGCCCGCGACGCCTCGCGACCGGGCGACGACCTCGGGCCACCGCACGAGCGTGAGCTTCAGCGCGCCGCTGAAGCTCGCGCTCCCTCCCCGCGGCCTCCTTCTGCAACATTACGTTCTCGCAGAAGGAGGCCACGGCCCTCCACTTCTCCTCGCTGCCGAGCATGGCGCGCACCACGCCCGGCAGCGAGACATCCCGCCCGACGACGCCGACCAGGACACGGCGCTCCCCCTCCCACGCGGGGCATACCTCCAGGGTATGATCCGCCGTGTCCTGCTCAGCGTCGCAGTGGCAGCAACGCGCCGTCGGCTCCTTCCCTATCCGGCACAGGTATCTTCCGAAGCTGCCATGCCCAGAAAATACCTGTGCCAGCCGGTAGGTGAGGCTGCCATGGCCTCTGTCCAGCCACTCCTTCAGGAGTGGCCGAACAGCCCCTACAGTCCGGTGCCCCGCGGTTGGCAGAGCCAGCCGCTCCTGCCACGCGAGCAACACGGACTGCCGGGCCTGGCGCTTCAAATCGCCCCAAGCAGGTTCCTGCCCGCCCGGGACCGTCCCCACCCCCGCGCGACGGTCGACGCGGTGCCGGTACATCACCGCGTGCGACCGCGCGAGCAGGTCCATGGGCGGCATCCCCGCTAGAACCGTCGCCGCCTCATGTGACATGGTCCGATACCCGCGGACGACCCTGAGCGCCATGCGCCTCTGCACCCGACGCAGCATAGTCATGCTGCGCCGGGAGGCAGCCAGGTCGTCCGCCCAGACGGGGGCCCCGTATAGGGCCACCGACTGGACCATTGCCACATAGAGGCGACGAACTCGGCCCGCCGGGCCCCCCAGGTTGGGCAGGATCCGGCCCAGAGCCGCAACCATCCTTTCCAACCGGGGGACCAGGCAGCGGAAATGCTTCTCGAAACGCCAGTGGCTATCGAGGATCAGCCCCAGATACCTGATCTGGGGCTTCACCTCGATGTCAGCCCCACCCACCCGAATCAGAGGGGGTGGCGGATCCTGCCGAGGTGAATGAAACGCAATCACCTCGGTCTTATGGACCGCCACCGTCATCCCCATCCCCCTGATCCGGTCGACGACGCGTTGCGACCCCTCCTCCGAGCGACGCATGGCCCTCCCCCAGTGCGCCCCGACGGCCAGCACCAGTGTGTCATCCGCATAACACACCGCGCTGACGCCGTCGGGGAGGCCGGCCCGCAACACCGAGTCGTACGCGATGTTCCACAGGAGTGGCCCGAGGACCGACCCCTGCGGAACACCGCAGTACACCTCCCTCCGCATATCACCATCCCCGCCCGGATACTCGATCCACCTGCCGCGGAGATAATCCCCGACGACCGCCCTGAGACAAGGGGGGACTCGATGATATTCGAGTCCCCTCCTTATCTCTTCCCAGGGGAGGGTGTTAAAGGCATTGGCAATATCCAAGGATATTGCCAATGCCACCCCTCCCCGGGAGACGGCCGCCTCCGAGAGGGCCCTCACACGACCTATCGCGTCGATAGTCGATCGGCCCCCCCGGAAACCGAACTGGCAGTCGGCCAGACCGGGATCACCCCGCGACAGGTGCTCGACGAGGCGGGCAGCAATCACACGCTCGAAGAGCTTGCCCACCTCGTCGAGGAGACAAATGGGCCGGTATGCGGAGGGAGACTCCGCGGGCCGACCCTCCTTCCGGAGGAGGACCATCCTCGCCACCTTCCAACTGGGGGGGAATCGCCCGTCCCTCAGGCAGCGGTCGAACAACCGCCTGAGGTCGGCCCCAAGGACGCCCTGGGTCAAGACCCAAACCCGGCCGGGCACACCATCCGGACCCGGGGCCGTGTTACGAACCCCGAGCCGTCTGATGGCCGCTGCCAGCTCCTCCTGCGTGACCCCCAGCTCGGCCGTCCACTCCACTGGGACAGCCGCCGCCGCCAGAGGACGCGGTCCCCTCTCCCCAATTGGGAAGAGTGTATTGACCACGTCCTCCAGCAGCCGGGGGTCAAGACCCTCGGTGACGGGGGGCGCCCACGGGCGGAGCTTATTCAGCACCACCTTATATGGGCGCCCCCATGGATCGTCATCAAGGGTCTGGAGGAGCTCCTTCCATGCCCGGGTCTTGGCCCGTTTGATGGCGACCTGCAGAGCAACCCGCGCCACGCGGTATGCTCCATACAGGTCATCAGATGCCCTCGCTCGCGCCACGCCGTCGCCTGTACGTTGACGACGGCGCGCGCGGGTGTACTGGCGTCGGGCGCGGACAGTCGCGACTCGCAACTCCGCGATCGCGTCCGACCACCAGTACACCGCCCGGCGAGGAGAAGCCCGCCCGACCCGCGGCATCGCCGCGTCGCAAATACCCGCGACCAATGCCCCGAGCCGGGCGACCTCCTCCTCTATGCTCGGCAACTCGGCCGCTCCCTGCGGCCAAGTTGCAGCGAGGGCAGCTGCCATTAGGGCGTCCTTGTCCAGGCGCCGAAGCGCCCAGCGGCGTGGTGGGGTGCCACGCAGGCGGCCGTGTCGGGATGCACTCGCGGCGGCAGAGACCTCCATCCGGATGTACCGGTGATCGGAGAGTGTCTCTGCCCCCGCGACCACGTGCCAACCCGACACCATGCGCACGGCGTTGGGGGTCGCGAATCCAACATCCACGATGGACCCCCCATATCGCCGCACGCATGTGTGCTCCGACCCCCGGTTCAATACCCGGAGGTCGAGCCCCGCCGCCCAATCGCCCAGGATCCCGCCGCGAACGGAGGTCCTGGGGGATCCCCAAGCCACCGACTTGGCATTAAAATCCCCCAGGACCAGCACCGGCCGGGCCGCGTAGCGCTGCACGCATGCCGCGACCTCGGCCAAGTACAGCTCGAACGCAGCGTGACCGCTACGGGGCGAAATGTAGCACCCCACCACAGCGACTCCCCCCCAGTCCACGGCGACGAATCCCCGACCGCGCTCCAACAAGGAGAACGGTGGGGACCCGTCGCCCCCTCCCCATACCGTCGCCACCAAGCCGTCCGCGTCGCCCACCCAATGAGGGTGATCAGGGACGCGGTACGGCTCGGCGGCGACCGCCAGGCCAACCCCCCACTCCGCGAGGACTTGGGACATCAAGTCCTGTGCCGCGCGGCAGTGGTTGAGGTTGGCCTGGAGGAGGAGGCGGGGCGGCATTAATTAATGGCCGCGCCAGCCTCCTCCCGGCCGTCCGTCCCCGTAGCACCGTCCACCTCCATGGAGGACGATGCCACCGCCCTCGGCACCGGAGCCGGTGCAGCCCGCCTCTTCCTCTCCTTCCGGGAGGGGGGGGAGCACTTCTTGCTCCCCACCCTGTGATCGGCTGGCCTCCCCATGTCCGCACACAGCGGGCAGTGGGGGGCCGCCGAGCACTGGCTCGCACGGTGCTCTTTGGCACCGCAGCGGTAACACTGACCGCTGCGGTCCACCGGCGAGGTGCACCACTGCCTCACGTGCCCCAATTCGAGGCAGCGGTGACACTGGAGCGGGCGCGGCGCGAGGATTTCCACTCGCGCCGAAACCCACCCCACCAACACCCTCCCGGATTCCGCCACCTTACGGGCGGCGGAGAGGGGGCACCGGGCCCACACCGACCCGAGGCCGGAGGGCGACCTGCGGATCTCTCCGATCCGCAGGTCCTCCACAGGACAGTCCCCCGCCCTCGCAAGGGCACGGGACACATCCTGTGCGCTGACCGAGTCGTCCAGCCCACAAACGCGCATCTCCGTGCGCTTCGTGGGCCGGGCGACCCGGACACCTCGCTCGCCCAGCTGCTCCCGGAGCCTCTGGGCGAGACGATCCGCCTTCGCGCCGCCTTCTGCACCGGGGATCTCCAGCAAGAGACCCCCGGTCACGGCCCTCTTCGCCCTCACGGAGGCGATGCCCAGCTCTTCCAGGGAGATATTCTCCCTGGCGAGCCGCATCGCCTCCGCGAGGGTCAGGTCGCCCCCCTGCGCAACGGTCAGCGTCACCGCTGCCGTTTTTGGGGGACGACCTGGTCGTGCCTTCTCGACCTTCGCGGCCTTTGCCTTGGCCGCCGGCGGCGGAGGCGGAGGCTGCGGTTGCGAGGCCTTCCTCGCCGCCCGCTTCGCCTTCCGCCCCACCACCTCACTCCACGCCACCCCCCCTTGGGAGGGTGCTGTGGTGGACGCGACCACCGCGACCACGGGTGCACCACCCCCCTTGGGGGTCGCGACCCGGGGCCCTGGTGCCGCAACGCTGGGCGGAGCCTTCACTCCGCCCTTCTTTGCCTTCCCCGACTGTACCGGAACAGGTCGGGGAGGCACCGCCTTCCTGCTGACCGCTCTTCCGGCGAGGAGCTCCTCCCGGAAGGCGGCCAGCTTGCCATCAATCATGTCCCCAATCCTCCTCAGAAGATCGTCTTCTGAGGAGGACGGGGACTTCTTCACGGGCGGAGTGCGGGTGGAGGGTCCCGCGGTGCCCCGCACCACTGCCGCCGCACTCCGCTTATTTACCTCCGCCGAGGGACGCGGCGGTGGAGGAGGAGGGAGGATGGGAGGGAGGGCCGCGCTGTTCCACAGCGCCTCTGCCCTCCTCCACCCCTGTCGCTCCTCCTCCAACAGGAGCTGCAGACGGGCGTTCCGCCCTCTGAGCTCCCACGCCGCCTCCCTCATTTCCTCCGCCGCGGCCTTCAGGGCCTCCGCGCCACCACTTTTCTGCCCCTTAAAGGCGCAGGCAGCGGCGACTTTCTCCACCCGCCTCAGGGACGAGGAGATCCTCTCCGATATCTCCTCGGTCACCTCGTCCCTGAGGCAACTCAGCCTCACCGACGGGCTCATCGCCCCGCCCACCTCGACGACGGCCTGCCCCGTCCTCTTCCTCTTAGAGCCTATGTGGCTCGTGCTGGAGGAGAACGACGAGACCGACGCCGTCTCGTCGTCCTCCTCCACCCTCCACGAAGCCGGACCTGGCGCTGAGTGGGGCGCGAGCGCCGCCACCCTAACCCCAACCCCGTCTCCGTCCACCCCAACCGACAAAACCCGCCCCATCCCCATTTTATTTTCTGTGTCCATAAAAATCCCACGAGATGGTCGGAAATAAAGGTCCACCCGGGCAGAGCCGCCTTACCCGGGTAAGCCTAATACTCCGGGGGTTCGGCAGGTTCCCCGGAGGTGGTCGCTTGGGATTGGGCCTTCTCCCCCAACCATGCATCCCATCGCCGCGCACCATAGCTTAGGATTGGAGGGCGATTTTATAGAGTCGCCATACTCGTGGCCCAGGCGGTTAAGCCAAGACCCCCGTTCCTCCTGCCGTCACGTACCATTCACAAAACCAATAGGGAATTGTGAATGGGTCGTTGTGACGACCAACAGGAGGCTTACGGTGTGTGTATGACTCGGGTACCCCGGGTTCGTTAAGCCCGTACTGCAGCTGAAAGGCTGGCAGCCCCTGAGGGAATGAAGTACAACACTGAAACACTCAATTAAACCTGGTTTCGATCAATATTATTGAGGATAACGCATGTTAGGTCTAGGTTGGGCCTGGGATTTTCACTCATCAGACTCATACTTTCGCATTCTTCACATACTTGTTGAACGGATCCTGGGTTTTTTCTGGTTTGGATCACGTAGTAATGTGGGACCACACTGAAACAGTCAATTAAACCTGGTTTCGATCAATATTTTAGAGAATAATTCATGTTAGGTCTAGGTTAGGTCTGGGATTTGCTCTCATCGGGCTCATTCTTTCGCATATTTCTCATACTTGATGGCTAGATCCTGGGCTTTTTCTGGATTGCATCACGTAGTAATGAAGTACAACACTGAAACAGTCAATTAAACCTGGTTTCCATCAATATCTTAGAGGACAACGCAAGTTAGGTCTGGGATAGGTCTGGGATTTGCCCACATCAGGCTCATACTTTCGCGTTTTTCACATACTCGTTGAACAGATCCTGGGTTATTTTCTGGTTTGGATCACATAGTAATGTGGTACCACACTGAAACAGTCGATTAAACCTGGTTTCGATCAATATTTTTGAGGATAACGCATGTTAGGTCTAGGTTAGGCCGGGGATCTTCACTCAACAGACTCATACTTTCGCATTCTTCACATACTTGTTGAACGGATCCTGGGTTTTTTCTGGTTTGGATCACGTAGTAATGTGGGTCCACACTGAAACAATCAATTAAACCTGGTCATGATAAATATTTTAGAGGATAACGCATGTTAGGTCTGGGATAGGTCTGGGATTTGCCCTCATCAGACTCATACTTTCGCACACTTCACATACTCGTTGAACAGATCCTGGGTTTTTTCTGGTTTGGATCACGTCGTAATGTGGTACCACACTGAAACAGTCGATGAAACCTGGTTTCGATCAATATTTTAGAGGATAACGCAAGTTAAGTCTGGGATTGGTCTGGGATTTGACCTCATCAGACTCATACTTTCGCACACTTCACATACTCGTTGAACAGATCCTGGGTTATTTTCTGGTTTGGATCACATAGTAATGTGATACCACACTGAAACAGTCGATTAAACCAGGTTTCGATCAATATTTTTGAGGATAACGCATGTCACGTCTAGGTTAGGCCTGGGATTTTCACCCATCAGGCTCATACTTTCGCATTCTTCACATACTTGTTGAACGGATCCTGGGTTTTTTCTGGTTTGGATCACGTAGTAATGTGGGACCACACTGAAACAGTCAATTAAACCTGGTTTCGATCAATATTTTAGAGAATAATTCATGTTAGGTCAAGGTTAGGTCTGGGATTTGCTCTCATCAGGCTCATTCTTTCGCATATTTCTCATACTTGATGGCTAGATCCTGGGCTTTTTCAGGATTGCATCACGTAGTAATGAAGTACAACAACGAAACAGTCAATTAAACCTGGTTTCCATCAATATCTTAGAGGACAACGCAAGTTAGGTCTGGGATAGGTCTGGGATTTGCCCTCATCAGGCTCATACTTTCGCGTTTTTCACATACTTGTTGAACAGATCCTGGGTTTTTTCTGGTTTGTCTCACGTAGTAGTGTGGTACCACACTGAAACAGTCCATTAAACCTGGTTTGCATCAATATTTTAGAGGATAACGCATGTTAGGTCTAGGTTAGCCCTGGGATTTTCACTCATCAGACTAATACTTTCGCATTCTTCACATACTTGTTGAACTGATCCTGGGTTTTTTCTGGTTTGGATCACGTAGTAATGTGGTACCACACTGAAACAGTCGATTAAACCAGGTTTCGATCAATATTTTAGAGGATAACGCAAGTTAGGTCTGGGATAGGTCTGGGATTTGACCTCATCAGACTCATACTTTCGCACACTTCACATACTCGTTGAACAGATCCTGGGTTATTTTCTGGATTGCATCACGTAGTAATGAAGTACAACACTGAAGCAGTCAATTAAACCTGGTCTCCATCAATATTTTAGTGGACATCGCATGTTAGGTCTAGGTTAGGCCTGGGATTTGCCCTCATCAGGGCCATACTTTCGCAGTTTTAACATACATGTTGACCTGATCGAGGGTTTCTTCTGCTTTGGATCACGTAGTAAAGTGGTACCACACTGAAACTGTCCATTAAACATGGTTTGGATCAATATTTTAGAGTATAACGCATGTTAGGTCTAGGTTAGCCCTGGGATTTTCACTCATCAGACTCATACTTTCGCATTCTTCACATACTTGTTGAACGGATCCTGGGTTTTTTCTGGTTTGGTTCACGTAGTAATGTGGTACCACACTGAAACATTCAATTAAACCTGATCTTGACAAATATTTTAGAGGATAACGCACGTTAGGTCTGGGTTAGGTCTAAGATTTGCCCCCATCAGGCTCATACTTTCGCATATTTCTCATACTTCATGGCTAGATCCTGGGCTGTTTCTGGATTGTATCACGTAGTAATGTGGTACCACGCTGAAACAGTCAATTAAACCTGGTTTCGATCAATATTTTAGAGGATAACGCAAGTTAGGTCTGGGATAGGTCTGGGATTCGCCCTATTCAGGCTCATACTTTCGCATTCTTCACATACTTGTTGAACGGATCCTGGATTTTTTCTGGTTTGGATCACGTAGTAATGTGGGACCACACTGAAACAGTCAATTAAACCTGGTTTCGATCAATATATTAGAGAATAATTCATGTTACGTCTAGGTTAGGTCTGGGATTTGCTCTCATCAGGCTCTCATCAGGCTTCTTTCGCATATTTCTCATACTTGATGGCTAGATCCTGGGCTTTTTCTGGATTGCATCACGTAGTAATGAAGTACAACACTGAAACAGTCAATTAAACCTGGTTTCCATCAATATCTTAGAGGACAACGCAAGTTAGGTCTGGGATAGGTCTGGGATTTGCCCACATCAGGCTCATACTATCGCGTTTTCCACATACTTGTTGAACGGATCCTGGGTTTTTTCTGGTTTGGATCACGTAGTAATGTGGGACCACACAGAAACAATCAATTAAACCTGGTCTTGATAAATATTTTAGAGGATAACGCATGTTAGGTCTGGGTTAGGTCTAGGATTTGCCCTCGTCAGGCTCATACATTCGCATATTTCTCATACTTCATGGCTAGATCCTGGGCTATTTCTGGATTGTATCACGTAGTAATGTGGTACCACACAGAAACAGTCAATTAAACCTGGTTTCGATGAATATTTTAGAGGATAACGCATGTTAGGTCTGGGATAGGTCTGGGATTTGCCCTCATCAGACTCATACTTTCGCACACTTCACATACTTGTTGAACGGATCCTGGGTTTTTTCTGGTTTGGATCACGTAGTAATGTGGTACCACACTGAAACATTGAATTAAACCTGGTCTTGATAAATATTTTGGAGGATAACGCATGTTAGGTCTGGGTTAGGTCTAGGATTTGCCCTCATCAGGTTCATACTTTCGCATATTTCTCATACTTCATGGCCGGATCCTGGGCTATTTCTGGATTGGATCACGTATTAATGTGGTACCACACTGAAACTGTCAATTAAACCTTTTTTTGATGAATATTTTAGAGAATAATTCATGTTAGGTCTAGGTTAGGCATGGGATTTGCTCTCATCAGGCTCATTCTTTCGCATATTTCTCATACTAGATGGCTAGATCCTGGGCTTTTTCTGGATTGCATCACGCAGTAATGAAGTACAACACTGAAACACTCAATCAAACCTGGTTTCGATCAATATTATTGAGGATAACGCATGTTAGGTCTAGGTTAGGCCTGGGATTTTCACTCATCAGACTCATGCTTTCGCATTCTCCACATACTTGTTGAACGGATCCTGGGTTTTTTCTGTTTTGGATCACGTAGTAATGTGGGTCCACACTGAAACAATCAATTAAATCTGGTCTTGATAAATATTTTAGAGGATAACGCATGTTAGGTCTGGGATAGGTCTGGGATTTGCCCTCATCAGACTCATACTTTCGCACACTTCACATACTCGTTGAACAGATCCTGGGTTTTTTCTGGTTTGGATCACGTAGTAATGTGGTACCACACTGAAACAGTCGATGAAACCTGGTTTCGATCAATATTTTAGAGGATAACGCAAGGTAAGTCTTGGTTTGGTCTGGGATTTGACCTCATCAGACTCATACTTTCGCACACATCACATACTCGTTGAACAGATCCTGGGTTATTTTCTGGTTTGGACCACATAGTAATGTGGTACCACACTGAAACAGTCGATTAAACCAGGTTTCGATCAATATTTTTGAGGATAACGCATGTTAGGTCTAGGTTAGGCCGGGGATTTTCACTCAACAGACTCATACTTTCGCATTCTTCACATACTTGTTGAACGGATCCTGGATTTTTTCTGGTTTGGATCACGTAGTAATGTGGGACCACACTGAAACAGTCAATTAAACCTGGTTTCGATCAATATATTAGAGAATAATTCATGTTAGGTCTAGGTTGGGTCTGGGATTTGCTCTCATCAGGCTCATTCTTTCGCATATTTCTCATACTTGATGGCTAGATCCTGGCCTTTTTCTGGATTGCATCTCGTAGTAATGAAGTACAACACTGAAACAGTCAATTAAACCTGGTTTCCATCAATATCTTAGAGGACAACGCAAGTTAGGTCTGGGATAGGTCTGGGATTTGCCCACATCAGGCTCATACTTTCGCATTCTTCACATACTTGTTGAACGGATCCTGGATTTTTTCTGGTTTGGATCACGTAGTAATGTGGGACCACACTGAAACAGTCAATTAAACCTGGTTTCGATCAATATATTAGAGAATAATTCATGTTAGGTCTAGGTTGGGTCTGGGATTTGCTCTCATCAGGCTCATTCTTTCGCATATTTCTCATACTTGATGGCTAGATCCTGGCCTTTTTCTGGATTGTATCACGTAGTAATGTGGTACCACGCTGAAACAGTCAATTAAACCTGGTTTCGATCAATATTTTAGAGGATAACGCAAGTTAGGTCTGGGATAGGTCTGGGATTCGCCCTATTCAGGCTCATACTTTCGCATTCTTCACATACTTGTTGAACGGATCCTGGATTTTTTCTGGTTTGGATCACGTAGTAATGTGGGACCACACTGAAACAGTCAATTAAACCTGGTTTCGATCAATATATTAGAGAATAATTCATGTTACGTCTAGGTTAGGTCTGGGATTTGCTCTCATCAGGCTCTCATCAGGCTTCTTTCGCATATTTCTCATACTTGATGGCTAGATCCTGGGCTTTTTCTGGATTGCATCACGTAGTAATGAAGTACAACACTGAAACAGTCAATTAAACCTGGTTTCCATCAATATCTTAGAGGACAACGCAAGTTAGGTCTGGGATAGGTCTGGGATTTGCCCACATCAGGCTCATACTATCGCGTTTTCCACATACTTGTTGAACGGATCCTGGGTTTTTTCTGGTTTGGATCACGTAGTAATGTGGGACCACACAGAAACAATCAATTAAACCTGGTCTTGATAAATATTTTAGAGGATAACGCATGTTAGGTCTGGGTTAGGTCTAGGATTTGCCCTCGTCAGGCTCATACATTCGCATATCTCTCATACTTCATGGCTAGATCCTGGGCTATTTCTGGATTGTATCACGTAGTAATGTGGTACCACACAGAAACAGTCAATTAAACCTGGTTTCGATGAATATTTTAGAGGATAACGCATGTTAGGTCTGGGATAGGTCTGGGATTTGCCCTCATCAGACTCATACTTTCGCACACTTCACATACTTGTTGAACGGATCCTGGGTTTTTTCTGGTTTGGATCACGTAGTAATGTGGTACCACACTGAAACATTGAATTAAACCTGGTCTTGATAAATATTTTGGAGGATAACGCATGTTAGGTCTGGGTTAGGTCTAGGATTTGCCCTCATCAGGTTCATACTTTCGCATATTTCTCATACTTCATGGCCGGATCCTGGGCTATTTCTGGATTGGATCACGTATTAATGTGGTACCACACTGAAACTGTCAATTAAACCTGGTTTTGATGAATATTTTAGAGAATAATTCATGTTAGGTCTAGGTTAGGCATGGGATTTGCTCTCATCAGGCTCATTCTTTCGCATATTTCTCATACTAGATGGCTAGATCCTGGGCTTTTTCTGGATTGCATCACGCAGTAATGAAGTACAACACTGAAACACTCAATCAAACCTGGTTTCGATCAATATTATTGAGGATAACGCATGTTAGGTCTAGGTTAGGCCTGGGATTTTCACTCATCAGACTCATGCTTTCGCATTCTCCACATACTTGTTGAACGGATCCTGGGTTTTTTCTGTTTTGGATCACGTAGTAATGTGGGTCCACACTGAAACAATCAATTAAATCTGGTCTTGATAAATATTTTAGAGGATAACGCATGTTAGGTCTGGGATAGGTCTGGGATTTGCCCTCATCAGACTCATACTTTCGCACACTTCACATACTCGTTGAACAGATCCTGGGTTTTTTCTGGTTTGGATCACGTAGTAATGTGGTACCACACTGAAACAGTCGATGAAACCTGGTTTCGATCAATATTTTAGAGAATAATTCATGTTAGGTCTGTAATAGGTCTGGGATTTGACCTCATCAGACTCATACTTTCACACACTTCACATACTCCTTGAACAGATCCTGGGTTATTTTCTGGGTTGGATCACATACTAATGTGGTACCACACTGAAACAGTCGATTAAACCAGGTTTCGATCAATATTTTTGAGGATAACGCATGTTAGGTCTAGGTTAGGCCTGGGATTTTCACTCATCAGACTCATACTTTCGCATTCTTCTCATACTTGTTGAACGGATCCTGGGTTTTTTCTGGTTTGGATCACGTAGTAATGTGGTACCACACTGAAACATTCAATTAAACCTGGTCTTGATAAATATTTTAGAGGATAACGCATGTTAGGTCTGGGTTAGGTCTAGGATTTGCCCCCATCAGGCTCATACTTTCGCATATTTCTCATACTTGACGGCTAGATCCTGGGCGTTTTCTGGATTGCATCAGGTAGTAATGAAGTACAACACTGAAACAGTCAATTAAACCTGGTTTCGATCAATATTTTAGAGAATACTTCATGTTAGGTCTAGGTTAGGCCTGGGATTTGCCCTCATCAGGGTCATACTTTCGCAGTTTTAACATACATGTTGACCTGATCGAGGGTTTTTTCTGCTTCGGATCACGTAGTAAAGTGGTACCACACTGAAACAGTCCATTAAACCTGGTTTGGATCAATATTTTTGAGGATAACGCATGTTAGGTCTAGGTTAGGCCGGGGAATTTCACTCATCAGGCTCATACTTTCGCATATTTCTCATGCTTCATGGCTAGATCCTGGGCTGTTTCTGGATTGTATCACATAGTAATGTGGTACCACGCTGAAACAGTCGATTGAACCTGGTTTCGATCAATAGTTTAGAGGATGACGCAAGTTAAGTCTGGGATAGGTCTAGGATTTGACCTCATCAGACTCATACTTTCGCGTTTTTCACATACTTGTTGAACAGATCCTGGGTTATTTTCTGGTTTGGATCACATAGTAATGTGGTACCACACTGAAACAGTCGATTAAACCAGGTTTCGATCAATATTTTTGAGAATAACGCATGTTAGGTCTAGGTTAGGCCGGGGAATTTCACTCATCAGGCTCATACTTTCGCATATTTCTCATACTTCATGGCTAGATCCTGGGCTGTTTCTGGATTGTATCACATAGTAATGTGGAACCACGCTGAAACAGTCGATTAAACCTGGTTTCGATCAATATTTTAGAGGATAACGCAAGTTAAGTCTGGGATAGGTCTGGGATTTGACCTCATCAGACTCATACTTTCGCGTTTTTCACATACTTGTTGAACAGATCCGGGGTTTTTTCTGGTTTGGATCACGTAGTAGTGTGGTACCACACTGAAACAGTCCATTAAACTTGGTTGCGATCAATATTTTAGAGGATAACGCATGTTAGGTCTAGGTTAGGCCTGGGATTTTCACTCATCAGACTCATACTTTCGCATATTTCTCATACTTCATGGCTAGATCCTGGGCTGTTTCTGGATTGTATCACGTAGTAATGTGGTAGCACACTGAAACAGTCAATTATGCCTGGTTTCGATCAATATTTTAGAGAATAATTCATGTTAGGTCTAGGTTAGGTCTGGGATTTGCTCTCATCAGGCTCATACTTTCGCACACTTCACATACTCGTTTGACAGATCCTGGGTTATTTTCTGGTTTGGATCGTATAGTAATATGGTACCACACTGAAACAGTCGGTTAATCCAGGTTTCGATCAATATTTTAGAGGATAACGCAAGTTAGGTCTGGGATAGGTCAGGGATTTGACCTCATCAGACTCATTATTTCGCACACTTCACATACTCCTTGAACAGATCCTGGGTTATTTTCTGGTTTGGATCACATAGTAATGTGGTACCACACTGAAACAGTCGATTAAACCAGGTTTCGATCAATATTTTAGAGGATAACGCAAGTTAGGTCTGGGATAGGTCAGGGATTTGACCTCATCAGACTCATTATTTCGCACACTTCACATACTCCTTGAACAGATCCTGGGTTATTTTCTGGTTTGGATCACGTAGTAATGTGGTACCACACTGAAACAGTCAATTAAACCTGGTCTTGATAAATATTTTAGAGGATAACGCATGTTAGGTCTGGGTTAGGTCTAGGATTTGCCCCCATCAGGCTCATACTTTCGCATATTTCTCATACTTGACGGCTAGATCCTGGGCGTTTTCTGGATTGCATCACGTAGTAATGAAGTACAACACTGAAACAGTCAATTAAACCTGGTTTCGATCAATATTTTAGAGAATACTTCATGTTAGGTCTAGGTTAGGCCTGGGATTTGCCCTCATCAGGGTCATACTTTCGCAGTTTTAACATACATGTTGACCTGATCGAGGGTTTTTTCTGCTTTGGATCACGTAGTAAAGTGGTACCACACTGAAACAGTCCATTAAACCTGGTTTGGATCAATATTTTTGAGGATAACGCATGTTAGGTCTAGGTTAGGCCGGGGAATTTCACTCATCAGGCTCATACTTTCGCATATTTCTCATGCTTCATGGCTAGATCCTGGGCTGTTTCTGGATTGTATCACATAGTAATGTGGTACCACGCTGAAACAGTCGATTGAACCTGGTTTCGATCAATAGTTTAGAGGATGACGCAAGTTAAGTCTGGGATAGGTCTAGGATTTGACCTCATCAGACTCATACTTTCGCGTTTTTCACATACTTGTTGAACAGATCCTGGGTTATTTTCTGGTTTGGATCACATAGTAATGTGGTACCACACTGAAACAGTCGATTAAACCAGGTTTCGATCAATATTTTTGAGAATAACGCATGTTAGGTCTAGGTTAGGCCGGGGAATTTCACTCATCAGGCTCATACTTTCGCATATTTCTCATACTTCATGGCTAGATCCTGGGCTGTTTCTGGATTGTATCACATAGTAATGTGGAACCACGCTGAAACAGTCGATTAAACCTGGTTTCGATCAATATTTTAGAGGATAACGCAAGTTAAGTCTGGGATAGGTCTGGGATTTGACCTCATCAGACTCATACTTTCGCGTTTTTCACATACTTGTTGAACAGATCCGGGGTTTTTTCTGGTTTGGATCACGTAGTAGTGTGGTACCACACTGAAACAGTCCATTAAACTTGGTTGCGATCAATATTTTAGAGGATAACGCATGTTAGGTCTAGGTTAGGCCTGGGATTTTCACTCATCAGACTCATACTTTCGCATATTTCTCATACTTCATGGCTAGATCCTGGGCTGTTTCTGGATTGTATCACGTAGTAATGTGGTAGCACACTGAAACAGTCAATTATGCCTGGTTTCGATCAATATTTTAGAGAATAATTCATGTTAGGTCTAGGTTAGGTCTGGGATTTGCTCTCATCAGGCTCATACTTTCGCACACTTCACATACTCGTTTGACAGATCCTGGGTTATTTTATGGTTTGGATCGTATAGTAATATGGTACCACACTGAAACAGTCGATTAAACCAGGTTTCGATCAATATTTTAGAGGATAACGCAAGTTAGGTCTGGGATAGGTCAGGGATTTGACCTCATCAGACTCATTATTTCGCACACTTCACATACTCCTTGAACAGATCCTGGGTTATTTTCTGGTTTGGATCACATAGTAATGTGGTACCACACTGAAACAGTCGATTAAACCAGGTTTCGATCAATATTTTAGAGGATAACGCAAGTTAGGTCTGGGATAGGTCAGGGATTTGACCTCATCAGACTCATTATTTCGCACACTTCACATACTCCTTGAACAGATCCTGGGTTATTTTCTGGTTTGGATCACATAGTAATGTGGTACCACACTGAAACAGTCGATTAAACCAGGTTTCGATCAATATTTTAGAGGATAACGCAAGTTAGGTCTGGGATAGGTCAGGGATTTGACCTCATCAGACTCATTATTTCGCACACTTCACATACTCCTTGAACAGATCCTGGGTTATTTTCTGGTTTGGATCACGTAGTAATGTGGTACCACACTGAAACAGTCAATTAAACCTGGTCTTGATAAATATTTTAGAGGCTAACGCATGTTAGGTCTGGGTTAGGTCTAGGATTTGCCCTCATCAGGCTCATACTTTCGCATATTTCTCATACTTCATGGCTAGATCCTGGGCTGTTTCTGGATTGTATCACGTAGTAATGGGGTACCACGCAAAAACAGTCAATTAAACCAGGTTTCGATCAATATTTTAGAGGATAACGCATGTTAGGTCTAGGTTAGGCCTGGGATTTTCACTCATCAGACTCATACTTCCGCATTCTTCACATACTTCTTGAACGGATCCTGGGCTTTTTCTGGTTTGGATCACGTAGTAATGTGGGACCACACTGAAACAGTCAATTAAACCTGGTTTCGATCAATATTTTAGAGAATAATTCATGTTAGGTCTAGGTTAGGTCTGGGATTTGCTCTCATCAGGCTCATCCTTTCGCATATTTCTCATACTAGGAGGCTAGATCCTGGGCTTTTTCTCGATTGCATCACGTAGTAATGAAGTACAACAATGAAACAGTCAATTAAACTTGGTTTCCATCAATATCTTAGAGGACAACGCAAGTTAGTTCTGGGATATGTCTGGGATTTGCCCTCATCGGGCTCATACTTTCGCGTTTTTCACATACTTGTTGAACAGATCCTGGGTTTTTTCTGGTTTGGATCACGTAGTAGTGTGGTACCACACTGAAACAGTCCATTAAACCTGGTTCGGATCAATATTTTAGAGGATAACGCATGTTAGGTCTAGGTTAGGTCTGGGATTTTCACTCATCAGGCTCATACTTTCGCATTCTTCACATACTTGTTGAACGGATCCTGGGTTTTTTCTGGATTGGATCACGTAGTAATGTGGTACCACACTAAAACAGTCGATTAAACCTGGTTTCGATCAATATTTTAGAGGATAACGCAAGTTAGGTCTGGGATAGGTCAGGGATTTGACCTCATCAGACACATAATTTCGCACACTTCACATACTCCATGAACAGATCCTGGGTTATTTTCTGGTTTGGATCACGTAGTAATGTGGGACCACACTGAAACAGTCCATTAAACTTGGTTGCGATCAATATTTTAGAGGATAACGCATGTTAGGTCTAGGTTAGGTCTCGGATTTGCCCTCATCAGACTCATACTTTCGCATTCTTCACATATTTGTTGAACGGATCTTGGGTTTTTTCTGCTTTGGATCACGTAGTAAAGTGGTACCACACTGAAACAGTCCATTAAACCTGGTTTGGATCAATATTATAGAGGACAACGCATGTTAGGTCTAGGTTAGGCCTGGGATTTGCCCTCATCAGGGTCATTCTTTCGCAGTTTTAACATACATGTTGACCTGATCGAGGGTTTTTTCTGCTTTGGATCACGTAGTAAAGTGGTCCCACACTGAAACAGTCCATTAAACCTGGTTTGGATCAATATTTTAGAGGATAACGCATGTTAGGTCTAGGTTAGTCCTGGGATTTTCACCCATCAGACTCATACTTTCGCATTCCTCACATACTTGTTGAACGGATCCTGGGTTTTTTCTGGTTTCGTTCACGTAGTAATGTGGTACCACACTGAAACATTAAATTAAACCTGATCTTGATAAATATTTGAGAGGATAACGCATGTTAGGTTTGGGTTAAGTCTTGGATTTGCCCTCATCAGGCTCATACTTTCGCATATTTCTCATACTACATGGCTAGATCCTGGGCTGTTTCTGGATTGTACCACGTAGTAATTTGGTGCCACGCTGAAACAGTCAATTAAACCTGGTTTCGATCAATATTTTACAGGATAACGCAAGTTAGGTCTGGCATAGGTCTGGGATTCGCCCTCATCAGACTCATACTTTCGCGTTTTTCACATACTTGTTGAACTGATCCTGGGTTTTTTCTGGTTTGTCTCACGTAGTAGTGTGGTACCACACTGAAACAGTCCATTAAACCTGGTTTGCATCAATATTTTAGAGGATAACGCATGTTAGGTCTAGGTTAGCCCTGGGATTTTCACTCATCAGACTAATACTTTCGCATTCTTCACATACTTGTTGAACTGATCCTGGGTTTTTTCTGGTTTGGATCACGTAGTAATGTGGTACCACACTGAAACAGTCGATTAAACCAGGTTTCGATCAATATTTTAGAGGATAACGCAAGTTAGGTCTGGGATAGGTCTGGGATTTGACCTCATCAGACTCATACTTTCGCACACTTCACATACTCGTTGAACAGATCCTGGGTTATTTTCTGGATTGCATCACGTAGTAATGAAGTACAACACTGAAGCAGTCAATTAAACCTGGTCTCCATCAATATTTTAGTGGACATCGCATGTTAGGTCTAGGTTAGGCCTGGGATTTGCCCTCATCAGGGCCATACTTTCGCAGTTTTAACATACATGTTGACCTGATCGAGGGTTTCTTCTGCTTTGGATCACGTAGTAAAGTGGTACCACACTGAAACTGTCCATTAAACATGGTTTGGATCAATATTTTAGAGTATAACGCATGTTAGGTCTAGGACAAATATTTTAGAGGATAACGCACGTTAGGTCTGGGTTAGGTCTAAGATTTGCCCCCATCAGGCTCATACTTTCGCATATTTCTCATACTTCATGGCTAGATCCTGGGCTGTTTCTGGATTGTATCACGTAGTAATGTGGTACCACGCTGAAACAGTCAATTAAACCTGGTTTCGATCAATATTTTAGAGGATAACGCAAGTTAGGTCTGGGATAGGTCTGGGATTCGCCCTATTCAGGCTCATACTTTCGCATTCTTCACATACTTGTTGAACGGATCCTGGATTTTTTCTGGTTTGGATCACGTAGTAATGTGGGACCACACTGAAACAGTCAATTAAACCTGGTTTCGATCAATATATTAGAGAATAATTCATGTTACGTCTAGGTTAGGTCTGGGATTTGCTCTCATCAGGCTCTCATCAGGCTTCTTTCGCATATTTCTCATACTTGATGGCTAGATCCTGGGCTTTTTCTGGATTGCATCACGTAGTAATGAAGTACAACACTGAAACAGTCAATTAAACCTGGTTTCCATCAATATCTTAGAGGACAACGCAAGTTAGGTCTGGGATAGGTCTGGGATTTGCCCACATCAGGCTCATACTATCGCGTTTTCCACATACTTGTTGAACGGATCCTGGGTTTTTTCTGGTTTGGATCACGTAGTAATGTGGGACCACACAGAAACAATCAATTAAACCTGGTCTTGATAAATATTTTAGAGGATAACGCATGTTAGGTCTGGGTTAGGTCTAGGATTTGCCCTCGTCAGGCTCATACATTCGCATATTTCTCATACTTCATGGCTAGATCCTGGGCTATTTCTGGATTGTATCACGTAGTAATGTGGTACCACACAGAAACAGTCAATTAAACCTGGTTTCGATGAATATTTTAGAGGATAACGCATGTTAGGTCTGGGATAGGTCTGGGATTTGCCCTCATCAGACTCATACTTTCGCACACTTCACATACTTGTTGAACGGATCCTGGGTTTTTTCTGGTTTGGATCACGTAGTAATGTGGTACCACACTGAAACATTGAATTAAACCTGGTCTTGATAAATATTTTGGAGGATAACGCATGTTAGGTCTGGGTTAGGTCTAGGATTTGCCCTCATCAGGTTCATACTTTCGCATATTTCTCATACTTCATGGCCGGATCCTGGGCTATTTCTGGATTGGATCACGTATTAATGTGGTACCACACTGAAACTGTCAATTAAACCTTTTTTTGATGAATATTTTAGAGAATAATTCATGTTAGGTCTAGGTTAGGCATGGGATTTGCTCTCATCAGGCTCATTCTTTCGCATATTTCTCATACTAGATGGCTAGATCCTGGGCTTTTTCTGGATTGCATCACGCAGTAATGAAGTACAACACTGAAACACTCAATCAAACCTGGTTTCGATCAATATTATTGAGGATAACGCATGTTAGGTCTAGGTTAGGCCTGGGATTTTCACTCATCAGACTCATGCTTTCGCATTCTCCACATACTTGTTGAACGGATCCTGGGTTTTTTCTGTTTTGGATCACGTAGTAATGTGGGTCCACACTGAAACAATCAATTAAATCTGGTCTTGATAAATATTTTAGAGGATAACGCATGTTAGGTCTGGGATAGGTCTGGGATTTGCCCTCATCAGACTCATACTTTCGCACACTTCACATACTCGTTGAACAGATCCTGGGTTTTTTCTGGTTTGGATCACGTAGTAATGTGGTACCACACTGAAACAGTCGATGAAACCTGGTTTCGATCAATATTTTAGAGGATAACGCAAGGTAAGTCTTGGTTTGGTCTGGGATTTGACCTCATCAGACTCATACTTTCGCACACATCACATACTCGTTGAACAGATCCTGGGTTATTTTCTGGTTTGGACCACATAGTAATGTGGTACCACACTGAAACAGTCGATTAAACCAGGTTTCGATCAATATTTTTGAGGATAACGCATGTTAGGTCTAGGTTAGGCCGGGGATTTTCACTCAACAGACTCATACTTTCGCATTCTTCACATACTTGTTGAACGGATCCTGGATTTTTTCTGGTTTGGATCACGTAGTAATGTGGGACCACACTGAAACAGTCAATTAAACCTGGTTTCGATCAATATATTAGAGAATAATTCATGTTAGGTCTAGGTTGGGTCTGGGATTTGCTCTCATCAGGCTCATTCTTTCGCATATTTCTCATACTTGATGGCTAGATCCTGGCCTTTTTCTGGATTGCATCTCGTAGTAATGAAGTACAACACTGAAACAGTCAATTAAACCTGGTTTCCATCAATATCTTAGAGGACAACGCAAGTTAGGTCTGGGATAGGTCTGGGATTTGCCCACATCAGGCTCATACTTTCGCATTCTTCACATACTTGTTGAACGGATCCTGGATTTTTTCTGGTTTGGATCACGTAGTAATGTGGGACCACACTGAAACAGTCAATTAAACCTGGTTTCGATCAATATATTAGAGAATAATTCATGTTAGGTCTAGGTTGGGTCTGGGATTTGCTCTCATCAGGCTCATTCTTTCGCATATTTCTCATACTTGATGGCTAGATCCTGGCCTTTTTCTGGATTGTATCACGTAGTAATGTGGTACCACGCTGAAACAGTCAATTAAACCTGGTTTCGATCAATATTTTAGAGGATAACGCAAGTTAGGTCTGGGATAGGTCTGGGATTCGCCCTATTCAGGCTCATACTTTCGCATTCTTCACATACTTGTTGAACGGATCCTGGATTTTTTCTGGTTTGGATCACGTAGTAATGTGGGACCACACTGAAACAGTCAATTAAACCTGGTTTCGATCAATATATTAGAGAATAATTCATGTTACGTCTAGGTTAGGTCTGGGATTTGCTCTCATCAGGCTCTCATCAGGCTTCTTTCGCATATTTCTCATACTTGATGGCTAGATCCTGGGCTTTTTCTGGATTGCATCACGTAGTAATGAAGTACAACACTGAAACAGTCAATTAAACCTGGTTTCCATCAATATCTTAGAGGACAACGCAAGTTAGGTCTGGGATAGGTCTGGGATTTGCCCACATCAGGCTCATACTATCGCGTTTTCCACATACTTGTTGAACGGATCCTGGGTTTTTTCTGGTTTGGATCACGTAGTAATGTGGGACCACACAGAAACAATCAATTAAACCTGGTCTTGATAAATATTTTAGAGGATAACGCATGTTAGGTCTGGGTTAGGTCTAGGATTTGCCCTCGTCAGGCTCATACATTCGCATATCTCTCATACTTCATGGCTAGATCCTGGGCTATTTCTGGATTGTATCACGTAGTAATGTGGTACCACACAGAAACAGTCAATTAAACCTGGTTTCGATGAATATTTTAGAGGATAACGCATGTTAGGTCTGGGATAGGTCTGGGATTTGCCCTCATCAGACTCATACTTTCGCACACTTCACATACTTGTTGAACGGATCCTGGGTTTTTTCTGGTTTGGATCACGTAGTAATGTGGTACCACACTGAAACATTGAATTAAACCTGGTCTTGATAAATATTTTGGAGGATAACGCATGTTAGGTCTGGGTTAGGTCTAGGATTTGCCCTCATCAGGTTCATACTTTCGCATATTTCTCATACTTCATGGCCGGATCCTGGGCTATTTCTGGATTGGATCACGTATTAATGTGGTACCACACTGAAACTGTCAATTAAACCTGGTTTTGATGAATATTTTAGAGAATAATTCATGTTAGGTCTAGGTTAGGCATGGGATTTGCTCTCATCAGGCTCATTCTTTCGCATATTTCTCATACTAGATGGCTAGATCCTGGGCTTTTTCTGGATTGCATCACGCAGTAATGAAGTACAACACTGAAACACTCAATCAAACCTGGTTTCGATCAATATTATTGAGGATAACGCATGTTAGGTCTAGGTTAGGCCTGGGATTTTCACTCATCAGACTCATGCTTTCGCATTCTCCACATACTTGTTGAACGGATCCTGGGTTTTTTCTGTTTTGGATCACGTAGTAATGTGGGTCCACACTGAAACAATCAATTAAATCTGGTCTTGATAAATATTTTAGAGGATAACGCATGTTAGGTCTGGGATAGGTCTGGGATTTGCCCTCATCAGACTCATACTTTCGCACACTTCACATACTCGTTGAACAGATCCTGGGTTTTTTCTGGTTTGGATCACGTAGTAATGTGGTACCACACTGAAACAGTCGATGAAACCTGGTTTCGATCAATATTTTAGAGGATAACGCAAGGTAAGTCTTGGTTTGGTCTGGGATTTGACCTCATCAGACTCATACTTTCGCACACATCACATACTCGTTGAACAGATCCTGGGTTATTTTCTGGTTTGGACCACATAGTAATGTGGTACCACACTGAAACAGTCGATTAAACCAGGTTTCGATCAATATTTTTGAGGATAACGCATGTTAGGTCTAGGTTAGGCCGGGGATTTTCACTCAACAGACTCATACTTTCGCATTCTTCACATACTTGTTGAACGGATCCTGGATTTTTTCTGGTTTGGATCACGTAGTAATGTGGGACCACACTGAAACAGTCAATTAAACCTGGTTTCGATCAATATATTAGAGAATAATTCATGTTAGGTCTAGGTTGGGTCTGGGATTTGCTCTCATCAGGCTCATTCTTTCGCATATTTCTCATACTTGATGGCTAGATCCTGGCCTTTTTCTGGATTGCATCTCGTAGTAATGAAGTACAACACTGAAACAGTCAATTAAACCTGGTTTCCATCAATATCTTAGAGGACAACGCAAGTTAGGTCTGGGATAGGTCTGGGATTTGCCCACATCAGGCTCATACTTTCGCGTTTTTCACATACTCGTTGAACAGATCCTGGGTTATTTTCTGGTTTGGATCACATAGTAATGTGGTACCACACTGAAACAGTCGATTAATCCAGGTTTCGATCAATATTTTTGAGGATAACGCATGTTAGGTCTAGGTTTGGCCTGGTATTTTCACTCATCAGACTCATACTTTCGCATTCTTCTCATACTTGTTGAACGGATCCTGGGTTTTTTCTGGTTTGGATCACGTAGTAATGTGGGACCACACAGAAACAATCAATTAAACCTGGTCTTGATAAATATTTTAGAGGATAACGCATGTTAGGTCTGGGTTAGGTCTAGGATTTGCCCTCGTCAGGCTCATACATTCGCATATTACTCATACTTCATGGCTAGATCCTGGGCTATTTCTGGATTGTATCACGTAGTAATGTGGTACCACACAGAAACAGTCAATTAAACCTGGTTTCGATCAATATTTTAGAGGATAACGCAAGTTAGGTCTGGTATGGGTCTGGGATTTGCCCTCATCAGGCTCATACTTTCGCACACTTCACATACTCGTTGAACAGATCCTGGGTTATTTCCTGGTTTGGATCACATAGTAATGTGATACCGCACTGAAACAGTCGATTAAACCAGGTTTGGATCAACATTTTACAGGATAACGCATGTTAGGTCTACGTTAGGTCTGGGATTTTCACTCATCAGACTCATACTTTCGCATTCTTCACATACTTGTTGAACGGATCCTGGGTTTTTCTGGTTTGGATAACGTAGTAATGTGGTACCACACTGAAACATTGAATTAAACCTGGTCTTGATAAATATTTTGGAGGATAACGCATGTTAGGTCTGGGTTAGGTCTAGGATTTGCCCTCATCAGGCTCATACTTTCGCATATTTCTCATACTTCATGGCTGGATCCTGGGCTATTTCTGGATTGGATCACGTATTAATGTGGTACCACACTGAAACAGTCAATTAAACCTGGTTTTGATGAATATTGTAGAGAATAATTCATGTTAGGTCTAGGTTAGGCATGGGATTTGCTCTCATCAGGCTCATTCTTTCGCATATTTCTCATACTTGATGGCTAGATCCTGGGCTTTTTCTGGATTGCATCACGCAGTAATGAAGTACAACACTGAAACACTCAATTAAACCTGGTTTCGATCAATATTATTGAGGATAACGCATGTTAGGTCTAGGTTAGGCCTGGGATTTTCACTCATCAGACTCATGCTTTCGCATTCTTCACATACTTGATGAACGGATCCTGGGTTTTTTCTGGTTTGGATCATGTAGTAATGTGGGTCCACACTGAAACAATCAATTAAATCTGGTCTTGATAAATATTTTAGAGGATAACGCATGTTAGGTCCGGGATAGGTCTTGGATTTGCCCTCATCAGACTCATGCTTTCGCACACTTCACATACTCGTTGAACAGATCCTGTGTTTTTTCTGGTTTGGATCACGTAGTAGTGTGGTACCACACTGAAACAGTCGATGAAACCTGGTTTCGATCAATATTTTAGAGGATAACGCAAGTTAAGTCTTGGATTGGTCTGGGATTTGCCCTCATCAGACTCATACTTTCGCACACTTCACATACTCGTTGAACAGATCCTGGGTTATTTTCTGGTTTGGACCACATAGTAATGTGGTACCACACTGAAACAGTCGATTAAACCAGGTTTCGATCAATATTTTTGAGGATAACGCATGTTAGGTCTATGTTAGTCTTGGGATTTTCACTCATCAGGCTCATACTTTCGCGTTCTTCACATACTTGTTGAACGGATCCTGGGTTTTTTCTGGTTTGGATCACGTAGTAATGTGGGACCACACTGAAACAGTCAATTAAACCTGGTTTCGATCAATATTTTAGAGAATAATTCATGTTAGGTCTAGGTTAGGTCTGGGATTTGCTCTCATCAGGCTCATTCTTTCGCATATTTCTCATACTTGATGGCTAGATCCTGGGCTTTTTCTGGATTGCATCTCGTAGTAATGAAGTACAACACTGAAACAGTCAATTAAACCCGGCTTCCATCAATATCTTAGAGGACAACGCAAGTTAGGTCTGGGATAGGTCTGGGATTTGCCCTCATCAGGCTCATACTTTCGCGTTTTTCACATACTTGTTGAACAGATCCTGGGTTTTTTCTGGTTTGTATCACGTAGTAGTGTGGCACCACACTGAAACAGTCCATTAAACCTGGTTTGCATCAATATTTTTGAGGATAACGCATGTTAGGTCTATGTTAGTCCTGGGATTTTCACTCATCAGGCTCATACTTTCGCATTCTTCACATACTTGTTGAACGGATCCTGGGGTTTTTCTGGTTTGGATCACGTAGTAATGTGGGACCACACTGAAACAGTCAATTAAACCTGGTTTCGATCAATATTTTAGAGAATAATTCATGTTAGGTCTAGGTTAGGTCTGGGATTTGCTCTCATCAGGCTCATTCTTTCGCATATTTCTCATACTTGATGGCTAGATCCAGGGCTTTTTCTGGATTGCATCTCGTAGTAATGAAGTACAACACTGAAACAGTCAATTAAACCCGGCTTCCATCAATATCTTAGAGGACAACGCAAGTTAGGTCTGGGATAGGTCTGGGATTTGACCTCATCAGACTCATACTTTCGCGTTTTTCACATACTTGTTGAACTGATCCTGGGTTTTTACTGGTTTGGATCACGTTGTAATGTGGTACCTCACTGAAACAGTCGATTAAACCAGGTTTCGATGAATATTTTAGAGTATAACTCATGTTAGGTCTAGGTTAGACCTGGGATTTTCATTTATCTGACTCATACTTTCGCATTCTTCACATACTTGTTGAACGGATTCTGCTTTTTTTCTGGTTTGGATCACGTAGTAATGTCGGACCACACTGAAACAGTCAATTAAACCTGGTCTGGATAAATATTTTAGAGGATAACGCATCTTAGGTCTGGGTTAGTTCTAAGATTTGCCCTCATCAGGCTCATACTTTCGCATATTTCTCATACTGGATGGCTAGATCCTGGGCTCTT